>NC_090443.1:43200167-43811445 GCF_031143425.1 Pleurodeles waltl
GTATACTACATAGATAGCCACCTTCCTACACACTCAACTGTGCATCGTTTCACCCTTCCCCGATGCACTCTTTATCACACCACTCCAAACCACTCTACATCATTGCACTCTAGGCCACTGTACACCATTGCACTCTAGGCCACTCTGCTCTGCACCACTACACTCAGCTCCACTGCATTCTACTGTGCAGCACTCTAATCTGTGCCACTGCATTCTCCGCTGCATTTTAGGCTGGTGAATTCTATGCCACTGCACACTTGACCACTATACTATGCAACACTCTACACCAATTTCACTGTATACCAGTCACTCTACACCACTCTACTCTATGCCACTGTACTCTGCGCCACTGTACTCAGATGCCATTGCAATCTACGCCAATCCACTCACACCACCTTACTCAACTCCACTCCGTCACTCTACACCACTGCACTCTACTACACTCTGCAACACTGCAATCTATGCCACCGAACTCTAGGCCACTCTACTCTGCACTACTGCATTCTATTCCACTGCACACTACGCTACTGTACTCTGCACTGCTCTACTTTGCATCAGTCCACGCTACAACGGTGCACTCCGCAGCGCTCCACTCTACCGCTCTGCACTTTGTCACTGTACTTTACTGCACCATATTCTACTCTGAACCACTTTAGGCCACACTTCTCTGCACCACTCCACGCCTCTGAATGACTTCACTCTGCACCTCTGTGCTCTACGCCACTATATTCTGCAACACTGTATACACCAGTCCATTCTATTCTGCTCTACTCCACTGTATGCCTCTCTATGCGACTCCACTCTGTCCTACTCCAATACACAACAGTCTATGCCACTGCACTTTACAACACTCTACTCTTCACCATTCCACTCTGCGACACTACACACCACTCTCCTCTAGGCCACTAACGTTTAGCTATGCTGAACAGCAGCCACACTGGGGTACAACGTGGCTAAAACACATTGGCAAAGCCAATAGCTCTTGGATAGGCGATATCTATTGGCTTTGCAAATGCTGGTTACTACATGTAAGTCACCCCTGAGGGAGGCCTAACAAGCCTTAACTCTAGGGTTTGTATGTTACCAAGTGGAACGTGTACTTTTACCAGCTGTAAAAACTCTAAATTGTTGTTTTCACTGTTGAATGACTAGTAGCCACATTGGCAAGTACAGAGACAGGCTGACATCTTAACCTTCTAACTTCTGAACTTCGGTCTATCTCCATCACATGTTTATCACTGGAGTCCAGGATTTGAGAGGTGGGTGCAAATGCTACACCACTCCACTAGGAATTATATAACTTAGTGGTCAGGGTTACTGAGATTGAAGACCACTTTAGGACATTGCAAGACACAGTGAGAGAGCTTAAAGCCTTGCTCCCACAAGTCTCTGTACATTTAAGGCCATGACCAATTGGGTGCAGCTGCAAAGGGTATGGTGGGGTGCAACAGCCTTAGGCATTTGGGGGTCTTATAAGAGCTGGAGGGCACTCCAGCCACATATTTGCTTGAGAGATGGTTCTGTTCATGGTTGTCACCCAGTCCCTTTCCTGGTGCCTTTTGGTAGAGAGTACCTGTAGAGCCCTGGTGCAGTGACTTTCTCCAGGTATCCTATCATAGCTTGCTGCTTACCTACAAATACAGAGGCTGGACATGTCCAATAACAATTCGATAATAGCTTTCATTACCATGATAGAGTTGTCATCATTGAAAGTTGTATCATGGATTTTAATCGACTGCATAACAAAATAAAGTGAGCAGCAGTCGTAACTGCCAAACATTTTGCACCCAAAGTTCTGTTGCTCCAGGAAACTCATCTACTAGGTTCCCTGTGGGGAAATATCCTTTAAAATTGTTTTTACCACACAATTTTTGGTGTCTTTACAATGCATACCTTTACCACGCATGTTAAGTATAGTTAAGGTAAGTATATGTATGTGTTTTTGTGTGTGTATATGTATATTCACAGAAGAAGGTTACAGGAACTTTATGGTTGGCATCAGATTTCACCCTCAAAACCATAGATATTCAGCAGTTATAATTATCTCAAGTAACTAACTTGTGCTGTTAGGTAACTATAACTCGCATCCACGCCATGCACAGTTTTCCCTTCAATCAATTCACTGCAAATGTTCAGAGATATCATGAATGATTTAATGTGTGGGGTAATTAGCAGTGTATGGTGAGGTCGCAAGTTATACTTATCTTAGGGCACGAGTTATCATTTCTTGAGATAACTATAACTACTGAATTTCTATGGTTTTGTGTGTGTAAAATCTGAACCTAACTATACTGTCCCTGTAAGCTTTGGTTTCTTTATGTGAATTTCAGATTTTAAAATATAAATTGTACCACAATTTGACCCATAAGTTCAATTTACTTATATATTTTCATAACTTTATAAATACATTTTATTCACAAATTCATTCTTATTATATGTTTTAGAACTAAGAATTTAAAAATTAAGCTGAGGAAACTCCTGTAGTCTTTTTATAAATGCAATGCGCCAAGTCTTTCTTTTTTTAATTCATTTTTATTGAACTGCAGGTCCATTACTAATCCTCAAATAAACTGGGTGTCTGCTGTTATATTGACCACTTTCAATACTAAAACAACAATACTTTTAATACAAAATGTTATTGCAATTTCTATATGTGTATCACTAACTGTATGGGTGTGTGAGTGGATGTTTGAGTGACTGTGGGTGTGTGAGTGAATATATGGGTTTGGGAGTGTGAGTGGCTGTGTGAATGTGGGAGTGGCTGTGTGGGTGTGAGTAGTTTTGGGTGTGTGAGTGGCTGTGTGGGTCTGTGAGTGGCTGTATGAGTTTGTCAGTAGGGTTGTGAGTGGGTGTATAGGTGTGTGAGTGGCTTGGCTGTGTGGGTCTGTGAGTGGTTTTGTGGGTGTGCGAGTGCCTGTAAGGGTATGTGTGAATGAGTAGGTGTGTAGGTCTGTTAGTGGGTGTATATGTGTTTTTTGTTTCCACATTTGGGTCTGGATGGATCCTTGTGTGCTCCCAAAAAAAATAAAAAGGTTTTGGACAAGTTCTTGCCCATGAGGGGTACCCCAGAAAAAAAAAAAAAATATATATATATATATATATATATATATATATATATATATATATATATATATATATATATATATATATATATATATATATATATATATATACAGAGCCTTAATCTTCTACATGAAAATGTTGTCCATCTTTGAATGTATTACATTCTTGTTGTTATTCACTCTGCATTATAAATAAAACAACGTAATTATCAATTTATAAACTCATGCTTGAAAAATTCTGCTCATAAATTGCATAAATAAAAAACTTTTTAAATTTGTTTGAATTCAACCATGAAATAACATACTAACTTAAAACTGAATACTCCTGCTGAGGATCACGTAAATATCATGTGGGTCCTAAATGTAATACATACTTTGACTTCTATCATCTTAAATTGTATACATAGACCTTCACTTAAAAATTATTTTCAAAGTCACCATATACTGCACTGACCAGTCCTTCAATATAATAGCTCTTGTGCCTTTGTCAATGTACATCCATTGCCGCAAATTCATCCTAATAAACAAGAAAACAAACATATATATGTTCAAAGGCATGTGTAGCTGCAGATACTCATGCTGTGGATATATTGCCATCTAGTGTTAGGATCTGAGTGTTACAAGTTGTTTTTCCTCGAAGAAGCTTTTTTCGAGTGTCACAGGGTCAAGTGACTCCTCCTCTCGGGGATAGTGCGCATGGGCATAGACTCCTTTGTTAGATTGTTTTCTTTCCACCGTCTGGTTCAGACGTGTTTGCTCTTGGTTCGGTACTATCTGAACTTCTCTTTCCTCTTCCTTAACGTCTGTTCGTTTTCGTTTCCTTCCCGGGGTCTACTGTATCATAGGCTTAGGGATCAGACTCCATTTCGATTCTCTCCTCGGTGCCATGCCAAGTTCCCCTACACTGACCAGCATTCAGTGTGCAACCTCTGCCTTTCTCCTGACCTGTGAGGCGTGTCGGTCCCCTCAATCGAAGAAGATCTTACAAGATCGAAGAGAAAGGTGGGTGGAATTGGCGTCGAAGTCCACCGAACAAACGCCTGACACCTTTGGTGAGGAACAGACTGCGGACTTCATTTAAGACTCTAACTCCGAACAAGATTCAGTTGAGGACAGCCAGGTTCTCCCTGCGGCACAGTACGCGAGTACACAAGCCCCTTCCCATCAAACTAAGCAATCACAGAAGGCCTTGGGTCTACCACTGCTTGCTGGCAATGGTTCGACCCGAAAACAGCAAATTGTTGACTGACCTTCTGGTTCGGTGCCGAAAAAGGCCAAGGCTCACTCCCACGAACAGACTGTCACGCCTGTTTCAGCGTTGAGTCGAAAGATGGAGGCTTCCACTTCGGAAATGAGTCGGCTTAATACCACATCGCAGCCGAAACATCCACGCTCCTCTTCGGAGTCAGAACATCGAAGCCCATCTTCGGAGCCGGAGACACTTACCGATCAGACCACTTTTTTGGCCCGTATGAAGCATGCTGCCACCAAGCTTTTGGAGCATTCAATAGGAGGCTGAAAACAGGTTTCATCTTCAGAACAGGAGGGAGATGAAACAGACATTAGACCCATTCTTGAGGTCATAGACCAAAAACAAAGGAGGATTCAAATCCAGAAAGAGACTGGAAAGATTATTGCCTCCTCCTCCTCCAATTACAAAGAGGAAATTAGCATTCCAAGAGAGTTTGAATGCTGGCCCTTCACTGGTGAAAATCTTTAAACATAAAGAGAAGCCAAGGACTGTACAGCTTTCTCCACCGCATTTGCCTTATCTTCCGTCTTCGCCACCACAGCATACTCCACCACCACCAACGTCACCCACACAGTCTCATGCTTCTTCACATGGAGACTTTATGGGTGATAGTATTTACAACCTGGATCCATTGGACATGTATGACTCTGACCCAATCCCACCCAATGATCCTGATTTGTATCCCACAAGACTGTCTCCACCTGAGGATACCACAGCCTATAATCAGGTCATTTCCAGAGCAGCCGCTTATCACAGTGTACCGATGCACGCTGAGCCAATAGAAGAGGATTTTCTATTTAACACTCTTTCCTCAACTCACAAACAGTATCAGTGTTTGCCAGTGTTACTGGTTAAGCTAAAACATACATTTTCAAAGAACAAGTGAAGGCCAGGGTATTAACGCCTAGAATAGATAAAGAAATATAAAGCAGCACCAACCAATCCAGTTTTTATTTCACAGCAGTTACCGCCAGATTCCATTGTAGTCAGTGCAGCCAGAAACCGGGCAAATAGCCAGTCCACATGGGATGCTTCTCCCCCTGACAAAGAAAGCCGCAAATTTGATGCAGCAAGCAAACGAGTAGCAACTCAGGCTGCAAATCAGTGGTGAATTGCTAACTCCCAAGCTCTTTTAGCCAGGTATGAAAGGGCACATTGGGGCGAGATACAGGAGTTCCTGCAATACCTCCCAAAGGAACATCAGAAAAGAGCACAACAGGTAGTGGAAAAGGGACAAGCCATTGCTAATAATCAGATCCGATCAACACTAGACGCATCTGATACGGCAGCTTGGGGAATCAACACTAGCGTCATAATTAGGAGACATGCTTGGTTGAGGTCCTCAGGCTTTAAGACTAAAATACAACAAGTGGTCCTTAACATGCCTTTTAATAAGCAGCAACTCTTTGGACCGGAGGTGGATAAAACCATTGACAAATTGAAAAAGGACTCCGAGACAGCAAAGGCTATGGGAGCCCTTTTATACAGCACCTTTTCGGGGCTCATTTCGTAAAGCTCCATTTAGAGGAGGGTTTAAGCCACAAACTTCGGAGGCCTTTACGTCCCAACAAAAATAGGGACAACAATATTATCCATGGGGATCTTTCAGGGGCTCCTATAGAGGACAGACTTTTAGATCCAGAGTTAAATCTCCTGGTGCAAGAGGTGCCTCCACCTCATCAAAGCAGTTACTTTCCCTGCATCCCCAACCAGCATCCATCTCCTGTGGGAGGAAGACTGCAATATTCCCATCCTCACTGGCAACAAATTACAACAGATCAATGGGTACTGTCAATTATCTACAATGGTTATTGCCTAGAACTTATCTCCACTCCACCAAACATCCATCCCCGTTCACACATGCTTTCTCTCGAACATAAGAGGTAGAATCTCTCCTACTCAAAGGTGCAATAGAAATGGTTCCCATCAGTCAGCAAAGGACAGGGGTATATTCTCTATACGTCCTCATACCAAAAAAGTATGGCATTCCCTGACCAACTCTCAAACTCAGACCTCTAAATCAATATAGCAGAGCATTTCCACATTCCTATATTTTCACTATCAATTCAAAGTACTACCCTTTGGAGTAACAACAGCACCAAGGGTATTCACAAAATGTCTAGCAGTAATTGCGGCATACCTTAGAAGACAGTACATACATGTCTTCCCTTATCTGGACGACTGGTTAATAAAAGCCAGCACCATTTGAAACTGTCAACAGCACACACAGTACATAGGAGATACCCTACACACATTAGGCTTCACAGTCAATTACCAGAAATCTCACCTTCAGCCAGCACAAATTCATCCTTATCTAGGAGCAATTCTGAACACTAATTAGTATTAGCCTACCCAAATACACAAAGAATCCAAGCGTTTCACACTCTCCTATCCCAATTGCAGGTAATTCGAACTTACACAGTAAGGTTTGTCATGAAGCTATTGGGAATTATGACATCATGCATAGCAATAGGTCCCAATGCACGTCTAAACATGAGACCACTGCAACAGTGTCTCTCGCAACAATGGTCTCAGGCACAGGGTCAATTACAGGATATAGTGTTGTTGGACCGCCAAACTTACAAATCTCTGCAATGGTGGAATCACACCAACTTACCAAAGGACGGCCATTTAAGGACCCTGTGCCACAGACCATAATCACCACAGATACATCAATGACAGGATGGGGACCCCATCTCAACAATCGTACAATACAGAGGGAATGGGATTAAATCCAGCAAACTTACCACATAAACCACTTGGAATTTCTGGCAGTGTTCTTAGTCATCAAAGCATTCCAACCACAGATCATACACAAAACAGTCTTAACAAGGACAGACAACATAACAGTGTATTATCTGCCAAACAAGGGGGGACACACTCATCCCAATTGTCACTTCTAGCACAAACAATTTGGAAATGGGCAATTCACAATCCCATTCACCTCCTAGCGGAATACATCCCAGGGATACACAACCAGCTAGTGGACCTCTTAAGCATGACACAGCAACAAATACACGAATGGGAGATTCACCCACATGTAATTCAACATTACTTTCAGATGTGGGGAACACCAAACATAGATCTTTTCGCAACAAGCGAAAACGCACAATGCCAAACCTTTGCATCCAGATATCCACACCCTCAATCCAAGGGCAATGCTGTATGGGTCAATTGGTCAGGAATATTTGCTTACGCTTTTCCCCCTCTCGCATTAATTCAGTTTCTGGTCAATAAGATCCGTCACACTTCCCTCACTATGATACTCATAGCTCCCATGTGGGCACGTCAAAATTGGTACAAAACACTTTTGAATCTGTCCGTAGTACCACATCACAAGCTTACAAACAGACCAGACCTATTGACTCAAAAAGGGGTCAGATCAGGCATCCCAATCACAGTATGCTCAACTTGGCAATTTGGCTTCTGAGGCCATAGAATTTGGATATCTACAGCTTCCACCAGATTGTATGGACATTTTAAAACAAGCACGTAAACCTGCAACCAGGCAGTGCTACGCAAATAAATGAAAACATTTTGTGTATTACGTCCAACCTAAAAACATTGAGCCGCTTAAAGCATCAGTACAGGCTATTGTATGTTGTTTGCTTCATTTTCAGAAAGCAAATCTGGAATATTCATCTATTAAAATTAATTTACCAGCAATATCCTACCTCCAAAACAGACAGCATACCTCTAAGTTTAGAATTCCTGTCATAAAAGCTTTTATGGAAGGTCTTGAAAGAGTTACTCCACCTTCAGCTCCACCAGCTCCAGTATGGAATCTTAGCATTGTGCTCAGAAGACTTATGGGTCCACATTTTGAACCCATGCATTCTTGCACTCTTCTGTTTTTCTCATGGAAGGTTGCTTTCCTGGTAGCAATTACTTCCTTAAGAAGAGTAAGTGAAATTCAAGCATTCACTTTAGAAGAACACTTCTTCCAAGTACACTAACACAAAATAGTACTTAGGACAAATCTACATTTTTTACCCAAAGTGGTTTCACCATTTCACAGTAATCAGTTAGTGGAATTGCCAGTCTTCTTTCCACAGCCAGTTGCTGAAAGACCTCTCCACGCTCTTGATCTTAAAAGATTTCTCGTGTGTTATATAGACAGAAGGAAAGACTTTAGAAAAACTAAACAACTTTTTGTGGCTTTCCAGCAGCCTCATAACGGTAATCCCATTTCTAAACAGGGATTAGCCAGATGGATAGTAAAGTGTATTCAGACTTGCTATCTTAAGGCGAAAAGACAGTTCCCAGTAACTCTAAAGCAAATCCCACTAGGAAAAAAGGAGCTTCAGTGGCGTTCTTGGGCAGCATACCAATGGCAGACATATGTAAAGCTGCCACATGGTCTACACCATACACATTCACTAAACACTACTGTGTGGATGTGTTAGCTCACCAACAAACAAATGTTGGACAGGCAGTACTTAGAACATTTTTCAAACTACTCCAACTCCTACAGGGTAGCCACCACTTACTTTGAAGGGAACTCCTTTACAGTCCATGCAAACGTGTATCTACAGCTACACATGCCATGGAACAGAAAATATTACTTACCAAGTAGACATCGGTTTGTGGCATATAGTGCTGTAAATTCACATGCGCCTTCCCTCCTCCCCAGGAACCTGTAGCCGTTGCAGTACAATATATTGTAAATATGTATATACATCGCATGGACATCTAATTTCTTGACTATATATCTACATGTACATTTATACACACTTTACTTCACCCGCCTGCGGGAAAACAATCTAACAGAGGACTTGATGCTCATGTGCACTATTACAGAGAAGAGGAGTCACTTTACCCTGTGACTTGAAAACCTTCGAAGTAAAACAACTTGTAACACTCTGAGCCCCACACTAGATGGCAGACTTATGCAAAACATGAGAATCTACAGCACTACATGCCGCAAACAGATGTCTACTGGGTAAATAATTTTTCCCTATATAACTTAGTGGCGCTGGCCACTAGGTAGTTCTAGTTAAGACCAGTTTCTGTAGAAAAAGTGTTTTTTTTTAGTTGCCTGTATCTTTGGCACCGGTTGACGAATCATCACAGAATTTTCCCCAAAAATGTGATGCTCACGTCACCTACTATCCGGAAAGTTTTTGGGGTGAAACGTCAAGCAGAAGCTGAGAAAAAGGGGGGTCCCAAAAAGTTTTTTCTCCATGTTAACTTCTTTAGGAATTTTGAACAGGATTACTGCCCGAACCACTGACGGAATTACTCCAAATTTGGCAGAAAGGTAGCGCTTGGTCCAGAAAGCCCCCATTTTGTTATTTGATGTAAATCCGTTCTGTAGTTTTGGAGAAATTAAAAGAAAAAACATATTTGTATATTTAGGGATGCAAAGGCTCCGTGAACCCTCTGGAACTCGTGCTGAGTTCGGATTGCCTGCCCACACTTCAACAAGGAAGTATTGGCCACCATGTTGGGGAAACTGCTTCAGCTGAGTCCCAGAGACAAAGATTAAAAATAAGAAAAGGGGCTGGGTAGGAACACCTTGACACTTTAGCTATGGTGCTGGTGACCCAGAGGAACCCCCGCAGAGCAAAAAAGCATTTTTTAAATATTTTAGTAGAAGATGCGGTGAATCCGCCGAAAACTAAACAAAGAAAAAGTGCTGGAACTACAAAAGATTGAAGACCCCCACAATGTATCCAAAATGTGAATTTCAAGTTTGTATCATGTTTCGATTTAAATTGTAGAATTGACACATTGAACCAGAGTGGTAAATCTAAAGAATGTTTATTGGTGCACACTTGAGCAAAAAGCCAACACGTGTTTCACCCCCTAGGGTTTATCTACCTGGAGCTTTTTCAAGGCTGTAAAGATATAACAGCGAAGTCAGTTTTGGAGAAAAAACTATTGAAAAATACTATTTGATCCCATGCACTTTCTGTGGTGCAAGCGGATAGAGGAAGATGCAAAGGTATACAAATCAAGTCTGGTGCAAAGTAAGCAAGGGAGAAAAAAGGAGAAGATTAAATCAAACACCACTTGTGAGAAAGTTGTGTGAGAGTCCCAAAGAAGTTAGTTGTGTCCAAATTTTCTTCAGTTATTATTGGTTAGTCATACAAGATTAGATACTTAAGCGGTTAATAGGACTGGTGCTGACAGATTATGGTTACAGCCCGTGTCAATATTACCTCATAGCCTGTGCACATTGCTGCAGGCTATTATATTGCTACAAGACTGAAAGATGACTGAGGTCAAGAACATATCATACCTATCAGTAGTCACCAGAATAAATACATTTTCTAGAAACGTGTATTAACTGGTCAGAACACACAGACTATGTGAAAAACGATATATACAATAATGGCCTGATGTTGCAGTATGTTATTAGAAAAGTATATAATTACAAGTAACAATCAACTGACGTAATCGTATCCATATCCATTTAAAATCATCATTCGCTCCATAATCTTTTGGTAAACGTAAAGGACAAGTAGAGCCATTGCTTATACATTGGTAATTAGTCTCTAGAAGGTGCATTGTTACAACTTTGAGGATGAACAGAGGAGAGTTGTTAAAACAATGAGCCCATTATAACTAGGAAAACAAAGATTGTTTTAGCAAAACACCTAAATACTACATCTTCCTTCCTGAACTGTAAGTCATGTGATCAAAGTAACAACACACACCGATCTATTTCTTTGTGTTAGTTGAACAGAATCTTCTATGATTTAATATAAAATGAAATGAATAGCTTGTTATCCCAAAGGAGGAACTTGCAAGTTATTATAGTGCTCATTCCATAGGGTCGCTTACCAGTTTAGAGAATGGAATATTATTGTGCATGAAAGAAAATTATCCTAGGTGAAATCCCTTGTAGTAACTTGGCGTTCTAATCCAGTGCCATCTTTATTTTGGAACGAGCCTGTCGTCCTACTCTTTTGCCATGGCTTGGAAGGAGGTCATTCCAAATTTGTATTTTCGGTGGCCTTAATGGAAAAGCTATTGTAAACGAAGTGTAGTTTTGAAATCCATTAGAGATTAGTGATGTAATGTCGTGAGGAAAGGGAAAGACTCCTGGGACACGTATCATCCCTTGTTTGATATGAAAATAAGACCCCAATGTTTATCGTAGCATCATGTATCTCGTGCCCAGTCCGGCATTTCTACCTTCATATATCAAAGTCCCTCTTTTGTTTACCATAGTTACAGACGTTGTCCTACATTTATTATCATGCCCCTGAAATCGGTCACTATGGATCCCTATTCTGGCAGCCATGACGGAAGGCTATTACGAAAGAGGTATAGTATTGAAATACAGTCAAAATAGAAATACATGATCCGGTGTAGTAGAGAAGAGAGGGAACCATTCAAGCAATATTTGATCTTGGTATGTTATAAAAACGTGACTGATCTGTCTAGCTACATTCATTTGTTTTTATGTCCCTCCGTAATTGTCAGTCCCAGAGGTGGTCCTATATTTGTTATCATGCTCCAGAGAAACAATCAGTACCGGTCCCTAATATTTAGAAGCCATAATGGAAAGGTGCAACAAGAAGAATAGATTGTTAAAATACAGTCTATTGAGAATGAAAAAATACCATATAATAATTACCAGTAAGGAGAGGCCCCCACTTACGGCTAACGTTAGGAGAGCTTTTTTGGAAGATAAAGTATGTATAACAGGAGATAGACTGACCTAAATGAATCTCTGTATGGGAACAAAAAAGAAAGAAGAGAAGCCCCCAATGTCTTAATTTGGAAACTAGTAATAACATTATATAGGTACCGAAATGCTCATATGTAAAACCAGATAGCGTCTATATCTTCCTTCTAAACTTTGGCTTCTTGTTACAGTGTACTGTCCACAAGAGAAACAAGGTATGTTGTTAAGTCTTCATAGTTCGATTCGTTAGAGGAGCCAATAGTGCCATTCTGCATCTTTGTTAAGGCCGCATCGAACTGTATCAAAACAAATGATAAAGGTGTTTTCACATTGTAGCAACTTCAATTCAAGGTCTCCACCCCGGGGGTGTTGTTTTAGTTTTAGGAGACCACAGAATTTAAAGGTCCTCGTATAAGGGTTGCATTTTACAAAGTGCTCCTCTAGTGGATGTCTCAAGTAATCCTTTTGTATGTTGCAGTAGCGTTCTTGTATTCTTAGTTTTAAGGCTCTAGTTGTACTTCCTATATAGAACTTATCACATGGACAAATGATAAGATACATTGTATTAGTGCTTTCACAGTTAGTGAAATTTCGTGTTGTACAATGTTCATCATAGATTATAATCTATTTTGATTTGGACAGACCCAATTTACAAATTGAACAGTCAGTACAGGTATAGAAGCCTGCAATTACTTTCAAAAAGTGTTTAGTTGTTTGAATTTCTTGGTAGAATAAAGAACAGATTTTGTCTCTGAGATCGGGTGCTCTTTTGAAACCCATTTCTGGAGAAGGTTGAATATTCTGTGATATGGAAGTATTCTTTGTAAGTAAATACTAATGTTTTTGAAGTAATTTACAAATGTGTTGATGGCCATTGCTATAGTGAGTAATGAAATGAATAGATGTCTGGGTTGTGGCGAACTTATTTTTGTTTAAGATATCTTTTCGGTCAATTTTGGCAAAATGTTCTTTTTTGTGATTTGGTCCTGAGCTGTTATATCCCCTTCTCTATAGACGTTCAGTAATTTCTGTTGCCACTATTTCATAGTCTTCCATACTGCTACAGTTTTGCCTGGCCCGTCTATATTCACCTGCTGGAATGTTTCGTATTGTACTTTGTGGGTGACAACTAGATGCACGAAGAATAGAATTAGCAGCTGTTTCTATTCTATGGAAGCGAGTATGCAGCTGATTTTGGTCAATGTAGAAGGTAAGGTCCAAATATTCAAGTGATTTCCTAGAGATTTGATAAGTCATATCAATTCCCTAGGTGTAAGGGTCAACAAGAAATGTCGGACAAGGCACTCTTGGCCTTGCCAGACAAGAAGAATGTTATCTATATACCGATGCCAAAAGATAATGTGATGTGAGAGATCCTCTGTGCTTTCCTTCGATAACCAGTGTCTTTCCACTTTTTCCATCAAGATACAGGTGTACGGTGGAGCAAAGCGAGCTCCCATGGCGGTCCCTTGTTGTTGAAGATAGTATTCACCTTTGAACAGGAAGAAGTTGTTTTTTAGACAAAAGATTAGCATTGCTATGATCATTTCATTTCTTTCTAGGAGGTGTACTGATCATGTTGATAGGCATCTCTGTACTGCCTCAATACCATATTTGTGTTTAACTAAGGTATATAAACTGACCACATCTGTAGTTGCTAATATGTAGTCTGGTTGCCAGTCAATATTTTTAAGTTTGTGGAGTATATCCTTTGTATCCTTAATGAAGGAAGGTAAGTTGTTCATGAAGGGTTGTAGTTCTGAGTCAATAAAGGTGCCTAAATTGGAACAGATGGAATTTATACCTGGTGACCTAGAGGAACCCCTGCAGAGCAAAAAAGGCATTTTTTAAAATCTTTTAGCAGAAGACGCAGTGGACCCGCCGAAAATGTAAAAAAAAAAAAAAGTGCATTCTGCCTCGCAAGGTCCCTGTGGGCATTGAAATTTTGAACGCTGAGGGTCCCCCAGGCCTCTGCACTCTCTGGGACCGCCACCTCCCTGGGGCTTTAATCATTATTTGTTTGGGGGGGGAGGAGGGCTGCGTGCCCCCTTAAGCCCCACCCACCACCACCCTCCTCCACCCACTGTTCCGGGGACTGCCACCTCCCCGGGGATAAATTTAAATAAGTTAGGGGGTCTGTTTCGGTCTCCTGGCCCTGGGACACCACCTTCCCGGGGCTAAGTGAAGCATTGAAGGGGGGGGCATGTGGCCTCCCTCATGGAGCCAGTAATGGCCCTGGGGACCGCCAAACCCCCATAGCTGGCTCCTGCCATGTCCTGGGATGCCCACCCCTGGGACACAGCTGTTTGCTCTGACTGGGCGCAAGCTTTGACAGCTGGTAAGCAGCTCTCACTTGCTGGAAGCGGAGGTTCTCTTTGTTTCCCTGCCTGCATCTCTGCCGGGAGGGAGCTGCATGTTTACCAGTTCCCTCTCTGTGACAACAATGCTGCCTCCTGCAGGAGTGGGGGGGAGCCAGCTGGAACGGTGGGGGCCCTAGGGCTCCTCCAGCAGTCCCAAACTAGAGAGCACCCAGGTGATATGCTTGGGCCCTGGGGAATGGGGGCCCTGGGCCGAGATTGGCCTGGGAAGGGGGGCTGCGAGGCACCCTTCCCAGAAAATAAAATATTGAGGCCGGGCCCTGGGGGATGGGGTCTCTGGGGCCAAGATCGGCCCGGGGGGTTTGGGGGCATGCAGCCCCCTCAGCAAAAAAATATATATATTAATGCCGGGCCCCGGGGGAAGGTGGGTATGGGCCAAAATCATCCAGGGGGCTGCATAGTCTCCCCCCCCCCCTCCCCCGAAATAAAAATCTTTAGAAGACTGGGCGCCTGGGCATGGGGTCCCCAGGGCCAAGATCAGCCATGTGGCCCCCTCTCCCCAAAAATGCATATATTAACGCTGGGCCCTGGATGATGGGGTCCCCAGAGCCAAAATGGGCGGGGGTAGGTGACCCGCATGACACCCCCCCCAAAAAAAAAAAAAATTGTAGAAGGCTGTGGGATGGGACCCCAGGTGCTGTAATTCAGGGCCATGCTGAACTGCTGCCAACTCCCGCTGCGCATGGCCAAAGGTCTTGCATAGCATGGGGTTGGGTGGTTAGGGTGTGGCCCGCAGGGGCTGGCCGAAAGCCAGGCCCTGCGGCCAACCCCACCACATATGGCCAAAGGCCATGCGCAGCGCAAGGTTCAAGAAATTCACTCAAAAAAACATAGGTTACAGGTACGTTATAGTTAGGAAATAGAATTAAAAAAAAAATAGAAATTCACTTCAAAAACAAAAGTTACAGAGACGTTATAGTTAGGTTCACATTTTAAATGTACAAAACCATAGAAATTCATCTGTTATAGTTAGTTATCTCAAGTAACTATAACTCTGCCCTCGCCATGCACTGCTAATTATCCCACAAATTACGACACTCATGACATCTTTGATAACAACAACATTGATAATATCAGTGTAATATTTGCTGTAACATTTTTCCCAAAAAACTGTGCATTTCGAGGTGCGAGTTATAGTTATCTTGGGGCATGAGTTATAGTTACTTGCGATAACCCTAACTAGAACAGGTGAATTTCAATGGTTTTGTACGTTTAAAATGTGACCCTAACTATAACGTCTCTGTAACCTTTGTTTTTTAAGTGAATATATTATTATATATTTTTTTCTTCTCACTGAAAAAATTTGAGCTTACACGGGCGTCCTAGTTAGATTCACGTTTTACCCACACAAACCTATAGAAATTCAGCAGTATAGTTATACTTATGTTAGGAAACTCTAACTCATGGCCTAAAGTTACTTAACTGTGAGAGTTATAGTTTCTTCTGATAAGTATAACTATTACTGCTGAATTTCTGTGGTTTTGTGTGAGTGAACGTGAACTAAACTATAACGTCCCTGTAAACTTTTTATTTTTTCAGTGAATCTGTTTTTTAAAAAAATTCAAAGTAATATAGAATTATTACAAACACCGCAGCACATGGCCTCCAGCCAATCCCTCCACATGCACCCAACCCCACACTGTGCATGGCCTTTGGCCTTGTGTGGCAGGGGCTTGGTGTGGGAGTGGGTATATTGTTTTTTTTCATTGTGCTTTGGATCTGTGGATCCTTAGCGAAGTTATGTTGGGGGTTGTGGTGAGCCACACTATTGGATCTGTGGATCAGCCAACAAAAAAAATTGTCCAATTTCGTGCCCATGAGGGGGTCCCTCAGGTACCCCTCTGTGTTCTGTGGGGTCTCTTTACCCACTTTATTTTTCCTTTCTCGGGGCCAAGTGAGAAAAGAAAATGGCAACCGCAACTTTTCTTTCAGTTGCAGCAAGCCAATCGCGGCCTCATTTGTCTCTCTGATCCACAGATTCCCGCGGTAGGATCTGCGTCCCCAGATATCTAGATTTTATTTCCTTTAATTACTCTGAAACTACTGAACAGATATGCACCAAATTACTGAAAGGGCTCTTCCTAGACCAAGATCTAGCGTTCTACCAAATTTAGTGTAAATCCGTACAGCAGTTCAGGCTGTAGCCATATCTAAAAACTGCAAAATCTCCATAGTCATTGCATGGGGAAAAAGTTTTTGGGGACCCCCTCCCCCACCCTTTTTGTTGGCCCCAGCTTGACAAATCACCCTCAGACTTTCCAGACAGCAGCAGAACTAACTTGCGCTCTAGTTTTAAAATGTTTGTCAAGATTCATCATTTAGGGTTATGGGGTGGGTAGGGATATAGGGTGGTAGCAGTTATTTAAAGGTTTAGGGGTGGGAAGGGGCATAGTTGGTAAGGGTATTTTTAGGGTTTCGGTTAGGTAGGGACATGGGGTGCTAATGGTATTTTCAAGGTTTGGGGTAGATAATGATAAAAGGTGGTAAGGGAATTTTTAGGATTTAGGAATGTGTAGGGCTGTAAGGTAGTACGGGTATATTTAGGGATGGGTAGGAGCATAGTGTGGTAAGTTTTTTTTTTTTTTGAATTCAGGGGTGAGTGAGGGTGTAGGATGTTTTTAGGGTTTAGGGATAGGGACATATGGTGATACTGGTAAATAATAAAGGGAAGTGAATTTTTTTTGTTTTGTTTTTAAAGTGCAGCGGGTCAGAAGGGTCTTACCCCAAAAAGGTGAAAAAAAGCTCAATTTGTGTGTGTGTGTGTGTGTGTGTGTATATATATGTGTGTGTGTGTGTGTGTGTATATATATACAGGGAGTGCAGAATTATTAGGCAAGTTGTATTTTTGAGGATTAATTTTATTATTGAACAACAACCATGTTCTCAATTAACCCAAAAAACTCATTAATATCAAAGCTGAATATTTTTGGAAGTAGTTTTTAGTTTGTTTTTAGTTTTAGCTATGTTAGGGGGATATCTGTGTGTGCAGGTGACTATTACTGTGCATAATTATTAGGCAACTTAACCAAAAAAAATATATACCCATTTCAATTATTTATTATTACCAGTGAAACCAATATAACATCTCAACATTCACAAATATACATTCCTGACATTCAAAAACAAAACAAAAACCAATCAGTGACCAATATAGCCACCTTTCTTTGCAAGGACACTCAAAAGCCTGCCATCCATGGATTCTGTCAGTGTTTTGATCTGTTCACCATCAACATTGCGTGCAGCAGCAACCACAGCCTCCCAGACACTGTTCAGAGAGGTGTACTGTTTTCCCTCCTTGTAAATCTCACATTTGATGATGGACCACAGGTTCTCAATGGGGTTCAGATCAGGTGAACAAGGAGGCCATGTCATTAGATTTCCTTCTTTTGTACCCTTTCTTGCCAGCCACGCTGTGGAGTACTTGGACGCGTGTGATGGAGCATTGTCCTGCATGAAAATCATGTTTTTCTTGAAGGATGCAGACTTCTTCCTGTACCACTGCTTGAAGAAGGTGTCTTCCAGGAACTGGCAGTAGGACTGGGAGTTGAGCTTGACTCCATCCTCAACCCGAAAAGGCCCCACAAGCTCATCTTTGATGATACCAGCCCAAACCAGTACTCCACCACCACCTTGCTGGCGTCTGAGTCAGACTGGAGCTCTCTGCCCTTTACCAATCCAGCCACAGGCCCATCCATCTGGCCCATCAAGACTCACTCTCATTTCATCAGTCCATAAAACCTTAGAAAAATCAGTCTTGAGATATTTCTTGGCCCAGTCTTGACGTTTCAGCTTGTGTGTCTTGTTCAGTGGTGGTCGTCTTTCAGCCTTTCTTACCTTGGCCATGTCTCTGAGTATTGCACACCTTGTGCTTTTGGGCACTCCAGTGATGTTGCAGCTCTGAAATATGGCCAAACTGGTGGCAAGTGGCATCGTGGCAGCTGCACGCTTGACTTTTCTCAGTTCATGGGCAGTTATTTTGCGCCTTGGTTTTTCCACACGCTTCTTGCGACCCTGTTGACTATTTTGAATGAAACGCTTGATTGTTCGATGATCACGCTTCAGAAGCTTTGCAATTTTAAGAGTGCTGCATCCCTCTGCATGATATCTCACTATTTTTGACTTTTCTGAGCCTGTCAAGTCCTTCTTTTGACCCATTTTGCCAAAGGAAAGGAAGTTGCCTAATAATTATGCACACCTGATATAGGGTGTTGATGTCATTAGACCACACCCCTTCTCATTACAGAGATGCACATCACCTAATATGCTTAATTGGTAGTAGGCTTTCGAGCCTATACAGCTTGGAGTAAGACAACATGCATAAAGAGGATGATGTGGTCAAAATACTCATTTGCCTAATAATTCTGCACTCCCTGTATATATATATGTTCGGTGGCATGTGTAGCTGCAGATACACATGCTGTGCATAGTCCGCCGTCTGGTGTTGGGTCGGAGTGTTACAAGTTGTTTTTCTTCGAAGAAGTCTTTTCGAGTCACGAGACCGAGGGACTCCTCCTTCTTTGTTTCCATTGCGCATGGACGTCGACTCCATCTTAGATTGTTTTTTTTCCGCCATCGGGTTCGGACGTGTTCCTTTTCGCTCCGTGTTTCGGGACGGAACGATAGTCATAACTTCGGAAAACTACGTCGGTATTGTTTCGTTCGGTATCGGGTTAGATTAGAATCGACACCGAATCCTGAAGAGCTCCGGTAGCCCTTCGGGGTAATTTCGATCCCCCGTCGGGGCCTGGTCGGCCCAACCGCGTGCAACATCGAGATTGATGGAACGGGCCCCGTTCCGATTCTGTCCTAAATGCCACAGTAAATATCCCTATACAGACCAGCATTTGGTCTGTAACTTGTGCCTGTCACCCGAGCACAAGGAAGAAACGTGTGAGGCCTGTCGAGCGTTTCGGTCGAGAAAAACGCTCCGTGACCGAAGAGCCAGACGGTTGCAGATCGCGTCCACGCCGACAGGACAACGAGGGTTCGAGGAACAGGGAGAAGAAGAGGAAGCCTTCTCCATCCATGAATCGGACTCGGAAGAATTCGACGTCGAAGAAACCGTGAGTAAGACGTCGAAGCAAGCACCACACGGGAAAACAGACAAAGCCCAGGGGACGCCACTGCCAACAGGCCATGGCTCAACCCATAAAGTAGGTGACCGTCCATCGGCACCGAAAAAAGGCGAACTGGTGCCGAGGTCGTCCGACTCGGGTCGAGACACAGGCACGCAGCAATCTCGGGACCGAGAAAGTGCTGCAGAAAAGGGTCGACACCGAGACAGCACCACCGAGGCTGCTCGGCACAGAGACAGCGGCACCGAAGATGGCCGACGCCGAGAAAGTTCGACACCGAAAAAGAGAAAAATCTCGTCGGAGCTGAAAACAACAAAAGACACGGTTTCGGTGCCTAAACGACCAGCAACTGAACCGACAGCCAGTTCGTACTCAGAGGAACAATCACTGTCCTCTCAAATGCGCAAACACAGGTTTGAGGAAGATTTAGACGTAGATGTAGACCACACCCAAAAGCGGATCTTCATACAAAGTGGTACAGGGAAGATCAGCACTCTTCCCCCAATCAGGAGAAAAAGGAAACTCGATTTCCAACCACAAGAAAAGACACCACAAGCAAAAGTGGTAAAGAAGGTAACTCCACCACCCTCTCCACCACCGGTAACTCATACATCACCGGCACAGACTCCGTCACATTCACCAGCTCATACCACTATGAGCCAAGATGACCAGGATGCGTGGGATCTCTATGACGCCCCAGTATCAGACAATAGCCCTGAGTCGTACCCTACTAAGCCCTCACCACCTGAAGACAGTACAGCGTATGCACAGGTGGTAGCTAGGGCAGCAGAGTTCCATAACGTGTCTTTACACTCAGAGCCTGTCGAAGATGACTTCCTTTTCAACACCCTCTCCTCCACCCATAGCAATTATCAAAGCCTCCCTATGCTCCCGGGAATGCTAAGGCACGCTAAACAGATCTTTAAAGAACCTGTCAAAAGCAGAGCAATAACTCCAAGGGTGGAGAAGAAATATAAAGCACTGCCCACGGACCCTGCTTTTATCACATCACAACTGCCACCAGATTCAGTTGTCGTAGGAGCAGCTCGTAAAAGAGCCAACTCGCACACATCAGGCGACGCACCACCTCCAGACAAGGAGAGCCGCAAGTTCGACGCAGCTGGGAAAAGGGTTGCAGTACAAGCTGCAAACCAGTGGCGCATCGCTAACTTGCAGGCGCTCCTAGCGCGATATGACAGAGCCCATTGGGACGAGATGCAGCATCTCATCGAGCATCTACCCAAAGAATTCCAGAAACGGGCAAAACAAGTGGTTGAGGAGGGACAAAATATCTCCAACAACCAAATACGTTCCTCTATGGATGCAGCGGATACAGCTGCAAGAACAATAAATACCGCGGTAACCATAAGGAGGCACGCATGGTTGCGCACATCCGGCTTCAAACCCGAGATACAACAGGCAGTGCTCAATATGCCGTTCAATGAACAACAATTGTTTGGACCCGAAGTGGACACGGCAATTGAAAAATTGAAAAAAGATACTGACACAGCTAAGGCCATGGGCGCACTCTATTCCCCGCAGGGCAGAGGCACTTTTGGCACGTTTCGCAAAACAACCTTCAGAGGGGGGTTTCGAGGTCAAACCACACAAGCTAGTACCTCACAAAGAACACCGTCTACCTACCAGGGACAGTACCAAAGGGGAGGCTTTCGGGGCCAATACAGAGGGGGACAATTCCTTAGAAACCGGGGAAAATTTCAGGGTCCCAAGACCCCACCAACCAAACAGTGACTCACAAGTCACTCAACCCCTTCACACAACACCAGTGGGGGGAAGACTAAGCCAGTTCTACAAATTTTGGGAGGAGATAACAACAGACACTTGGGTCTTAGCAATTATCCGGCATGGTTATTGCATAGAATTTCTCCAACTCCCTCCAAACGTCCCACCAAAAACACAGAATATGTCAAAACAGCATTTAGACCTTCTACAACTAGAAGTTCAAGCATTACTGCAAAAAGACGCAATAGAATTAGTACCAGGTCCACAAAAGAACACAGGAGTTTACTCACTGTACTTTCTAATACCAAAAAAAGACAAAACACTGAGACCAATCTTAGATCTCAGAACACTAAACACCTACATCAAATCGGAACACTTTCACATGGTCACGCTACAGGACGTATTACCACTGTTGAGACAACAAGACTACATGACAACCTTAGATCTAAAAGACGCGTATTTCCACATACCGATACATCCCTCGCACAGGAAATACCTAAGGTTCGTATTCAAGGGAATACATTACCAATTCAAAGTGTTGCCGTTCGGTATAACAACCGCACCGAGAGTCTTTACAAAATGTCTAGCAGTAGTAGCTGCACATATCAGAAGGCAGCAAATACACGTGTTCCCCTACCTAGACGATTGGTTAATCAAGACCAACTCCCTAACAAAGTGTTCACACCACACAGATTATGTCATACAAACCCTCTACAAACTAGGGTTCTCCATCAACTATACAAAGTCACACATTCTGCCGTGCCAAACACAGCAATACTTGGGAGCGACAATCAACACAACAAAAGGGATAGCCACTCCAAGTCCACAAAGGGTTCAAAATTTTTACAAAGTCATACAAGCCATGTATCCAACACAAAAAATACATGCAAAGATGGTGTTAAAACACCTAGGCATGATGTCCTCATGCATAGCCATTGTCCCAAACGCAAGATTGCACATGAGGCCCTTACAACAGTGCCTAGCATCACAATGGTCACATGCACAGGGTCACCTTCTAGATCTGGTGTTGATAGACCGCCAAACATACATCTCGCTTCTATGGTGGAACAGTATAAATTTAAACAAAGGGCGGCCTTTCCAAGACCCAGTGCCACAATACGTGATAACTACAGATGCTTCCATGACAGGGTGGGGAGCACACCTCAATCAACACAGCATCCAAGGACAATGGGACGTACATCAAAGAAGGTTTCATATAAATCACCTCGAATTGTTAGCAGTATTCCTAGCGTTGAAAGCATTTCAACCCATCATAATCCACAAATACATTCTTGTCAAAACAGACAACATGACAACAATGTATTATCTAAACAAACAGGGGGGAACACACTCGACACAGCTGTGTCTCCTAGCACAAAGGATATGGCAGTGGGCAATTCACAACCACATTCGCCTAATAGCACAGTTTATTCCAGGGATCCAGAACCAGCTAGCAGACAATCTCTCTCGGGATCACCAACAAGTACACGAATGGGAGATTCACCCCCAAATTCTAAAATCTTACTTCCAAATTTGGGGAACACCTCAAATAGACCTATTTGCAACAAAAGAGAACGCAAAATGCCAAAACTTCGCATCCAGGTACCCACACCAGCAGTCTCAAGGCAATGCTCTATGGATGAATTGGTCAGGGATATTTGCGTACGCTTTTCCCCCTCCCCCTCTCCCTCTTCTTCCATATCTAGTAAACAAGTTGAGTCAAAACAAACTCAAACTCATACTAATAGCACCTACATGGGCAAGACAACCTTGGTATACAACACTACTAGACCTGTCAGTAGTGCCTCATGTCAAACTACCCAACAGACAAGATCTGTTAACACAGCACAAACAACAGATCAGGCATCCAAACCCAGCATCGCTGAATCTAGCAATTTGGCTCCTGAAATCCTAGAATTTGGACACTTAAACCTCACACAAGAATGTATGGAGGTCATAAAACAAGCTAGAAGGCCATCCACTAGACACTGCTATGCAAGTAAATGGAAAAGATTTGTTTGCTACTGCCATAATAATCAAGTTCAACCATTACATGCATCTCCAACAGATATAGTAGGATACTTACTACATTTGCAGAAATCAAATCTGGCCTTCTCTTCCATAAAGATACATCTTGCAGCAATATCTGCATACCTGCAGATTACTCATTCAACTTCACTTTTTAGAATACCTGTCATTAAAGCATTTATGGAAGGCCTAAAAAGAATTATACCACCAAGAACACCACCTGTTCCTTCATGGAACCTCAACATTGTCTTAACAAGACTCATGGGTCCACCTTTCGAACCCATGCATTCTTGCGAAATACAATACCTAACGTGGAAAGTTGCATTTCTCATTGCCATTACATCTCTAAGAAGAGTAAGTGAAATTCAGGCGTTTACTATACAGGAACCATTTATTCAAATACACAAAAATAAGGTAGTTCTAAGAACCAATCCAAAATTCTTACCAAAAGTTATCTCACCGTTTCACTTAAATCAAACAGTAGAACTACCAGTGTTCTTTCCACAGCCAGACTCAATAGCTGAAAGGGCACTACATACATTAGACATCAAAAGAGCACTAATGTACTACATTGACAGAACAAAACTAATTAGGAAAACAAAACAACTATTTATTGCATTTCAAAAACCTCATACAGGAAACCCAATATCAAAACAAGGTATAGCCAGATGGATAGTTAAGTGCATCCAAACCTGCTACCTTAAAGCAAAGAGAGAGCTGCCTATTACACCAAAGGCACACTCAACCAGAAAGAAAGGCGCTACCATGGCCTTCCTAGGAAATATTCCAATGAACGAAATATGTAAGGCAGCAACATGGTCTACGCCTCACACATTTACTAAGCACTACTGTGTAGACGTGCTATCTGCACAACAAGCCATAGTAGGTCAAGCTGTACTAAGAACTTTATTTCAAACTACTTCCACTCCTACAGGCTGAACCACCGCTTTTGGGGAGATAACTGCTTACTAGTCTATGCACAGCATGTGTATCTGCAGCTACACATGCCACCGAACGGAAAATGTCACTTACCCAGTGTACATCTGTTCGTGGCATTAGTTGCTGCAGATTCACATGCGCCCACCCGCCTCCCCGGGAGCCTGTAGCAGTTTGGAAGTAATCTCCAACATTTGTATATTTGTAAATATATTACCTTGACCTTTATCTTGTACATACTTATTCATTCCATTGCATGGGCACTATTACTAACATACACAACTCCTACCTCACCCTCTGCGGGGAAAACAACCTAAGATGGAGTCGACGCCCATGCGCAATGGAAACAAAGGAGGAGGAGTCCCTCGGTCTCGTGACTCGAAAAGACTTCTTCGAAGAAAAACAACTTATAACACTCCGACCCAACACCAGACGGCAGACTATGCACAGCATGTGAATCTGCAGCAACTAATGCCACGAACAGATGTACACTGGGGAAGTGACATTTTCCATCTATATATATATATATATATATATATATATATATATATATATATATATATATATATATATATATATATATATATATATATATATATATATATATATATATATATATATATATATATATATAAAAAATCATCTTACCAGCTCCTCGCCCGTGACACGATGGCACGCCGTCAGTTCCCCCAAAAATACAAATAGAGCAGCAGTTGGATTTAAATATTTTTTTATTTAATTCAAGGTGCTGCAAAATAAAACTTATATACGGTCATGCGTTTCGGCGATATGCTTTTGACTGGGCCGCATAAGCATTGATGACAGACTTCTCTTTATCACATAGTACCTCCTTAATTTTCAGTGGCCTAACCACTAGACTGCTACACCTAAAGGGTCCTTTCATCCAAAATGGCCCATCTCACCCTCCATTTTCTCCTCATTCATATATGCCACTATCACAATCATTATAGGAGAAGTAAAGGATTCATATGAGGGGTCTCCGTTTTCCAAAGACATATTTTTGTGTATATCTATGTATAGACAATACAGCAACATCGTCAAGGCAATTTATCCAAATCTCTACTGTATATATCGTCATGGTTGGTACAACAACATCATAAAAGTGTGAAGGAAATCTACAAAACCTTGGTCAAATGGAAATATACAAAATTAGCGTAAACTCTTTAAAGTGCAAAGCTGGAAAAGACATAGGAAGTGCATATTAATAACAGTACCAAATCTAAACTTGATATACCATCTCAGTTGATCCTTGAGCACCATAAATATACAAAAAGTGTGCTAGCATGTGCACAGTCCTTGCATGAGTTACATTTAATGAAGCCTTTGGTGTTTTGCTGCAGCCAACCTCCACTTACCACTGGCGCCAGATAACTGCAAACTGCTAGCTAATATACCACCCATAGACCTGGTTCTTCTAGAGGTAATGCATGGGCCAATTTGACTATTGTCTTTAAGTTTCTTCATCCTTGCTGAGTACATGCCAATTCCTTTTTTTATAGTTCTTATTTCAGAATACACCTCACTTTATTGTAGAAACAAATACTTCATGTGATCCTGTTCCCTTTCCAACCGCTTTTGTTGATAAAGTACCTGTCTTAGCTTCCCCATAACCCTGCATCTTTTATCAGTTAAAACACTTAGTGGGCAACCCCCCATCAGAAATCTACCCATCATTTTGTCAATCTCTTCTCCAAACTCCTCATCGGTAGAGCAGATTCTCCTTGCCCTTAACATCTGACTATATAGGATACTCCACTTTAACACCTTAACACTTTGGGGTGCCCACTATTAGCATGCAATATTGAATTAGTCGCAGTGTGTTTTCTATGGATCCTAGTGCCCAACTTTCCATTCAGCATATTAAGCTCAGCTTCTGAAAATATGCTGTAAGATTTACTCCATGCATTTGTGAACTGAATGTTATAGTTGTTACAGTTCAGCTTCTCACTAAAATATCACTCCCCTCCCATAACCCAGATCATCTTATTTAATCTTGTCCACAATGACACCTTTTCCATATATTGACCATTTTCCTCATTCTATGCCACCTCTTTCTCCCATCACCCATAAATAAATTGGCGTAGGTGGGGGCGAAGGAGGTGCCCATTGCTCTTCCCTGTTGCTGCAAGTAATACTTGTTATCAAAGATAAACACATTGTGTGTGAGGCAGTAAGCAAGCATATCAATGATGATCTGGAGTGTGCTCCAACTGTTCTATGAGTCTATCCTTGAGAGAGTACTCGCATGCCTTTACCCCATGTTCATGGTGTATCAATGTATATAAAGATTCAACATCCAATGTCATCATGATATATTTATTCTTCCATGGGACCTGATCCAACTTCCGTGAAAAAGTATTTAGAGTCCTTCAAGTAAGATGGTAATCCAGTTACATAATGCTGGTGATGCAAATCTAAATATCGTGAAGTATTTTCCAGCAAAGACCCAATTGAGCTCACAATCAGTCTACCAGGTGGCACCTTCACATTATTGTGAATTTTGGGGAGAAAATAAATAGACATCTTTGCATGCTCCACCTTTAAATATTGATACTCATCCCACTCTAGGAGATCATATTCGTACCATTGTTTTAATTTAAGATGAAATTCCATTTCCACTTCCTTAGAAGGATTCTGTTTACGGCATTTATAATGCATTGTGTTATTCAGTTGTCTCTTTGCTTCCATAAGGTGTGCTTCTTGATTCATAAGAACGTTTCCCCATTTGTCTGATGGTTTAATTATTAACATGGGGTTGTTTTTTGATCTTGTAAGGCCCCTCCAGTCTTTTTGTGAAAAATTGCTCATCTTTATTTTTCCCTTTTTTATTAGACCCGTTCCTACGCAGGTTGTTCAACTCCTCAATCACCAACTCATGAAACATATAAACCATGTTGCCAGATGGTAACTGTGGACAAAATTTAGATTTGGTTTTTAGTCCACCAGCCACTGTAAAATGGCTAACAAATCCCATTACATTAGGAGTCTCCTTCTGAGGCACGGATACAAAGGCATCCTTCTCCACATGTTCGCTACCCAATTCTCCCCCTTTATCCACTTTTCTCATCTCCACATCACTGTCACAGATTCCAGATTGCGACTGGGGGTCCACACCTGCTAATTCTTGAATATCCAATATTCCTGGAATGTCTGCTATTTCAGCTTAGATAGAACTACAACAGAACCCCTTTCTCGGTGTCTTTCCCTTTTTTTTCCGTTAGATGATATATATGTAATTTCATCTTTCTGATATATTTCTAATATTCTATTCTAATAAAAGTAAAGTCCGGGCAGTGGTGGGACAGAAAGTCAAACCCAGATATTAATATTCTCTCCTGGTTAGGTGTTAAGACTGTAGATGAAGTATTCACAACCAGGGATGGAGTGTAGGCTCCATCATCTCCTCCAATATCTTTTATTTCTGTCCCCTGTTTTAGCCCCGTCCTCTTCCTCTTGCCCCTCCTTGTCCTACGTTGCCTTTTCCGGTTTCTCATTGTGCACTTCCTCTCCCTCCTTGTCGCGTGTTCATATGGAAAAGGTGGAGTTCCTTCTAAAAATCGCCCTTGTCGTCATGGCATTTGTCTGCACTTGATCCTAGATCTGAGCTAAGGTCACTATCACTTGGTGTTTCTTTGATTGATGTTTCCATTCTCTTTTTCACCCGCAAATTATCAAATGTTTTAGCAAAAGTATTTGAAAGCTTCCGTATTGATAATCCAATATCTCTCTTAAACTTTTGTTTTCCTTTCCATGATCTCTGCCTCATATTCCCTCAGAGGTTTCTCTATCCTTTCCAATTGATCCTTCACACTCTGTTTTTCCCTGTTCTTCTCCAAATCCCTGACAGGCAGACTAATTATAGATAATTGTAGCTCCATCTTCCCTTTTGCATGCTTAATTAATGTTTTCATTAATCTCACGGAACACTCCTCTGTGCTGTCACACCATTCAGTTAAATCCTCGTCCATGTCCTCCTAGGTGGGAAGTAACATTATCCTTAGGCCTCTAGGTGTTCTCTTATGTTCCAAATACTTAGCGAGTGAGGTAATTTGCCACCTTTGCTTAACTTTAGTTTTCCTCTCCTTTTCTAATTCATGAATCAATTGTGCAGGTATTCCCTCCCCCACAAGATTTCTAGCATTTCCTGCTTTTCTAGTTTTACACCAAATGCGGTCTCCGGTGCCATTCTCCATTTTGTCAGTCTACCCTCCATCTTATAAACCAGTTGTCTATACTTCCTTCAGGCTCCAGAAGAACCGTTGACTGTCTATCACCAGGTCAATGCTTCAACAATGAATATGCTTGCATCATATTGTTATTTCCCTCCACATAAAGAATTACCGGCATTTAGCTAGTAATCTGTATACGCTGCAAAAGTTGTTTGAAATGGGGTTCACAGCCTCTGTCGCAACCTTTTGTTTTTTAAATTTCGAATGCCATAAAATCCGATTTGTGTGGAACTGTACCACTTGGATAATCCGTCACACTGATCCTATTACACAGCACCGCCTTATTCGGTGTAACCCCAATACAGGGAACCCCATGCTCTTATAGGCAGATTACTAAGTAGTTCTGTAGTATTGCTGGGCATACATTTCCCAAAATGCAACATGGAAACATAGTAAAATGTAACTTTGGACTTCAGTGCTAAACATTACAGTAAAATACTTTTCAAAAGCACTGCTGTCTCCAAAAATAAACATGTTAACTATGTGCTTTTGCTTTTGAAATGTTCTTGCCGCCTCACAGTTCTAAAATATCCTGCAGAACCAGCATCCAGACACAGCGAAAGGCAGTAGAGTGCCCCTTCATATCCCTTGCTCTCCTTCGTCGATTTCATAAGTATTTGGATAAATCCTATGCTTTCTCAAATGGAGGAGGAAGGTCAGGCTCCCATTAAAATCATCAAAGCACCATAGTTTCTCTGTATCAAGGAGCCCCAGACCCTATCAGGGCAGCTTCAGAGTAACAGGAACGAAGAATCCAGTTGCAAATTATAAAATAGGATATTTGATAAGTTGTTCTTCTTTGGCGTATTAGGTCTATATCTTATTTTTTCCAATTGTCGTGTAAGAGACATCTTTGTCAAACACCTCAGTAGTCTCACAATGTATTGTAGGTAAAGATGCAGATTTAGGTCTGAAAGGACTGGAACATGATTTATCAACCCCAATATTCAAGACTTCCAAATTCATAATGGGATCATCATGTGCCTCAGAATTATCATGTAAACTTGTCAATGTATGTAAAATTTCTATATCCGAAATGTGCAACTCACTTAACTCAGAACTACTTTCAATCGGTTTATATTTGCTCACTTTGTTATGATTAAATTTTTAACATTTGAGTTTTCTAACAAATTTAAATAAATCAATCCTGGTTTGCGTATAATCAAAATTATTCATAGGACAGAAAGAAAGGCCTAAAGCTAGGAGTTGATGTTCCTCATCGGATAGATTTCTGTTAGATAAATTTACCACATTCATTGCATTGGTTTTCGTGCCCTTGTTGTCATTCCCATGGGCCTTGATCTTCCCTTGCATCTCCTCCTCCTTGCTTTCTGATTCCTCTTCCTCTACCCCTCTGAAAATATGATTCCTTGCGCTGTTCTGTCCTTCTCTGCTTTAACAGTTGGAACTGTTTTAAAAAATTAGACCTCTTTACACTTTTGCCAGTTGCCAAACCTTTTGTTAGTGTAGATTCCAAAATATCAGAGAGGTTACTATCCGAAACATCACTCTCATCTTGTTCCCTGAAAGATAAATTCTTCTCACAGACCTTGGGCAATGAGCCCGTCATGTCTTCCATATACATATGGTCATATTCACGGTGAAATGTCAAAATTCTTCCTGCTTGATAATCTTTGAAATCATTTATGAATTTCCTCTGCTTCTTATTAGTAATCTCCTCTTCCAGTTTAGACAATTTCTTCTCCACATCCTTCATAAACTCATCAAAGACCTCTTGGGACATCACAATTAACAACTCAGATTTGATCTTTTCAGTGTCTTCTAAAATTTTTGTCCTATCTTTTATAGCGTACTTGACCAAAATTCTCATCATATTCAAGGAGCTAGAATTGTTGTAATATGTTTGTCCTTTGTCCATGTCTGTAACTATTAATTTGTGTGGTTATGTTCCCACTCCATCTGTGAACAAGGCTACGGCCGAAACGCATTGGAGGGGAAACCTTTTACTGACTAAATATTTTTCAGCATCGGAAGGTGTCCTCGCATTTCCTTATTATTGAGAACGTATTTCTGAATATTTGGGGCTTTCGGAACTCAGCTAGGACCCCTGTGCAGCATATATCTCTGTTCGATGGCATGTGTAGCTGTAGATACACATGCTGTGCATAAGTCCGCCATCTAGTGTTGGCCTCCGAGTGTTACAAGTTTTTTCTTCTAAGAAGGTTTTTCAGTCACAAGATTGAGTGGCTCCTCCTCTCGATGATAGTCTGCATGGGCATCAAGTCCTTTGTTAGATTGTTTTCTTTCCGCCGTCGGGTTAGGCTGTGTTTTCTCTCACTCAATATTCTCAGCTGGACTAAAACATTCGGTCTCCGGACTTTCAGGGCTGAAACCTGTGGGTGGAAAATATGCTCCACCTACCAAGGAGTTTTCGGAAATAAGGCCCATATTAGAAGTAATGGACTCTAAACAGCGTAAAATCCAGATACACAAAGACACTAGAAGGATTATTGCTTCTTCTCCTCCTCCTACAACAACAAAGAGAAAGTTATATTTCCAAGACACTCTGGAAGCTGGACCTCCACCTGCTAAAATATTTGAGTATAAGGAGAAACCAAAGGCATTACAACAGCCTTCACCACCACATTCTCTTTAACTTACTGCTTCTACATCACCAGATACTCCACCACCTTCACCGACACAATTTTCTCCACAATTCCCTATCTCTACACATGAGGATGATTTAGGTATACTCATTACATCGTAGATCCACAGGATTTATATGATTCCGATCCCATACTTTCCAATGATCCTGATTCATACCCAGCTAGGCCATCTCCATCTGAAGACACCACTGCCTACAATCAAGTCAAGCAAGTAATACGTACACAGTTATATATACAATGGGATGTGTAGCCGCAGATACACATGCTTTGCATAAGTCGGCCATCTAGTGTTGGGCTCGGAGCGTTACAAGTTGTTTTTCTTTGAAGAAGCTTTTTCGAGTCACGAGACCGAGTGACTCCTCCTCTCAGTGATAGAGCGCTTGGACATCAAGTCCTTTGTTAGATTGTTTTCTTTCCAATGTCGCGATTCGGACGGGTTTCCTCTCACTCCGGTGGATCTCTGTTCGGTACTGCGGAACTTATTCTACCTTTTCTGTAATATCATTGTTATTGTTTTGATCGTGTTTCCATCTATATTCGATCCGATTTAGACCGCTGAGGCCGAATTCTCGCCCTTTTAGGGCCTGCTTCAATGTAGGTTTAATGGAACGAACTCCGTTTCGATTCTGTCCTCGGTGTCACGCTAAATTTCCGTACACCAATCAACATTCCATGTGTATTCTCTGTCTATCTCCAGATCATTTAGCTCTAAAAAGACACTTCGGGACCTTAGAGCTCGTCGTCTCGAAATGGCCTCTAAATCCCCCGAAGACACACCTGATATCTTTGGTAAAGAACACGCTCAAGAAGAAGTTCGGCAAGGGGCAGTGTTTTCCATCCAAGACTCAGACTCCGATCAAGACTCCGATGATGATAGCCACTATGTACCTTCAGCACAGTACGTGAGTACAACTGCCCAATTGCACCACACAAAATGGACTCCAGAACTAGTCGTTGGCCCTCCACTGCTATCGGGCCATGGTTGGATTAAAAAAGAAAGTCTGGATGACCAACCTTCGGGTTCAGCACCTAGATTAAAGACTAAAGTGCATTCGGCATCAACCAAACAGACTCCAATACCAGTCTCGGAAACGAGCCAAAAATGAGAAAGCACATCTTTGGAGCCGTAAAAATCTACACCACCTTCGGAGCTGATGCTTTCAGTTCAAACAAAACACAAAGTTTCGGAGTGGAAAGACCCGGGTAGCAAGAAAACTACTTCTGCCCGTGAAACTTTGGGCATACAACCTATTTTAGAGGTGATGGACTCTAAATAGCAAAAAATACACATTCAAAGAGACACAGGAAGAATAATTGCCTTCCCTCCCTCCAATGTCCTTTAAAAGGAAATTAACTTTTAAAGACACTTCAAAGGATGTACTTCATCAGAAAAGGTCTTCAAAGATAAGCAACAGGAAGAGGCTTCAAAACATAAACAGCATTCACCACCACCACTTTCTCCTGTTCTTCCTTCCACACCATCACCCACATATGAAGCACAATTATCACCACACACATCCTCATTATCACTATACCGGGATGATCTTACTGATGAACAGCAGCATAGAGATCCATGGGATACATATCACTCTGATCCTATTCTACCAAATGATCCACACTTATATCGTGCTAGACCCTCGCCACCAGTAGACTACTACATACAATCAAGTAGTGGCTAGAGCTGCGGCCCATCGTAATGTGCAGATAGAACAAGACTTCCTTTTTGACACACTAGCGTCTATACATAATCAATACGAATGCCTTCCAATGCTTCCAGGAATGCTCACACATGCTTCTGATATTTTCCAGGAGCTAGAATTATCACTCCTAGATTGGATAAAAAGTATATACCAGCACCCTCATACCCAGTATTTATAAGAACCCAGTTACCTCCTTATTCAATTTTAGTTGCAGCAAGAAAAAGGCTAACATTCAGGCCACAGGAGATGCTCTTCCTCCAGACAAAGAGAGTAGAAAAATAGATGCAGCTTCATGAGCTGCAAATCATTGGAGAATAGCCAATTGACAAGTTCTTTCGGCTAGATATGATAGGGCACACTGGAATGAAATGGATGAGCTATTACAATCCCACCCTCCAGAACATCAAAAGAAGGGACAACAAATAGTAAATGAAGGGCAAGCAATATCTAATAATGTTATTAGATCTGCTATGGATGCAGCAGACACAGGAGCTAGTTCAATCAACACTAGCGTGCTTATTAGAAGACATGTCTGGTTAAGATGTTCAGGTTTCAAACCTGAAATACAACAGGCAGTGCTAAGCAAGACTTCTGACAAACAACATTTATTTGGCCCTGACGTTGTCACAACCATAGACATTTTTTTAAAAGATTCGGAAACAGCTAAAGCCATGGGTGCATTGTATACCACACCCACCAGAGATACTTTTCATAGACCACAATTTAGAGGGGGTTTCAAATCATCAGCTTCAGAAACAGCAACCTCACAACAAAAACAATCATCACAATTCTACACTAGGGAATCATTTAGAGGCTCCTATAGAGGATCCAAAAATCGAGGAAGAGGTAAACCGTCCACTTCCAGAGGTTCCTCTCAATGAAATAAACAGTGACTTTCTCACCATCCCCACAGAGCACACATCTCCTGTGGGAGGAAGACTGGTAAATTTCTATCTACAATGGCACAACATCACAACAGATCAGTGGGTTCCATTAATTATCCAACAAGGTTATTGTAAAGAAATGGCTCCCTGTTGCAGTTACACCCCACTTTTTGCCTGATACTGATGCTGACTTGACTGAGAAGTGTGCTGGGACCCTGCTAACCAGGCCCCAGCACCAGTGTTCTTTCACCTAAAATGTACCATTGTTTCCACAATTGGCACACCCTGGCATCCAGATAAGTCCCTTGTAACTGGTACCTCTGGTACCAAGGGCCCTGATGCCAGGGAAGGTCTCTAAGGGCTGCAGCATGTATTATGCCACCCTAGAGACCCCTCACTCAGCACAGACACACTGCTTACAAGCCTGTGTGTGCTAGTGAGAACAAAATGAGTAAGTCGACATGGCACTCCCCTCAGGGTGCCATGCCAGCCTCTCACTGCCTATGCAAGTATAGGTCAGTCACCCCTCTAGCAGGCCTTACAGCCCTAAGGCAGGGTGCACTATACCATAGGTGAGGGTACCAGTGCATGAGCATGGTACCCCTACAGTGTCTAAACAAAACCTTAGACATTGTAAGTGCAGGGTAGCCATAAGAGTATATGGTCTGGGAGTTTGTCAAACACGAACTCCACAGCACCATAATGGCTACACTGAAAACTGGGAAGTTTGGTATCAAACTTCTCAGCACAATAAATGCACACTGATGCCAGTGTACATTTTATTGCAAAATACACCCCAGAGGGCACCTTAGAGGTGCCCCCTGAAACTTAACCGACTGTCTGTGTAGGCTGACTAGTTCCAGCAGCCTGCCACACTAGAGACATGTTGCTGGCCCCATGGGGAGAGTGCCTTTGTCACTCTGAGGCCAGTAACAAAGCCTGCACTGGGTGGAGATGCTAACACCTCCCCCAGGCAGGAGCTGTAACACCTGGCGGTGAGCCTCAAAGGCTCACCCCTTTGTCACAGCCCAGCAGGGCACTCCAGCTTAGTGGAGTTGCCCGCCCCCTCCGGCCACGGCCCCCACTTTTGGCGGCAAGGCTGGAGGGAACAAAGAAAGCAACAAGGAGGAGTCACTGGCCAGTCAGGACAGCCCCTAAGGTGTCCTGAGCTGAGGTGACTCTAACTTTTAGAAATCCTCCATCTTGCAGATGGAGGATTCCCCCAATAGGGTTAGGATTGTGACCCCCTCCCCTTGGGAGGAGGCACAAAGAGGGTGTACCCACCCTCAGGGCTAGTAGCCATTGGCTACTAACCCCCCAGACCTAAACACGCCCTTAAATTTAGTATTTAAGGGCTACCCTGAACCCTAGAAGATTAGATTCCTGCAACAACAAGAAGAAGGACTGCCCAGCTGAAAACCCCTGCAGAGGAAGACCAGAAGACAACAACTGCCTTGGCTCCAGAAACTCACCGGCCTGTCTCCTGCCTTCCAAAGAACTCTGCCCCAGCGACGCCTTCCAAAGGGACCAGTGACCTCTGAATCCTCTGAGGACTGCCCTGCTTCGACGACGACAAGAAACTCCCGAGGACAGCGGACCTGCTCCAAAAAGACTGCAACTTTGTTTCAAGAAGCAGCTTTAAAGAACCCTGCAACTCCCCGCAAGAAGCGTGAGACTTGCAACACTGCACCCGGCGACCCCGACTCGGCTGGTGGAGAACCAACACCTCAGGGAGGACCCCCGGACTACTCTACGACTGTGAGTACCAAAAACTGTCCCCCCTGAGCCCCCACAGCGCCGCCTGCAGAGGGAATCCCGAGGCTTCCCCTGACCGCGACTCTCTGAAACCTAAGTCCCGACGCCTGGAAAAGACCCTGCACCCGCAGCCCCCAGGACCTGAAGGACCGGACTTTCATTGCAGAAGTGACCCCCAGGAGTCCCTCTCCCTTGCCCAAGTGGAGGTTTCCCCGAGGAAGCCCCCCCTTGCCTGCCTGCAGCACTGAAGAGATCCCGTGATCTCTCATTGACTTACATTGCGAACCCGACGCTTGTTCTAACACTGCACCCGGCCGCCCCTGCGCCGCTGAGGGTGAAATTTCTGTGTGGGCTTGTGTCCCCCCCGGTGCCCTACAAAACCCCCCTGGTCTGCCCTCCGAAGACGCGGGTACTTACCTGCAAGCAGACCGGAACCGGGGCACCCCCTTCTCTCCATTATAGCCTATGCGTTTTGGGCACCACTTTGAACTCTGCACCTGACCGGCCCTGAGCTGCTGGTGTGGTAACTTTGGGGTTGCTCTGAACCCCCAACGGTGGGCTACCTTGGACCAAGAACTGAACCCTGTAAGTGTCTTACTTACCTGGTAAAACTAACAAAAACTTACCTCCCCCAGGAACTGTGAAAATTGCACTAAGTGTCCACTTTTGAAATAGCTATTTGTGAATAACTTGAAAAGTATACATGCAATTGAAATGATTCAAAGTTCCTAATGTACTTACCTGCAATACCTTTCAAACAAGATATTACATGTTAAATTTGAACCTGTGGTTCTTAAAATAAACTAAGAAAATATATTTTTCTATAACAAAACCTATTGGCTGGATTTGTCTCTGAGTGTGTGTACCTCATTTATTGTCTATGTGTATGTACAACAAATGCTTAACACTACTCCTTGGATAAGCCTACTGCTCGACCACACTACCACAAAATAGAGCATTAGTATTATCTATTTTTACCACTATTTTACCTCTAAGGGGAACCCTTGGACTCTGTGCATGCTATTCCTTACTTTGAAATAGCACATACAGAGCCAACTTCCTACAGTTATTGTCTAGAACTCATTTCCACTCTACCAAAGATTTCCCCTTGTTCACGCAAACTATGTCAGGAGCATCTCACTCTATTAAAACAGGAGAAACACTACTGCTCAAAGGAGCCCTAGAGATAGTACCTATATCCCAACAGGGGTCAAGAGTATATTCAATATACTTCCTCATAACGAAAAAGGATGGTACTCTCAGACCAATCCTAGATCTCAGACCCCTCAATCTATACATACTTTCGGAACACTTTCATATGGTCATTCTACAAGATTTAATTCCCCTACTACAAAGACAGGATCTCATGACAGCTTTAGACCTCAAGGATGTTTATTTCCACATTCCCATACATCCAGCACATCGAAAGTATCTAAAATTTGTTATAGCAGTAAGATATTACCAATTCAAAGTGCTGCTATTCGGAGAAACAATAGCACCAAGGGTGTTCACCAAATGCTTAGCCGTAGTTGCAGCATTCCTCAGAAGACAACACATACATGTCTTCCCATATCTCTATGACTGGCTCATATAAGCCAGTACGCTTCAGATTTGTCAACAACATACTCAATATGCTATAAACACCTTACACAATCTAGGATTCACTATAAATTACCAAAAATCTCACCTGCAGCCATCACAGATACAACCGTATCTAGGAGCAATTCTGAACACTCAGTCAGCATTAGCATACCCAAATCCAGTCAGGATTTTAGCATTTCACAGTCTCATATCACAACTACAATACAACCACAATTATACAGTGAAGTTAGTGATTAAACTATTAGGAATGATGGCTTCATGCATAGCAATAGTGCCCAATGCGAGACTTCACATGCGGCTACTACAGCAATTTCTCTCTCAGCAATGGTCTCAGGCACACGGTCATTCAGGATCTTGTGTTGTTAGACTGCCAAACTTACCACTCTGCAATGGTGGAATCACATCAACCTATCAAAAGGGCAGCCCTTTCAGGACCCTGTGCCTGAGACCATCATCTCAACAACCTTACTATACAGGGGGAATGGGACTCAATCCAACAGACTTATCACATAAACCACTTGGAATTACTAGCATTATACCTAGCACTCAAAACGTTTCTAACACAAATCACACACAAAATAGTGTTAATAAGAACAGACAATATGACCACAATGTATTATCTGCAAAAACAGGGGGGGACACATTCATCTCAATTGTCCCTTCTAGCGCAGACAATTTGGAAATGGGCAATTCACAATCGAGTACAATTAGTGGCAGAGTATATTCCAGGGATACACAATCAACTAGCGGACCTCCTAAGCAAGACGCAGCATCAAGTACACGAATGGGACATTCACCCACAAGTGATTCAAAAATACTTCCAAATGAGGGGAACCCCAGACATAGAACTTTTCGCCAGAAGAGAAAACGCAAAATGCCAAAACTTTGCATCCAGGTACCCACACCCTCAGTCCCTAGGCAATGCTCTATGGATCAATTGGTCAGGGATATTTGCTTACGCTTTCCTACCTCTCCCACTAATTCTATTTCTGATCAAAAAGATGAAACAAACCTCGCTCACCATCATAATCTTAGCTCCCACATGGGCACGTAAACATTGGTATACAACACTGTTGGATCTGTCTGTAGTACCACATCAAAAACTACCACACAGACCAGATCTGTTGACTCCAAGGAGAGGTCAAATCAGACATCCAAATCCCAGCATACTCAACCTGGTGATTTGGCTCCTGAAGTCATAGAATTTGGCTACAACTTCCAGCTGAATGTTTGGATATTCTAAAAGAAGCACGCAAACCGAAAACTAGACAGTGATATGCAGCTAAATGGAAGTGTTTTGTCTATTGTCAACCTAGAAACATTAGAAACATTAACCTACTTAAAGCTTCAATACAGGATATTTTTTGCTAATTGCTACATTTACAAAAAGCAAACCTTGTCTACTCCTCTATTAGGATACATTTAACAGCAATAGCTGCTTACCTCCAAAACAGACAACATACTTCCCTGTTTAGGATTCCTGTTATAAAAGCATTTATGGAAGGTCTTAAAAGAGTTATTCCACCTAGCGCACCACCAGCCCCTTTACGGAATCTTAACATTGTACTCACAAGACTTATGGGACTACCATTTGAACCCATGCATTCTTGCCCTCTTCAGTTTTTATCATGGAAAGTAGCAATTACTTATTTTAGAATTGTAAGTGAAATCCAAGCAATCACTTTAGAAGAACCTTTCTTTAAAATTCACAAAAACAAAATAGTTCGTAGGACAAATCAAAAATTCCTACCAAGAGTTGTTTCACCTTTTCATATCAATCAGTCATTGGAATTGCCAGTCTTCTTTCCACAACCAAATTCAGTTGCTGAAAGAGCTCTTCACACCCTTGATGTTAAAAGCGCTATTGAAAGAACAAAGGATTTCAGAAAATCCGAACAACTCTTTGTGGCTTTTCAACAGCCTCACAAAGGTGATCCTATTTTAAAAACTGGACTAGCCCGATGGATACAAATTTGCTATCTCAAAGCCAAGAGACACTTACCAGTAACTCCAAAATCTCATTCCACTAGGAAGAAAAGGGCTTCAATTGCATTTTTTAGGCAATAAACCAATGGCAGACATATGTAAAGCAGCTGCATGGTCTACACCACACACATTTACTGAACACTACTGTGTGGATGTATTATCTCGCCAACAAGCAAATGTTGGACAGGCAGTTCTTAGAACACTATTTCAAACTACGGCAACTCCTACAGGCTAGCCACCTCTTAATTCTTAGGAGGGACTGCTTTTCAGTCTATGCACAGCATGTGTATCTACAACTACACATGCCATTGAACGGAAAATATTACTTACCCAGTAGACATCTGTTTGTGGCTTGTAGTGTTCCAAGGGGAGCAGAAACCGCTAGACACCAGGGATATTTGTTTTATGGCAGTTTCACGTGAGAGGAGTGACCCCTTAGGAAAGGGTTGTTCCCTTGGGAGGGCAAATTTGTTTTAGACCATTTCTGCCCCCCTTGGGGGCAGATCGGCCTATTGTAATTAGGCTGATCTGTCTCCCGGGGGTGAGGGGGGAGGCAGAACCCCCAAGACACCAGGAATCCTTTTTTTTTAATTTTTTTTTTTTATGTGGGGAGCAACCCCTTAGGCAAGGGATGCTCCCTTGGGGGGCAAATTGTCTTTAGGCCAGATCAGCCTATTTTTATGAGGCCGATCTGCCCCCAAGGGGGGCAGAAACCACTAGGCCCAGGGATTTTTTTTTGCGCCAATTTCACGCAAGGGGTGCAACCCCTTAGGCAAGGATCGTTCCCTGGGGGGCCAAATTTAATTTAGGCCATTTCTGCTCCCCTTGGGGACAGATTGTCCTATTTCTGTTAGGCTGATCTGCCCGGGGGGGTGGGAGGGGTGGCAGAAACCACATAGGCACCAGGGATTAGTGTGTGTGTGTTTTGTTTCGGGGGGCAGCCCCATGGGGGCACATTACTGTTGGCCATATCTGCCCCCGTTGGGGGCAGAGCGGGCTATTTTTTGAAGGCCCATCTGTCCCCAAGGGGGGCAGAAAGCCCTCCAGAGACCAGGGAAGATTTTTTTTCAATATACGAGGGTGGAGGTATGGCCATACCCCCACCCCAAATAAATGGGGCAAAAGTTGTTCTGCCCACCGGTGGGCACAGTGGGAAATTACCCTCATCCACACCCCAGGGGGCCAGAAAGCATACTAGATGCCAGGGAATTAAAAAAAAAAGTTAAAAAAATAAAATAGTGGGGTGGTGGCTACCAACCAGTATGGGCATGGTTGTGCCCTCACCCCAACTGAAGGGGGTAACAGTCTTTCAGCTCTCCCCCCGCACACTAAAACATCTTATCCCACGGCAAGCAGGAGGACATTTGAGTTTTGGTTTTACATTTGGGCCATGAGAGCTTGGCTAACTCTCAAAATTGTCCCACTTGGAATGGTGAAGGCTGCACTTTTTGGACTTTTGGACGCTGCCATGTGGAAAAATCCACAAGACCTAGACACATCTGAAAACTAAACATCTGGGTGAGTACAGGGTTGTGTGCTTCACATGCACCCTGCACCATTATCTTATCCACAGTGCCCTGCAAACCTCCAACTTTTCTGGAAATCACATGTTTTTCCCACATTTTTGTGATAGAACCTTCCGGAATCTGCAGGAATCCACAAAATTCCTACCACCCAGCATTGTCTCATCTATACCGATTAAAAATTCGGCCCCACTTGTCAGCTCAAAAATGATTTTTTTCAAACTGCCCTTTTGGACCCGCTTTGGTTCCCCCTCAATTTCGGCATGTTTTTGACTCTTTCCTGGCCCACCTATATAAGTGAGCTATCATTTTTCCCAGGAGACTGAGGGGAAAGTTGGGTGGGAGGAAAATTGTCGCGGTGCGTTGATCTCACACAGAAATGTGGAAAAAATATGATTTTTTTTTTTTTAGCTAAATTTTAGGTTTGCTGAGGGTTCTGGGTAAGAAAACTCTGGGGGACCCACGCCAGTCACACCTCCCTGGACTCCCTCTGGTGTCTAGGTTTCAGAAATGTCTGGGTTTGTTAGGTTTCCATGTATGGCTGCTGAGCCTAGGACCAAAAACGCAAGATTCTTTCTATTCTAATAACTGGGTACCCACCTGATTAAGTTCACAATTTTTTTGCTTCAGGATTAAGGACAGTTTATAAATGAATTGTCTTGATAGTGGGCTTGCTTCATTATGTTCGTCTTCATCGCTTTTTCTGACCAGAGGAAGCCCGTAATAGGGCGAAACACGTTGACTGCGCTTCTACATTCAAAGAAACAAGAATAAAAAGATGTGAATACTAAGGATCTACTTACCTTACTTGGCTCATCATGTAACTGTTTCTTATATTCTCTTTATGTGTTGCCTTTCTGTTGCTTTGCTAGCCCCCAGTTGGGCCAGGTCCGGGGGGCAAATGTTAATGTATATATTTTTTTGCTTTTCATTTGTCACTGCTTTCTCTTTGCTTTTCCCCCTGTTGTGTGTGCCTTCTCCTTGCTTTTCCTTTGTTTTCACAGCTTTCACTTTGCTTTTTGTGCTGTATTTTATGTGCCTTCTCCTTACTTTTCTCTCCTTTTCACTTTTCTCCTTGGTTTTTCCCCCATTTTTGGCACGCGTTCTCCTTCCTTCTCTCTCGTTCTCACTGCTTTCTCTTTGCTTTTCCCCCTTTTTGGGGTCGAGCCTGCGCTAGCATGCGCTTGCGAGACGCTGTAGTCGTTAGAAAAGGGCTCTGAGCCCCGTCCATGTCACATCAGTGTCTTTTATTGTGTCGTGGGCTTGCCTTTTAAAATTTGCTTACTTTCATTAGTGGAAGGCATGCATACATTATGCCTTTTCCGGTGGTTAGCCCTCCTCAAGCGTAGCGACCAAGTACTGAAAACATACGAGGCTTGCTGTTTTCCGTCCTGTTTGTGGGCTTCTTTTTTCGCAGCGCGATCTCGTTTGGCAAAAGTTGAGCGCTTTGCATGACATTGACCCTGTTACATAGTTAATTGCACTTTTGCCAGTTACGTCGATAATTGCACTTTTGCCGATAGGTTTTACTACGAGTGAACTGTAGCAGCACCATTTATTGAGGCAAGAAAAGTCCGGTTGGGACTTTACAACTGCTGATAGCTCTAACTCGGAGAAATGCGAGACCCGTTGCATTGCAAATGCTTGTTTTCAGTGCCTTTGTCTGGGTTTTCCTTCGATCGCACTGCTTTCTCCTTGCTTTTTCTCCTCGTTATTTGCATTCTCCTTGCTTTTCCCTTATTTTCACTGCCTTCTCCTTATCTTTTCCTGCATTTTGAGTGCCACCTTCTTGTTTTACCCCATTCTCGATAAGCTTTCTCTATGCTTTCCCCCTGTTTTTTTGAGTGCCTTCACCTTGCTTTTCCTTCATTCTCGCTGCTTTCTGCTTGCTTTTCCCCTTGTTTTTTGTGTTCTCGCTCCTTGCTGTTACCCTCGTTTTCATAGCTTTCTCCTTGCTCTTTCTGCCGTTTTGTGGGCCTTCTCCTTGCTTTTCTCTCGTTCTCACTGCCTTCTCCTTGCTTTTTCTGCTGTTTTTTGTGCGCCTTGCTTTTCCATCATTTTCACTGTTTCCCCCAGTTATTTGTGAGCCTTCTCCATGCTTTTCCCTCGTTTTCAATGCTTTTTCCTTGGCTTTTTTCTCATTGCTGTTCTTGCATGCCACTCGTTATTTCCCCCTGAGCCCCAGCCACTGCCTTCCTGCTCCCCTCCTCTGAGGACCTGCATTGGGGCTCCCCTTGCGACCTTCAGCGAGGAGGAAATGGATGCCCTAGTTGTGGCCAGCACACCCAACAATTTAAGGGTAGGCTCTGAGGGATGAGGTCCCCGGGGCCGATATTGGCCGGGAGGGGGGCTGCATACCCCACCTCCTTTAAATGCTGGCTAGGCCCTGGGGGATGAGGTCCCCGGGACCAATATTGCCCTACGGAAGGGGGGGCAGTATGGCCCCCTCCCCTTTACAAATGTGACAGGCCACAGGGGATGGGGGTCCCTGGGGCCAAAGGCATGAGCTGTAGTTACTTGAGATAACTATAACTGCTGACGTTCTATAGTTTTCTGCGTGTAAAATGTGTGAAACTAACGTCCCTGTAACCTTTGGTTTATAATGAATGAGTATATATGGTGAAGACATGCTTTGTAAAAAAAAAAAAAAAAAAAAAAAACTGCATTGTAGAGTCATACAACCTCCCCTGCACTTTTAACTGACATGATATTGATTGCATGACTTCTGATAACCCTGACTTCAATAATGGACCAAGTGGTGGAGGGGACACTTCCCATTCTCCCCAAAAGAAGCCCACCTGCTTTGGCATTGCTGGCCTCAACAGTGCTTCAGTCCCCTCTGGGGCTGCTAGTAGATGGGGAGAGTTCCAGTGGGACAGAAATTTGAAACCTGACAGATACAGCTTCTGCATTCTGCCCCACAGAAACTCCACTTTACTTCAGGACGTTGTGGTGTCATTGGAATTGGTAGATGCATGGCAAACCCAGTATTCTTTCCAGAGGGACTATACTTTATTCCTGTCTTGATTACCTCTCTTACTGGACTTAGATTTTTCACTTACCTTTGCAGACCTGTATCCCTCCCCTAAGATTACACGGTCATTCTCTCATTGAGCTCCTGATTGGCTGAGGAAGTCCAACAGGCAATGGGATTTGGAGAATGAATGCATAATGGTTTACAAAGATAGACTTTTCTGGCCCTATACGGAAGGAGGTTAACTTGTATATCTGACAGAACAAAGGCTCTGGAGTGCCCTGTCGCCATTAGAGAATATTTTAAATCTGTGATTACTGTTAAGATGATGGGTATTATATCCCATCTGAAGAGTGACAAGCACAAAGCAGTTGAGCTCCTGAAAGCCATCTTGGTAGACCTTGCCTCTACATTTAGCAAGCCCAGAGATAGGGCAGTTTGCAAACACTGGTATCCACGCAGCTGATGGTTGCACAGTTGAAAACCAATCGAAATCCAGAAAGTGGTGGGGGGGCCTTGCAGTACCACGTGTACAAATAGAAAAACAAAGCAGAGAAATTGTTGCATTGGATGGGCAGACAGGAGAATGAGTATGTTTATAGAAGGTGTCTATAGTGTCCAAGGTGAGATGGTTACAGAACAGTATGCAGGGCCTATGTGTTTTTGTCGTACTGCTGTACCTTGTGGACGAGCACCCATCTGTCACATGCAGCAGTAGACACATACTTGAACTCAATCCCATCTTCAGGACCCAATGTCTTCCCTTCCAAATTTAACAAGCACTACACTTACATGGTCTATTTTCTAGTTCCTTGATGACTGGGTCCTTCTGAGAGACCTTCACGAGGCAACAATTACTGAATGTTTAAAGTCCCAAAAAGCTCCAAAACACTGTTTGTCATATGGACCAATCTCATTGAAAAATATTGGTCAGTGCCCTATTCAGTTAGCCTTGAGGTCTCATTTGGTCCCTAGTATGCAAGAACCAGAGCGGGTTATTCCTGGCCTTTCTACTTTCTATCATGTAAGAGTCCTTCATAATACTGTGGCCTCCAAGCAAAGTCCCCTCTTCATTCTTAATAGATTTTGAAAATACTTTTGATTCCTTAGGATATCATTACTTGTTTGCAGTTTTGCCGCAAATTACCTTTGGCACACGTTGTTATGTTTGCTAGCTCTTTACATGCCCAACTGCTCATGCAGACAGGAGACAACTGTTCTTTCAGACTTATTTCCAATATGACAAGTTGTGCAGCAAGAGTGACATCGTCTCAATTGCTCTTTGCCTTGGCAATTAATCCAGTGGCGGAATGTATGCAGGCAGAGCATAGGATCAGGGGCTTTAAACTGTCTTCGGTCTGCAAGACCTAATCTCTCTATAGGTGGCACATTTCTTAATATACATTAGCTCTCTTGGGTCAACTGGTCCCTATGTGATGTACTTTCAGAACTACTTAAAAAAACACCCTGGACTCATTGAATTGGCCCAAATCTATATTGTTCCCTGTCCAGGGGACAGTAATGGAAACACAGTGGATTCCTTAACTGTGACTGGAAGCACAGGAATTTCATTACCTGGGCATATTTGTATCCTATGTGATCTGACCATTTCATGGTCCAGTAATATTGTCGTGATCTAGGACTCTTTGAAGCTTGACCTCAGTCATGGTAATCCAGTGCTATTATGCAACATATGACTATAGTCAAAATGGTCTCCTCCTGAAACGAACCTGTGCCCTCTAAAATTGCCCGGTTTATATACCCGACTTCTTTGACAAGAATGTGTGGTGTTTAGATATATCCTCTGGGAGGGTAAGGTCTCTGGGTTTCTTTAACCAAATACGTCAAATTACAACTTATAATTAGTTGTGGATGATGGACCATGCTGCACACCTGCTTATTAATAATGGCTGGCTCATAGTCTGAACGAGCTACTTGGAAAACATATGCCTGTTGCATTTTCCATATGGGTGACAACCTTTTAATCGCTTGCCTTTCTCAGCTTAACTGTTTGTTAAAATTTGGAGGGACTAACTTTGGGTGATCTACTGACACTTTACCATTTTTGTTGAAACCCCACTGTGGATTGGCACCCAATTCCACCAGCAAGCATCTTCATAAAGTTTTCTAGTTGGAACACCATTGGTATATTGTGAATCAAAAATATTATGCATCAGACTTGTGCTCATTTGCAGAACTCCCAAAAAATATTGAGCTTCATAAGTCACAGTTCATTGGGTATTCACAATTGAGGCATTCCCTTTCTCCCTGTATGTGAAATCTTGACCCTGTCCTTTACTTAAGTCTGCCAAAGTCGAAACGCATGATACAGCCCCTGGGGTGCAAAATGATTTCCCAGATCTATAAATCTTTGGTTCCTGATGCTCCTAATACTTACTTGACCATGTATGCTGTGCTGGAGTTGGATGTAGGAGAGTTTTGTGAGGAGGGTTGCTGTAGGAGGCTGGCCTGGTGTGTGGTGAGCACCTATGGTGTTATCGCCTTATACCAGACCACGTACGCTGCGCTGGAGTTGGATGTAGGAGAGTTATGTGAGGAGGGTTGCTGTAGGAGGCTGGCCTGGTGTGTGGTGAGCACCTATGGTGTTATCGCCTTATACCAGACCAAGTAGGCTGCGCTGGAGTTGGATGTAGGAGAGTTATGTGAGGAGGTTGCTGTAGGATGCTAGCCTGGTGTGTGGTGAGCACCTATGGTGTTATTGCCTTATACCAGATCCAGGTGAATTAGTGAAGTGTAGGCAGTGTCTAGAAAGCCAGGGCTTTCTAGCAGTAGCTGCGAGTGAGCATCCTAAACTCATCTAGGAGACATGTAAAGCTTATGCAATACGTCTGTAGTCACACAGCACTTACACTCTTAAAAGAACCACACAGTGTTACTATAATAAAGTACCTTTATTTTTGTAACACAGATACTAAAATACTGTATTGGCAATACCCCAATTGGAGGTAGGTAAACCCACTATTCTACACATTAGCAATCAGTCAATAGCATAGAAACCAATAGGCATTGTTAAAAGCAATAGCAAAGAGTAAGGGCCCTAGGGGAGGGCCAAACCATATACTAAAAAAGTGAAATGTGAAAGGCAGTCCCCTACCCAAGGAAGTGGGATCAGTAGAGGGGACCTGAACTCCAAGAGGTGAGTAGCAAAGTGACCACCAGCGACCAGGAGAGCAGAGGTAAGTATGTGGTTTTCCCCAAAACCAACAGGAGGACATCGGAAGAGGATTGTGCAAGACCCAGACAAGACTGGAATAACCCAAATTTGCATCCTGACAGGAGAGGACCTGCAGAGGAGGGTGATCAAGTCTAGTTTGTGATGGAGTGTCCGGTTGTGGCAAGAGCCACTACCCACCCTTCTAAGGATGCAGGACCAGGTCGATGGTAGACGACGAAGGTCAGCAGTGAAGCACAGGAGCAGAAGAGGAGTTCCAGGAGTGATGCAAGTGATGTCCCACGTCGGCAGTTGTGATGCAGTCAGTGGTGCTGGAAAACCACCAACAAGCTTTGGCAAATGCAAGAGTCAGAGAAGGTGGTTTTGCAAGGCTGAAGAGGACCAGCAAGGTCCAGGGGACTCGGCCCAAGGAGGGGAGTCCCGGGTGTCCCTCAGCAGCTGGGAGAGTCACAAGAAGAAGAGGCAGCCCCCAGAGGCAACCCACTGGCAGCAGGCACAGTAGTCTCAGTGAGGCCCACTCAGCATACCTGAAGAAGTGTCCCTCGTTGCTGGAGTAGCAGACAGGAGACTGTGTGTTGCAGGAAGAGTTGCTGGGGCTACACAGAGCCTGAAGACCCCTTGGATGAGGAACAAACAAGCCTTGGTAGCTGCAAGAGTCGCGGTGCACAGGGGTAGTGTCCTGCAAGGAGAGGCAAGTGCTTACCGTCTCCCAAGTTGGACAGCTGATAGAGAGGACCAAGGTGGCCACTCCTGACCATCACCTGTGGTGCAGGATCCACGCATCTCAGGAGGAGAGAAGATCCACGCAGCCGGCCATCATTGCAGTTGGTGCCTGCAGATGCAGGGGGGGGAGTGACTCCTTCACTCCAAGGGAGATTCCTTCTTCTTGTGCAAGCTGAAGACTCGTCACCCTGAGAGGATGCACAGCCAGGGAAATGTTGCAGTTGCTGAAAGGAGCTGCAGAAACAATGTTGCAGAGCGGAGTCGTCGCTGAAGTTGCAGATTGTCGGTTCCTTGGAGGGTCCAGTTGCACTCCTCTAAGGAGCCTCCAGAGTTCAAGGAATCATACAACAAATACCGGCAACAGTTGATACCAAATATGCCCAGGTTCTGAGTTATCATTAGGTAGCTGGACGTAGGTAGTGACCTATGTCGAGTATACAGGTCAAATGGCTTCCCTGCACTTACAAAGTCCAGTGTAATCGAGCAGGAGTTCATAGGGGCGCCTCAGCTCATGCAGGGGTGCCCTCACACATAGGTACCTGCACCCTGCCCTCTGGGCTAGGAGGGCCTACCATAGGGGTGAGCTACAGTGACCTGGTGCAGTGACCTCTAGTGAAATGGTGCATGCACCTTTTCACGCAGGCTGCAATGGCATGTCTACAGACACATTTTGCATGAGCTTCCATGGGTGGGACAATACATGCTGCAGCCCATGGGGAACCCTGGTGCCCCAATGCCCTGGGTACCTAAGTACCATATACCAGGGACTTATATGGGGGCACCAGTATACCAGTTGTGGGGTGGGCAAAGTCCTAAGCATCCAAATTTAGAGGGAGAGAGCACAGTCACTTGGGGTCCTGGTTAGCAGGATCCCAGTGAACACGATCAAAACACACTGACAGCAGGCAAAAAGTGGGGGTAACCATGCCAAAAAGAGGGTACTTTCCTACAGTTGCCATTCAGCCGAAGGAGATTTCTTCCACACATTTTGGAGTTTTCCTGTTTTTCATTATTTTTGTGGGATGTGACAAAGGCACTATTGAGGACTACTATTGTCCACTATTGGAATGGACAAGTCCCTCAAGTAAGATATCCTTCATGTTCTAGAGGAAGTGGACACTAAGGGGTGTGGTAGGTGCCTTTTGACCTCGAGACTTGTATTGGGAAAGCAAGACCGTGTTCTGCATGGGAGGGTGACCTCACCCCAGTTTGGGGCTTGTAGGATGCTGGCTCTTTATATAGAGGACACACACTCAACCCTATTTTCTATGCCAGCAATCCCGTCTCTTTCAGCTACCCGACCGAACCCCACTGGACAGACCACCGCTGCATCCACTTCTCCTTCAAGAAACCCACAACACACTACCACCCACAACGGCCCCCCACCGCAGTTGGAACAAGGTCACCGCGACCCTCTCCGAGAACCTACCCATCGACACCACCTACACTGATGCAGCAGCCCGCAACTTCAGGCAATGGGTCAACACCTGTGCCAATACTCTCGCCCCAATCAAGAATCCCTCCAATAGACGCACCGACAGAAAGGCCTTCTGGTTTACCGCCGACTTCCACGAATCTAAGCAAAGCTGCCGAAGACTTGAAAGATAGTGCCACCAAATCAGACTCTGGACAACCACGCAGCCTTCAAAAATGCCATCCGCAGACACCACCAACTCATCCGAGCCGCCAAAAGAACCGCCTTCAAAGACCGAATCAACAGCAACGTACACAGCCACAAGGAGCTCTTCAATGTCGTGAAGTAACTCTGCAACCCCAGCTCCAACGCCAATGACATCTCGCCATCCCGAGACCTCTGCGACTCCCTAGCCTCCTACTTCCACCACAAGATGGCAGACATCCACGACAGCTTCAGCACCCAGACCCCCGGCAACCACCAACACCACAGATCCTCCTCCGACCAACCTCCTGCTCTCCTGGATCCCCGTCAACGACACCATCGAAATCATGAACACCATCCACTCCGGCTCTACCTTGTCCTCACCACATCCTCAACAAAGCAAGCTCCGTCATCGCACCACAACTACGGAAGATCATCAAAAGCGCCTTCGAGTCCGCCACCTTCCCGGAGAGCTGGAAACAACGTCCTCTTTAAAAAAAAAAAAAAAAAAACAAGGCGGACCCAATGGACCTCAAGAACTTCCAGCCTATCTCCCTGCTCCCCTTCCCGGCAAAAGTCATTGAGAAGGCCGTCAACAGATAACTAACCCGCTTCCTAGAGGAGAACCGCACACTGGACCCTTCCCAATCCGGATTCCGCAGCAACCACAGCACCGAAACCACCATCATCGCTGCCACAGACGTCCTCAGAACCATACTGGACAGCGGCGAAACCGCAGCCCTCATCCTCCTGGACCGCTCGGCCGCATTCGACACCATCTGACACCACACCCTACACTCATGCCTCAGCAATGCTTGAATCCGCGACAGAGCCCTGGACTAGGTCGCCTATTTTCTCACCGGCAGAACCCAGAGAGTCCGTCTCCCCCATTCCGCTCGTCATTTGATAGGTCACCAAAATCATCTACGGCGTACCCCAGGGTTCGTCCTCCGCCCGACCCTCTTCAACGTCTACATGGCCCGCTTGCTAACATCGCCCGATCCCACAACCTCAACATCCTCTAATACGTCGACGACACCCAGCTGATCCTCTCCCTCACCGACGACTCCACCAAGACCTACCTCTGCAAAGGAATGAAGGCCATCGCCGACTGGATGAAGAGCAGCTGCCTCAAACTCAATTCCGACAGGACGGAAGTCCTCATCTTCGGCTCCACCCCCTCCACATGGGATGACTCCTGGTGGCCTGCCACTTTCGGAACCGCTCCGACCACGCACGCAACCTAGGATTCATCCTGGATCCCTCACTATCCATGTCTTGTTGAAAATGATTACACTGATTTTCCATTATGAATATTTTTGGGAAAGACTATCATCAATCAACACGCTGTAGTAAATGATGCTTCAAAGAAATAGTACTTAACATTTCACAGTAATTTAGCAAAACCTTTTTTGGGTGCATTTTTTTGTGAACATATTTTGAAAGCAAAATATCACAAATTTTGCTTTCAAGCTTCTGCAAATATTTGCATCTATGTAGAGAAATTCTGGGAGCAAAAATACGTGGCGTCTCATATTGTTAAACTTTGCAAACGTGTCTACACATTTCTTTTACTGGAACCACTGACAGTATTGCCGTATCAGTTTACAACATTAATTTAGAATGCCCACCCTAATGACAGACTTTGCATTACTTACTTTGCACTGAACCATAAATACAAGTTTCAAACAGCACTAACATATGGACATAAATATTATCTCAACTGCAGACAATTCCCTTCCCTGCTACATAAAATAATTCTGTACACTGGCAGTCAAAGGGTTTGTGCTGCAGGGCCTTGGGCCTGCTTGTCCAAAGGGCAAAACAAACATGAAAATGTGTTTTCCTTGTCCCCAAACAATATGTCCTCAGCATGGTTCTTAAGGAGTGCCATACCCCCTGGGGTTGACTATGGTGGGGTGGATTTCATTTAAATTGGTGTGGGTGAATTGGACTGGACATGCGTTGGCTTGGAGTGAGGAGGGGTCAATAGGATTGGGGTGGAGGGGATTAGTTTGGAGTAGATTGGAATGGAGTGGATTGGCTTGGGATGGAGTGGATCAGCTTGGGTGGGGTGGATTGGCTTGAGCGGGGTGGTTTAAAGGGTGGGGTGGATTGAATTGAATGTGGTGGAGTGGGTTGAGTGGTGGAGTGGGTTGATTGTAGCGGGCTGGATTGCATGTGGTGTGGTGGATTTGGATGGGGTGGATTTGGGAGGGTTGTATTTAGGAGGGGTGGATTACATTGTGGTGGACTAGACTGGGGTGGACTGGGTTGTAGTAGGTTGGAGTAGATTGGAGTAGGTTGGATTAGATTGGAAGTGAATTGGATTGAGTAGATTGGATTGGTGTGAGGTGGAATGATTGAAAAGGGGTGGACTGGATTGGATTGTGGCAGATTAAGGTGGTTTGGAGTGGGTGGATTGGACTGGAGTAGGGTGGATTCAAGTGGATTGTATTTGAGTGGGGGCAGCAGGAGTCAGGAGCGGGAAGACGACCTGCATCCTTGCAGGCAGTTCGCTTCCTCCTCACCACTGCTCCGGTAAGTGCTGCCATTGTTTTGGGCTTGTTTGGGCTCCTTGGCTTCTCCTCTCCCGGAAGGTTCCGTTGCTGCTTCCCCACGGCCCGCCCCCCTCCCTCCTCCTCGGAGCTCTTCCCGCTGCTGACTCCTGCTGACCCCGCCCCCGCACTCCCATTGGAGGTTTTCCTCCCTCCTCCCAGCTGCCACTCCCTCCCACCTCCCCTCTTATGCCGGCCGCAGCGCGAGGTTAGAAGCGACCTCTGACCCTGCATCCGTGCAGGCAGGTCGCTTCCTCCTCACCACTACTCCGGTAAGTGCTGCGATTGTTTTGGGCTTGTCTGGGCTTGTCTGGGCTTGTTTGGGCTTGTCTGGGCTTGTTTGGGCTTCTTGGCTTCCCCTCTCCTAGAACGTTCGTGCCGCTGCTTCCCCGCGGCCCCGCTGCTGACTCCTGCTGCCCCCGCCCCCTCCGCACTCCCATTGGAGGTTTCCCTCCCTCCTCCCAGCTGCCACTCCCTCCCCTCTTATGCCGGCCGCAGCGTGGACGCGCTGCTGGCAAGCCCGTCCGCTCCCGTCCGCACCAAGAACGCGCCTAACGCCAGACCCCCAACACGCCTCCTGCACCACTGAACACCTTTACACTGCCAACGAACTCCACGCCCTTAATCCAGGACGCTCCTCCATCTGCTTCCAGTCCACACCGGCACCCACCAAAGGACCCTTCTCCTGCAAAGCCTGCAATTTCACTTGCAACCTAACCTCCAAACTCCAAATCAAAACAGACAACCGCCTAAGATGCATCCTACTTAACACCCGCTCCGTCCACAAATATGCAGTTGAACTCTGGGACCTCCTGACCACATACTCACCCGACGTCGCATTCCTCACCGAAACCTGGATGAATTTGGCCTCGGAACCAGACGTAGCCATAGCCATACCAGAAAACTATAAGATCACCAGAAGAGACCGAATAAACAGACCAGGGGGAGGAATCGCCATAGTTAACAAAAACACCATAAGAGTCTCCACCAACTCCCACGACACCATCAACACCGCTGAGCACCTCCACTTCAAAATCCACATCAACGCCAACAACACTCAGAGGAACACTGGTCTACAGACCCCCTGGACCCAGACCGCAGTTCTGCGATGACCTCGCAGACGCCATCAGCTCCCAAGCCCTCGCCTCAACAGACTACATCCTCCTCGGTGACCTAAACTTCCACCTAGAAAATAACAACGATATCAACACCACCAACCTAATCGACAACCTCGCCAACTTCGGCCTCAAGCAACTCGTCACTTCACCCACCCACTCCGCAGGCCACACACTCGACCCCATCTTCTGAGCCAGCAACCACGTCTCTTTCAGCCAGACCACCGAACTCAGCTGGACAGACCACCGCTGCATCCACTTCTCCTACCAGAAACCAGTCACTCACCACCACCGCACACAACCCCCCCGACGCAACTGGAGCAAAATATCACTGGATCAACTGATCTCCACTCTCGCCCGGGCCCCACCCCCTGGGACCCCGGACCCCAACACAGCCACCACCAACCTGCATTGCTGGATAGGAGATTGCGCCAACACCCTTGCAGTGCTCAAAAAAAAAAAACACCTCCCACAGAATCAAGGCCAGCTGGTTCACCCCAGAACTACAGGAATTCAAACGGCTATGTCGCAGAATGGAAAATACCTGGCACCTTGACCCTACCAACTCCAACCACATCGCTTTCAAGGATGCTCTACGCAAACATCACCAACTGAACCGCACCACCAAAAGGACCCACTTCAAAAACCGCATTGACGCCAACGCTCACAACAGTAAAGAGCTCTTCGGCATCATCAATGAGCTCTCCACCCCGAGGACCTGCTCCAACGAACCCCCGCCATCACAGGAGTTCTGCAACTCACTGGCAAACCACTTCCGTCTAAAGATAGAAGAAATCCACAATAGCTTCAAACCCCAGATCCACCAGCTGACTACAAACACCCAGGAACCCAACGCTCCAAGCAACACCCACCTCCTCCACACCTGGACCCCCGTCAACATAGAGGACACCGCCACCACCATTGCCTCCATCCACTCCGGATCACCATCGGACGCCTGCCCACACCATATCTTCAATAAGGCAAACATCATCATTGCCCCCCACCCCTGCAAAACCATCAACAGCTTCTTCGAGTCAGCCACCTTCCCAGAAAGATGGAAGCACGCAGAAATCAACGCCCTGCTGAAGAAACCAAAGGCAGACCCAGACGACCCCAAGAACTACCGTCCGATCTCCCTCCTCCCCTTCCCAGCCAAGGTCATCGATAAAATCGTAAACAGCCAACTATCCCGGTTCCTGTAAGACAGCAAGGTACTCGACACCTCCCAATCCGGATTCCGCAGAAACCACAGCACAGAGACTGCACTCATTGCTGCCACAGACGACATTAGGACCATGCTCGACGAAAGAGAAACAGCAGCACTCATCCTCCTGGACCTCTCCGCAGCTTTCGACACAGTATGTCATCACACTCTCCGCACACGCCTCCACAACGCTGGAATCCGCAACAAGGAACTCAACTGGATCTTGTCATTTCTCTCAGGCAGAACCCAGAGAGTCCAACTCCCACCGTTCCTGTCAGAAGCCTCCAGAATCACCTGTGGCGTTCCCCAAGGATCATTGCTCAGCCCCACGCTCTTCAACGTTTACATGGCCCCCCTCGCCAACATCACACGAACCCACCACATCAACATAGTTTCCTACGCAGATGACACTCAGCTCATCCTCTCCCTCACGAAAGACCCTACCACTGCAAAGAACAACCTCCACAACGGACTTCGCCAGCTGAATGGAATCAAGCCACCTCAACTTAAACACACACACAACAGAAATCCTCCTCTTTGGCACCAACCCCTCAACTTGGAATTACTCCTGGTGGCCCACCTCCCTAGGAACCGCGCCCTCACCCACCACCCATGCACTCAACCTAGGCTTCATCTTGGACTCCACACTCAGCATGACTCAGCAGGTCAATGCCATCTCCTCTTCCTGCTACAACACTCTCCGCATGCTCCGCAAAATCTTCAAGTGGATTCCTGTCAAAACCAGGAAAACTGTCACCCACGCCCTGGTCAGCAGCCGATTGGACTACGGAAATGCCCTATATGCAGAAATAACAACCAAACTCCTAACAAAGCTGCAAAGAATCCACAACGCATCTGCCCGCCTCATTCTGGACATCCCACGCCGTGACCACATTTCCCCCCACCTCAGAGACCTTCACTGGCTACCAGTATCAAAGAGGATCACCTTCAAACTCCTCATCCACGCACACAAGGACCTCCACGACACATGCCCAGCCTACCTCAACAACAGACTCACCTTCCACACCCCCACCCGCAATCTTCGCTCCGCCAGCCTCGCCCTCGCCTCCATCTGCCGCACCACCGCCGGAGGAAGATCCTTCTCTCACCTAGCTGCCAAGACCTGGAACTCCCTACCACTCCACCTTCGCCAGACCCAATACCTCTCGACATTCAGGAAACGCCACAAGACATGGCTCTACGACCAGTAGCTCCCACCCGCAGCGCCTTGAGACCCTAACGGGTGATTAGTGCGCACTATAAATCCTTGATTGATTGATTGAGATGGATGGATTGTTAGTAGTGTGTGGGATTGGATCAGAGTGAGGTGTATTGGATAGTGTTGGACTTGATTGGATTGGGGTGTATCGTAGTGGGTGGGTTGGATTGGTGTGGAGTGGGTTGAATTGGAGTGGGGTTGATTGGACTGGTGTGGTGTGGATTGGGGAGTAGTATTGGTTTGGAGTGGGGTGGATTAGACAGCTGGATTGGGTGGATTGATTTGGTGTGGGGTGAATTGGATTGAGTCAGTGGATTGGAGTGGGGTGGAGAGGTTGGACTGGATTGGAGTGTGGCAGATTAAGGTGGTTTGGAGTGCGGTGGATTGGACTGGAGAAGAGTAGATTATTGTGGACTGGAGTGGGTTGGGGTGGCTTGAAGTGGGTTGTGGTTTGGAGTGGTGGATTGGAGTAAGTTGGGGTGCATTAGAGTGGGGTGGATTGATTGGAGAGAGGTGGACTGGATTGGAGTATAGCAGATTAAGGTGGTTTGGAGTGGAGTAGCGTGGATTAATGTGGACTGGATTGGGCTGGAGGGGGGTAGATTAAAGTGGATTGTATTGGAGTGGTATGGATTGGGGTGGTTTGGATGGACTGGATTGCATTGTAGTGAGGTGTATTGGGTAGCGGTGCACTTAATTGAAGTGGAGTGGATTGAAGTGGGTGGATTGGGATGGATTGGAGCAGGGTGTGATGGGATTGGAGCGGAACGGGGGATTGGATTGAGGTATTGGATTGGAGTGGGTAGATTAAACTGGACTGGACTGGATTGGGTAGATTGGATTAGTTTGGGGTGTATTGATGTGGGGTGGACTGGATTATAGTGGGGTGGATTGGAGTGGGGCGAGCTGGAGTGGTATAGATTGTTTTGGATTGAAGGGGGTTGTTTGGGATTGGAGTGGGGCAGGGTGGAGTGCGGCAGGATGGACTGGATTAGGTTGTGATTGGAGTGGGGCATGGTGGAGTGCAACAGGGTGGAATGGATCAGGTTGTTGTGGATTAGGTTGTGGATAAAAAAGGGGCATATTGGAGTGGGGCGGGTTGTTTTGGATTGGAGTGGGGCGGGTTGTTTTGGATTGGAGTGGGGCGGGTTGTTTTGGATTGGAGTGGGGCGGGTTGTTTTGGATTGGAGTGGGGCGGGTTGTTTTGGATTGGAGTGGGGCGGGTTGTTTTGGATTGGAGTGGGGCGGGTTGTTTTGGATTGGATTGGGGAGGGTTGTTTTGGATTGGATTGGAGTGGGGCGGGTTGTTTTGGATTGGATTGGAGTGGGGCGGGTTGTTTTGGATTGGATTGGAGTGGGGCGGGTTGTTTTGGATTGGATTGGAGTGGGGCGGGTTGTTTTGGATTGGATTGGAGTGGGGCGGGTTGTTTTGGATTGGATTGGAGTGGGGCGGGTTGTTTTGGATTGGATTGGAGTGGGGCGGGTTGTTTTGGATTGGATTGGAGTGGGGCGGGTTGTTTTGGATTGGATTGGAGTGGGGCGGGTTGTTTTGGATTGGATTGGAGTGGGGCGGGTTGTTTTGGATTGGATTGGATTGGAGTGGGGCGGGTTGTTTTGGATTGGATTGGATTGGAGTGGGGCGGGTTGTTTTGGATTGGATTGGATTGGAGTGGGGCGGGTTGTTTTGGATTGGATTGGATTGGAGTGGGGCGGGTTGTTTTGGATTGGATTGGAGTGGGGCGGGTTGTTTTGGATTGGATTGGAGTGGGGCGGGTTGTTTTGGATTGGATTGGAGTGGGGCGGGTTGTTTTGGATTGGATTGGAGTGGGGCGGGTTGTTTTGGATTGGATTGGAGTGGGGCGGGTTGTTTTGGATTGGATTGGAGTGGGGCGGGTTGTTTTGGATTGGATTGGAGTGGGGCGGGTTGTTTTGGATTGGATTGGAGTGGGGCGGGTTGTTTTGGATTGGATTGGAGTGGGGCGGGTTGTTTTGGATTGGATTGGAGTGGGGCGGGTTGTTTTGGATTGGAGTGGGGCGGGTTGTTTTGGATTGGATTGGAGTGGGGCGGGTTGTTTTGGATTGGATTGGAGTGGGGCGGGTTGTTTTGGATTGGAGTGGGGCGGGTTGTTTTGGATTGGAGTGGGGCGGGTTGTTTTGGATTGGAGTGGGGCGGGTTGTTTTGGATTGGATTGGAGTGGGGCGGGTTGTTTTGGATTGGATTGGAGTGGGGCGGGTTGGGTTGGGTTGGAGCGTGGCGGGTCGGGTGGGGTTGGAGCGTGGCGGGTCGGGTGGGGTTGGAGCGTGGCGGGTCGGGTGGGGTTGGAGCGTGGCGGGTCGGGTGGGGTTGGAGCGTGGCGGGTGGGGTGGGGTTGGAGCGTGGCGGGTGGGGTGGGATTGGAGCGTGGCGGGTGGGGTGGGATTGGAGCGTGGCGGGCGGGGTGGGATTGGAGCGTGGCAGATTGTTTTGGATTGGAGTGCCTCAAATTGGAGTGGGGCAGTTTAAATTGGGGTGGGTGGGAAGGATTAGAGTGCAGTGGGTTGGAGTGGATTGGGGTGAGTGGTTTGGATTGGTGTCGGGTGGATTGGAGTAAGGCATATTGGAGTGGGATGGATTGGGGTGTACTTGCACGATTATGTGTTAAAGCATAATTTCAGAAATTAAAAATAATAAAGAAATAATGTCGCTTTGCAATATTTAAAACAAGATAATTGTCCTCTTTTGAGAAGAGCGCCCATGAGCATAAACAAAAGAAAACATGAGTGCAAAGTGAGAAAAGACGACTTGACAAAATAAAAGAAAGTTAGATATAATAAATAAAACTTTACAATTTCTGTTTGTCCTGCACAACACATTTTTGCCAGTCACAACCCTTCTGTTTGCAGGTCACTAGAAGTTGAAAAGAACAAAATAGTAACTCAAACACGTCAGGAGCAGTGGATGGGCACTGATTAAGTTGAATCAATCAGTGCTTGGTCCCTGCTTCACACAGAGAAACTGAAATTATGTTTGCCTGCAGTGACGAATTACGAGGCCGTAAAGAAGATTGTCATGCAAGCCAGCTAATGGTAAGCAGCGGGCGGACTCCAAGCCGTCTACTGTACACAACAGTCTTGCAAGCAAAACACATGCACTAGTACATGCACTCACAGGCTCAACCCCAATAATGCTTACTTTTATATGAATTTAGATACCAAGATCATCGGAATCAGGTAAGTACTTTTCGAGATTTGAATATGGTGCAGATGTGCTTTTCACCATTGGGTGCCCTAATGTTATCCTATGGGAAAAGAAACATATACTGCATTTGGGCACTTAACAACGACCTACAGGACTGTTCTTCTGGATTCAAGGTAATAATGGGGTAAGATCCAAAGCAGCTTCAACAGGTCACTTCAGGAGGCAGTGAAGCATCCGGGTGCAGAGGTGCTTTTCAGCCTCTGGCCCCCAATGTTATCCTATGGGAAAGAAACAAACACTGCATCCGGGTACTTAACAGCGACTTACAGAACTGTTCTTCTGGACTTAGATGAGTATGGGGCAAGGTCGAAGGCCACACCAACAGTTCACCTCAGGGTGGCTCAGAGCATCCTGGTGCAGAGATGTGTTACTGCGCCAGGTGTCCTATTCACTTCAGTGGCGATCAGTCCAGTCAGAAAGAGGCTGCCAGCGGGGACTGGCAGGCCAGACCTAGAGAACCCACAAGGGCTCGATCCTTGGGCATGTAGGGACACTGTTGGCCCACTTCTCTTCGGGCTGTGGGGCTTGGGTGCAGTGGTGTCGTTTGGCATCTGATTTCAGTGCAGAGGATACTCGCGGTTGTAGGGGGCCTGCAGAGAGAGGCTGCAGGTGGCTTCCGGAAGGCCACATTTGGCAAGCCCAAGGTGGGCTTTGGCCCTGGAGGGCCTGGGGACCACGCTGCCACTGTTGGCCCACTTCCTCTGGCTAGGGGGTATGAGTGCAGAGGTGCTGTCTGATGTTGGGTTTTGGCAGTCCAGAGTCCTTGTGAGTCTTCTTTGGTGCCTGCAGGATGCAGGGAAGCAACTCCGCTACTCCACAGAGATCCTAGTTACTTCTCGCAGTGCTGCAGCCCTCCCAGGCTTTTGGAGGAAGTACAGCTCCAGGACGTGTCTTCTTTGGCACAATTGTCGAGGACAGCAGGCAGGCGGGGGTTGTCTTTAGGCAAAGTCAGTTAGTGCTCCTCAGTGCTTTTTTTTTTGTGGCTCTTTGGGTCCTTCTGTAATCCAGCGAATCTGAAGTCCTTTGTATCAGGAGGGTCCCCTAAATACTCAATTGATGGATTTGAAGAGGAGTGAAAGGTAATAGCCAATGGGTTACTTACCCTCAGATCACTATGCCCCCAGATAACCACTTCCTTTGGGGAGTGGGCATCTCCTTGTCCCACAATTCCTAATTCTACCACTCACAAGATGGTGGAATTCCTAATTTTGTGTTCACTTCAGGCTGGTCACCCTAGAGGTGTGTCCAGCCTGGGTTTGTAGGACAGAACCACGCATGGTTTCACAACGCGGTCAGAACCACGACCGCGTCTTTACCACGCATACCTTTGTAACAAATTTTGTTGTAAAAGTATGCTTACTAAAAGCATATGTGGTAACGGCATGCGTGGTTGTGTGATATATAACCCCCCCTGACCCATCTCGCCCCGGCCCTAAAACCTACCCTGTCCTAAAAACTACCCCACCCTGTCCTAAAAAATACCCTGCCCCCCTCCCTAAATCCTAAAACCTACCCCGCCCGACCCCCACCCTGCCCTAAATCCTACCCTGTCCTAAAACTACCCCACCCTTTAATAAAAACTACCCTGAAATCCCCCGCCCTTAAATCTAAAACCTACCCTATCCTAAAAGCTGCCCCCCCTAAGCCCTAAAAGCTACCCTGCACTGTCCTAAATTCTACCCGGATCCCTGCCCTAAACCCTAAAAGCTACCCTGTCCTAAAACCTACCCCGCCCTGCCCTAAAAATTATCCTGGCCCTCTGCCGTAAAACCTACCCTGTCCTAAAAGCTACCCCGACCTGCCCTAAACCCTGCCCTGTCCTAAAAACTACCCCGGCCCCCCGCCCACTCTAAAACCTACCCTGTCCTATAACTACCTCACCCTGTCCTAAAACGTACCCTGACCTTCCTGCCCTGAACCCTAAAAGCTACTTTGTCCTAAAACCTACCCAGCCCTGTCCAAAAAACTACCCTGACCCCCACCCTAAAACCCTACCCTGTCCTAAAAACTACCTTAACCTGTCCTAAAAACTATCCCAACTCCCCGCTCTAAACCCAAAAATTTACCCTGTCCTAAAAACTACCCCACCCTGCCCTAGAAACTACCCCGACCCCCGCCCTAAACCCTAAAACCTACCCTGTCGTAACAACTACCCTGACTCCTCCCACCACCGGCCTAAACCCTACCCTGCTTTCTCCTTAAAACTACCCTGACCCCCACCCGTCCAAAAAGCTACCCCACCCTGTTCTAAAAACTAACCCGCCCCACCACCCTGAACCCTAAAACCTAAAACCTATCCCACCCAGTTCTAAAAACTACCCTGACCCCCTGCCCTAAAAACTACCTAACCGCCCCACGCTAAAACCTATCCTGCCCTAAAAACTACCCCGACCATATCCTCTGCCCTGAACCCTAAAATCTACCCCACCCCGTCCTAAACTCTACCCGCCACTCCGTAAACTCTAAAACATACCCTGTCTTAAAAACTATCCCACCCTGTCATAAAACCTACCCTTCCCTAAAGCCTACCCTGCCCTAATCCCTAAAACCTACCCTGTTCTAAAAACTACCATGACCCCCACCCTAAACCCTAAAACCTCCCCCACCCTGTCCTAAAAACTACCCCACCCTGTCCTAAAAACTACCACGACCCCCCCGAACCCTATAGCCTACCCTGCCCTAAAAACTACCCTGACCCTACACCGCACCCTAAAACCTACCCTGTCCTAAAAACTGCACCACCCTGTCCTAAAAATTGCCCCAATCCCTGCCCCGCCCTGAACCCTAAAACCTACCCCTGTCCTAAAAACTATCCAGACCCTGCCCTAAAATATGCCTTGTACTAAAAGCTACCCCACCCTGTCCTAAAAATTACCCTGCCGCCCCTGTCCTAAAAACTACCCTTTCCCCCGCCCTGAACTCTAAAAACTGCCCTACCCTGTCCTAAAAACAACACCACCCTGTTCGAAAAACTACTCCGACCTTCCCGCGCTGAACCCTAAAACCTACCCCACCCGGTCCTAAAATCTACCATGATCCCCCTGCCCTGAACCCCAAAACCTACCTCACCCTGTCCTAAAAAGTACCCTCCTCCCGCCCCTGCCCTGAGCCCTGAAACCTACCTCGTCCTGTCCTTAGGAATTCCCCCACCCACCTCGGCCCCACTTACCCGGCCGCCGTGTTCCTTTACCGGCGGTTCCTGCCTTGTGCCTGACCCATGCATATGCATGGTGCCTTAACCACGTATTTGCGTTGTTCAGGCAGGAGTGGTAACGCTTGGGTGGCTACGCTACATGTTGCTCCGGCCGCATACAAAAAGGGCTGTTTCCCCCGGCATGACAGTGCAACACGGCTCCTGCATAGCTATTTTTCCCGTCTGTCCAGGTGCTACATGGGCCCTGACCAGGGGGGTTGGCATCTCCTCACCTATGAGGTAAGTCAAATCACCATACCAAAGGCAGTGGGCTCTTTGAATCCCCCTGCCTTAGAATGCAGATTTGCTTGTCATCCTGTGGGGCGGGGTGTGCAATACCCCTGCTAGAGCAGGCTTTGTTCCTGACTGCCAAAGAGCAGAGAATCTCACCATTAGGTATCAGAAACCTGTCTGTTGGTGGCAGGCTGGTGGAAAGCAGTCAGCGCACCAGAGGTTGGTAGGTTTTCAAGGGGCGCCTCTAATGTGACCTCTAGGTGCATGTATTAATAAATCAATCACCAGAATCATTAAGGGCTTATTAATATGAGATGTTTGATATCAAGCATCCCTAGTTTCAGTGAAGCCATCATGATCCTGGGGAACTTGTATTGATCAGTGTCCAGGACATTTACTTAAAATAGCTTCCCTGATGGCTTACTATGTCCAAGAATTGGCAAAGGCATAGCAGGGTCATATCTGCTCTTGCAGATATATCCACATGTGTAATATAGTGCACCCTGTCTTAGGGCTGTAAGGCATGCTGTAGGTGTGACTTAAAAATATTACATCCAGTGTTAGGGACAAGGCTCACAAGTGTGTCATGTTGTGTTTTCACTTTTTAGAGCAATTTGTCACGCAGTCTGCAGTGGCAGTCTGTATGAGTTTGGTGCTGGGTCCCGTAGAGTGGCACAAGTTATACTGCAGCTGTTAGGGACCCTCTTTAATATCTATGCCCAATGTACCAGAAGTACCACTTACTGTGGACTTGCAGAGGTGCTAAAGGGGCTCGCCACTGAAGGATCAAGTGACCAGTGGTCTTGTTTTTGGGGAAGGAACACTGGCACTGGGGCCCTGATTAGCTGAAACCCAGTGCACTTACTTCAGTCAGTCACATCAGAAATCAGACAAAAGGTGAGAGGATTACTCCAACGAAAACCCAGTTTCCTTCAGGGCATGAATATGTGTATGGTCTTGGAGAAAGCTGCCTGCGAGGTTAGGTGCTGTAGTTTTAAGCGCAAAATAATCTCAGACCCATTGCTGTTGCACATTAGCCTCTCATAAATGTGCAATAGCTTCTTATTTATAGGTGGTGTATAAATGTTATTAACAGATATAACAGTTACTTAGATCCTCATTCCTGTTATTAATATTGTAAAAATGTTTTCAGCATGTGGGCTGCTGACCAAGTATCTTGTTGTACTAGGTCAATGAATGCCAGATATCCATCATAATGACAAATTGCAAACCTCAGTAAAAAGCAACTTGCAGATTGGTCTCATCTCTGTACTTGGATGTTCAGCCACAGAGTTACTGTAACAGGCATATAATATCCTTTGATACATTGACTTTATTTAGCTTGACATTAGATAAAGGCACTGCCATCGTTGGTCTCCAAGGACAGATGAAATATCCTCGCTGGTCTAGAGCTTGAACTGTTTTCATTTTTTTCCTCTTCTGCAGGTGAACAGTCCAGATTCTGACCGAAGGGACAAAAAAGGTAACAACTCCAAAAAGAGGAAGCGCTCCCCTTCTCCTTCCCCTCCATCTGATGCCAAGAAGAAGAACGCCAAGAAGGGGTAAGTGGCCATGACTTTAATAAATTGGGCCGGCTACATTACAGCTTATTTCTGAAATTTTACTTTAATGCTACAATATTTCTGTCATGGGATTTTCTCTCATATCTACTAACAATACAATATCTCAGTGCACATGCGAGAACCACTGAAGTTTTTGTAACTTATGTGTATATGTAAGAAACTAAAATTAAATAAAGCATGTTAAGAGGGCACATCTTCCAATTCTTATTATTTTATGATAAAACGTATTTAGAGACACACGTCATTTGATACATTTGACATCAGGTCACCACTTTATTACCCTTTTTTCAATTAAAATGTAAAGGAAAAATGTAGGCTGTAATCTAGGTTGTGCACCAGTGCTGAGATCGCACCTTTAAGACTTAAGCTACGAGTTTCTCATCATACTCTGCTGTGTCTTTCATACAGTTCAGCAGCTCACTGAGAATGATTCTAGCACATAACAGCTTTTCACAATGTTTCTTTGGACTAAATATTCCGTTTTGTATTTTTTGGCCTTCTCTCAATGCCCTTTGTTGTTTCCATTATAGTGATACATTTGTTTTTCTTTTGGTAAGAAAAACAACTTTTTTTCCCTTGTACCTTGAAGTGTTCTTGAGCCATTATTCTTGCTCTCTGATAAATTCCCTTCTTACAGAGCGAATAACTCCTTAAATGAGCACAACGTATGACTTTCTGATACTCACTCTGAACACATGGCCTAAGGGAGAAACAGGGTAGGGCAAGTTTCTTCTAGGCTCACTACTTCCAGCAGGGAGACTGAGCCTTCACTCTCCTTGTCTTCTCTGGGCGTGATCAGGTGTGACTTCACTTAAATTCTAGACCACTAAAATAGTACATTTAGGGAAATGCTCCTTCCAAAAGTAGTAACCTGTTGCTATCTTCTCTTTTATACAATACAGTTGTTGATGGACATATCTACTTGCAGATTCCTCATCCTTTGAATATCCACAGGCTCCAAACTGAATCTGGAGAATTTTACCACAGCTCTCCTGTGCCTGTAATTGGTGTTGGGTTCCTCTTGACATCAGATGCTTCTTGATGTGACATCACTGGAGCTGTATAGTGCCACCTCAGCTTCCCTAGGTTAGTTCCTTTTTAGTGCCCTTCACTTGGATTTGGAGCTGCTCCCCATGAAGATTTCTCACAAACATTATTTGTTTTGCATTGCTTTAGTGATGCTTTCCCTAAAAGGTTATGCTTTAAACCCTGCCAGTCCTGCCACAGACATTTGTCTTTCTGATCATCACAAGGTCTGTTTGCGGTGTTTGGGGTGGAAGCAAGACTCAAAGCTAATAGACAAGGTCAGCCTCATGCACACATAGGTGGCAAAGGAGCCGAAGTCAAAACTTTTTATAATGAGCATTTCCATGAGTAGTGGACTTAGTGTTTCCAGAAGTCTGGATCCAAGTCTTTCTCCTTTCTCAAAGTGTTCGAAGTAGAAGAATAAACACAAGAAGAGGAAACAAATGGACGACTCTTTGTCCAGATATTGCTTCTGCTCAAGGGGTAAATCCCCTTGACGCTCTCCACCTAAACTGAAGTCCACCTCTGAGTGGGAGCTGGGGGACGTCACATTAGATCAAGAATCCTTCCCAACCCAGGACCTGTTGCCAGCTTCAGCCTTGACCCAAGTGCCAGCCCCCCCTTCTGGCTGACCTGGAATATCCAGCACTGATCCAACCCAATTGCTGCACGCCATGATGGCATTGTTTAGGAACACTTAGGATACCTCTAGCGGCCTTCAGGGAGCTATTTGTGCCCCGGACTAGAATATCACCAGCGAGTGTTCCCCTGTTACCAGTCTGCCCCAGTGACCTGCCACTGAATGATCACTCAGTGCTTGCCAGAGGCACACCGAGATCCAGTCTCTACTGGTGGTTCCTTCTCTGGTGTTCATGCTGACATCATCACTGGCTCCTCGGTTGTCTTCCACTGCAGTTGAAATCCATATTCATGCAGTCCAGAAGAAATGTGCAGTGGCTGGCAGCAGAGGCTTGGTATAGGACAGGCATCCAACCTGGGCCTGTGACAAGAAGAGTACTGGCAGACAAGGAGGACATTTTGAGTTCAGACTGTGGCCAAATCAAATGCCTCAAATGATTCTCCACAAAGATGAGAGTGAATCTGCTAACTTGCTCCCTCTTGTTTTCTGTCCTGGGAGGACCTGTCCTGGCAGTTCAGGCTGCACTGTTCCCATGGTGAGCCAGGTCAAGACTGATTTGCAAATGGCTGGGTTCAAGCTAGGGTGGCATGGGGAGCAGAGAAAAAAGATATTTTTAACCCAGATATTTGACTGGGGGTGAAAGTTTGATTTATTCTGCGTTCCATACACCATCTGTTTTTTTACTTGCTCCCACCTTCAGATTCAGACACTGCAGACTGTTTGACATTGCAAAATGCTTTTTATCTGAACTCCTTGCAATAATTGTAAATGGAGTGCCTTTCAGGGCCTGTGGTTGTCTTGTTTATAGTAGTTTTGAGGAAAGTGGTGGAGGTACTGAAATTACTATTCACAACAGTTAGTTAAGTATCTTGCAGCCCAGTTTGACTGCTTCAGAACTGCTTCTTCGATTCAGTGAAGCACTAATGGAGTCCATTAAAGTGGCACAGGATAAAACAACATCCACCCCAATGTTCGACAGACCCGTTGCCCATTGCAGTAGACCAGCACCTGTGGATCCTGACTTTCTCTCTAGACATCATTTGCCTAAAAATGTGGTCACCCAATCTTCTTCCTGCTCCAGGGAGAATCCAGTCTCATTTCTCACTAACAAGAGAGTTTAAGCAACTGAAAGCCATTTGCAAAAATGTATTCTCTGCTCGGATGTTGGTGCTACAGTCGATGAACGCCTTGTGCATGGCTTGTCTGATATACCCATGCATTGTGGGATATGGCAGGTATGTAGGTGCTTTAGGAATGTGCCTCTTTTGACATGGTCACTCCTACTTTTTTTGCCCCTGGTACTGAGTTTTTTCGATTGAAGGTGCACCGGGTTCCTGCTAACCAGGTCCCCAGTTCCCACGCTCTTTCCCTAAAACAAGTTAAGAGGTCTAATTGTACAATTGGCACACACTTTAGTTCCTCAGTATGTTCCTAGTAAATGGTACCCCTGGTACCTAGAGGGTGGATACTAAAGAGGGTCCCCAAGAGCTGTAGCAGGTATTGTACCTTACTAACGCCCCCCCCCCGTGCAAATTGCACACAGCCTGCGTGTCTTGGTGATGGGTTCCCTAATAGGCAGTGGTTTGCATCCTGTCCATGTAGGAACCATCACTCTTTTCGGGGTAAGGGACTCACACAGCTAAGATAACCACTGCTCACCCCCTTGGTGTGTATATATATATATATATATATATATATATATATATATACACACACACACACACACACACACACACACACCGATGAAGAAACAGTTGTTGCACGTAGTCGGGAAGGAGAGGTGTCCCTGGAGCCAGTGTGACATTGGTTGCTTACTGCTACTGGGGAAGTGAGGCGTTGGTTACTTACGGGTTCAGGGGAGGTGATGTGACGTCAATTCCTTACGATGCGGCGGGGTTGATGAATCCATCAAGCCAAGATGTGAGGCGTTGACTTCGTAGTGTTGTGATCACACCAAGGGGCAACAGGTGCTGTGCTAGAGTAGGGTGTCACAGACGTCAGTGACACCGCACTAGGTACACAGGCTGTGGCGGTACTTTGAAGGTGCTGCTGTGACATCGGGCCTGCGACGTCGGTTGCTGTCGTTGCACACAGTAGGGACCAAGGCTCCGGTGCAGGCAGCTCCGTGAAGTCTGACAGCGGCGCCGGTTCCAAAGTCACGCTTAAGTCGATGTACTTGGTTTCTTCTTGGTTACACCAAACCTCACTTCCAGGTCCCCAGAAACTGGATTGGTACCACCTGGTGAGTCAGGACTCTCAGCAAAAGAGCCCAGGTGATGGTAGATGAAGTCTTTGATAGCCTTGCGACTTCTAACAGGAGGCAATCTCAGTCCAAGCCCTTGAAGAATCTTTGGAAGCAGGACGCAGAAAGCATGGTCTAGTCCTTTCACTCCCAGGACAGATGCAGCAGGCCAGCACAGCAAAGCAACAGGCAGAGTGACAGTACCTCCTACAGAATCTAGCTCTTCTTTCTGGCAGAAAGACCTCAGTCCAGAAGAATTCTAACTTGGTGTTGTCAGAGGTCCAATACTTATTCACACTTCTGTCTAAAAGTGGCATTTTCCCACTTACAGTTTGAGAACCAACTTCACCAAAAGATGTAGTTTTAAATTGTGAGTTCAGAGACCCCAAACTCCAGATCTCCATCTGCTACCAATGGGAAATTACACTTGAAAGATATTACAGGGCAATCCCCTCATTACCCTATGGGAGAGATAGTCCTTGCAATAGTGAAAAACTAATTTAGCAGTATTTCACTATCGGGACATATAAAACACACCAGTACTTGTCCTGCATTTTAAATACACTGCACCCTACCCAGGGGGCTGCATTGGGCCTACCTTAGGGGTGACTTAAATGTAATAAAAGGGAAGGTGTGGGCCTGGCAAGTATGTGAACTCGCCAGGTTGAAGTGGCAGTTTAAAATTGCACACACAGACACAACAGTGACAGGTCTGAGGCATGTTTCCAGGGCTATGTACTTGGGTGGCACAATCAGTGCTGCAGGCACACAAGTGGCCTTTGATTTACAGGCCCTGGGCACACATGGTGCACTATACTAGGGACGTACTGGTAAATCAGATATGCCAGTCATGGATAAACCAATCAATACCATTTAGACAGGGAGCACTTGCACTATAGCACTGGTCAGCAGTGGTAAATTATCCGGAGACCTAAAACCAGCAAAAATGAAATGCAGCCACAGTAAAAAAAAAAAAAACAGGTCAGGGGCAAAATGTTTGGGGAATAAAATGGGCCATTTCCAGCAGTGCAGGCCATGAGTGAAAAACAACATTGCACCCTCAGTGAGTGTCATGCCCCAAATCACTACATCTAATGTATGTAGGTCACCCCTACAGCAGGCCTTGGAGCCCTAAGGCAGTGTGCCTTATATTGGATATGAGGACATATCTGCATGAGCAGATATGCCCCTGTGATGTCTAGTTCGATTTCTGGCTCCTCTGCACCAAGGGAGTTCTGCTTGGTGATTTGTGAAGCATGGGCTTCTCTCCCGGTTTCTTAGAGGCTGCAGTGGCAGGACAGGTCAGTTGTTGGGTGCTGCAGGCAGGCTGGCAGGGTTGGCGGCAAGTCTGTTGTGCTGCGTGGTGCTCGGGTTCATCAGGGCTCTTGTCCACTCCTACTTTTGTATCCAGCTAAAATCTGTTTTCCTGTTATCAGGTGGTCCCCTAAATACTTAAGTTAGGGGGCATTAAAGGGAGTGAAATATAGTACCCCATGGGCTCCTTAACTTGGGGGTCACTACCTCCCCCCCCCCCCCAATGACCACTTCCTTTGAAAAGTGGGCATCACCCTGTCCCTGAGTTCCTAATTCCACCACACAAAAGATGGCAGAATTCCTAAGGGTGTGTTCACTTCAGGCTGGTCACTCTGGGAGTGTGTCCAGCCTGCAAGTGCAACATGCCTCCTGCATAGCTAATTTTTCTGCCGCTCCACGTGCCAAATCTCTGGGCCCAGGGGGGTTGGCATCTTCTTCTGAGGAGGGCCATATCTGCATACCAAAGGTTGTGGGCTCCTTTGAAGCTTCCTGCTTTGGAATACAGATTTACAGGTCCTGCTGTTGGGAGGGGTGTGTAACACCTCTCCCAGAGCAGGCTTTGTTCCTGACCTCCAGAGAGCAAAGGCTGTCACCTGTAGGGGTCAGAAACTCATCTGTTGGTGGCAGGCCAGCTTCAACTAGTAATTTAGCCTACCAGCAGTTCGTAGGTTTTAAGGGGGTACCGCTAAGGGGTCCTCTGGGTGCATTTTTTAATAAATCCATCACTGGAATCAGTGAGAGTTTATTAATATGAGATGTTTGCTACCAAGCATCCCTATTTTCAGTTGGGGAACTCGTATTGACCTGCATCCAGCACATGCATTTAAAATGGCTTCCCTGTTCCCTTACTGTGTTTTAGAATTGCCAAAGACATTGTAGAGGTGTATTTGCTCATGCAGTTATGCCCTCACCTGAAATATAATGCACCCTGCCTTAGGGCTGTAAGGCCTGCTGTAGGGGTGACTTATAGGGATTTCAGGCAGTGTTAGGGGACATGGCACACAAGTGTGTTTCATGTTGTGTTTTCACTTTTTAGAGTGCCTTACCACACAGCCTGCAGTGGCAGTCTGTGTGAGCTTGGTGCTGGGTCCCTTAGAGTGGCACAAGGTATGCTGCAGCCCTTATGGGACCCTCTTTGGTGCCTAGGCCTCGGTATCAGAGGTGCCATTTACTAGGGACTTCCAGAGGTGCTAAAGGGCCTGGCCACTTGGGGATGAAGTGGCCAGTAGTCTTGTTTTTGGGGAAGGAACACTGGCACTCGGGCCTGGTTAGCAGAACCCAGTGCACTTCAGGAAAAGTTGCATCAGAAACCAGGCAAAAAGTGTGTAGGGGTCGGGCTTCTGCAACCAGAATCCAGTTTTCTACAAGTACCAATTTTGTTGATTCTTTGCCCTGCTATATCTATAGGCTTTCTGTATCCTACTAGTTGCTTATTCATGTTTGCACGAGTGCTCTCTATTGTTGTCTCCATCTGCAGTGGTTCCATCTGTCCCCATAATCTGTTTCCCCCCCCAGACATTGCGTCTGATCTTATCTTGTGGTCAGGAGAGGAGAACCTGACACAACGTAAGTTCTTTTGCCCGCTACCAGCATTGACCACATTAGTGACGGTCATCTCTGTCATAGTGTGGGGTTGTGCATCTAGAGGAACTGGAAATCCGAGGACTCTGGTCTCTGGATTAGCATAGCCTACATACCAGTCTGCTCGAGCTGAAGCAATTCACTTGGCCTTAAAAACTTTCCTGTCCACCCATTGGTCCTAATCTCGACAGACGACACAATAGCAATGTGGTATGTAACCAAGTAGGAAGATGAGGGGTCTCGTCTGAGCACGGTAGCTGTGAGACTCCAAATCTGGGTGACTGTACATGAAATCTGGTTGACTTTCTAAACACGAAATCTGACAGGTGGCATAATCTTGCCAATCACGAGTGGTGTGTCCTTCCTTAAGAGGCTTGGGACATCTTTGCCATTTAGGGCATGCCTCAGGTGGACATTTTGGCGCCTTGGAAAAATGCACATTGTGTACAGTTTATACCCTCCAGTTTCCATTGCAGGGAGACTAGGGAGATCTCTTTCATTTGAATTGGGATGTTCTGCTTCACTATGCATTTGCACCCCCATTGCCCTTAGTTCCTTGAGTGTTGAGGAAGCTGCGCAAGGGCCGGGCCTAAGTCATGAATGCTCTGGGCTGGCCAAGAAGGGTGTGGCATGCAGACATCCTAAGTCTCTCCTTGTGCTTCCCCTACCCCTCGCTCCTGTTGCCTCTTGGAATGGACCATCTCTGCAGTTTGAGCTGTACGTTCTGATCCCCAATCTCCAGAGCCTCCAGCTTCCTGTCTGGAGATTGAGCGGGGACAGCTGAGTTCATTTCACCTACCGCTAGAGGTGGTTGACATCCTGTCAGCTTGACGCCCCTTCATGAAGTTGTGGAACTGTTTTGTTGCTTGGTGTGCGAGTGATAGTGTATGTCTCCTGAAGAAAAATCTTTTGATGCTTTACATTTTGCACTTTTGTTTACCCAGCAAGGCTGTGCACTGGGCACAGTTAGAAGATTACATTGCAGCCTTACTGGCATTATTTTTCTCCCAGACCACCCTTCTCTTTCGAAGTCCCCTATAGATTTTAGGTTGCTGGAGAGGCTGACATGCATGTTTCTTCCTTCTTTTGTAATGCCCCAATGCAATCTTACTTTGCTTCCAACATTTGTGTTTGGGTTTTTGATTTAATCCTTACACTGCTGCTAGTTGCAGAGTGTGACACAACTGTGATATTGATGGCCATCACTTTTTGGGAAGCTGCAAGGGCTGTGTCTCCATCAGCTGTTTACTTGTTTTTACCTAGACAAGTTTGTTCTCAGAACTAAAGCCACTTTCCTACCTAAGGTAGTTACCCCAATTCATATGGAGCAATCCATAACACTTCCCAGAGTATTTCTGCCCCCTCATCCCATCAAAGAGGAAGAGAGGTTACAATGCTAGATCCTTGTAGGGCAGTCACCGTTTATAGAAATGGGATGAAGGAGTTCAAATCTTGTCTCTCAGTTCTTCATTTGGTCAACAAGAAGAGCAAGGTGATCCAGAAGTACAATCTGTTGCAGTGGATTTGCACTGCCCTTCCTAAAAAAAGAACCACTTGATCTAATCCGGGCTCATTCCACTAGAGTGAAAGCATAGATCTCTGCATTAGCCATTTAAGCTGTCCTCTGCCTCAAGGGCGTGGAAAAAAATGGACAAAGAACTGACTTGTGGTGGGGGGGGAGGGGGTACCAGAGAAGTGCTATATGGTTCCAGTTTTGTCACATCTGTGCTGCACCAGATGTTGAGCAGGAGTTGCCACTACCTACTGGCAAAATTTTCTGGGATCCCATATGACTCCTGTGGATATTGAAAAGGTAAGGAATACCTAGGCAGATAGAGCAGTGGTTCTTAACCTGTGGTCCAGGGGGTCCCATGGGTATTCACAAAGCCTCCTCTGGTGGGCCGGCAGCTGCTTAGAAAATTAAATAATAGTAACAGATTATTAAAGTATATAATAAGCAAGGAAGCAAAATGCAAAATTGAAAAGTTTATAACGTTCTTTAAATGTGAATAAAGTAATTTGAAATTGGAGGTTCAATTGTTAGTGTCCTCAGATTGATTTGTGTTAGGACAGGTTTCTCCAAGAACCAGGTCGTGAGCTGCTGTTAGCTCTCCAGCTACCTGTTAGTAGCTCTCTTCTGTGCAGCCCAGCCTAATATACTAGAAGCTTTTGCTTGGTTGAATTAATAAGTGCCTACCAAAATTGAAAAGTGAGTATTTAAGTTGAAAAATGTGTGTATTTTCAAAACCCATCATTTTAAAACTGATATTTGAATGATACATTTTGCAGCATTGGGAGATATAGGATTAATTCTATTATCTTGGTATTATTTCTGTGGTGCCAGGGGCATTTCTGCTGTGGCTGGTATGCGTTACCCTAACCTTTTTTGACCTTAATGCTGGTAATCGTGTACTGAGGTGCTCACGACTGGTAGTCTTGCATAGGATGAGTGGCCTCAATTTAATTTAGAAAAATTCCAACCTTCTCTTTAAAATTAAAATTCATTTTTTGTATATTTGAAAGTAAATAAAAGTTTCATCATTTGTGTACCTGTTGGAAGAATGTTTTTGTATGTTTTTTTGTATGTTTGTGTTCAGATCATCGGAAAAGCATAGGCTGGGGTCCCTGGCTTCCAGTAATGACTCAGTGTGGGTTCCTGGATTTCAATAATGGTTCAGTGGGGGGTCCAGAGGTTCCAGTAGTCTTCAAATTGGATCCACAGAAGTCAAGAGGTTAAGAACCACCAAGATAGCGTATTCGCCAGAAAGCTTGTTACCTAATATAAGTAACTTCTTTGCAGATAAAAATTCATGTTGGACTCATGTACATTACAACCTGTCACCTGTGATTTGGTCTCACCTGCCAAGTGGACGTTTATTTAGGTGTTGCTTTTCGGCGTTCCTTTGGAGGGAATAGTTTTTTTTTCAGCCATATTTGTTCACTGTTTTCATATTGGTAAAATGAACTCTAAACATTTACTGTGTTGCCTGATACCTGCAAATCCTGGATATATCTTTGGGGTTGTTTACAGTTTCTAGTAATACTACAGGTTGGAACCTTGCTGAATTTACTGGGACACCAACACCTGGGTAGATTGGCAAGTATTTAGAACTGTTTCAATTTGTAAAGAACTGTTCTGACTTTCGAATGATTGACTTCATAAAGTTTGGGAATTACTTTATAACCCTTCTAGCAGCGATGGACAGCAATTATTTGTACTTGGGGAGCATAACCGGCATTATTTGACTTTAGTATGATGTGTTAACATAAACCTGAATGCTTCAGACCAAATTGGCAAAGTTTTTCATTTTTTGTAGGACTTCGTAATGGTCACTTATTTAGCTACATATGATTCTTATTTACCTTCTCAACTGATACGGAAGCCATAAGGTGTACTTACTTTTTTTCACACAAGGCTTCTGAATGTTGGCTTTGTTTTCCCACAACCAACAGATTTTTCAGCGATTCACATGCTCAAATATTCAAAGAACAGGTAGAAAGTATTGAGTAAAATAGTTTTCAATAAAGTGCTTCAATAATAATAATAAAACCTCCATAGACAATGTAGTCTACCTTATTTTATGACTCAAAGTGTGATCCTATGTGGGAGTAGAGCTCACTCCTCCTCTACTGTTTAGAGAACCCTTTGTAGCTCTGCTCTAGAATTGGACAGTTTCTTCACATTGTGTCTATTTATTGAACTCTTGTGAGGAAAGTCAATGCACCAACACTTGGCTTTAGTTTTCAGAATTTGCCTGTGACAGCACACATGCACTGTCACTTGCGACGATATATTGTATCTAAAAAAAAAAAAAAGAAAAAAACTCTAAAAGGAGCTTTTAGCCCACCTATTACTTAACATTGGTTAGCCACAATGTTACTCTTCTTTTCTTTCTTTTCACTGTTGAGCCTGTATCAGCGCATGTTGGCTTCATTTAGTCTCTGTATGTTACTTTTCTTTGCTGAAGCATTGACCAGGTACTGACTGATTTCTTGGTTAGTGTTTTTCCACGTTTTTTGTTATCGGATTGTGGTACTTTTTTTTTTTTTTTTGCAACAACTTAAAGCCATCATAGCTGAAGTGTGTCCTTTTTGTATTTCCAAGAGCTGAATCCATTCAACTAGCAACAACAAACTATGTAACCAGTTTTCAAAATTAAAGCTTGGGCCGCCTGTCGCCTTAATTGATGTAGAAGCTGTAAATAAACTCCCTTCATTTAAGACTGTTGCCAGACAGTATGCGTTTTTCTGAATCAAGGTTTTTGGCACTGTGCTACTATGTTTTATTTATCATTAGAACACTGGAATGTTGAGAGCTCCATTGAAGACAGTGGAGGGGCTCTGAGCTTATAAAGGCTGGTATAAATTTTCTTCTCCAACATTCCAATGTTTCTCTTTCTGTTTCCCCCTTTTTCATTTAGAACATTCTACCCTGAGTGGATATAATGTTCTAATAGCCTTATAGCCGTTCTGCCTTGGGCTATACTGGTTGTTAAAGACCCTCACCCTTGTTATAGGTCCTCACCTGTGGCTCGGGCCTATAACTCAGGGTCAGAGCCTTTTACAAGTGGTAAATCCCTCGGCAGTAAGCTGTATGTAAACACAGTGATTTCAAAAGGTTTATGTTTCAACTTTACCTATACCCACCTCTAACCCCCTAAAATCACCCTTACCTCCCACTACCTTTACCCACCCCAGAGCCCTCAAGTCATCCTTATCTTGCTTTACCTCTACCCACCTCAAACCTTCCAGTCACCCTCACCTCCCTTTACCTCTGCCTTCTCCTGAACCCTCAAATCATTTTCACCTCCCTTTACCTCTTCCCACCCTGAACCCTCAAGTCACCCTAATCTTTCTTTACCTCTACCCACCTGATCCCTAAACTCACCCCCACCTCCCTTTACCTCTTCACACCCAAAGCCCTAAGGTAACATTCACCTCCCTTTACCTACCAGTGAACCCTTAAGTCACCCTCCCCTCCTTTTACCTCTACCCACCCTGACCCTAAAGTCGGCACCCTTACCTCCCATTATCTCTACCCATCCCTAAACCCTAAAACCACTTAAAAAAAAAAAATACCATAAAAAGTATATTTTTTAAAAACAAATCCTTACCTGCCTGGGTAACTACTGTGTGATAAAGGTACAAATATGTGTGTTAAAGGCTGCAATGTAAAAGGTTCTTCCCCCCTCAGACAGGACACATCCCCGCCCCTTCCTTAAATACGCTCCTACCGTCAGCCTAGCACTTCAGATGTTGTGGGGGTACTGTTGGTTGTTTTTTTTCCTGTAAGTTGGTTTGGAGGGCACCTTTGCCTCTTTGACAGTTTGCTCCCTCTCTAACCCCCAACCCCTATACTTCAGGTCTTGCCTGAGACAGCGTATGCGCGGTCTCTTACAAGACATTTTGTTTAATTACAGGGAGCTTAATGCCCACTCATTGCTTACCAGTGGTTGGGTTCATAGTCACTCATTTCATTGCTTCTCTTTGGGCAGCTTTTGTGGTTTCACTTTCTCTTTGTTTGTCCATGCCGTGGAGCTTAATCCAAGTACTGCTTCCTTTGCCCAGAGCCCTTCTACTGCTTCCCGCTTTCAGAGGTACTTTTCACCCCTTACTTTCCACCACCTTCCTCTATCCGCCAGCATTGTTGCTTGCCCTTCCCCTCACCTCCTGCATTGTTGCTTGTCTGGTCTTGCCACTCCCTCATTGTTGCTTGCCAAACAACCCCACATCCCCTCTCCTTTGTTGCTTGCAAGACCCCCCCCACCCCCCCTCTCACCTGACTGGCGTGAAACAACAGAGCCTAAAATTCACACCTGCTGGTTCCAGTATGCTCCAAAGATGCAAATGCAGCTTTGCTCTCTGATCTGCAGGCCCTTTTTGGCACTGTCTTTATCCGTGGTCAAGACTGCAAACTTCACCTTTGATGTAAGATAATTAAACTTTTTTTTGTGAAGGCAGAGAATAATCCCATACTAAGAAAATAATTCACTGCCCCTTACAGTCAGTGCACGTGCGTCAGTGCTTTTTTCCCCTGCTGTAAGGTATGGCTAAAAAAAATTGACAAAGCCAATAGCTCTCCCATAGGAAATATTTGTTGACTTTATGTACGAAGCTGGCTATTTATGTATTACACCGAATGTAGGAGTACACTATTGAGATAGTACAGGTGACACTTACTGGCTTAGAGGGGTTAAATTAGTAACCTTATATGCTTTTTTTATGGTAGGATGGGTGAGCATTTTAGGCTTATCAGAAGGTAGTGCTAAGCATTTGTTTAACACACTGAGTCAATAAATGAAACACACACTCAAGAAAAAACTCAAAACCAATTTGTTTAAAAATATCATGGATTTGTATACTATTTTAGGCACCTAAATCTTCAGAATTAGCTAAGTACTGTTTGAGTTATTAATTGTTACAGTGAGGCAAAAATGTCACACAAATGCACATTTACGCAGCAATGCTTTCCTATGGAAAAAGAAACATGTACTGCATACAATTATTTGCAAACATATTTCGGTGGGTCCCCTTTAGGTGCTAGTGGGTCAAGGTCATGTGACCCACTTTCATTTTGTTTTACCTGCCCTGGAGGGTCTGGGTGAAGAGGTGCTGGACGGGTCAGTAGCCTTGCACTCTGCACCTTTGGCGAAGAAGGGATGGGACACCTAGAAACAGGCTGCAGAGGGGGACTTGATGCAAGTCCAACAGCTCCCAACGGGGGCTCAGTTCCTGAGGACCCTAGGAGTAAAACAGCACAGTGGATGTTCATGGGCCTGGGCCAGCAAGCTCGGGTGCTGAGGGTTTTGGGTGGCTGTTCCTGTGCATCGAAGGTCACGGTTCTTGGTCAGACCTGCAGGGGGGGAAAAAAACCAAACAGCAGGGCCCCTCTTTTGGTCCAACTCGTGGGTTCTGTCGTCCCTCGGTGGGCAAGTCAGGCTATTAGTGGCGGTGATGTCTGGTCTAGACACAAACAAGCCTTGGTGCTTGCAACTGCTTTGGTTCCCCGGGTATTGGTGCAGGGCAACTCCTGAGGACTTGGCGTCTCCATACTTGATGGGGGACAGGTCTGTCCTCGTTGAGCACACTGACTTCTTCCTGGGTGACTGATGTGTCGGTGGACCCCTGGTGCTCAGCAGATCAGTGAGCTGGATGTTACGGTCAGTGTCTGCAGTGGCTTCTTCACTCCAAGGGAGATGGTGGTTGGTTGGTGAAGTGCTGACAGTCCTCCAAGACTTTTGTAAGATGCACAGATGCAGGACCAGTCGGTCCGTCCGTTTGTTGGGACAGCAGCAGTTAGGCAGGGCTTGGAGCACAAAGTCCACAGCTAATCCACAGTTATTGCACTTGTTGCCACTACTTAATTCTTCTTCTTCTTCTTTAGTCAGTTGAATTTGAGTTCCTGGTGTCAGGGGGCCACTTAAGTACTCAATGTAGGGACATTTACGGGAGTGTGGGGTAGCAGTCAATGGGCTGCTTACCCCTAGGGTGACCACACCCTTATGTGACCACTTGCTGTGGGGAGTTGGCATAATCCTGCCCCAGAGTTCCTGGTTTCACCAAAAACAAGATGGTAGAACCCTTACTTTGTGGAGCACATCAAGCAGCCCACCTTAGGGGTGGGACTAGCCTGATAGAGCAACATGCCTACTTGCATGGCTAATTTCCCACATGTCCTGGTGCCAAATGGGCCACAAGGTAGGGGGTTTCATCTCCCAGGTTTGTGGGAAGCAGGGGTTCTAAATCATAGGTGACAGGGACATTGAAGTCCTTGGCCTTGGTATGCAGATTCACTAGCCATCCTGCTGGAGAAGGTGATAACACCTTCCTCCGGAGCAGGTATTGTTTCTGTCCTCTGAGAGCAAAGGCTGTAATCTCCAGGGGGCCAGAAACTCGCCTGTGGTGGCAGGCTTTTCAATACCAATCAGACAGCACACTAGAGGACTAGTAGGTTTCCAAGGGGCACCTCTAAGGTGCCCTCTGGGTGCAGGTCATAATAAATGTAATACTGGCATGAGGATGGGTTTATTAAGACCAGGTGTTTGATACAAGACACCATAGGTTTCAGTGAAGCCATTATGTAGCTGGGTAACTCGAAATGACCAGTGCTCAATACAAACCTTAAGATGGCTTCCCTATTCACTTGCAATATCTAGTAATAGAACTAGACATCACAGGGGCATATCTGCTCATGCAGACCTGTTCTTACATAAAATATAACTAAGTCCTGCTGTAGAGGTGACTTACATTTAGTATATGCAATGATTTTGACATGGCACACAGTGTGCCATGTTGTGTTTTCACCCGTGGCTTGCATCATGAGACACATTCTGCAATGATAGGCTGTGTGCAGTTTGTATGGGGTCCCTTATGGTGCTGCAATATATGCTTCAGCCCTTAGGGACTCTCTTTAGTACCCAGACCCATGGTACCAGGGTTACCACCTACCAGTGACTTACAGGGTTGCTAAAGTGTGTGCCAGTTGTACAAAAGTATACCTTTTACCTTGTTTTAGAGAAAGAGCACAGGCACTGAGAACCTGGTTAGCAGGAACACAGTTCACCTTCAGTCAAGAAATATCAGTCCCAGTGGCAATGGGAGTGACCATGTCAAAAGGGGCACTTTACTACATTGAGTGTGCATCTCTGAGTGGCATTTTCTCCACAGCTGAAGCACTGATCGCTTCAGTGCAGCATTTGTCTGAAATTGTGCCTGGAGCAGACTTTCCTCTTCCAGGAAGGCATCCTTAATACGGAGCATTCTCTCATCATGACGATCTCCTACAGTTTTAAACCCCCCTCTACTCCATTCTCTCAGTCCTGCTTCTGTGAAATATCTTCCACCAGTGGTGGGCAGTCTTAAAAGGGGGGAGAGTTGGTGCGTAGATTCTGTGCTAAGTCAAGTCTTTTTAACAGCTGCTTTCCAGCAGGTGAAGTTCTATGGTAAGCAGTGTGGGCAGCCATGTGAGCTTCAGATTTACCCCCTGCAGTAGGACAATTAAAGCCCCTTTGCTTTTCCTTTCCCCAGACCATCAGGAAGAAAATATTTTTCCTCTTTCTTCTACATGAAGACCTGCCAGCCAGCAGGCCATCCACTGGAGGTGGGCTGATAAATTTACCTGAGAGTCCAGGAATCTAAGGAGACCAGATGCCTACCACCATCCCAAATCGGACTCCACAGCAAAGCATTTAATTCCCAGAAACAAGAATGTGGAATCCAAACCAGGAGGTTGATAAAGTAATAAAGTACCAGAGGCAGCATTATCATTTTTGACAATGCAGCTTTTGTTCATGCCGTTATCAGCAATTTCAGGGAACTCCAAAAAACTACCAGTACGTCTCCGGGCCTCAGCGTCCCTCTCAATTTCTCCTTTCTAACATCAGTGTCAGACCGATATTTTAACTCCTTAGTACTATAGAGCCCTAGGTTCCCACCTACCTTTAATCTATGCAGCCTCTCACGGACGGTTCTGCATGTCAGGAGACACCGGTAAGGCTCAGGTCTTGTTCCACTTTGAGCAGGGGCCAGATACCCACCCTAGGTCACTACTGAGCGCAACACTCCAGAGGATCCCTTTCTCTCTGATACAAGTGCATATCATCCACATATAGCAAATTGACATGTTCTGCGTACCCTAAAGGGATCCCTCTCCCTGCTTGACCATACTTGCAAATGGCTCCACTGCTAGTGCGAATAGCATCAGCCAGAGTGAGCAACTCTGATCCATGCCCCTGTATGTTTCAAAGCCCGCAGAAATACTGTCCCATTTTGAAGTAGCCCTGGCTCCTGAGTACACCAAAGTGACCCATCTGTTTCATCCCCCTCCTATATTTATTTGTCTAATTATGTCTCTGAGATACTCCCAGTGTACAGTATCAAACACCTTGGGCATGCCTATGGACAGCACCAATGCTGTACGGTTACATCGCTTAGGGGTTTCATCTAATGGCCCAAGAAGACATCTAATATTCAAGGAGGTGGAGAATAAAGCCACACCGATCAGAATGGAGCACTGTCATTAAGTACCTCTGCAAAATGATTGGCTAGCACTTTGCTAAATATCTTACAGTCCAAGGTGAGCATGGACAAGGGCCTGTGTGCTATCACATCCAATGCATTACTCTTGGGCTTAGGGATCAACACAATCGGGGATTTCCTAGTGTTATCCTGGAAGGCACAACTCTAATGCCCCAGTAAGCATGCCAACCAATTTTGGGGCCATTTCGTCCATATAGGATTGGCAACATTTTACTGACAGTCCTTCTGTCCCTGGTGTTTTAGCATGTGCCAGATCTACAATGGCTTCCATTATTTCCATTTCTGTGATCGGTACCTGTTTTGCTTTACTTTTGACTGATCCAAAATACACACACTGAAAGGAGTCGAAAAGATTCTCTGGACTGCACTTCTTAATCTGAAGAAGGCATTTATTATAGCTTTTCGGAAGGCTTGAATAGCCAAAAGTGTGCTTTTAAATCGTGCAACAATGAAGTAAGACCATGTACAAAGAATCTTCAATCTGTAAACAGCAAATAGATACATGCAAGGATACAAACACTTATATTGATATATATATATATATATATATATATATATATATATATATATATGTTCGATGGCATGTGTAGCTGCAGATACACATGCTGTGCATACGTCTGCCATCTATTGTTGGGCTCGGAGTGTTACAAGTTGTTTTTCTTCGAAGAAGTGTTGTTGAGTCACGGGATCGAGTGGCTCCTCCTCTTCGGCTCCATTGCGCATGGGCATCGACTCCATGTTAGATTGTTTTCTTTCCGCCATCGGGTTGGGACGTGTTTCCTTTCGCTCCAATAGTTCGAGTCGGAAAAGTTTCAAAACTCTCTAATTTTCGTCGGTATTGTTTCAATCGCGTTCCATCTTCTATCAACATGGTACCGTCGGGTCAAACATCTTTACTCGCCCTTCGGCGCGCCCGCACCCAACTCGGACCTGGTCGGGCCGACCGCGTGGAAGCCTCATGGACCGGACCCCATTCCGCCTTTGTCCTCAGTGCCACGCGAAACTCTCCTACACAGACCAACATTTCGTCTGTAATCTCTGCCTTTCCCCAGATCATCGGGAATAAAATTGCGAGGCCTGCAGATCCTTCCGTTCCAAGAAAACGCTCGGAGACAGAAGAGCACGGATACTCGAGATGTCATCCAAAAGCACTGAACGTCTCGACGTAGAAGAGGAGGAGACCATGCAGACTGCTGTCTCTGTTTGAGGATCCGACTCCGAGCAGGAGTCTGAGGAGGACAGACTGGTCATGGCAGGACAGCACGTTAGTACACCTGCCCCTGTCCCAGCCAAGCCCAAACGTAAGGCCTTCGGGACGCCACTGCTGGAAGGCCACTGCCAGAAGGCCATGGCTCGACCCGAAAAAAGACCTTCGGTGACCAACCTACAACTTCGGCACCGAAAAAGGCCACTCCTCCCAAGCCATCGGACTCGAGCCGAGGCTCTGTCTCCGAGCCCAGCAAACATCGATCTTTCAAGTCAAAATCTCGATAATCGTTTTCGGAGCCGAGACCATCCTCTACCCCGACTTTTTCGATACCGAAAAAAACAGTTTCGGGGCCAAGCACTCAAAGAAAGCCATAAAGTTACTGAGGAACACTCACAGATGGAGGCAATGGATGAAAGGCAAGCCAGGATTCACATCTATAAAGAGACTGGCAGAATTTTAACAGCACCGCCTCCAAAACCAAGGAGGAAATTAGCCTTTCAAGAAGAATTGGACACTGCTCAGCCTCCAGCTAAAGTGCCAAGAATAAAGGAGAAACCTCCACCGCCTCAATTTTCTCCTCCTCACTCTCCACATTTAATTACCTCTCCCCCTACTAGTCCTACACCTATGCAGTCACCAGCACACTCATTCGATTCGCAGCAGGTCAATGTGGGTCAATGGGATCTTTATGATCCAGACCCCATTCCAGACAACAACCTAGATTGCTATCCCTGCAAGCCTTCACCACCAGAGGATAGTATAGGCTACACTCAAGTCATAGCTAGGGCGGCATCCTATCACAATGTCACCATGCATACTGAACCATTAGAGGATGACTTCCTTTTTAATACACTCCTCTACACATGCAACTTATCAGTCGCTTCCCGTGCTCCCTGGCATGTTAAAACATGCTGACCAAATATTCAAGGAGCCAGTAAAAACAAGAATAATTACTCCTAGGGTGGAGGAAAAATATAAGCCACCTACTTCTGATCCTGTCTTTATCACCCAACAGTTACCTCCAGACTCCGTAGTCGTTAGCGCAGCCAGGAAAAGAGCAAACTCACAGTGATCAGGGGATGCACCCCCACCAGACAAGGAGAGTAGGAAGTTTGATGCTGCTGGGAAAAGGGTGGCATCTTGGGCAGCCAACCAGTGGAGGATACCCAACTCTCAGGCATTGTTGGCTAGATACGACAGGGCCCACTGGGATGAGATGAAAGACATAATCCAACATCTACCCAAGGAACAGCAAAAGAGGGCACAACGAATAGTAGAGGAAGGGCAAGCCATCACCAGTAATCAGATCAGGTCAGCCCTAGAATCTGCAGATACAGCAGCCAGAACCATCAACGTTATGTAACCCTAAGAAGACACGCATGGCTTAGGTCTTCAGGATTAAAGCCTGAAATACAACAGGCAGTCTTCAATATGCCATTTAACCAAAAACAACTTTTTGTCCCAAAGGTGGACACGGCAGTTGAAAAAATGAAAAAAGATTCCGACACCACAAAGGCCATGTGTGCTCTGTATACCACGCAATACAGGGTATCCTTTTGTAAGCCCCAATATAAAGGTGGATTTAGAGCCCAAACAGCTGAGGCATCCACCTCACAGACAAAGTCGGCCTACTAACCCCAATATCAACGAGGTGGTTTCAAGGGTACTTATAGAGGCCAGTACCCCAGAGGCAGGGGAAAATACATACAGTAAAACAAGCCTCACAACAAACTAAGCAGTGACTTGAGCCATCCCTTTTGGCTACCCATTACCACAGACAGCTGGGTATTATCAATTATCCGCAATGGCTATTGCATAGAATTGACACAAACTCCACCAGATATTCCAGCAAAACCACACAACCTCTCCACACACCATATCGCTCTGTTGCAAGAGGAAGTAAAATCTCTATTACTCAAACAAACAATAGAAGCAGTACCACAAATTCAAGTAAGGACAGGAGTTTACTCACTGTATTTCCTCATTGCCAAAAAGGACGGAACCTTAAGGCCAATATTAGATTTCAGAACCCTCAGTCTTTACATCCTGTCAGAAAATTTTCACATGGTAACAAGATGTTACCCCACTACTTCAACAACACGATTCAAGGCAACATTAGACCTCAAAGATGCGTATTTTCACATGCCCATCCATCCAGCGCACAGAAAATATCTCAGGTTTGTCATTCAAGGAAAGCATTATCAGTTCAAAGTGTCACCCTTCGGAATAACAACAGCTCCCAGGGTATTCACAAAATGCTTGGCGGTAGTTGCAGCCTACCTAAGAAGGCAACACATTCATGTCTTTCCAAATCTGGATGATTGGCTAATAAAATCAAACAGTCATACACAGTTTCAAAACCGTATGCATTATGTAATACAAACCCTGCACACCCTAGGGTTCTCCATAAACTACCAAAAGTCACAACTACAACCTGCGCAAATTCAACAGTATTTAGGGGCAACACTAAATACTCAAAGAGCGCTAGCAAGCCCAAATCCACAAAGAATACAAGCATTTCACAATGTATTAGCACAAATACTGACAGGCCAACAGTACACTGTCAAATTCGTCATGAAACTACTGGGCATGATGGCATCCTGTATTGCGATTGTCCCACATGCAAGATTAAACATGCGTCCCTTACAGCAGTGCCTTGCACAGCAATGGTCACAGGCACATGGTCAACTTCAAGATCTAGTGTTGATAGACCGCCAAACATACATGTCCCTTCAGTGGTGGAATTCCACAAACCTAAACAAAGGGTGGCCATTTCAGGACCAGTGCCTCAGACCATACTTACAACAGATGCATCAATGATTGGCTGGGGAGCTCACCTCAACAATCACAACATTCAAGGACAATGGGAGACCAAACTCAAACAGTTACACATAAATCACTTAGAGTTGTTAGCTGTCTTCCTAGCACTCAAAGCTTTTCAGCCTCTTCTCACTCACAAGAATATCCTTATCAAAACAGACAACATGACAACAATGTATTACCTAAACAAACAAGGAGGGACACATTCGTCGCAACTCTCCCTCCTAGCCCAAAAAATTCAGCAATGGGCAATCCACAACAAAATTCACCTGGTAGCACAATACATTCCAGGGATACACAACCAATTGGCAGATGTTCTCAGCAGAAATCATCAACAAACACACGAGTGGGAGATTCACCCTCAAGTACTTCAACAATATTTTCAACAATGGGGAACACCAGACATAGATCTGTTCACCACCAGCGAAAATGCTAAATGCCAAAACTTCGCATCTAGGTACCCACATCCCCTATCCAAGGGCATTACTCTGTGGATCAATTGGTCAGGGATATTTGCTTACACTTTTCCCCCTCTCCCACTCATTCCATTTCTATTCAACAAACTGCGTCAAAATACACTCAAACTGATACTCATAGCGCCAACGTGGGCACGTCAACCGTGGTACACAACACTATTAGACCTGTCAGTAGTACCACATATCAAACTCCCAAACAGACCAGGGGGGTCATTCTGACCCTGGCGGCCGGTGACCGCCAGGGTCACCGACCACGGGAGCACCGCCAACAGGCTGGCGGTGCTCCCGAGGGCATTCTGACCGCGGCGGTTCAGCCGCGGTCAGAAAGGGTAAACCGGCGGTCTCCCGCCGGTTTACCGCTGCCCCAGTGAATCCTCCATGGCGGCGGAGCGCGCTCCGCCGCCATGAGGATTCAGACACCCCCTACCGCCATCCTGTTCATGGCGGGAAACCCGCCATGAACAGGATGGCGGTAGGGGGTGCCGCGGGGCCCCTGGGGGCCCCTGCAGTGCCCATGCCAATGGCATGGGCACTGCAGGGGCCCCCGTAAGAGGGCCCCAAAAAGTATTTCAGTGTCTGCTTTGCAGACACTGAAATACGCGACGGGTGCAACTGCACCCGTCGCACCCCTGCAACTACGCCGGCTCAATTCTGAGCCGGCGTCCTCGTTGCAGGGGCATTTCCTCTGGGCCGGCGGGCGCTCTTTTGGAGAGCGCCCGCCGGCCCAGAGGAAATGTTTGAATGGCCGCTGCGGTCTTTTGACCGCGGTGCAGTCATTTGGCGGCGGTACCTTGGCGGACGGCCTCCGCCGTCCGCCAAGGTTAAAATCACCCCCCAGATCTGTTGACACAAAACAAACGGCAGATCAGGCATCCAAATCCCAACATACTCAATCTAGTGATTTGGCTCCTGAGGTCATAGAGTTTGGGTATCTACAACTACCAACTAAATGACTGGAAGTAATTAAGCAAGCAAGAAACCCCACTACCAGGCAGTGCTAGGCCAACAAATCGAAAAGATTTGTGCATTACTGTCAATCTAAACAAATTACCCCTCTTTCAGCATCAATACAAGACATTGTATGCTATTTCCTTCATTTGCAAAAATCAAATTTAGCTTTTTCATCCATAAAAATACATCTCACTGCAATCTCTGCGTACTTGCAAAATATACAGCACAGCTCTTTATTTAGAGTTCCTGTTATCAAAGCCTTCATGGAAGGGTTAAAATGCATCATCCCACCTAGAACGCCTCCAGTGCCTTTGTGGAATCTAAACATAGTGCTCATGTGACGTATGGGCCCACCATTTGAACCTATGCACTCATGTCAAATTCAGTTCTTAACATGGAAAGTTGCCTTCCTAGTCGCAATTACTTCATTGCGAAGAGTTAGTGAAATTTAAAGCTTTCACAATTCAAGGACCGTTCATACAAGCACATAAGCATAAAGTCGTACTACGAACTAACCCTAAATGTCTTCCAAAAGTAGTATCACCTTTTCATATCAGTCAAACAGTGGACTTACCAGTCTTCTTCCCACAGCCAGATTCTGTGGCAGAAAGAGCCCTGCATACATTAGATATTAAAAGAGCCCTAATGTATTACATAGATAGAACAAAATCATTCAGAAAGACTAAACAGTTATTTGTGGCCTTCCAGAAACCACATACTGGTAACCCCATTTAAAACAAGGTTTAGCAAGATGGATAGTAAAATGCATCCAAACATGTTAAAGCCTTAAAGCTAAAATACAACTCTTAGTTGCACCTAAAGCACATTCCACAAGGAAAAAAGGGGCTACTATGGCTTTCTTAGGAAATATACCAATGGCTGAAATATGTAAAGCAGCTACTTGATCAACACCACATACATTTACTAAACATTATTGTGTAGATGTGTTAGCAGCGCAGCAAGCCACAGTAGGCCAAGCTGTACTAAGAACATTATTTCAAACAACTTCAACTCCTACAGGCTAACCACCGCTTTTATGGGAGGAACAACTGCTTTTTAGTCTATGCACAGCATGTGTATCTGTAGCTACACATGCCATAGAACGGAAAATGTCACTTACCCAGTGTACATCTGTTCATGGCATGTTCCGCTGCAGATTCACATGCACCCTCCCACCTCCCCGGGAGCCTGTAGCCGTTTAAGTTGAACAATCACTTGTACATATATATATATATATATATGTTCGATGGCATGTGTAGCTGCAGATACACATGCTGTGCACATCCCGCCATCTGGTGTTGGGCTCGGAGTGTTACAAGTTGTTTTTCTTCGAAGAAGTCTTTTCGAGTCACGAGACTGAGGGACTCCTCCCATTTCGACTCCATTGCGCATGGGCGTCGACTCCATCTTAGATTGTTTTTTTTCCGCCATCGGGTTCGGACGTGTTCCTTTTCGCTCCGTGTTTCGGGTCGGAAAGTTAGTTAGAATCTCGGAAAAATTGTCGGTATTGTTTGCGTTCGGTATCGGGTTAGTTACAACAGATCGACACCGAATTTAGAAGAGTTCCGGTGGCCCTTTGGGTTTTTTTCGATCCCCCGTCGGGGCCTGGTCAGCCCGGCCACGTGTGAATTCAAGGCTGATGGAACGGACCCCATTCCGCTTCTGTCCAAAATGCCATAACAAGTATCCATATACGGATCAGCATCTGGTCTGTAACTTGTGCTTGTCCCCAGAGCACAAGGAAGATACTTGTGAGGCCTGTCGAGCGTTTCGGTCCACGAATCGGACTCGGAAGAGCTCGAGGCCGAAGAAACGCCGAAAACCGTGAGTAAGATGTCGAAACATAAGACTCACGAGAAGTCAACAAGAGCCCAGGGGACGCCACCGCCAACAGGCCATGGCTTAACCCAAAAAAGCGGTGACCGAGCCAAGGCACCGAAAAAGGGCACGCTGGTGTCGAAGTCATCCGACTCCGGTCGAGATACCGCCACACAGCAATCTCGGACCCGAGACATCGGCTCTGAGAAATTTCGGCACCGTGACAGCGGCACCGAGACACCACCACGCCGAAAATTACAAAGGTTTCTTCGGAGCCTAAAAAGACCTCCGAAAAAGTTTCGGTTCCGAAACATCCAGCCTCGGAGCCGAGAACAGGTTCCTATACAGAGGAACAAGGATTAGCCTCACAAATGAAAAAACATAGATTTGGAGAGGAACTACAAGCTGTAGAGCCAGACTATACTCAAAGGAGGCTCCACATTCATCAATACACAGGGAAGATAACCACTCTTCCTCCAATTAAAACAAAAAGAAAACTTGCCTTTCACGAAAAGGACAAGGAGCCACAGGTAAAGGTGGCAAAGAAAACAACTCCACCACCTTCTCCACCACCATCAGTGCACACATCACCAGTAGCAACTCCTCCACTGATGCACTCACCGACTCATACTGCCATGAGTCAAGATGATCCCGATGCATGGGACCTTTACGATGCTCCAGTATCGGACAACAGCCCAGACTCGTACCCTACCAGGCCGTCCCCTCCTGAGGACAGTACATCTTACACACAGGTGATCGCAAGGGCAGCTGCTTTCCATAACGTCACCTTGCATTCAGAACCAATTGAGGATGACTTCTTGTTTAACACGCTAACCTCCACTCATAGCCAGTACCAAAGACTACCTATGCTCCCAGGAATGCTAAAACATTCAAAACAAATCTTTCAGGATCCTGTTAAAGGCCGAGCCATAACTCCAAGGGTGGAGAAAAAGTACAAGCCACCGCCAACAGATCCTGTTTATATTACAACGCAGTTAACTCCAGACTCAGTAGTTGTCGGGGCAGCTCGTAAGAGAGCAAACTCTCATACCTCGGGAGACGCACCACCTCCAGACAAAGAGAGTCGCAAATTTGATGCTGCGGGCAAAAGGGTTGCAGCACAAGCAGCAAACCAATGGCACATTGCCAATTCACAAGCGCTTTTGGCAAGATATGACAGAGCTCACTGGGATGAGATGCAACATTTGATAGAACACTTACCCAAGGAGTTCCAAAAAAGAGCACAACAAGTGGTGGAAGAAGGACAAAGTATCTCTAATAATCAGATACGGTCTTCAATGGATGCAGCAGATACGGCTGCAAGGACAGTAAATACTGCAATAACAATAAGAAGGCACGCATGGCTCCGCTCGTCAGGTTTCAAGCCGGAAATTCAACAAGCTGTGCTAAATATGCCATTTAATAAACAGCAGTTGTTTGGGCCGGAAGTCGACACTGCTATTGAGAAACTCAAGAAAGACACTGATACGGCAAAAGCCATGGGCGCACTCTACTCCCCGCAGAGCAGAGGCACCTTTCGCAAAACACCTTTTAGGGGAGGGTTTCGAGGACAACCTACAGAAACCACAACATCACAAACAAGGCCCACTTACCAAAGCCAATATCAGCGGGGAAGTTTTCAGGGGCAATATAGAGGGGGACAATTCCAAAGAAGTAGAGGAAAATTCCAAAGTCCCAAAAGTCCTCAAAATAAGCAGTGACTCACAAGTCACACATCCCCATCACATAACACCTGTGGGGGGAAGATTAAGCCAATTTTACAAACATTGGGAGGAGATAACAACAGATACTTGGGTACTAGCAATTATCCAGCATGGTTATTGCATAGAATTTCGCGAATTCCCTCCAACAGCCCCACCGAAAACACACAGTATGTCGAAACAACATATAAATCTTCTAGGATTAGAAGTTCAAGCATTGCTCCAAAAAGAAGCAATAGAATTAGTACCAAAACAAGAACTAAACACAGGAGTTTACTCACTGTACTTTCTGATACCCAAAAAAGACAAAACTCTAAGACCTATACTAGATCTCAGAATATTAAATACCTACATCAAATCAGATCACTTTCACATGGTGACATTACAAGACGTAATCCCACTGCTCAAACAACAAGACTACATGACAACACTAGACCTAAAGGATGCATATTTCCATATACCGATACATCCTTCACACAGAAAGTACTTAAGGTTTGTATTCCAAGGAGTACACTACCAATTCAAGGTGTTGCCATTCGGAATAACAACTGCGCCAAGAGTTTTTACAAAATGCCTAGCAGTCGTAGCTGCACATATCAGAAGGCAGCAAATACATGTGTTCCCGTACCTAGACGATTGGTTAATCAAAACAAACACGCTAGAACGGTGTTCACAACACACAAAGTATGTCATACAAACCCTCCACAAACTAGGTTTCTCAATCAACTACACAAAGTCACACCTTCTGCCGCGTCAAACACAGCAATACTTAAGAGCGACAATCAACACAGCAAAAGGGATTGCCACGCCAAGCCCACAAAGGGTTCAGGCATTTCACAATGTAATACATGCCATGTATCCAAATCAAAAAATACAAGTCAAAAAGGTAATGAAACTCCTAGGCATGATGTCCTCATGCATAGCCATTGTCCCAAACGCAAGGTTGCACATGCGGCCCTTACAACAGTGCCTAGCATCACAGTGGTCACAGGCACAGGGTCAAATTCTAGATCTGGTGTTGGTAGACCGCCAAACATACACCTCGCTTCAATGGTGGAACAGTATAAATTTAAACCAGGGGCGGCCTTTCCAAGACCCAGTGCCACAATACGTAATAACAACAGATGCCTCCATGATAGGGTGGGGAGCACACCTCAATCAGTACAGCATCCAAGGACAATGGGATACTCACCAAAAACACTTTCACATAAATCACTTAGAACTATTGGCAGTATTTCTAGCGCTGAAAGCATTTCAACCCATAATAAGCTACAAACACATCCTTGTCAAAACAGACAACATGACAACGATGTATTACCTAAACAAACAGGGAGGCACACACTCAACACAGTTGTGTCTCCTGGCACAGAAAATATGGCATTGGGCGATTCACAACCACATTCGCCTAATAGCACAATTTATTCCAGGAATTCAGAACCAGCTAGCGGACAATCTTTCTCGGGATCACCAACAGATCCACGAATGGGAGATTCACCCCCAAATACTAAATACTTACTTCCAAAGTTGGGGAACGCCACAAATAGATCTATTTGCAACAAAGGAAAACGCAAATTGCCAAAACTTCGCATCCAGGTACCCACAAGATCAGTCTCGGGGCAATGCGTTATGGATGAGTTGGTCAGGGATATTTGCTTACGCTTTTCCCCCTCTCCCACTCCTTCCATATCTAGTAAACAAGCTGAGTCAAAACAAACTCAAACTCATACTAATAGCACCAACATGGGCAAGGCAACCTTGGTACACAACACTACTAGACCTCTCAGTAGTGCCTCATGTCAAGCTACCAAACATACCAGATCTGTTAACGCAACACAAACAACAGATCAGGCACCCAAATCCAGCATCGCTGAATCTAGCAATCTGGCTCCTGAAGTCCTAGAGTTCGGACATTTAGACCTTACACAGGAATGTATGGAGGTCATAAAACAAGCTAGGAAACCTACCACTAGACATTGCTATGCAAATAAGTGGAAAAGATTTGTATATTACTGCCACAACAATCAAATTCAACCCTTACACGCATCTGCCAAAGACATCGTAGGATACTTATTACATTTGCAAAAATCAAAGCTAGCTTTCTCTTCCATTAAAATACATCTTACAGCAATTTCAGCTTACCTGCAAATTACGCACTCAACTTCTCTATTTAGAATACCAGTCATAAAAGCATTTATGGAAGGTCTAAAGAGAATTATACCACCAAGAACACCACCAGTTCCTTCATGGAACCTTAACATTGTCTTAACACGACTCATGGGTCCACCTTTTGAGCCCATGCACTCTTGTGAAATGCAATACTTAACATGGAAAGTTGCATTTTTAATTGCCATCACATCTTTGAGAAGAGTAAGTGAGATTCAAGCATTTACCATACAAGAACCATTTATTCAGATACACAAGCATAAAGTAGTTCTACGAACAAATCCTAAATTTTTACCAAAAGTCATATCACCGTTCCACTTAAATCAAACTGTAGAATTACCAGTGTTCTTCCCACAGCCAGACTCTGTAGCGGAAAGAGCACTACATACATTGGACATCAAAAGAGCGTTAATGTACTACATTGACAGAACAAAACTAATTCGCAAAACAAAACAATTATTTATTGCTTTCCAAAAACCTCATACAGGAAATCCAATTTCTAAGCAAGGCATTGCTAGATGGATAGTTAAGTGCATTCAAACCTGTTATCTTAAAGCTAAAAGAGAACTGCCTATTACACCAAGGGCACACTCAACTAGAAAGAAAGGTGCTACCATGGCCTTTCTAGGAAATATTCCAATGACAGAAATATGTAAGGCAGCTACATGGTCTACGCCGCATACATTTACCAAACACTACTGTGTAGACGTGCTAACAACACAGCAAGCCACAGTAGGCCAAGCAGTACTACGAACATTATTTCAGACAACTCACACTCCTACAGGCTGAACCACCGCTTTTGGGGAGATTACTGCTTACTAGTCTATGCACAGCATGTGTATCTGCAGCTACACATGCCACCGAACGGAAAATGTCACTTACCCAGTGTACATCTGTTCGTGGCATTAGTCGCTGCAGATTCACATGCGCCCACCCGCCTCCCCGGGAGCCTGGAGCCGTTTAGAAGTTAATCTTGAACATCTGTATATTTGTAAATATATATATTACTTTAAACTACATTATGTACATACGTATTCACTCCATTGCGTGGGCACTATTACTAGCATATACAACTCCTACCTCGCCCTCGGCGGGGGAAAACAATCTAAGATGGAGTCGAGGCCCATGCGCAATGGAGCCGAAATGGGAGGAGTCCCTCGATCTCGTGACTCGAAAAGACTTCTTCGAAGAAAAACAACTTGTAACACTCCGAGCCCAACACCAGATGGCGGGATGTGCACAGCATGTGAATCTGCAGCGACTAATGCCACGAACAGATGTACACTGGGTAAGTGACATTTTCCATATATATATATATATATATATATATATATATGTGTTCAATGGCATGTGTAGCTGCAGATACACATGCTATGCACGGGTCCTGCCATCTAGTGTTGGGCTCGGAGTGTTACAAGTTGTTTTTCTTCAAAGAAGTCTTTTTGAGTCACGGGACCGAGTGACTCCTCCTTTTCGGCTCCATTGCGCATGGGCATCGACTCCCATCTTAGATTGTTTTCTTTCCGCCATCGGGTTCGGACGTGTTTCTTTTCACTCCGGTTGTTTGAGTCAGAAAAATATTACAAACTCTCTAAATTCATCGGTATTGTTTTCGATTGAGTATCATCCATCATCGACACCTCAGTACCGGCGGATACAGATCTCTACTTGCCCTTCGGGGCACCCGCGCCCAAGTATCGTTTAAGCCTCATGGACCGGACCCTGTTTAGATTCTGCCCTCGGTGCCACGCCAAGTATCCCTACACGGACCAACATCTGGTTTGTAACCTGTGTTTATCTCCGGATCATCGAGAGGATACCTGCAAGGCCTGTATGTCCTTCTGCTCAAAAAAAGACTTTAAGAGACCGAAGAGCACGAAGGTTAGAGATGGCGTCCAGAAGCACCGAACGCCTCGACGCAGAAGAAGAGGAGATTATCCACACTGCCGTCTCCGTTCGGGGGTCCGATTCCGAACAAGAGTCTGACATTGACCGACCAATATCAGCAGGCCAGCACGTGAGTACGCTTGCCCCGACCCAATCCAAGCCCAAATACAAGGCCTCAGGGACGTCACTCCGAGAAGGCCATGGATACGCCCGTAAGAAAACTACCGGTGACCAAGCAACATCTTTGGCACCAAGAAAGGCCACACCAACAACAAAGCTTTCGGACTCAAGCCGAGGCACAGGTTCCGAAATTATAAAGCACTGACCCATCGAGTCGAAGCCCCGAAAGTCCCTCTCGGAGCCGAGGCCAAAAAGAACTTCAGGCCCTTCGATCCCGAAAAAGCCAGCTTCGGGGCCGAAAAAGCATACATACACTGAGGAGCATGGACTTTCAAAGCAATTAAAAGAAAGCCATAGATTTGCTGAGGAACTGACACAAATGGAGGATTTTGATGAGAAACAGGCCAGAATACAAATCCATAAAGACACTGGCAAAATCCTCACTACACCTCCTCTAACAAAGAGGAAACTGGCCTTCCATGGACGTTTGGACACTGATCAGCCACCGGCTAAAGTGCCAAAACCAAGAGAAAGATCTCCGCCTCCTCAGTTTTCACCTCACCAGTCTCCTCCTCATTCTCCTCACCTAACTGTCTTCCCGCCTGCTACCCCCACTGCACAGTCTCCATCACACACTGTACAATCACAACAAGATGAAACTGATCCATGGGACCTCTATGATGATCCAGTTTCAGATAATAGTCCAAAGTGCTATCCATCAAAGCCATCACCTCCTGAGGATAGCACCTCATATACACAGGTTCTAGCCAGGGCAGCGGCATTTCACAACGTGGCCATGCACACAGAACCTCTTGAGGATGACTTCTTATTTAACACATTGTCCTCCACTCACGCCACCTACCAGAGTCTACCCATGCTTCCTGGCATGTTAAAACATGCACATCAAATCTTCCAGGAACCCGTTAAGGCAAGAGTTATAACTCCAAGGGTAGAAAAGAAATATAAGTCACCACCCTCAGACCCAATTTTTATTACACAACAGCTACCCCCAGATTCCGTAGTGGTCAGCGCAGCAAGGAAAAGGGCTAACATCCAGTCCTCTGGGGACGCACCCCCTCCAGATAAGGACAGTAAGAAATTCGATGCTGCAGGTAAAAGGGTGGCATCACAGGCAGCTAATCAGTGGCATATAGCCAATTCGCAGGCCCTAATTGCCAGATATGACAGGGCTCACTGGGATGATATGAAAGACATTATTCAGCATCTCCCCAAGGACCAACAGAAGTGAGCCCAGCAGATAGTAGAAGAGGGACAAGCAATCACAAACAACCAGATCAGGTCAGCGTTAGACTCCGGAGACACAGCCGCAAGAACTATCAATACAGCTGTCACCATTAGGAAACACGCATGGCTCAGGTCATCAGGATTTAAACCTGAAATCCAGCAGGCTGTCCTCAAGATGCCTTTTAACGAGCAACAACTATTCGGCACACAAGTTGATACAGCCATTGACAAAATGAAAAAAGACGCCGACACTGCCAAAAGCTATGGGGGCGCTTTATCCATCCCAATACAGCAGCTCATTTCGAAAGCCTCAATATAGGGGAGGCTTTAGACCCCAACCATCAGAGCCATCTACCGCACAAGCCAAACCCTCTTACCAGACGCGATACCAGAGAGGGGGGTTTCGGGGAACCTACAGAGGACAATTTCCCAGATCTAGAGGAAAATACCAGCCCTCAAAGCAACCCACTCATACCAAACAGTGACTCTACCACCATCTTCCCTCACCACACTTTCCCTGTGGGAGGAAGACTGCAAAAGTTCCACACTCACTGGTTACCCATCACAACAGGCAATTGGGTGTTATCCATTATCCAACATGGTTACTGCATAGAGTTCACACAAACTCCTCCAGACATTCCCCCAAAAATGCACAAACTCCCATCTCAACACATTTCAATGTTACAAACAGAAGTACAGGCACTATTACTCAAACAAGCCATAGAACATGTGCCACATCATCAGAAAGGAACAGGGGTTTACTCCCTGTATTTCCTCATCCCCAAAAAGGACAAAACATTGAGACCAATACTAGATCTTAGGACTCTCAATCTCTACATCCGATCAGAACACTTTCACATGGTAGCACTACAGTACGTAGTCCCACTGCTACAACAGCATGATTTTATGGCAATACTGGATCTAAAAGATGCGTATTTTCACATACCCATCCATCCAGCTCACAGAAAATATCTCAGATTTGTTATAGAAGGAAAACATTACCAGTTCAAAGTGTTACCTTTCGGGATAACAACAGCGCCCAGAGTATTTACAAAATGCTTTGCCGTAGTCGCAGCATACATAAGGAGACAACATATACATGTCTTTCCATATCTCGACGACTGGCTAATAAAAACCAACACTCAAAAACAGTGCCAACATCATACACGTTATGTAATAAACACCCTACACACACTAGGGTTCTCAATAAATGACCAAAAATCGCACCTACACCCTTGACTGTGCACACTACTGCAGACACTATCTGAATATTTGTGTGGGAGGAACAGCAATTTTATGGTTAAACTTTCTATCCAGCCCAGTCCAGCTTATTTGCCATCCATCTTTTTCCTCTGCAGCAACCCCTATCCACCACTGGGTACAAGATGGATCTTCTTTGAGACCTTTGAGCGTTAACATATATGATCTCCTTGACATATCTTAACAGAAGTTTTGAAGTGTTATCATATGCAAATGATACCCAACTGATTGTGTTTCTTACAGATGGGTATGCTACGAGGTGGGAAAAGTTTAAACAGTGCCTTACATTACTATCTGGATGAAAAGCTTTCTGTTTGGATGAAAAATTGTTATCTGAATTCAAACAAAACAGTAATTCACATATTGGATGTTGTGAAATGGGTTTGGCCCATTTAATCTGGCCGGATTTTTAGCCTTTGGATCGCCTGGTTTTGGACATTTATTGTGGTTGAGCCTCACTACTGGTGTCTCACACATGGTATTCACACTGTGAAAGGCTGAGCGATTTTGCCACTACTGTCTGCCTTTTAAGATAAGGCCCGTCCCTGCATGCTGTGCTGGAGGGATGGGACAGGGGTGACATTCTAGGATTGGCCTGGCGTTCCTGTCTTCTAGAACTTCTACCCTATTTAAAAACTCTTGTGCAAGGTAGCGAGAGTGTGCTTTTTGTTGGAGCTTAACCCTAGGACTAGATGGTGGCAGCCATGGACACCTGAAGAACACAAACGCCCTGATGGACTGAGGACTCTGCTAACAATTGACTGCAGGGCCAGGGGGGTCTCTCTTCAGGACCAAGGAAGCTGGTCCCCTTACACCCTCTAAGGGCCAGTTGGGAGAAGAACTGGACTTCTGCACCCAAACAGGAGAAGAGAAGCAACAGAGGACAAGAAAAGGGAGAAAGGCTGGCACAGGGAGTCTGCATAACCAGGTCCCTGCAAAGCGTGCCATCTTAGAGGCCAGGATGCCTGTGGAAAAGACTCCAGGTGACTATGGCTAGGACCCACAACTAGGAACAAAATAAGCCCATGGTTGTGAAGATTGACTCCTAAGGCTTGAACTTTTGTTCTACAGCCTAGGACTGCAGCAACCGCGGTTGGTTTTATGGCTACATTTTTGTGGCCTAGGTTGTTTAAAGAAAGACAGACACTTGAATGGGGGTTTCATGGCTTTTTATTCAAAGGTGATGTCATTACTGACAGTAATGATTTTTCCTGAAAGGTTGGTATGCTTTTTTAATTATAAAAATGCAGTATTCGTTTATTGATTGTAGATGGATTATGGTTCCTGGCGTCAGTGATATTGATGCATTCGGACATATTATTCTGTTATTTAAGTGAGTTGATGCTTGATTTAAGGTGACAATTCCCTATATGGTTTGTGCTATATTGCATGGAGGGGTTACTGTGAGTTGTGGGGTTGTGACCCATTAAGGGTCAAATGTAATGTTATCCAAGCATTACCACCATCCTTATATTTATTTGTAAATTACTGTGTAGTATTAAGTAGAGTGTGTGTGTGTGTGTGTGTGTGTGTGATAAATGTACCTTTCCTTAAAGAAAAAGCACAGACTTGACAATTATTTGAGTGTTATTTATCCATGCCACTGAATGGTGATTACTAGTCTTCACCACCTCCGGTGAGTAGACAATGGACTGCTCTACTTCGGTAACCTGAGACAGAGAGAGAGTCAAGCTCTACAATAGGGTGTTAGGTTACCAGTGGAAGGGGGAGGCTGTGGGCCCATTACTCGTGCAGTCCACACAACAGCCCATTTCCTTGCACTGGGCAATGGAGTCCAGTAACGGATCCAAGACTGGTGGCATTCAGAACTGGGTGCCCATCCTACCCCATCTATGGGGGTTAGAAATCTTGGAGCCACATCTGACAGATCTATCTTTCAGACAGCATATGTCCGTAGCCACCTGTTTTAGAAATCCCTAAAAAATCATGGAGTATTTATTTCCCCCACCAAGAAAAGTAGTCCTCCATCCTTTAACCACACAGATTAGATTGTGCCAACTCCATCTTTAAAAGCATTCCTCAAAATGCTACTCACAAACTGTCATGCAAACTTCTGCTGTTCATCTTGTGCTCAACCTACTGAAATAGAGCTCCATTACTTCTAAATTAGCAGCTCTGTACTGTCTGTCCATAGAAAAGGGTATCAGTTTTAAGGTCCTCTCTAACCTGGAGCGCCAACTTAAAAAGCCAGCAGCTGATTTACTACTGTTATGTCTGCCAGAGATTCTCTCAAATACTGTCTCAGCCAGAGGGAAGGCTTTTCTTGTGCAGTCCTGGGTGCTAGACTCTGGAACCAACTCCTGGTCATGGTTAGATCCTCCCACCCTTTCTCCAGTTTCTTGAAAGAACTGAACACCTGGCTGTTTGTGCTGACCTAAGTTTCTGGCTTTTGGGTTTTACGTCCTGACACTTACCACAATATAGCGACTAGAAGCCAATTTCCTTGGATATTAACAGCACTTGGTACATTTTCATTACAATGCATTGCATCCCCTTAGATATAAATTAGCTACATCTGTTGTCATGAGAATTCTTCTAATCCAGACATTTGTTGTTGGCTTACCTGGATTTTCGATCATATACTTGCAGAACCCTAGGTATATTGATTCTGACTCCGGAACAGTCACCTTGCGGGGTGAAGCTTTCTTTTGTAATCTGTTGTCTCATATTCTATGCTTTTGATTTTTTTCTCCCCTCTCTAGTGTATTCTACTTTTTATCGACATTAGAGAGAAGCCCCTGGAGGACAAGAACAAATTACTCATCTGTAAACGTTACTGTGACTTAGTCTTGTCAAGATCCTTTCATGGGTTTTGTCTTCAAAAACGAATTGCCTTTCTAACTCTGCAGAGTATGTTAAAGCTGGCAAATTGTGGAGTTCTTGAAGGTGCATTCTGTATTAGTCTTTATTTTTCTCTTTACGTTTTCATCTAAAAAAAAGGTTAAAAAAAAAAAAAACAGTTGGAATTTCAGTTAAATGTCTTCTGTGACTAAGACGACTTGTAAAAAAAATTAAAAAAAAATACGTAAAATAGAAAGAAAATATTGCCTTCATAAGCATGTCTTATTTGTTATGAAGTATTTCACGTATCTATTTTTGTGCATAGAGATATTATACTGTTCATGGCTTAAGAGAGAACACCCATGAAGTAGAACTAGGATTAAGGCAAGTGACATTTTTACAGCATGAATCCTTTTCTAGATTCACATGCTGTGCATTACTCTGCCATCCAGTGGTTCGGCCAGGAATTCTTTTGTCTTTGTTTTCTGCTAACCATCCTCCTGTGATGCCAGAGGTGTGCCCATGAAGCCTTAATGTGTATTTGCCATCTTCGTATTCTTTTTTTCTGCCTTTGGACCTGGAAGCATCTCCCAAAGCTTTGTGGATGCTGAAGGTAAGGACTGTGGTTTTATGAATCCTCAAAGATGGAGCCAGAGAGAACATCCCCCACGAGGCACGCCTGTGAAGGAGAAAAAGCCAAAACACTGAAAACCACTGACCATCACCGAAAGTAGGTGCATCTTGTTGGAGGGCGACCATGTGGTTGGAAAATGCATCAACAGGGTAACAGACCTGATAAGGGAAATGTAGAAGAAGATCAACCTGCAGGCCCAAGCAGAGACAGGTGCTCTACACCACCATGTAGTCCCAGAAGAAAGGGGAGCTTATCCATAGGATAGATTAGGCTGTTGAGCGAGGAAAAGAAGAACGTGGGCTCCAAAGTGGCACAAGCTGAAGGGTCAGGCCATGAGCAAGAGGTCGCTGACCTGGATCCTGGTCTCTTGAAGAAACATAAGGTACTGAGGAAAACGTATGGAAGAACCAACCAAAAGTCATCTGGCTTTTAAGTCCCAGAAGACTACCTCGGCGCTGAAAAATTAATCAAAGTGAAGCCGAAACACAAGAAGCCCCACAGGTCCCATCAGAGGGACACCATTGAAGGTCACCCCCCCCCCCCACCCCCACCCCTGCCGGAGAATTGCTTGACGCTGAAGGACTAGCAAGAAAGGGCAAAAGAAACAATAGACCCTGAGGCTCAGGGTCTGAAGAACAGACTGTGGCTTGCAATCAACACTGACAAGAAGGCGCTCAAGGTTGAAAGAAATAAAAGGCATCTTCAAGTCGAAATGGCAGCGATTCTGCCAAAGGAAAAATACTCTGAGGAATCCCTTCGGTAATTTTTAATCCTTTAAAAGCCTTCTTGGAGAACCGAGCTGAGAGGAACCGGAGAATGTTGAGCTAGACCCACCAACAACACCAGAGCCACTAAAAGAAGAACAAGGAATTTTCTTCGAAGTTGAAGAGCTTGGCTGACCAGTGGCTCTTCCTAGACGTCAAAGGATCGATGACCAGTGGCAAGATATTGAAGCTGACTTGCTGTAATAGTGAATTGACTACTACCCTTTGAGACCTTCCGTTCGAGACGAAATCGCCACAAACAACGTGGTGGTTAAAGAGGTCAGCAGACAGGTATACAATCCAACTTGAAGAGGAGAGGGCATAGACTTGCTTCTTCTGCAAAACTCCAGCGGCCTCACAGAGCAGGAGCCAATATGTCCTGGTGCTCCTGAGGGAAGGGAGCCCTTCAGAGAGCCAGTAGCCTGCAAGATTGTGACACAGAGGGTGGACAAAAAAAAAAAACAGTCCTCCAGAGACCAACTATATATTAGAGAGAATGCTATTGCAGACTCCATATTTGTGGCTACAGCAAGGAAGAGAGCCAACACCCCTACTTCCACTGGCCCACCACCTGAGCAAGAGGGTGAAGATGGTGGACTGGAAAATGGATAGAGGAGCGGCAACGCAGTGGAGTATCGCAAACTTCAGCACCCTCCTGAACCTGTACATGCATCTGCACTCTGAAGAAATGGTAACACTGATGGAAGAAGGGAATAACACTGCCAGCGTGTGCCTGATATCCATCCTCAACTCAGCAGACATTGCCAGTAGGCAGATGGAGACAGGCACAATGTTGAGAAGACAGACCTGGCTACGGGTGTCGGGGTTTAAAAGCGAGGTGCAGGCAAGCATTATAAACAGCCCCTTCACTGGAGAACACCTGATCGGTGCAGCAGTGGATGAGAAACCGCAAAGTTAAAAAGACCATGACATGACCAAGGCCTTGGAAGCATAGCAATTTTGAGGCCACTCACGTAGCAAGGCAACCCCAATGAGAAGACCAAGCAGAAGGGGAAATATTCAGTGCACAGCAGTACAGACATCCTACCACCATGCAGGCCAGCAACAACTGGCGGCTCAACAGTAGTAGCTATAGACAACCCAATGCCAGCCCTTTTGTGGCAGAGTTGAGAGTAAGAGAATAGCTCCCCATAGGATCTAGCTCATTAGCAAAGTGACTCTACTTGCCAAATGGCCTGCCATGTAACGCCAGTGGGGGGGACACAGAATAAAGGCCTTTCTTCAGAAGTGGAGGAGAATCACATCGGACAAATGAATCCTCAACGTCATCCAACATGAATACTTCATAGAGCTCACAAAGACACCCCAGAATGCAAGTTGCAGGACCTCTTGGAAAAACAGTTGAGAGCCAATGACCAAAATCAACCAAGAAAACTGCTCAACATACTTCTTCGTCCCAAAACTAGACAAGCTGCTAAGACCAATTCAGGGCCTCTGCTTTTTAAACAAATTCAGAAAAGCACAAAAATGCAAAATTAGGTCAGACTGGGGGAAATATAACTACATGGCAACCATGGACTTAAAGGATGACATCCTACACATCCAGGTGAATTACAAGCACAAAAAATACCTGTGGTTTGTTTTCAACTAGGACCATTACCTTTTTCAGAGTGCCCCTTTCTGAATCAAGTCAGCACAAAGAGTAGTCATAAATTACCTGGCCACAGTGAAAGCCAGCCTAAGAGGAAATGGGAGCCATGTATGGTTGACTGCCTGGTAAAAGAAACTACTTCCACCTATGCAAGAAGGAATATTGCACCAACCCAGATAGGGCAAATGTCTTCCTGGGGGCAAGGATCAACATGGTGGAAGCAAAAGCATTTACTACTCTCAAGATGGTCAGGCAATCACAGGGCAAGCTCATTGCTACTGCAAGGGATCAGTCTCTGACAGTGAGATCTATGAGGAAAAAGATGGGCATTATGGCCACCTGAATTCACCTTATACCACATGCACGACCGACTACACATGACAACTACAAGAGTGGAATCAGGACCATTGGTCACAGTTAACAGGGAGTAGGAGGGATCTAGTGGTTGTAACACAGAAAATTCAGTAAAAGATGAAATGGTGGAACATAAACAACATAATGGTGGGCAGACCCTACACACAGTCAGCTCCAACCATGACAATTGCCATGGGTGCATTCCACATGGGCTGCGGAGCGCACATGGGGGAACTATAAATGAGAGGACTATGGAGAGCAGAGGAATAGATCCAACACAAATATAGAGCTAAAGATTATTTTCTTGGCCCTAAAGGCCTTTCATAGACAAAAGTTGGGGAAGGAAGAACAAGTGCAAACATTCGTACATGACAATGATCCTGATTGCCCCACAGTGGGCAAGACAGACATGGTTCTCGGACCTGGTGGAAACAGCACAGGGGAATCTAAGAAGTTTGCCGACAAAGCACAACCTCCTTGTCATGCTTAGGGGAAAAGCCTGCCATCCGGAAGTAAGCACCTTGAGCCCGGCAGCCTGTCTCCTGAGGAGATAGTTTGGCCACCTGAAACCCCCTAATCGGTCTGTATACATCCTAAAAGAGGCTAGAAGGCCAAGAAGGTGTTACTCCGCAATATGGCAGAGATACATCCTGAAGTGCAGGGACAAAGAACTGTTTGCAGGAAGCTGGCTATCTTTGTAGTGTACCAGTGTATGGGCACACTATGCAGAGAGTCCAGTTCGACCCTTATTGGTTCTCAGGGCTTAAAGTAATAATCCCAAATGCTCTTTTTATGGTAGTGTGGACAAGCGGTTTAGGCTTATCAGAGGATAATGTTAAGCATTTGTTGAACACACAGAGTCAATAAATAGCATATACCCAAGAAGAAACTCAAGACCAATTTAGAAAAACAACGTACATTTTTATGTTACTTTAGACACCAAGATCTTCTAGATCAGTTAAGTACTTTTCGAGTAAGTGATATTTCAAAACTTAGAAAATACAGCTGTCCGATTTGAGGCATGAGCCTCGAACAGGGTAATGTTATTCTGTGGGGAAAAGGTACACTGCATAGGGTCACTTGCAAATGACTTACAGTTGTGATATTCTGGCCCTAAGGTAACTAGGGGCCAAGGTCCTTAGAACCACCAGCGGTTTCAGGTTACCTGCCCTGATGTGTCCAGGTGCAGAGGTGCTGGTTGCAGGAATGCAAGGGTAGCCTGAACGCTACCGCTAAAGTCAATGGGGAAGAGTATTTGTAGTAAAGAGGCTGCAGGGGGAGACTGGGGGACCAGTCTGGCACAACCCAACAGGGGCTTGCCTCATGGGGGTCTCAGGACCACAGAGACATTGTTGATTCTCTTGAGCCCGAGCCATGGAGCTCGAGTGCAGAGGTGTTTTGTCCGCAGTTCACTGGGGTTAGAGTCTCTCACTTCTTGGAGTTCATTCTGGAGATGGTGGGGGGAAGCAAGACAGCAGGGACAATCTCGGTGTTGACCTTGGTGATGCTGAAGTCTCACTTTGGTAGGTTAGACATACCGGTATTGGTGTTTGGACTCGATGCTAAATAAGCCATGGTACTTGCAACTGGCTGGGGTACTCTGGGTATTGGTGCAGAGAGTCTTTGGGCAGGCTCAGCATCTCGAAGACAGGGTAGGTCTACATGACTGCATGCCTAGACACTCAGGGTCCTCTTCCTGGCGAGCTGCTCCCTTGGCAGACCTGCTGGTCAGCAAAATGGAGAACCGTCAAAGTTGTTGTTGGTGCCTGCTTGTTCAGGGAAGTGGCTCCTCCACTCCAAAGGAGATGCGAACTAGGAGGCGAAGAGCTGCAGTTCTCCAAGGCACTGGGGGGGATGCACAGCTGCAGGATGAGTTGGGTCTTTGCAATTGTTTGGACAGGAGGAGGTATCCAGGATTTTGCACCAAGTCCACAGCTAGTCACAGTTCTTGCATCTTCGGCTCCTCTTTGTCCTACTTCTTTTTGTAGTTAGGCAAATCTGAGTTTCTGGTGTCAGGGCCCCCCTAAATACTCAAATTAGGGGCATTCAGGGGAGTGCAGAGTAGTAACCAATGGGCTACTTACTCCTGGGAATGACCACTTCCTGTGAGAAGTGGCCATCTCCCTATGCCAGAGTTCCTAGGTCCACCAAAAACAAGATGGTGGAACCCTTCTTTCATGGAGCACATCAAGCAGCCCACCTTAGGGGTTTGACTATACTGGTGGTGCAACATGCCTTCTGCAAAGCTAATGTCTAGGTGCCAAATGGGCCTCAGGGCAGGGGATGGCATTCCACAGGTCTGTGGGAAGTCAGAGTCACATTTCAAAGGGCAGCAGAGGCTTTGAAGCCTCCAGCCCATATATGCTGATTTACTAGTCATCCTGCTGGAGGAGGTGATAACACCTTCCTTCGGAGCAGGCATTGTTCCTGACCTCTGAGAGCGTGTGCTTTCACCTTCAGGGGTTCAAAAACTTCTCTGTGGTGGCAGGCTGGTTGATACCAGTCAGCCAGCGCACTAGAGGACTAGTCTGTTTTCAGGGGGGCTCCTGTAAGGTGCCCTCTACGTGCATGGCATAATAAATCCAAAACTGGCATCAGTATGGATTTATTAAGACAAGGTGTTGGATACCAAACCACCATAGGTTTCAGTGAAGCTGTTATGTAGCTAGGTAAATCATAATGACCAGTGCCTAATACATACCTTGAGATAGCTTTTCTGTTCACTTGCAATCTCTAGTATCTAATAAAGATTACTAGTTGCAGATTTCTTTCCTTTGAATTTCACCCAGTTATCAGACTGGATGCAGAGATTTTACTTGAGCAGTACCCATGAGCACTGTTAGGTGGCGTCAGTCGGCTCCGCTTCTGTCAGCGACATCTGCGCCGGATATAATAACGTGGGTCCTGTATAGGCACCACCCCGACGTGCTGATATCAGTTATTTTCTTTCCGCGTCAGCTAGTGCTGATGGGAAGAGAGCTACCTCTCAGTCATTTTTTTACTTGCTTTTTTTCAACTTTTTGTCAAAGATTTTTTGAGTTTTACAACTGGCTGGTTCGTCAAGGATGTCATTCAGGAAGACTGGTTTCAAATCCTGTGGTCCCTGTCATCCGGCGTTGCCTGTGATGGCTCCACATCTCTTGTGTCTTTGGTACCTGGAGTGTAACCACAACCCGAAGTCCTGCTCAGAGTGTTGGGCCATGCAGCCCTCCATCGTAGCTGTTCCACTCCAAGTCCTCAGGGCGATCGGGTAAGTTGAGACACAAGAAAAAGTCCAAGAAGTGGAACCTTCTTTGAGTTCTCCTCGTCCGTCAGCCGACGAGACAGGGGAGCGTCTGCGCTCTAGGCCTCACTCTGCGGAGCCTGCACCTGAGTTGACTCTGCGTCTCTGAGTTTCTGGGCTCCAGAGTGACCCCTGCACAACGTAAAGAGTTCTATGAGGCCATGCGCCTCATTTTTGGGCAGTCTCCGCTGGAGTGCCTTCGGGCAAATGAACTCTGAGGGGCCCCTTCAAGTTTCACACTGGCGGCTTTGGTTTCTGCACCGAGGGGTACCCATGTATCCAGTCCTGGATCTGGACCAACAGGGGTTGTACCACTTCGACCTTCCCCGATGCCGGTCCTAACGCTCCCGACACCACCTGCGTATACAGGTAGTGCCATCCCCATTCTTATCCCCAACTCCAACACAGTGCCTAATGGGCGTCGTACGATAGGAGTCTTGCCTCCTATGTCAGATCCGAAGCCCCTTTCTTATGGGCTAGGTTACGGTGAGGAATGAAAGGGGTCACTGGACCCTTGAGAATACCAGCTTCCAGCACCTTTGGACTGGTGTACAGACTTGGGTGAGGCTGGCGGACTGGATACTTCTTCAGATACTGGCATGCTTTCTCCCTCTACTGTAGCTACAGAGGAGGGAGCATCCTATTCTATGGTGGTGAGAAGAGCAACTGAGGTCCTGGACCTAGAGCTGCCTACAGCGGCAGTCAGGACTAACCTCCTAACAGAGGTGCATCCTCCTCAGAACTCATGCTCCCTTTCAATGAGTCCCACAAGGATTTCCTACTGGGTACCTGGTCCAAACCCAGCACAGGGGCTCCAGTGAACAAGACAATAGCCTACTGCCATTGCCCCGCTGAGGGGGGACCCAGGTTTTCTGATGCAACAGCCCACCTCTAAGAGCTTTGTTATCCAAGCCTCCACTTCCTAGGATGCTTTACCTTCCATACCCCCCCGATAGGGAATCCAAAAGGCTGGACACCCTTGGGAAGATTTTTTCTTCCACCAGCGTAGCATTGTAGTCCATGAACACAGCATGCCTTTTGGGCCGTTACTACAACACACTGTGGGATATGGTTGTGCAGGTGCTGCCACAGGTCCCAGAGGAGGCCTAGGGCTGTACTCTCTCAGGCAGTTGTTGATGGGAGGGATGCAGCAAAGTTCACCATATGTTGCAGACTGGACACGACTAACTCACTAGGCAGAGCAGTTTAGTTTAATCGACAGTGGCCCTAAGGTACCATGCTTGGCTGATGACATTTGGCTCTTCAGGGGCTGTCCAGGCTACTTTGATGGACATTCCCTTTAATGGCACCCATCCCTTCAGAGACGAGGCAGACTTAAGGCACTTAAGGTGCTCCAGCGCTTTAAGGATTCTCGAGCTACAGCCAGGTCCTTGGACCTTGCAGCAGCCCCTCATCCTCCCAGTCTGCCTTTAGACCCTTTTGTGGCTTTGGGAGGAGCCCCCAACTACATCCATTCCCGGGCGCCCTTCCTCGTGTCGCCGAGGCTGTTTGATCCACCAACGTCTTACATCAGGGACCCATCGGACAGGCCTGTCTCCCATCTCTGCCTCCCTCCCCACTCTCATCCTGCAGCTACCTCTAAGTCTTCCTAGTATGACTCCCCATCATGAGCCTGCGGAGGCAGGAGCTGCCATCATCTGCTCCGCTGGCAATCCATCATGTCAGACATGTGGGTTTTTTGCTGATGGTCCAAAGGGGCTACACCCTCGACTTCGAGGCTATCTCTCCATCCATGCCCATCATCCTACGATCGGATGACCACTTACCCTTCTCTGCTAGGAAGTTATGGCTCACTTGTTAATGGAGCCGAGAGAGGGTTCTTGTGCCAGAAGTAGGTTTTGGTTGCTATTCCTGCTATTTTCTGGTACCTAAAAAGGATAAGGGCCTCTGCCCTATCCCAGACCTTCGATCTCTCAATCGCTTCCTCAAGAAGGAGAAGTTTAGGATGCTCACTCATCCATTTGATGTACTCTACTAAGAAATGGACTCTATGGTGTGCTTTGGTAATTAAGTAATAAACTACTGCCTGGACAGTAAGGTCCTTTTTATGGATTCTTTGCCCGTTCAATCCTGCAGGACTTCCTAGTATGATCTTGGTTCGCAGCCCCATGTCAAGGGATGGTATTGCTTGAGTGTCTTTTCAAAGGTAAGGAATTTGCAACTAGAACTCAGGTGAGCAAGTAACGTCTTGTATCTAGTTGCTCATTCATTACTGACTCACATATCCTTCCTGTAGGAAAGTCACCTTTTTTGCATGGTTACCCCTACTTGTTGCCTGTTTATCAGTTTTGCTTGGGCTGTTCACTCCTAACCAGGACCCCAGTGACAGTGCTCTCTCTAAATTTGGTTGCTTTGGTACCCTTTATACCCCACAATTGGCATACTGGCGTACCCCTGTAAGTCCCTAATATATGGTACTTGGGTACCCAGGGCATTGGTACACCAGGGGTCCCTCATGGACTGCAGCTTGTATTATGCCACCCATGGGAGCCTGTGCAAACTGTGTCTGCATGCCTGCCATTGCAGCCTGCGTGAAAAGTTGCATGCGCCCTTTCATTGCTGGTCACTACACCAGCTTATTGTAAGTCACTCCTATGGTAGAGACTTTCAACCCAAAGGGCAGGGTGCAGGTTCCTGTGTGTGAGGGCAACCCTGCATGAGCAGAGGTGCCTCTACTAACTCCAATTCCACTGCACTGGACTTCGAAATTGCGGGGAAGCCATTTTACCTGTGTACTAGCCACACTACCTGTCTTCCAGATACATAATGGTAACTCCGAACCTAGGCAGGTTTGGTATCAAACATGTCGTAATCCTACCCCAGTACTATTGCCAGTAATTGTGGCATTATCCCATACACTCTGGGGGCTCCTTAGAGGACCCCCCAGTATTGCTCCTACCAGTCTTCCAGGGTTTTGTGAGCAGCCTATGCTGCTGCATTCCCTCAGACAGGTGTCTGCCCTCCTGCTGCTTGACCAGCCCAAGGAGGGGAAGGCAGAACAACGGATTTCCTTTGGGAGGGGGGATGCAACACCCTCTTCCTTCGAAATAGGTGTTACTGGGCTGGTAAGGGGTAGCCTCTCCATGCCACAGTCTTGCTTTGAAGGGCATATTTGGTGCCCTCCTTGTCTAATCCGGTTTGCACCAGTCCAGAGACCTCTGGTGTGAAACCGCACAAAGGAAAGGGAAGTGACCATTCACCTGCCCATCACCACCCCAGGGGTTGTGCCCAGAGCTCCTCCAGATGGCCACTTGATTCTGGACACAAAATGTGCAGAGGCCCCTGGGAGCATCTGGTTGGTCAGGACATGTAACTGACATTGATGACCCCCCCCTGATAAGTGGTCACCCTCCATAGTGACCAAGCCCCCTGTTAGGGCTATTTAGGGACTTCCTTGTGGATAGGACCCCAGATTCATGGTACAAGACTCCACCTGGACTCCTCTGCATCAACCTCTTCTGCTGCTGGCCACTGGAATCGGTGCTGGACTTAAGGAACCAAACAAGTCTGCTCCTCCTGAGACGACCTTGCCTTGCAACATTGTTTCTCTGGCTCCTTTCAGCAATTGTAACATTTCCATGGCTGTGCATCCTCTGGGGTCGGCAAGACTTCAGCTGCACCAGAGAAGCAAGAAGGAATCTCCCTTGGAGTGAAGGAGTCCCTTCCCTGCATCTTCAGGCACCCTAGGTCACGATGTCTGGCTGCTGGGATCTGCTGTCCACTGGAACTGCGTAGATCCTCTCAACACAGGTGGTGGTTCTGAGTGGTCCTCATGGTCCTCTCTACCTTCAGTCCAACTTGGGAGACTGTGAGCTCTTGCCTTTCCTTGCTGGACGGTATCCCTGTGCACTGTGACTTCTGCAGCACCATGGGCTTGTTGACTCCTGCTCCAAAGGATCCTCAGGCTCCAAGTAGCCCTGGCCTCCAGCACTTCATCCTTGCAAGGACAGATCTTCTGCTGCTCAAGCCACATGGCACTCCTCTCCAGGTGTGCTGACTGGGCCTCACTGGAACTTCCTGTGCCTGCTGCCAGTGGGTTGCCTGTGGGGCTACAACTGCTTCTCTTGGCTCTCCAGGCTGCTAAAGGTCAGCTCAGACTCCCCTCCAAGGGTCAAATTCCCTGAACCTTGCTGGTCGGCTTCTGCTTAGCAAATCCTCTTCTGCCCAGATTTGCCCTTGCCAAGGCTTGTTGCTGGTGGCAGACACCGATCTATCTGCGACCCGGGGACCGGTGTGGGACATCTTCTGCACAACTTCAGAGAGTCCTCTGCAGCTCCTGGGCTCCACAGCTGATCTTCATCTTCCACCGTCGACCCGGATATTTACCCACAGAAGAGTGGACAGTGGCTGTTGCCCCACCGGGACATTCCTGCGTGGACTGGACTCTGTCCCATTCTTTTGCAGGTCCTCTTTATCCGGAATCCACCATTGGATTCCACTGGGCTGGTACTGTTTTTGCAACTTCCTTTTTCAAGTCCTGTTGTTAGTCTTTGGGAAAACCAGGTAACTTACCTCAGAGGCACTGGTCGCTCGGGATCATCTAGGTACTCACCTTCGGGGGACCCAAGTTCTCCTAGCTCCCTCATAACTATTCCACATCCTTGGGTGAGGGACCTCGCTTTGCATTCCACAATTTTATATCCTAGATAAGTCTTGGCTGCTCACTACAGCTACCACTAGAGAGCCTTGGCTTCTTAGACACTGTTTCTCTAACTAATAGAGGTTGCCTAGACCTGTTATAAAGTACAAACACCATAGGTGTCCACCACACACCAGACCAGCTTTCTACACTCCCCGCTCAGCAAACTGATTCCTAGGGGAAGTGACTCCCCTTTCAGGGCCTTAGTTTGGACCCACCAGTAATCAGTGTTTTTCATTGCTCTGCGCTTCTGGTGTGGAAAGTTGTGAAAAGAAACGGATGTCAGCGCTTCAGGGTGGCGCCTTTATAGGACCCACTTGGCTCTTCACCTGATCTCCTCTGTTCATCGATGACCACTCACTTACTGGCAAATCCCATTCCCCACCCCAAGCGCTTTGAGACCCTAGCAGGAGACTAGCCTTGCTTTACAAGTATACTGATTGTCAGTCAATCAACATCATATACGGCCTAATGGCATGCAGGGGTACTGATCATGAAAAATATCTGGATCCAGTCGGACTCCTGGGGGAAATTCAAAGGTAAGGAATCTGAACTAGATATTGTGTCTACCAGATAAAGCGTTACAGATCGTAAGTAACTTGTTCAATACAACTATACATCACAGGGGCACATTTGCTCATGGAGATATGCCCTCACATGTACAATGTATCCTGCCTTAGGGCTCTTAAGGCCTGCAGTAGGGGTGATTTACATATAAGACATGCAGTGACTTTGGCATGGCTCACAATGAGTGGGCCATGTGGTGTTTCACACATGGTTTGCACTAAGTAACACAGCCTGCAATGGCAGTCAGCATGTAATTTTAAAGGGGTACCATTTACTAGGGACTTGCAGGGGTGCTTCAGTGTGTGCCAATTGTGTTAAAATTGAGTATTCCCTTTTTAGGGAAAGAACACTGGCACTGACACCTGCTAACCACTGTTAGAGTAGTCAAACACCAGCATCCAGTAGTACAAATGGGGGGTAAAAGGTGTGAGGGGGGACATCTCCAAAGAGATGTCCAGTTTCCTCCACTGTTACACTGCAGAACAGAGGACATCACAGTAGTCAGATACCTCACACCTACTGCACAACACCTAACAAGCGCCTCACTAAAAGTACACTTAGCGGCAATGGTAGCCTACACAAGAGGGACACCTTGATAGAAAACCGCGTCACGGCTCCAGTGATTAAAGGTTCTAGAAAGGGCAAAGAGGCTATCTCCACCCAGTTCAGCACCAACCCTTCACCAATGTGGAACATTAACCTGGTACTGATACAACTAATGAAGGCACCCTTTGAACCTCTGCACAAGGCAAAGCTGAGGTTCTTGCCCTTCAAGCAGCCTTCCTAAATGCAATCACATCATTATGTAGGATGAGCGAGCTGCAAGCGCTGATCACCCAAGAACTCTACTTACAAATACCCCAAGACAAGATTGTTATTCAGACAAACCTGCGCTTCCTCCCCAAAGTTGTTTCATAGTTCATGTGAATCAAATAGTCCATCTCCCAGCCCTTTTCAAACCGCCAAAAACACAGGCAGCATGAGCCCTAAACACGCTGGATGTACACAGGGCAGTGATATGCTACCTAGAAAGAACAAAAGAGAACAGAATGAGAAACCATTTATTAATATCCTTCGCACATTCAAACAAAGAAACACCACTAAGAAAGGGCACAGTTGCAAGATGGATAGTCTAAAAGATACAGCGCTGCTACCAGGAAGCAGGCTCACATTTGGAAGCAATGCCAAGAGTGCATTACACAAGGGATGAAAGGGGCCACCTTAGCGTTTTTAGCAAAAGTACCAATAAGTGACATGTATGGCAGCCACCTGGTCATCAGTCCACACCTTCACGAAACACTATTGCATGAGCATCCAGGTAAACAAAGTCACAAGTAGACAGGGAGTGCTGAAGTACCTGTTCACAAACTTATTCTCATGTTATCTCCATCTCCAAGAGGAATCTGACACACCACAACAAATCAATGCACTGCATTTGAATCCAGAAATGATTCTTGCTGCAAAACTAATTGGTTACCAGTAGGGGTAATTTTGCAACGTGAAACATTTTCAAATATAACCCTCCACCTCCTTGGAAAATGTTACAAGCAGGGTTACATACAGCGATACCTTAAGTAATCAAGAAAACAACAAGGACCGAGGTTACCAAAAAGGGAAAAAAGAATCTGAAGATGGCAGCCATGCGCAGAGGGTTTCCAGGGCACACATCTGATGTCACAGGAGATGGCCATATCTCCACAAGCCTTAAAAGATGCCCCTCAAAAAACAAAAACACAAGGAGAAATAAAAGGGAGAATTAACAGAATACTTCTAGACCCAATTAGTACAAGGTGGAATAATGCACAGCATGTGAATCCAGAAAATTGTTTACATTGCAAAACCACTCCTACTCGTAAGTAACCATTTTGTTATCATTTGCTGTTTACCCTTGCTTGTGGTACTGTTTACTCTCCTGTACCACTTTTGAGATTACAGTATTACTTTAAATGTCATTAGTTTCTACTTCAGCAGTCCCATGCTTGTTTGTCTTGCAGCCCAACTACTCCATACAATAAGTCCAAACGTGGCCATCGCGAAGAGGAGCAGGAGGACCTCACAAAAGACATGGAGGAGCCATCACCAGTTCCAAATGTGGAGGAAGTCCTGCTGCCCAAAGCAGGTAGGTGCTGTTCTGCTGTTAATTTCAAAGCTTGTTTGGCTAGGTGTTTGATAACTCCTTATCTATTCTGAATGGGAATGGAACAAAAGCAGCACAGAGGCCCCTCTATTCCATTCTTTTGCCATTCGCTAAGCACTCCATTCAGGTATGTTCATTGCAACTCACTCGCATCTTGCATCATTCAGTTCAGTTCACCTATAGCACACACTCCTGAACCGACCCCACATCTTCCCCACACCCAGAGCTCCTCCACAATTCCTCAGAGCTCACCCACGGCCAGCGCTACTCCATTCTTTGCAGCTCTCCCCCAGCCAACGCTCATGAATCATTGCTTCCTACACTATTTCCTCTGGAAGCACCAGGTGTATATTCAAGAAATAACATTAGAGGATGTCTGCCTCTTTGTTTTAGAAGTTTACTGCACAATTCTTTAGTGAACTTTTGTCTACACAATTTATGCCATAATCTTACATACCATTTTGTTTACTGTAAAGATATTTAACTGTTCATCCCCAAATAAGTATTCATTATTCTGTACCAATCTGGCACGTTACCCTTATGCATTCCTTATAACCGGTAATAGTTTTTGACTTAGTGAATCTCATAAATAAGTAGAACTTATTAAAAGCTGTGAACTGAGGTTCATTCTTCACGCTCCCTAGGACTCCCCGTATTCTGTGCTGAAGTGTCAATGCGGGAGACCTGTACAGTTTGTCTGTGGTGCATGCAGCTAGCCAGTGCAGGCATGTTATTGCATAATGTGAAACAATATCTTGTTTCCATTTGAACATCTTTTCTTCCTTTCTTGAGTACAGTGAATACGAAGAAAGATTCGGAAACTGCACCAGTAAAGGGCGGAACAATGACTGACCTTGGTATGATGAGTTTCTTTATACTGTTTCCGCCCACACAATTAACTTACTGGCCTTGCTAAACGCAACATGAAACCCTAAATACCAACTTTACATGTGCAACACTTTGGCACTGTATTTTCTTTCCTTGTTTTTAGTTTTTGCAAGTCATCATTTATGACCTTCTCTGTGTATGACTTTTCCAGAGTGCTCAACAAGCTGTGACCCAGTATTGTTCTGAATTCTTGTTAATGATCTATGAAAAGGAGCCTCATATTCTGTACTTATGATCAATAGTATGAAAAGCAAGGCACAGGATAAAGCTTATGTCAGAGCTTTCTTACCAGTGCGAGGAATTGCTTTTTGTGTGTGTGTCATGTATTTTAAAGATACAGGGAACTTATATGTTTTTATAAACAAGCAAAACATGTATAAACCCTCCTAACGGAAGTTTAGAGACATCTTTGCGGCATGTGGGGAAAGAAATTGTAATATCCTGCTATCCATTGTTTATATATATATAATTTTTTATTTTTTATTTTTAAGTACAGTAGTAAAATGTTGAAGACCTTTCTAGTGCACATATGAAATAATGGATTTTTTGCATGTTACCTATAGCTTTGTGTTCTTAAATATCTACAGAACATGTTGCTTCCTCTCATTATCCAGATACGGTGTTATTGAATTTGGGTATGTGTGTTGAGAGACTTGCCTCAACCCTCATCTGTCTTTTTATTTTAGATGAACCAGAGGATGAGACATCGGAGCTGGTGGCCAAGGTGAGAGTGATCATACACCCTAAGTGTGGTGCTTTTTCCGGATTGTGCCGCAGATTGGGTGGCAGGGACTTTAGAGCACCAGGGGATTCTGTTGCAATGAGAGCTACTTGCTTCCTTGTTTTGGGTTGCAGTCTTTCTAAGGGGTAATGTTTCACAATGTGAGAGGTGACTTGGTAGCAGGTTGTGGATGCTGCTTAGTGACCTTTGTGAGTTGCATGGTAGAAACTGGAAGCTCAGCACCAACTCATCATACACAGAGTGCCAACAATGATTAGCATTTTTGATAAGTAACTGATTTTATGTGCATTTTGTCTTTGTGGGACTCCACTTCAAAAGCTCTTTAAATCTCTCTCTAGCTGTTGACGTTATTGTCCTCATTTATCGTTGTTCATTGTGATGTTTGGAGATGTGAGTGCACCCTCCCTTGCAAAGTATTTTCTTTGAGAGACGAAGCTCGTTCTGGTTTTTAGTGAATGGGGAAGCTTGGGAGTGTTTTTTGGTGATAGTTGGAGTGCTTGCTAGGATAGGCTGTGGTCCATACTTTTAACTGGGAGAAGAATCTTGATCTTCAGCCGAGAAAGTGAACATGGGTTCTCTGCCCCCAGGAGGAAGACGATGGTACGTCATCTGTGAAGGGCGAGCAGGTGAAAAGCACTGATCTACATGAAGACAACGTAACAGAGCAGACACACCACATCATCATACCCAGTTACGCTGCCTGGTTTGACTACAATAGGTAACTTAAGAATCGATAATAAGGAATGGTGCTATCAATATTTTTTAACTTTATCTACTGTTTTACACAAAACAGTGAAACCAATCCAGGTAAGATTAAACATTAATGCCTTGTGTGACACATCAAGTACTGTAAAAGAGAAATAAATTCACAGAGCAGCAAGACGATCAAAGGAAAGAATGAAATGACAAGATTAAAAGGGTCAGAGATTAAAGACTACATTACAGCCAGTATTTGGTATAGCAAGCAGGGCAAAATTATCCCAACGACAGAAGAACAAGGGCACACAACCCTCTAAGGCAGCCACTGAGCAGCAAGGTTTGAGTCCACAGTGTCATAGTCATCAGACGTCAGTGGCGAGAGATAGTCATGCAGTGGGTGCCAAATGTCTTTGGGTCTGGAGGTAGCCGGTTGCAGGGAGGCATAAAGTTTGAAGGTGTCGCAGTCAGATAAGTCATTCAGGCAGGCTGACACAGTAGAAGATGTAGCAGCACCCCAATGAAGCAAGATCTGTGAGGAGGGCGATGGTGGTGTAAGGACTTAGTCTTTGGGGGAGTGGCTTAACATATCCCAGTAGAGTCATTAAGGGGTCCGGTCGAAGTGTTTGTTCAACCATGAGGGACAGGGCATTGTTAATGTACCTCTAGACCTCCAGTAGGTTGGAATCACCCCGCAGGTCCATGATAAGTGGAGGAAACCAGCTTGTTCCCCATTGCATTTAGGGTAGCAATGAGACCTTAGAGGGTTGAGTTTGGCAAGCGCTCGTGGAGTTGTGTAGGCCCTGTTGAGATATTTATAATGTAGTAGTTTATGACGATGATAACCAGACAAGTTTGGTCTGTGTACAGCAATAATACTAGGTTTTGTTTGGGAGAAAGATATCAAGATCGTGCTCCCTAGCTGGCCTAGCCTTCTCCACACCAGTGGGCCTCAGGTGTAAAGAAGTATAGTACAATTTAGAGATAATGAGACAACTATCTGCGGAGGTGATCACTAGAATGAGATGATAAAAGTCTTGGGGCTCTTTCTGATAATCTGGCAGTGTCTCACAAAGTGTACTGTGTAAGCAATGAAGAATGAAGCCGCGCATAAGTGTGGTGTCTGTGCCACCATCCACATCATTGTGGGGTTTCAGCACTCCGTTGCCAGACAGGTCACCAGTGACACGTAAATCATGTGCATGTAGTGTACGTTGCACTAGGTGTTCTTATGTGAGTGGAAACCATGGATTGTTTATGAGTGTAACATCTGGGGACAAAAGGGTGTCTCCTCCCATATAGTGCAGTAGTTTGTACCAGGCCCAGCTGGTAGTAGCAAGAGTTTGTATTTCGGTCGGGGTACGCAGGAGGCCGCGCAGTAGGATAGTGGACAATTGGAGGTGTGGTATCTGTGCTCTCTCAGATCTATGAAAGGGCAGTCTGGCTTCAGGGTGATAACAATGGTAGGCGTAATGGGCCTGTGCTACTAAACAATATAATTGTAAGTCTGGGACACTGAAACTGCCTGCTCATATGGAAGTGTAAGAGTATCCTGGTGGATATGAGGACGACTCTCTGCCCATATGAGCAGTGGAAACAAAGAGCGTAATGTAGCGCAAAAAGCCCCCGTTAGTGTAATAGGAATATTTAGGAACAAATAGAGGGAACCGGGTAGGACATCTATTTTATTAATGGCAGTGCGCCCAGAGAGGGTTTGATTCACCTTTCCACCTGTGTCCCAAGTTTATTTGTGGCAGGACCATAGGTGCGCCAATATAACCCGGTGTGGTCCTTGTGAATACAGATCCTCAGGTACTTAGTGGAATCTGTGCTCTACTGCGAAGGGAACTCAGGGTTGCAGGTGTAGGAAAGTACCCTCATTTTGGCATGGTTCCCCCCACTTTTTGCCTGCTATCAGTATACTTAGACTGTCTTCACTGGGATCCTGCTAACCAGGACCCCAGTGATTGTGCTCTCTCCCTCTTAATTTGCTTGCCTAGGACCCTTGTGCACTCCACAATTGGCATACTGGTGCCCCCTTATAAGTCCCTAGTATATGATACTTAGGTACCCAGGGCATTGGGGCACCAGGAGTTCCCCATGGGCTGCAGCATGTATTGTGCCACCAATGAGAGCCCATATAAAATGTGTCTGCAGGCCTGCCATTGCAGCCTGCGTTAAAAGGTGCATGCACCCTTTCACTACAGGACACTGCACCAGGTCACTGTAAGTCACCCCTATGGTAGGCCCTCCTAGCCCAGAAGGCAGGGTGCAGGTAACTGTGTGCGTGGGCACCCCTGCATTCGCAGAGGAGCCCCTACGAACTCCAGTTCCATTACACTGGACTTCGTAAGTGCGGGATAGCCAAATTATCCTGTGTACCTGACTTAAGTCACTACCCGTGTCCAGCTACATAATGGTAACTCTGAACCTGGGCATGTTTGGTATCAAACATGTCGGAATCAAACCCCAATACTGTTGCCTGTATTGGTTGTATGATTCCATGCACTCTGGGGGCTCGTTAGATGTCCCCCAGTATTGCTCCTATAAACCTTCCATAAACCAGTTTCCACCAGTCCAGGGACCCCCAGGTCCTTGCTCTGTCCTGAAACTAGACGAAGTAAAGGGGAGTGACCACTCCCCTATCCATCACCACCCCAGGGGTGGTGCCCAGAGCTCCTCCAGGTGGCCACTTGATTCTGTTATCTTGTAACCAAGATGTGCAGAGGCCCCTGGGAGCATCTGAGTGACCAGATCAGGCAGGTGACGTCACTGACCTCTCCTGATAGGTGGCCACCTTGCAAGGTGACCAAACCCCCTTTTTAGGGCTATTTAGGGACTTCCTTGCCGGTGGGTCCACAGATTTGACATGCAAGACTCCACCAGGACTCCTCTGCATCGTTTACTTCTACTTTTGGCCACTGTAACCTCAACTGGACTCTTCAGGAACCGACAAGACTGCAACTCCTGAGACAACCTCGCCTTGCAACATTGTTTCTCCGGCTTCGTCTAGCATCTGGAACATTTCCCTGGCTATTCATCCTCTGGGGTCGGCAAGACTTCAGCCTGAACCAAGAAGCAAGAAGGACTCTCCCTTGGAGTGAAGGAGTCACTCCCCTGCATTGGCAGGCACCTACAGCAATGGCGTCTTGGTGCGTGGATCTGCCCTCCTCTGGAACTGCATGGATTCTGCAACACAGGTGGTGGTCCGGAGTGGTCCCCTTTGTCCTTTCTGTCCTCTGTCACTTTGGGAGAAGGTGAGCCCTTGCATCTTCTTACACAACGGTACCTCTGTCCACTGCAACTCTTGCAGCAACCAAGACTTGTTGACTTCTGCTCAAGTGATTTTCAGGCTCCAAGTAACCCAGGCCTCCAGCACTTCATCCTTGCCAGGATAGTCTCCTCGCTGCTGCTCCAGCGACATGGTACTCCTCTCCAGGTGTGCTGACTAGGCTTCACTGCAACTTACTGTGCCTGCTGCCTGTGGGGGCTGTGACTGCTTCTTCTGGCTCTCCTGACTGCTGAGAATCAGCCTGGAATCAAGGGTCGAGTCCCCTGGACTTTGCTGGTCATCTTCAGCCTTGCAACTCTTCTTTTGCTCTGACTTGCATTTGCCAAGGCTTGCTGTTGGTCCTCCTGACCACTGACCGACTTCAACCTGGCAAACGACGTGGGACATCATCTGCACGGCTCCAAGGACTTCTCTGCAGCTCCTGGGCGCCACAGCTGATCATCTTCCTCCTCTGTCGACCCAGTTCTTCTTCCACTGGAGGGTGGGTAGTTACTCTCCCCACCCCTCCCCCACCCCCTCACCCACATGTGGACACTCCATTGGAGACTGGACTCTCTCCCCTTATTTTGCAGGTCCTCTTCTTCCAGAATCCATCTTTGGTTTCCTCTAGTCTGGTCCTGTTCTTGCAAATTCCTTTTTTAAGTCCCTTTTGTTAGGCCTTGGGAAGACCAGGTACTTACCTCTGCTCTCCTGGTCACTGGGGGGAAGTTAAGTACTCACCTCATGGGGTCCCGTGGTGTCCCAGCACCCCTCTAACTACTCCATATCCTTGGGTTGGGGACTGCACTTTGAATTCCACTATTTTAGTATATGGTGTGGCCCTCCCCTAGGGCCCTAGTTATGTTCTATAATTTCTTGCCAATGCTTGTTGTTTCCTATGCTAATTCCTAATTATTGCTGTGTACATCAATAGTGCACACTTACTTCCAGTGGGGGGACTGCCTATAAGTAATCTAGTTCAGTGCTACTATAATAAAGTACCTTAATTTCTGTAACACCGTGCGGTTCCTTCCAGGTGTTATAAGTTACTGTGTGGCTTTTGTGGCATTGCAAGTGCTTTACACTCCTAGATAGGTCTTGGCTGCTTCATCAATGTACATATATCTGTATGTGTGTGCAGAAGGCGGTGGACATTAAAAAACATAAGGACATAAAATTTTTCACAAATACATGGTTTTACTACGTTTTTGACAGTGTTTTTTTACCATGGCAAAATTGAGAACTAATCAGTATAATTTTGTAGACCACTTTCACCAAAGCGCTGAATAGAATTGTACAAATGGGTAAAGAATTGATTCAGGTATGTAGTAAATGTGACAAATAATAAGGTTGATAGTAAAGAAGATACATGCAAGTGTGAAGGGCGGACATAAGGGAGGTGTAGGAAAATGCCTCAGATGGCATGGTTACCCCCTAACTTTTTGCCTTTTGTTGATGCTAGTTATGATTGAAAGTGTGCTAGGACCCTGCTAACCAGTCCCCAGCACCAGTGTTCTTTCCCTAAACTGTACCTTTGTCTCCACAAATTGGCACAGGCCTGGCATACAGATAAGTCCCTTGTAAATGGTACCCCTGGTTCCAAGGGCCCTGTGGCCAGGGAAGGTCTCTAAGGGCTGCAGCATGCATTATGCCACACTGGGGACCCCTCACTCAGCACATGCACACTGCCTCACAGCTTGTGTGTGCTGGTGGGGAGAAAATGACTAAGTCGACATGGCACTCCCCTCAGAGTGCTGTGCCCGCAACCCACTGCCTGTGGCATAAGTAAGTCACCCCTTTAGCAGGCCTTACAGCCCTAAGGCAGGGTGCACTATACCACAGGTGAGGGCATAGTTGCATGAGCAGTATGCCCCTACAGTGTCTAAGCCAAATCTTAGACACTGTAAGTGGAGGGTAGCCATAAAGGACCAAGAATCTCCAGAGGACAGCGGCTCTGTCCAAAACTACAACAAAGAAACCATCTTTAAAGAGACTCCAGCCTCACTCCGGAAGCTTGAGTCTTCACAGTCAGCACCCGACGCCCCCGGCTCGTGTACCCGAAGAACCAACACCGCAGAGAGGACCCCCAGGCGACTCCAACGACATGGACACCTGAGTCGATCTCCCTGCACCCCCACAGCAACGCCTGCAGAGAGGATCCAGACGCTCGCCCTGACCGTGACTGCCCGGTAACAAAGGAACCAGACGCCTGTAAGAAGCACTGCATCCGCAGCCCCCAGGACCGAGAGGAACCAACCACCGGTGCAGGAGTGACCAGGAGGCGGCCCTCATCCTAGCCCAGTCGGTGGCTGGCCCGAGATGCCCCCCTGTACCCTGCCTGCATCACCACAGTGACCCCCGGGTCCCTCCATTGATTTCAACACAAAACCTGACGCGTTGTTCACACACTGCAGCCGGCCGCCCCTGTGCAGCTGAGGGTGTATTTTTTTTGTGCCTGTTTGAGACCCCCAGTGCTCTACAAAACCCCCCTGGTCTGCTCCCTGAGGACGTAGGTACTTACCTGCTAGCAGACTGGAACCGGAGTACCCCTGTTCTCCATAGGGTCCTATGTTTCTTGGGCCCTACTTTGACTTCTGCACCTGACCGGCCCTATGGTGCTGTTGCTTGGTGTTTGTGGTTGACTTGAACCCCCAATGGTGGGCTGCCTATGCCCAGGAGACTGAACTTTTAAGTACTTTACTTACCTGAGAAACTAACCAATACTTACCTCCTCCAGGAACTGTTGATTTTTGCACAGTGTACACTTTTGAAATAGCTAATTGCCATTTTTGCCAAAACTGTGTACGTTATTGTTTTAATTCAAAGTTCCATACTTACCTGTGCGAAGTACCTTACAATTTATGGACTTAACTAAATTCTGAATCTTGTGGTTCTAAAATAAATTGAGAAAATAATATTTCTCTATATAAAAACCTATTGGTGTGGAGTTAAGTCTTTGAGTGTGTTCTCATTTATTGCCTTTATCTACCACAAAATAGAGCATTAGTATTATCAAATTTTGCCACTATCATCCTCCAAGGGGAACCCTAGGAATCTGCGCACACTATCTCTCACTTTGAGATAGTATATACAGAGCCAACTTCCTACAGAAGGGCAATGCTTTGGGTCGAGCAGTACAAAGAAACTAAAACAACATTGATCTGGAGGGGTGTCTTGGGGTGGTCATACACGTTTGCTCTGAAGAACGTAGACCTACAAGATCTCAAAAGACAAAAATAAGTGAAACGGATAAGAAGCATGTCTAACAAAATATTTGGAAGTTGAAATCTGTACTTGTGGGCAATGGCGGTTATAGCAGAGCAGAGCGAGGGTGGAGCTGAAAGATTACTGTAAAGAATGGGCATGAATGAGTAGGAGCAAAGACAATAATTTCTGTAAATGTGAATATGAAACTAGACCTTTTTTAGGCAGTGCCTTCTTGCTGCAACAGACTGACCGGATTAGCACTGCAGTTAAGACAGTAGTAAGCAGCCACCAATGGCGTCCGTCGAGGGACACCCCTCTGCTGCACTGTTTGAAGTCAGTCACAGATAATGAGGAATAGGAGTGTTAGCACATTGTTTTTCCTTTCATAGTGTCCCTACTTCTCACTTTGTTATGGGAAACATAATGTTCGATGGTATCTGTCGCTGTAGATACGCATGTTTTGCATAGCTCGCCATCTGGTGTTGGGTCGGAGTGTTACAAGTTGTTTTTCTTCGAAGAAGTCTTTCGAGTCACGGGACCGAGTGACTCCTCCTTTTGTCTCCATTGCGCATGGGCGTCGACTCCATCTTCGATTGTTTTTTTTCCGCCATCGGGTTCGGACGTGTTCCTGTCGCTCCGAGTTTCGGAACGGAAAAACAGCTAAATTTCGGAAGATTTTCATCGGTATTGTTGCGTTCGGGATCGGCGTAGTTAGAATCAACACCGCATCGAAGATCGAAGAGCTCCGGAGCCCTTCGGGGTAGTTTTCGATCCCCGTCGGGGCCTGCTCGGCCCGACCACGTGTAGAAGAACGCCGATGGAACGGACCCCGTTCCGTTTCTGTCCCAAATGCCACAAAAAATACCCCTATTCAGACCAACACTTGGTCTGTAACCTGTGCCTGTCACCTGAGCACCTTGAAGACACTTGCGAGGCCTGTCGTGCGTTCCGGTCCCGAAAAACACTCCGAGACCGTCGAGCCAGAAGACTTCAAATGGCGTCCACGCCGACAGCGCACCGAGAGTTCGAGGTACAGGAAGAGGAAGAAACCTTTTCGATACACGAATCGGACTCCGAGGAATTCGACGATCCACGAACCGTGAGTAAGACGTCGAAAACCACTCATAAGAAGATTGTCAAGGCCCAGGGGACGCCACTGCCACCAGGCCATGGCTCCACCCATAAATTCGGTGACCGACCGTCGGCACCGAAAAAGGCCCAATCAGTGCCGAGACCGCCCGACTCCGGTCGAGACACCGGCACGCAGCCTTCTCGGGATCGAGAAAGTGCTGGAGACATACATCGACACCGAGATAGCGGTGTAGACACGGCTCGACGCCGAGACAGCGGCACCAATGAAGATCGATGCCGAGATGTTTCGACTCCGAAAAAAAAAAAAGCCACCTCGGAGCCGAAAAAAGATGCAGACAGGGTTTCGGTGCCGAAACAACCTGCAACCGACCCAGTTTCAGGCTCTTATACCGAAGAGCAATCAATGACCTCCCAAATGCGAAAGCATAGGTTTGAGGAAGACCTGCAATCCACCGATGTAGACCATACGCAGAAACGTATTTTTATACAGCAGGGGACAGGAAAGATAAGCACCCTTCCCCCTATTAGGAGAAAGAGAAGACTGGAATTTCAAACTGACCAAACACCACAAACAAAAATGGTGAAAAGGGTTACTCCGCCACCCTCTCCTCCACCTATAATTCACGTCTCGCCAGCACAAACTCCATCACATTCCCCGGCTCACACCACCATGAGCCAAGGTGACCAGGATCAGGACGCATGGGACTTATACGACGCCCCTGTGTCAGATAACAGTCCGGAGGCATACCCTACAAAGCCATCACCACCAGAAGACAGTACTGCATATTCTCAGGTGGTGGCTAGAGCAGCACAATTCCACAATGTAAGCCTCCACTCAGAACAAGTCGAGGATGACTTTCTATTCAACACCCTCTCTGCCACCCACAGCTCCTACCAAAGCCTGCCTATGCTCCCTGGTATGCTTCGGCACGCAAAAGACATCTTTAAGGAGCCGGTCAAAAGTAGGGCAATCACACCAAGGGTGGAAAAAAAGTATAAAGCGCCTCCTACAGACCCTATTTTCATAACTTCGCAGCTGCCACCAGATTCTGTCGTTGTAGGAGCAGCTAGGAAAAGGGCCAACTCCCACACATCTGGGGACGCACCACCCCCAGATAAGGAAAGCCGCAAGTTCGATGCAGCTGGAAAGAGAGTCGCATCACAAGCTGCAAACCAGTGGCGCATCGCTAACTCACAGGCACTTCTTGCGCGCTATGACAGAGCCCATTGGGATGAGATGCAACATCTCATTGAACATCTACCCAAAGACCTACAAAAGAGGGCAAAGCAAGTGGTTGAAGAAGGACAGAACATTTCAAACAACCAGATACGCTCCTCCATGGACGCAGCAGACACAGCTGCAAGAACAATAAATACATCTGTGACCATCAGAAGGCATGCATGGCTACGAACGTCTGGGTTTAAACCAGAGATTCAGCAGGCAGTTCTCAATATGCCATTCAACGAAAAAGAACTGTTCGGTCCAGAAGTGGACACGGCGATTGAGAAACTTAAAAAGGACACGGACACTGCTAAGGCCATGGGCGCACTCTACTCCCCGCAGAGCAGAGGAAATTACAGCACCTTCCGCAAAACACCCTTTAGAGGGGGGTTTCGGGGTCAGGCCACACAAGCCAGCACCTCACAGGCAACACCATCCAGTTACCAGGGACAGTACAGGGGAGGCTTTCGGGGCCAATATAGAGGAGGGCAATTCCCTAGGAATAGGGGAAAATTTCAAAGCCTCAAAACCCCTACAACTAAGCAGTGACTCACATGTCACTCACCCCCTCCACACAACACCAGTGGGGGGAAGAATAGGTCATTATTACAAAGCATGGGAGGAAATCACTACAGACACTTGGGTTCTAGCAATTATCCAAAATGGTTATTGCATAGAATTTCTACAATTCCCTCCAAACATACCACCAAGAGCACAAAATTTATCAAAACATCATTCCGAGCTCCTGGAGATAGAAGTTCAAGCACTATTGCAAAAGAACGCAATCGAGTTAGTACCAAACACACAAATAAACACAGGAGTTTATTCAATCAATCAATCAATCAATCAGTCGCATTTATAAAGCGCGCTACTCACCCGTAAGGGTCTCAAGGCGCTGTGGGGGGGGGGGGTCAATGCTCGAAGAGCCAGGTCTTGAGCTGCCGTCTGAAGTGAAGGTGGTCTTGTATGGCGCGAAGGTGGCTGGGAAGGGAGTTCCAGGTCTTCGCTGCTAGGTAAGAGAAGGACCTGCCTCCGGCAGTGGCTTTGCGAATGCGTGGTACGGCTGCCAGGGCTTGTCCGGTCGAGCGTAGGGTGCGAGGAGGAGTGTAGAAGGAGATGCGGTGGTTGATGAGTTCTGGTCCGCGGTTGTGCAGGGCTTTGTGTGCGTGGGTGAGGAGTCTGAAGGTTATCCTCTTGTTGACTGGGAGCCAGTGGAGTTTCCTCAGGTGTCCGGAGATGTGGTTGTGGCGGGGTATGTTCAGGATAAGTCGTGCAGCAGCGTTCTGGATTCGTTGAAGTTTCCTCTGTAGCTTGATGGTGATGCCGGCGTACAGAGCGTTCCCATAGTCCAAGCGACTGGTGACGAGGGCGTGGGTGACGGTCTTCCTGGTGTCGGTGGGGATCCAGCGGAAGATCTTGCGGAGCATGCGGAGGGTGTTGAAGCATGCTGAGGTCACTGAGTTGACCTGTCTGGTCATGGAGAGGGAAGAGTCCAGGATGAAACCGAGGTTGCGTGCGTGGTCGGTGGGTTGGGGAGTGCTGCCTAGGGCAGGAGGCCACCAGGAGTCGTCCCAGGCGGTAGGTGTAGGGCCGAGGATGAGGACCTCCGTTTTCTCTGTATTCAGTTTAAGCCGGCTGTCTGTCATCCAGTTCGCTACTTCCTTCATGCCTTCGTGTAGTCTGGTTCTTGCTGAGGTGGGGTCGTTGGTGAGGGATAGGATGAGCTGGGTGTCGTCTGCGTAGGATATGAGGTTGAGTCCGTGTTTGCGTGCGATGTTCGCCAGGGGGGTCATGTAGATGTTGAAGAGGGTGGGGCTGAGGGAGGATCCCTGGGGGACGCCGCAGATGATCTCCGTAGCCGTGGATCTGAAGGGGGGGAGGCGGACTCTCTGAGTTCTTCCGGAGAGGAAGGAGGTGATCCATTCCAGGGCCTTGCCTCTGATGCCGGCGTTGCTTAGGCGACGTATCAGGGTGCGGTGGCAGACCGTGTCGAATGCTGCAGAGGTCCAGGAGTATGAGGGCCACGGTTTCTCCTTTGTCGGTCAGGGATCTAATGTCGTCCGTGGCTGCGATGAGGGCGGTCTCGGTGCTGTGGTTAGCTCTGAAGCCGAACTGTGAGGGGTTGAGTGAGTCGTTGGTTTCCAGGGCGGTGGTGAGTTGAGCGTTGACGATTTTCTCGATCACTTTGGCGGGGAACGGTAGGAGCGAGATGGGCCGGAAGTTTTTGAGTTCGGTGGGGTCTGCTGTTGGTTTCTTTAGGAGGGCGTTCAGTTCAGCGTGCTTCCAGTTCTCCGGGAAGGTGGCGGTGGAAAAAGATGTGTTGATGACGTCTCGGAGGTGGGGTGCGATGATGTTGTCGGCTTTGTTGAAGATGTGGTGCGGACAGGGGTCGGATGGTGATCCTGAGTGGATGGAGTTCATGACGCGGGTGGTTTCCTCAGTGGAGGTTGAGTTCCAGGTGTGGATGGTGGTGTTGTCGGTGGCGGGTTCCGGTGGAGGGTTCGAGTTGGTTGTGGTGAAGCTGTTGTAGATGTCGGTGATCTTGTGGTGGAAGAAAGCTGCGAGGGAGTCGCAGAGGTCCTGTGAGGGAGGGATGGAGTTGTTTTCGGCGTCGGGGTTGGAGAGCTCTTTGACGATGCCAAATAGTTCCTTGCTGTTGTGGGCGTTGCTGTCTAGTCTGTTCTGGAAGGCTGATTTTCGTGCTGCGCGGAGGAGTTGGTGGTGTTTGCGGGTGGCGTTTTTGAGAGCAGACATGTTTTCGTCGGTCTGGTTGAGGCGCCAAGTCTTCTCGAGGGTGCGGCATTCTTTTTTGGAGTCCTTGAGGTCGGGGGTAAACCAGGAATTTTTCTTGTGGCTGTTTCTGTTTGCTTGGGTCTTCAGGGGGGCCAGGAGGTTGGCGCAGTCTGAGATCCAGCTCGTGAGGTTGTTGGCGGCTTCGTTGGGGTCTGTAGTGCTGGTGGGTGGGTTCTGAGAGAGGGTCGATATGAGTTGTTCCGAGGAGATTCGGTTCCACTGTCTTCTTGGTGGTTGTTGGGCGTGGTGGTGTACGTTGGTTTTCTTGAAGCTGAAGTGGACACAGCTGTGGTCTGTCCAGGAGAGTACAGTGGTGTGGCTGAAAGAGATGTGTTTGCTGGAGGAGAAGATGGGGTCCAGCGTGTGTCCGGCGTAGTGGGTGAGGGTGTTGACTAGTTGTTTCAGTCCCAGGTTGGCGAGGTTGTCCAATAAGGCGGTGGTGTTGTTGTCGGTGCGATTCTCCAGGTGGAAGTTGAGGTCCCCTAGGAGGATGTAGTTGGTGGACGGGAGTGCGTGTGGGCTGATGAAGTCTGCGATGTCTTCGCTGAACTTTGTGCGTGGTCCTGGTGGTCTGTATATCAGGGTGCCTCTGAGGGTGGTCTTGGGGTCGCTGTTGATTGAGAAGTGGAGGTGCTCGGCGTCGGGCAGTGAGTTGTCGGTGTAGGTTGAGATGCGGATGGAGCTCTTGTGGGCGATGGCGATGCCTCCTCCGGTGCGGTTGGTGCGGTCTTTCCTGATGATTTTGTAGCCGTCGGGGATGGCTATGGCGATGTCGGGTGCCGAGGAGGGGTTCATCCAGGTCTCGGTGAGGAAGGCGATGTCCGGGTTTGTAGAGTCGATGAGGTTCCACAGTTCGATGGCGTGCCTGTGGACGGATCTGGTGTTGACCAGGATGCAGTTGAGGTTGTTTCTGGGCGAGTCGTTCCTGTTGGGTGTGGTGTGAGTTCGTAGGCAGGTGAAATGGCAGTTGCGGCAGGTGAAGGGTCCGTGGGTCCGCTTCGGGGTGGCGCGGCAGCAGGCCGACGTGCGGCCGGGGTTGAGAGCAGTGAGGAAGGCGGAGTTGTGGGTCAGGCGGGGGAGGTGGGGGTCGCGGGGGCCAGGGGTTGTGGCGCTAGGCGCGGTCCAGGCGCGGACGGGCGCAGACGGGCTTGCCTTAGGCGCGCCTTCGGCGCGCCAGCGGCGCGCCCGCTGCGCGGCCTCGCAGCGGCCGCCTCGCAGCGGCCGCCTCGCAGCGGCCGCCATTTAAGGGTAGCCTGGAAGGAGGGGTCAGCTGGGAGGCGGGCGGGCGGGGGAATCTGGAGGCGGGAAAAAGAAAAAAGCAGCGAAAAAGGCGGCAAAAGAACGGCGGCAAAAAACGGCGAGAGGCCAGGTAAAACTCTAAAGGGAGGGGCTGAGAATGAGGGAGAACGGCAGGAGGGGGCACACGGCACTCAGGGGGACACGCACGGGATACACGGGAAGAAAGGAGGATTCCGGTCAGTCAGTCAGCACAAGCACTCGGGGTACACGGGTAAAGAGGGGGCACACTCGCACACACTCACAGGATGAGAACGGTGAGGAGGGCAGTCAGGGACTGGTGGCGCTGCGTGAGCAGGGGAGCGACCTACCCGAGGGTCAGTGGTCGCTACCTCTGCCTCGCAGCGGCCGCCATTTAAGGGTAGCCGGGGAGGAGGGGTCAGCTGGGAGGCGGGCGGGCGGGGGAATCTGGAGGCGGGAAAAAGAAAAAAGCAGCGAAAAAGGCGGCAAAAGAACGGCGGCAAAAAACGACGAGAGGCCAGGTAAAACTCTAAAGGGAGGGGCTGAGAATGAGGGAGAACGGCAGGAGGGGGCACACGGCACTCAGGGGGACACGCACGGGATACACGGGAAGAAAGGAGGATTCCGGTCAGTCAGTCAGCACAAGCACTCGGGGTACACGGGTAAAGAGGGGGCACACTCGCACACACTCACAGGATGAGAACGGTGAGGAGGGCAGTCAGGGACTGGTGGCGCTGCGTGAGCAGGGGAGCGACCTACCCGAGGGTCAGTGGTCGCTACCTCTGCCTCGCAGCGGCCGCCATTTAAGGGTAGCCGGGGAGGAGGGGTCAGCTGGGAGGCGGGAGGCGGGCGGGCGGGGGAATCTGGAGGCGGGAAAAAGAAAAAAGCAGCGAAAAAGGCGGCAAAAGAACGGCGGCAAAAAACGGCGAGAGGCCAGGTAAAACTCTAAAGGGAGGGGCTGAGAATGAGGGAGAACGGCAGGAGGGGGCACACGGCACTCAGGGGGACACGCACGGGATACACGGGAAGAAAGGAGGATTCCGGTCAGTCAGTCAGCACAAGCACTCGGGGTACACGGGTAAAGAGGGGGCACACTCGCACACACTCACAGGATGAGAACGGTGAGGAGGGCAGTCAGGGACTGGTGGCGCTGCGTGAGCAGGGGAGCGACCTACCCGAGGGTCAGTTATTCACTGTATTTCTTAATACCAAAGAAGGACAAAACGCTAAAACCAATCCTAGACCTAAGAATACTAAACACATACATCAAATCAGACCACTTTCACATGGTCACACTACAAGAAGTGTTACCATTGCTGAAACTACACGACTACATGACAACATTAGACCTCAAAGACGCGTATTTCCATATACCAATACATCCATCGCACAGGAAATACCTAAGGTTTGTATTCAAAGGAATACACTACCAATTCAAGGTACTGCCTTTCGGTTTAACAACCGCACCAAGAGTCTTTACCAAATGTCTAGCAGTAGTCGCTGCACACATCAGAAGGCAGCAAATACATGTATTCCCGTATCTAGACGACTGGCTAATCAAGACCCATTCGTTAATAACGTGCTCACACCACACAAATCAAATCATACAAACCCTCTACAAACTAGGGTTCACAGTCAACTTCGCAAAATCCACATTCTGCCGCGCAAGGTACAACAATACCTAGGAGCCATAATAAACACAACAATAGGAGTAGCCACTCCAAGTCCACAAAGAATTCAAAATTTCAACAACATCATACAACGCATGTATCCAACACAAAAAATACAAGCAAAGATGATATTACAACTCCTAGGCATGATGTCTTCATGCATAGCCATTGTCCCAAACGCAAGACTGCACATGAGGCCCTTACAACAGTGCCTAGCATCACAGTGGTCACAAGCACAGGGTCACCTTACAGATCTGGTGTTAATAGACCGCCAAACTTACCTCTCGCTTCTATGGTGGAACAATATAAATTTAAACAAAGGGCGGCCTTTCCAAGACCCAGTGCCACAATACGTAATAACAACAGATGCTTCCATGACAGGGTGGGGAGCACACCTCGATCAACACAGCATACAAGGACAATGGAACGTACATCAAACAAAACTGCATATAAATCACCTAGAACTGCTAGCAGTTTTTCAAGCACTAAAGGCTTTTCAACCAATAATAGTTCACAAATACATTCTCGTCAAAACAGACAACATGACAACAATGTATTATCTAAACAAACAAGGGGGGACGCACTCAACGCAATTGAGCCTGCTGGCACAAAAGATATGGCGTTGGGCAATTCACAACCAAATTCGCCTAATAGCACAATTTATCCCAGGAATTCAGAATCAACTCGCAGACAATCTCTCTCGAGATCACCAACAGGTCCACGAATGGGAAATTCACCCCCAAATTCTGAACACTTACTTCACGCTCTGGGGAACACCTCAAATAGACTTGTTTGCGACAAAAGAGAATGCAAAATGCCAAAACTTCGCATCCAGATACCCACACAGGCAGTCCCACGGCAATGCCCTATGGATCAACTGGTCAGGGATATTTGCCTACGCTTTTCCTCCTCTCCCTCTCCTTCCTTATCTGGTAAACAAACTCAGTCAAAACTAACTCAAACTCATATTAATAGCACCAACTTGGGCAAGGCAACCCTGGTACCCAACGCTGCTAGACCTATCAGTAGTACCCCACATCAAACTGCCCAACAGGCCGGATCTGTTAACACAACACAACCAAACGATCAGACACCCAGATCCAGCATCACTGAATCTAGCAATCTGGCTCCTGAAATCCTAGAATTCGGACACTTACAACTTACCCAAGAATGTATGGAAGTCATAAAGCAAGCCAGAAGGCCATCCACCAGGCACTGCTATGCCAGTAAATGGAAGAGGTTTGTTTGCTACTGCCATATTAATCAAATCCAACCATTACACGCAACCCCAAAACATGTAGTGGGTTACTTGCTTCACTTACAAAAATCTAACCTAGCTTTCTCTTCCATTAAAATACACCTTGCAGCAATATCTGCATACCTGCAGCCTACCTATTCAACTTCCCTATATAGGATACCAGTCATTAAAGCATTCATGGAGGGCCTTAAAAGAATTATTCCACCAAGAACACCACCTGTTCCTTCATGGAACCTAAATGTTGTCTTAACTAGACTTATGGGTCCACCTTTTGAACCCATGCACTCCTGCGAAATACAGTTCCTAACATGGAAGGTTGCATTTCTCATCGCCATTACCTCTCTAAGAAGAGTAAGCGAGATTCAGGCGTTTACAATACAATAACCTTTTATACAACTACACAAAAATAAGGTCGTCCTAAGGACTAATCCTAAATTTCTACCAAAAGTTATTTCACCGTTCCATCTAAATCAAACAGTGGAACTTCCAGTGTTCTTCCCACAGCCAGATTCCGTAGCTGAGAGGGCACTACATACTTTAGATGTCAAAAGAGCATTAATGTATTACATTGACAGAACAAAGAGCATCAGGAAAACTAAACAGCTATTTATTGCATTCCAAAAACCTCATGCAGGAAACCCAATATCAAAACAAGGTATAGCCAGATGGATAGTTAAATGCATCCAAATCTGCTACCTTAAAGCTAAACGACAACTGCCCATTACACCAAGGGCACACTCAACCAGAAAGAAAGGTGCTACCATGGCCTTTCTAGGAAACATCCCAATGCAAGAAATATGTAAGGCAGCCACATGGTCTACGCCTCACACATTCACCAAGCACTACTGTGTAGACGTGTTATCCGCACAACAAGCCACAGTAGGTCAAGCCGTATTAAGAACATTGTTTCAGACTACTCCCACTCCTACAGGCTGAGCCACCGCTTTGGGGAGATAACTGCTTACTAGTCTATGCAAAACATGCGTATCTACAGCGACAGATGCCATCGAACTGAAAATGTCACTTACCCAGTGTACATCTGTTCTTGGCATCAGTCGCTGTAGATTCGCATGTGCCCACCCGCCTCCCCGGGAGCCTGTAGCAGTTCGGAAGGTACCTTCAACTATTTGTATATATATTATTTTAACCTTAAATAGGTACATACTTAGTCACTCCATTGCATGGCCACTATTACTACAATACAACTCCTACCTCACCCTCTGCGGGGAAAAACAATCGAAGATGGAGTCGACGCCCATGCGCAATGGAGACAAAAGGAGGAGTCACTCGGTCCCGTGACTCGAAAGACTTCTTCGAAGAAAAACAACTTGTAACACTCCGACCCAACACCAGATGGCGAGCTATGCAAAACATGCGAATCTACAGCGACTGATGCCACGAACAGATGTACACTGGGTAAGTGACATTTTCATTTCGTAGTATGCTATGTATTTGTTTCACCAAGCTGCATTGATGTTAGCCCATTAGAAGTGAGATGTAACTATTTACATTTGACAGTCTATCTCTGCTGTGTCACTCACTGGTCTGTTTAACCCTCAAGATAAAAGGCTAAAACTGTATTTTGAGCCACTGTAATTATGCATCAAAGTAGGGTCAAATTATGTGGCAATGTTTACTAAATTAGGCTGCAAAAAGGTAAACTGTGCTGCCTAATGCAACATCTTTTGAAACCGTATTACTTTGCTATTTTTTCATTTGTGTTTTTTTTTTTAACACATTAACACTGTATGAGCAAAGGTTTCATCTCATTAATATCAGTTTAACAGCTAAATAAAGTATTCAGCAACTGAAAGATGACCTTTCTCTGGGTGACAAAAAGGCCTGCCACTACGTGGCAACACATGATAGTGTTTTTAGTAACTTTTGATCTGTATGACACAGTCGAATCTGCAAATGATGCAGAAGATGGTGGATTATGAGGCAAATACAGCAAATCTATGGTTATACGTACACTTTCAGTAGCCTTGACTATGACACTTTCCAGACAACGGCATATTGCATTGTAGGGCGTGTATTTTTGCTGTAACACTTTCTTTACAGGTTAAAGGCCCCAGAATAAATGTGATGTTGTCTAAGATATCCAGAACTGTCTGAAGATGTTATAAATAATATGAAAGCTGGCTCTTTATATACTATGCTAAAATGAGGTATAGTGTGCACAGAGTCCAGTGGATCCCTGGAGGCTTAACAAAGATTAAAGTAGATAATACTAATGCTCTCTTTTGTGATAGTGTGGTCGAGCAGTTAGGCTTATCAGAAGGTAGTGCAAAGCATTTGTTGTACACACAGTCAAGAAATGGGGCACACATTCAATGACTAACTCCAGGCTTATGTTTTTCTATAGCAAAATATACTTTGTTACTTTATATCTAGAACCTAAGAGGATCTTTGTTGCAGGTAAGTAAAGTTGTAAGTTTGTATCAGACTTATATATCAAATGTACTTTGTTTAGGTTTTGTATATGAAAACAGTTTTCAAGTAAGTAGCACTTTTCAATTTCAAAAGTAGCCATTTCGTGCAATTTCTCATAGGAAGTTTGCAGTCCTAGGGGAGGAAGCGTGTTAACACAGTTTACAGGTAAGTACTCCACTTAAGATCCTAGTCTTCAGGGGTTAGGATGTCCACAGGGAAAGGTTCCAGTTGACCTCAAAAGGTGTCGGGTTTTTAATGGAATCCTATGGAGACTGGGGGCACACAGAAACAGGTTGCAGGTAAGTACCCATTACTTCAGGGCACCGACCTGGGTGGTTTAGATGAGCTCTGGGAGGGCCACAGGTCAGCACCACACACACACACCCTCAGTGGCACAGGGTCAGCTGGGTTCAGGGTGGAATTATAGCTTCGGGCGCCTGAACACCGGGTGTCACAAAGATGCTGCAGGCTGGGTCCAGGGAGTCACCTGTGGTAAACCTAAGCCTTAACAATTAGGAGAGGAGCCCTCTGGATGTTGCTGGACCGTCAGTCTGATTCCCCAAGGCCAGGGGGCTGCGGATGGAGGGGTACATTTGGGCATCGGGAATTTTCGTCCGGTCGCGGTCAGGCGATTTAGGCTGCATTGCTGAACATTGTCAAACATTCACCCCCAGTCACAGATCTGGGTTTAATCCATTGTTTTTTTTGCTGCCCATGCCATTCCAGTTTGGACCCAGCCATATGCAAATCAGTCTTGACCCTGTTCCCCATGGGAACAGTCCAGCCCGAACTGCTAGGCCAGGTCTTCCCTGGACTGGAAACAAGCATCCTGGGACCGGTTTCGGGGTTTCACCCCTCATCAGCCAGGCTAGCTTGAATCCAGTGGCATGGGAAGCACGGGACCCACGTCTGGGCATACCCTTCCCACTTAGGGCGACAAATGCAAAAACAACAAGTGATGGACGGAATGCTGAACATTGTCAAACATTCACCCCCAGTCACAGATCTGGGTTTAATCCATCGTTTTTTTGCTGCCCATGCCATTCCAGTTTGGACCCAGCCATATGCAAATCAGTCTTGACCCTGTTCCCCATGGGAACAGTCCAGCCCGAACTGCTAGGCCAGGTCTTCCCTGGACTGGAAACAAGCATCCTGGGACCGGTTTCGGGGTTTCACCCCTCATCAGCCAGGCTAGCTTGAATCCAGTGGCATGGGAAGCACGGGACCCACGTCTGGGCATACCCTTCCCACTTAGGGCGACAAATGCAAAAACAACAAGTGATGGACGGAATGCTGAACATTGTCAAACATTCACCCCCAGTCACAGATCTGGGTTTAATCCATCGTTTTTTTGCTGCCCATGCCATTCCAGTTTGGACCCAGCCATATGCAAATCAGTCTTGACCCTGTTCCCCATGGGAACAGTCCAGCCCGAACTGCTAGGCCAGGTCTTCCCTGGACTGGAAACAAGCATCCTGGGACCGGTTTCGGGGTTTCACCCCTCATCAGCCAGGCTAGCTTGAATCCAGTGGCATGGGAAGCACGGGACCCACGTCTGGGCATACCCTTCCCACTTAGGGCGACAAATACAAAAACAACAAGTGATGGACGGAATGCTGAACATTGTCAAACATTCACCCCCAGTCACAGATCTGGGTTTAATCCATCGTTTTTTTGCTGCCCATGCCATTCCAGTTTGGACCCAGCCATATGCAAATCAGTCTTGACCCTGTTCCCCATGGGAACAGTCCAGCCCGAACTGCTAGGCCAGGTCTTCCCTGGACTGGAAACAAGCATCCTGGGACCGGTTTCGGGGTTTCACCCCTCATCAGCCAGGCTAGCTTGAATCCAGTGGCATGGGAAGCACGGGACCCACGTCTGGGCATACCCTTCCCACTTAGGGCGACAAATGCAAAAACAACAAGTGATGGACGGAATGCTGAACATTGTCAAACATTCACCCCCAGTCACAGATCTGGGTTTAATCCATCGTTTTTTTGCTGCCCATGCCATTCCAGTTTGGACCCAGCCATATGCAAATCAGTCTTGACCCTGTTCCCCATGGGAACAGTCCAGCCCGAACTGCTAGGCCAGGTCTTCCCTGGACTGGAAACAAGCATCCTGGGACCGGTTTCGGGGTTTCACCCCTCATCAGCCAGGCTAGCTTGAATCCAGTGGCATGGGAAGCACGGGACCCACGTCTGGGCATACCCTTCCCACTTAGGGCGACAAATGCAAAAACAACAAGTGATGGACGGAATGCTGAACATTGTCAAACATTCACCCCCAGTCACAGATCTGGGTTTAATCCATCGTTTTTTTTGCTGCCCATGCCATTCCAGTTTGGACCCAGCCATATGCAAATCAGTCTTGACCCTGTTCCCCATGGGAACAGTCCAGCCCGAACTGCTAGGCCAGGTCTTCCCTGGAGTGGAAACAAGCATCCTGGGACCGGTTTCGGGGTTTCACCCCTCATCAGCCAGGCTAGCTTGAATCCAGTGGCATGGGAAGCATGGGACCCACGTCTGGGCATACCCTTCCCACTTAGGGCGACAAATGCAAAAACAACAAGTGATGGACGGAATGCTGAACATTGTCAAACATTCACCCCCAGTCACAGATCTGGGTTTAATCCATCGTTTTTTTGCTGCCCATGCCATTCCAGTTTGGACCCAGCCATATGCAAATCAGTCTTGACCCTGTTCCCCATGGGAACAGTCCAGCCCGAACTGCTAGGCCAGGTCTTCCCTGGACTGGAAACAAGCATCCTGGGACTGGTTTCGGGGTTTCACCCCTCATCAGCCAGGCTAGCTTGAATCCAGTGGCATGGGAAGCACGGGACCCACGTCTGGGCATACCCTTCCCACTTAGGGCGACAAATGCAAAAACAACAAGTGATGGACGGAATGCTGAACATTGTCAAACATTCACCCCCAGTCACAGATCTGGGTTTAATCCATCGTTTTTTTGCTGCCCATGCCATTCCCGTTTGGACCCAGCCATATGCAAATCAGTCTTGACCCTGTTCCCCATGGGAACAGTCCAGCCCGAACTGCTAGGCCAGGTCTTCCCTGGACTGGAAACAAGCATCCTGGGACCGGTTTCGGGGTTTCACCCCTCATCAGCCAGGCTAGCTTGAATCCAGTGGCATGGGAAGCACGGGACCCACGTCTGGGCATACCCTTCCCACTTAGGGCGACAAATGCAAAAACAACAAGTGATGGACGGAATGCTGAACATTGTCAAACATTCACCCCCAGTCACAGATCTGGGTTTAATCCATCGTTTTTTTGCTGCCCATGCCATTCCAGTTTGGACCCAGCCATATGCAAATCAGTCTTGACCCTGTTCCCCATGGGAACAGTCCAGCCCGAACTGCTAGGCCAGGTCTTCCCTGGACTGGAAACAAGCATCCTGGGACCGGTTTCGGGGTTTCACCCCTCATCAGCCAGGCTAGCTTGAATCCAGTGGCATGGGAAGCACGGGACCCACGTCTGGGCATACCCTTCCCACTTAGGGCGACAAATGCAAAAACAACAAGTGATGGACGGAATGCTGAACATTGTCAAACATTCACCCCCAGTCACAGATCTGGGTTTAATCCATCGTTTTTTTGCTGCCCATGCCATTCCAGTTTGGACCCAGCCATATGCAAATCAGTCTTGACCCTGTTCCCCATGGGAACAGTCCAGCCCGAACTGCTAGGCCAGGTCTTCCCTGGACTGGAAACAAGCATCCTGGGACCGGTTTCGGGGTTTCACCCCTCATCAGCCAGGCTAGCTTGAATCCAGTGGCATGGGAAGCACGGGACCCACGTCTGGGCATACCCTTCCCACTTAGGGCGACAAATGCAAAAACAACAAGTGATGGACGGAATGCTGAACATTGTCAAACATTCACCCCCCAGTCACAGATCTGGGTTTAATCCATTGTTTTTTTGCTGCCCATGCCATTCCAGTTTGGACCCAGCCATATGCAAATCAGTCTTGACCCTGTTCCCCATGGGAACATTTAGGCTGCAGGCAATATTGTGTTGGCTAGGAGGGGTCAACCCAGGGAGGACTCGAAGTCGGAATTGCCTGGGGACGTTCTCTGTACAGTGGCCCACCTGGACTCGGGCTGTGGGAGTCTGGTTCAGAATGGGCAGGACTTTCGGATCCATGGAGACTCTGTAGTCCTTTTCGGAGATTTCTTGTGGATAGGGCCTCTGTCCTCTGGAGTTATTAGTCCTCTGGTGGGCAGACAGTCTTCTGGGGGTTTGTAGTGGTTGCTGGTCCTGCAGGATGCATCACCTTTTTGTAGCAGGAGATCTGAAGCTACAGACAGGCCGGTAGAGCTGGGGCCAAGTCAGTTGTCGTCTGGAGTCTTCACTGCTGGAGAGGCTCTCCAGTCCTTCGTCTTCTTGCAGTGATCAGGAATCTGAAGAGAAAGGTTCAGGGGTGCCCCTAAATACTAGACTTAGGGGCATTACAGGGGTCAGAGGGCAGTAGCCAATGGCTACTGTCCGTGAGGTGGCTACACCCTTCTGTGCCCACTCCCTTTGGGGAGGAGGGCACATTCCTAACCCTATTGGCCATCACCTTCTAAAGCAAGATGGAGGATTCTGACAGGAGGGGTTCACCTTAGCTCTGGGCACCCTAGGGGGGACCCAGCTGGGGTGGACACTCCTCTTGGTGTTGACTAATTTTCCCACCGGATCTGCCGCCAAAAGTGGGGCCTGGTCCAGGGGGGCCAGCATCCCCACTAGCTGGAGTGCCCTGGGGCAATGTAACAGGAAGCAGGAGTCTTTGAGGCTCACCACCAAGTGTTGCAGTTCCTGCAGGGGGAGGCACCTCCACCCAGAATGGGCTTTGTTCCTGACCCCAGCGAGCACAAAGGCTCTCACCCCATGGGGTCAGAAACTTGTCTGTTAGTGGCAGTCTAGCACATTCGGGTCAGCCTTGCACTAAAGGGTTGGGTGATATACATGGGGCATCTCTAAGATGCCCTATGTGTGCGTTTTCAATAAATCTAACACTTGCATCAGTGTTGGTTTATTGTGCTCAGAAGTTTGATATCAAACTTCCCAGTCTTCAGTGAAGCCATCATGGTGCTGTGGATTTCATAATGACAGACTCCCAGCCCATGTACTCAGTATGGCAACACTGCACTTACAATGTCTAAGAATAGACTTATACCCTGTAGGGGTGTATTGCTCATGCACCTATTCCCTCACCTGTGGTATAGTGCACCCTGCCTTAGGGTTGTAAGGCCTGCTAGAGGGGTGACTATCGTATTCCACAGGCAGTGGTTTGTGGGCATGGCACCCAGAGAGGATTGCCATGTGGACTTTACCTTTATCTCCCCACTGGCCCACACAAGCTGCAGTTGCAGTGTTGCATGTGTTCGGTGAGGGGTCACTTTGTGGCATAATACATGCTGCAGCCCGTAGGCACCTCCCTGACCACAGAGCCCTTGGTCCCATTGGTACCTTTTCCAAGAGATTTAGCTGTGTGCCAGTTGTGGAAGCAATGGTAAAGTTTCGGGACAAAACACTGGTGTTTGGGTCTTGTTAGCAGGATCCCAGCTCACATGCAGTGAAGTTAGCATCAGATATCAGGCAAAGTGTGTGGGTGAGGTAACCATGCCAAAAGAGGCACTTTCCTACATCAGGTGTGTTTTATAATTGGCAAACTCATCTTGTCCACTTCAGAAACCTCCTGTTTCACACATGAAACAAAAATATCCTCTTTTCATATATTTTGGAAGGGTTGACCATTCCCCTCATGCATTTAAAGAACCATTGGCAATACAAACTGTTTTGTCTTTTGTGTAGTGGAAAGCTTTATGACAGGCTTCACAACACTACTTTGGTGCAACGTGGACAGAAGCAGCACAGCTTTCCTTAATTCATAGAATAATTAAAGGCCAGGGGGTTGTGGAAGGAGGAACATCACAAGAATCTGTCATTCATACAAGACAGGTACAACATAGGTAGCTAACACACTAAAGAGGCATAGAGAGGAGTTAGGGCTGGTGTACACTCTCCATAAGCACACAAACCTACAAGAAGCACAACCTACCTGGAAGAAGGAACCAAACCTCCAATATAATTATGATACATTCATGTACTCATACAAGATGGATGAAATCCTCCTACCTTTGTTGTTGTTTTTTTTATTTTTATGTTTATCATATTCGACAAGAAAACAAACAATGCTGCACAAATCATAGATGTACACAGACTCTCACACATAAAATAAACAATTCACTATGAATGCAGGAATAATTATAACAATCGAGCGAAGGCTAGGATTGAAGTACCTTACCGATGAGGGTAAGCGCTCCGAAGTATAAATGTACACATACTTACATGGAGTAAATAGGCTATGGGCAACTCAAAGAGACATGTAGGGTGTCAGCCAGTTTAGTCCTCAGTGTCATTACCAACATTTAGTCCTAGTGTTAATAGGTAGTCTGGAAGGGGTTGCCAAATAACCTTAGGCCTGGGAGTTAGAATATGTAAGGAGGCATAAAGTTAATCAAAAGTACGGACCCTGCTGCTGCGCCAGTACAGTGCTATTCATTGCTTGGCAAGCATTATTGCCATGGCTGTGAAACTTTGTAGCAGCAGAAAAGAATGATGGATGGAGTGCTGAAACTTTTCAAACACTTACCCCCAGTCACTGATCTGAGTTTAATCCATTGTTCTTTTGCTCACCATGCCACCCCAGTCTGGATACAACCATATGCAAATCAGCCCAATGGGAACAGTCCAGCCCCATCTGCCAGGCCAGGTCCTCCCTGGACTAGAAACAAGTATCCTGGGAACGGTTTCGGGGTATCACCCCTCATCAGCCAGGCTAGCTTGAATCCAGTGGCACAGTTGAGCACAGGACCCCCGTCTGGGCACACTCTTCCCACATAGGGTGACTCTAGTAACACAAAAGGATTATGGACGAAGTGCTGAAACAACTCTCCCCAGTAACCCCCCCCACCCCCCTCCCCCAGCACAGATCTGGGTTTAATCCATTGTACTTTTTCTCACCTTGGCGTCCCAGTTTGGACCAAACCCAAACTTTGTAGACCCGGACTTATTGGTTTATTATATCTCAGTAAGGTTGAATGCATTATAAGAGTGCAATTCCAAGCTAGATTTATGAAATCAGCCTAGACCACGCCAAGCATTTGGAAAGGTCTGTATGTGAGTCTGCTCACGCGGAAGTCCTAGGGCAGGAGAGAGGATTAGGTTAGATCCTGCTCTTGGTCTTTCAGGTCTTGGATAAGAGTTGTTTGTCCAGGTGGTACCAATAATACGCAAATTGGGCCTGCACTAAGTAATATAGGTAAAAATCCAGGATACCAAAGCCACTGCGCTTGTACGTAAGAGTCAGTGTCTTCCATCTAATTTGGGGCTATGGCCTGCCCAAACAATATGCGTCAGGAGGCCTAGAAGGGTAGCAAAAAAATAATTGGTAGTGAGAGCAATGGGTATGTTTAAAAAAAGATTTACAAAGCGCAGAAGGACCACCATATTTTTTTATAGTAATTTGCTCCGTGATGAATAGCAGTAGTTTAATCCACTGCTCTACCTGCAAAGCAAGGTGTAGGAGGCTGGACTGGCTTGTAGTGAGTACCAAGGGGTACTTGCACCTTGCACCAGGCCCAGTTATCCCTTATTAGTGTATAGGGTGTCTAGCAGCTTAGGCTGATAGATAATGGTAGCTTAGCAAAGCAGCTCAGGCTGAACTAGGAGACGTGTGAAGCTACTACAGTACCACTTAGTGTCATATGCACAATATCATAAGAAAACACAATACACAGTTATACTAAAAATAAAGGTACTTTATTTTTATGACAATATGCCAAAGTATCTTAGAGTGTACCCTCAGTGAGAGGATAGGAAATATACACAAGATATATATACACAATAGCAAAAATATGCAGTATAGTCTTAGAAAACAGTGCAAACAATGTATAGTTACAATAGGATGCAATGGGGAAACATAGGGATAGGGGCAACACAAACCATATACTCCAGAAGTGGAATGCGAACCACGAATGGACCCCAAACCTATGTGACCTTGTAGAGGGTCGCTGGGACTATTAGAAAATAGTGAGAGTTAGAAAAATAACCCTCCCCAAGACCCTGAAAAGTGAGTGCAAAGTGCACCAAAGTTCCCCTAAGGACAAAATAGTCGTGTTAGAGGGAGAATGCAAGGAAAACACAAATCAGCAATGCAACAACGATGGATTCCTGTCTGAAGGTACCTGTGGAACAAGGGGACCAAGTCCAAAAGTCACAAGCAGCTCGGAGATGGGCAGATGCCCAAGAAATGCCAGCGGTTGGTGCAAAGAAGCTCTTACTAGGCTGAAGAACTGTGAATACTGCAGGAACGACAAGGGCTAGAGACTTCCCCTTTGGAGGATGGATCCCCCACGCCTTGGAGAGTCGTGCAGAAGTGTTTTCCCGCCTGATGGACGCCAACAAGCCTTGCTACACGCAAATCGTGCGTTTGGCGTTTTTGGACGCTGCTGGGGCCCAGGAGGGACCAGGAGGTCGCAAATTGGACCTGCAGAGAGAGGGGACGTCGAGCAAGACAAAGAGCCCTCACTGAAGCAGGTAGCACCCGGAGAAGTGCCAGAAACAGGCACTACGAGGATGCGTGAAACGGTGCTCGCCGAAGTTGCACAAAGGAGTCCCACGTCGCCGGAGACCAACTTAGAAAGTCGTGCAATGCAGGTTAGAGTGCCGTGGACCCAGGCTTGGCTGTGCACACAGGATTTCCGCCGGAAGTGCACAGGGGCCGGAGAAGCTTGCAAAGTCGCGGTTCCCAGCAATGCAGCCCAGCGAGGTGAGGCAAGGACTTACCTCCACCAAACTTGGGCTGAAGAGTCACTGGACTGTGGGGGTCACTTGGACGGTGTCGCTGGATTCGAGGGACCTCGCTCGTCGTGTTGAGAGGAGACCCAAGGGACCGGAGATGCAGCTTTTTGGTGCCTGCGGTTGCAGGGGGAAGATTCCGTCGACCCACGGGAGATTTCTTCGGAGCTTCTGGTGCAGAGAGGAGGCAGACTACCCCCACAGCATGCACAAGCAGGAAAACAGTCGAGAAGGCGGCAGGATCAGCGTTACAGAGTTGCAGTAGTCGTCTTTGCTACTATGTTGCAGGTTTGCAGGCTTCCAGCGCGGTCAGCGGTCGATTCCTTATCAGAAGGTGAAGAGGGAGATGCAGAGGAACTCGGCTGAGCTCATGCATTCGTTATCTAAAGTTTCCCCAGAGACAGAGACCCTAAATAGCCAGAAAAGAGGGTTTGGCTACCTAGGAGAGAGGAAAGGCTACTAACACCTGAAGGAGCCTATCACAAGGAGTCTCTGACGTCACCTGGTGGCACTGGCCACTCAGAGCAGTCCAGTGTGCCAGCAGCACCTCTGTTTCCAAGATGGCAGAGGTCTGGAGCACACTGGAGGAGCTCTGGACACCTCCCAGGGGAGGTGCAGGTCAGGGGAGTGGTCACTCCCCTTTCCTTTGTCCAGTTTCGCGCCAGAGCAGGGGCTAAGGGGTCCCTGAACCGGTGTAGACTGGCTTATGCAGAATTGGGCACATCTGTGCCCAACAAAGCATTTCCAGAGGCTGGGGGAGGCTACTCCTCCCCTGCCTTCACACCATTTTCCAAAGGGAGAGGGTGTCACACCCTCTCTCAGAGGAAGTTCTTTGTTCTGCCATCCTGGGCCAGGCCTGGCTGGACCCCAGGAGGGCAGATGCCTGTCTGAGGGGTTGGCAGCAGCAGCAGCTGCAGAGAAACCCCAGGAAGGGCAGTCTGGCAGTACCAGGGTCTGTGCTACAGACCACTGGGATCATGGAATTGTACCAACAATGCCAGGATGGCATAGAGGGGGCAATTCCATGATCATAGACATGTTACATGGCCATATTCGGAGTTACCATGGTGAAGCTACATATAGGTAGTGACCTATATGTAGTGCACGCGTGTAATGGTGTCCCCGCACTCACAAAGTTCAGTGAATTGGCTCTGAACAATGTGGGGGCACCTTGGCTAGTGCCAGGGTGCCCTCACACTAAGTAACTTTGCACCTAACCTTTACCAGGTAAAGGTTAGACATATAGGTGACTTATAAGTTACTTAAGTGCAGTGTAAAATGGCTGTGAAATAACGTGGACGTTATTTCACTCAGGCTGCAGTGGCAGGCCTGTGTAAGAATTGTCAGAGCTCCCTATGGGTGGCAAAAGAAATGCTGCAGCCCATAGGGATCTCCTGGAACCCCAATACCCTGGGTACCTCAGTACCATATACTAGGGGATTATAAGGGTGTTCCAGTAAGCCAATGAAAATTGGTAAAAATGGTCACTAGCCTGTCAGTGACAATTTGGAAAGAAATGAGAGAGCATAACCACTGAGGTTCTGATTAGCAGAGCCTCAGTGAGACAGTTAGTCACTACACAGGTAACACATACAGGCACACTTATGAGCACTGGGGCCCTGGGTTACCAGGGTCCCAGTGACACATACAACTAAAACAACATATATACAGTGAAAAATGGGGGTAACATGCCAGGCAAGATGGTACTTTCCTACACAAGGACTTTGGCTTTTTTCCTGTGTAGGACAATACTCAAGAATTTAGAGGAGTTGTGCACCATTGCAGGTCCAGGTCACAGGGAACAGTGGCTTCAGTAAGTGGAAAAAGTTCATACTTACTCTAATTTATGGATAAGCAAGAGAGGCGTCAATGTGTATTCTCTCACATATGAGAGGAGGGAGATGTGTGGGGGAGTCACGGACAAACAATAGTATATCATCCACATACAGGGACTCTAAGAGTGGTCTGTGCTGAAGCCAGAGTCCCCTGTGCATGTGTCGGTCCTGCAGATGCCTGACCAGTGGGTCCAGTAATAGAGCAGGGGTGAGATGGGATAGCCCTGGTGGGTTTCTCTTCTCTCCAGGAAGGCCTCTGTGAGCATGTCATTGACCTGCAAACGTGCCGTAGGCCCAGAGTAGAGAAGCATGATGAGGTCGCAGAAACCGTTTGGCACCCCTAACTTGGTCAGCATCGCCCGCAAGAACCACCACTCCAGCTAATCAAACACCTTGCTGGCCTCCAGGAGGGCAGCTGCCTCAGGATTAGTTTGGGAAATCTGTTTCAAAAGGGCAAAATAGCGCATAAGTTGATTGTAGTGGAGTGGTGTGGATCGAAGCCCGTGTGCAGCAGGAGATTATCTGCTCCATCAGAAGGAAAGGCATGTGGCAATTTCTTTGGCCAATATTTTATTGTCACGATTCATGAGGGACAATGGTTTATTTGAGGTACAGAGATGTACCTGCTTATCAGGCTTCAATAGTAAGGTGATGGCAGCCTCCCGAAGGGTGGGAGGTAGATTGCCCACCCTGAGAGACTCAGCATAGACCTCTAGGAGGTGGGGAGACAGGATGTGTTTGTAAGCTTTATAAAAAAATTAAAAAAATGGTGAGCTTGTCGAGGGTCAGGGGCTTTAGAGCCACTCAAGGCATCAATGCTTTGTACTGTTTCTTCACACGTGATGGGGGTCTGCCAAGAATTGTTATTGCCCTGCCTACAGACACACCATGGGCACTTCAGATAGGTATTCAGCTATCACTGAATCACCTCCAGTCGTGTGGGTCTTATATCAGCACTGATAGTAGGCTTGGAACATCTTGGTGATAGCTGCAGTGTCAACGGCCATCATGCCATCATCTGTAAGGATGAACACGCTTAGGGGCAACCCAGTATACCGGAACTGGGTACAGACAGTATCTCACTTAAAAATGCTCCTAGAGGAATTGTTTAGATATTGTATGCGCACATATTATATATACAGTCTTCAATTAATGAATAAGACCACTCCGTACTGTTAAAATCCAATACATTACTCAATAGGATTCAGGATGTTCAAAAAAATGTACAACAATTCCAGCGAATGTCCATTTCATAAACAACACTGTATATAACCCCTTTAGATCATAAGATTGAATCCCAATTGCAGATCCAGGACGGGGTTATAACCCACCTCATGACACAGTTCTGCACAATAATTGGCTGGTGTCCAGTCCCAGTTCAAGCAATATCATGGACTTTCAATTCCTCTTGTCAAATGAGAAGGTAATGTCGACGTTTCGGCCTGTAGTGGCCGTCAGAGGTCCTTCAGACCATCATCAGGACTCAGTGTTGTTAAATTATTCCTACACATAAGAAAAAGTTGGTGTTTTTTGGGGGGGGTTCAACAGGCGGTACACATGGTGTGATTTAATAGATTGCACATACTGTTTTTTAATTAATTTTTCTTTTAGCATTGACTTACAGGACAGTTTTTTTGAGTTAAGGTAAGTATTGGGAAAGGTCCACAGCAGCACCCAGAGGTCACTGTGGGAGGCACTGGGGTGTCCGAGTGCAGAGCTGCTTTTCAGCATCGGCTATCAAATGTTATCCTATGTGGAATGGTCCTGTTAGCAAGATGCTGCAAGCTGGGACTGGGGGACCAGTCCAACTGAACCAACAAAGGGACTCTGGTCTCACTATGCTTGGGGACATAGGGACTCCTCTTTTCCTCGGGACGGGTGGTCAGGTGAAGAGATGTCCTGAGGCATTGGTTTTTGTCACCAGGTCACTTGCAGTAGAGGGAGGCCTGCACAAAGAGACTGCAGGTGGAGTCAGGAAGTCCACAGTTGGCAAACCCAAAGTGGGCTTAGCCTCTGGGGGGGTCAGGAGGACCACGCTGGCACCATTGTTCCACTTCAACTCGGGCTAGAGGGCATGGGTGCAGTGGTGCTTTTCCGGTGTCAGGTTTTGGCAGTCCAGAGTCCTCAGAGTTCTTCTGGGGTGCCTGCAGGATGCAGGGGAGCAGCTGTCCACAGAAGTTCCTCCTTGGTCTTGGTTGAAGCCTGGCAGTCCTTCCAGGCTTTTGAAGGCAGTTGCAGAACAAGTAGTCTTTGGCACAATTGTTGAGGGCAGCAGGCAGGCTGGAGGGGCTGGGGCCAAGTCAGCTGCTGGTCTCCTGTTCTTGCTTTGACGACTCTTCAAACTCTGTCTTCTTCTTTCAGGTCGGCAGGATCTGGTTTTCTGGAGCCAGGGACTTTCCTGAATACTGAATTTAGGGGGCATTTGAGGAATGTAGGTTAGTAGCCAGTGGGCTACATATGCCTGGGGTCACTGCGCCCCCTAAATTACCACTTCCTGTGGGAAGTGGGCATAACCCTGTCCCAGGGTTCCTAGTTCTGCCATCACCAAGGTGGCAGACTTTAAAATTTGTGTGTCCACATCAGGTAGCTCACCTTCGGGGGAGGGGGAAAACTGGCCTGAATGTGGACATGCCTCTCTGACTACTAATTTTCTCACCTGTCCAGGTGCCAAATGGGCCCTTGGTCAAGAGGGGTCGGCATCTTCTCAGCTCTGAGGGAAGCCAAATTTGCTTACCGAAGGCGGTGGGCTCTTTGAAGCCCCCTGCCTTGGAATGCTAATTTGCAGGCCTTCCTGTTGGAAGGGGTGTGTAACACCCCTGCCAGAGCAAGCTTTGTTTCTGAGAGCGGAGGCTCTAACCTCTAGGAGTCAGAAACCTGTCTGTTGGTGGCAGGCTGGTTAAGACCAGTAAGCCAGCACACTAGTTGTTGGAACGTTTTTCAGGGGGGCACCTCTAGGTGCCCGCCCCCTGGGTGCATGTATCAATAAATCCATCACTGGAATCAGTGAGGGTTTATTAATAGAAGATGTTTGACATCAAAAGTCCCTACTTTCAGTGAAGCCATTATGTAGAACCCGTATTGACCAGTATCCAGCAAATGTACTTAAAATGCCTTCCCTGATCATTTACCCGGTCTAAGAATCAACAAAGACATTGCAGGGGCATATCTGTTCTTGCAGATATGACCACACATGTAATATAACACACCCTGCCTTAGGGCTGGAAGGCCTTCTGCAGGGATGACTTGCATATGCTGCATGCAGTGTTAATGGTCATGGCACACAGGCTGTTTGCCATGTCGTGTTTTCACTTTTAGCTCTACCAAGAGCTAGGTGAGGGGTCCCTTAGAGCGGCACAATATGTGCTGCAGCCTTAGGGACCACATTTGGTACCTATGCCCTTGGTACCTGGGGTACTAGGGACTTATAGGGGTGCCAAAGGATTTGCCAGTTGTGCAGTTTTGGGTAAAGATCACTGGCATCGGGGACCTGGTAACCTGACCCCAGTACAATTTCTTCAAAGTTGCATCAAATATCAGGCAACAATTGGGAGGACTACTGCCACAAAAGCACAGTCTCCTACAAGCAGTAATGACCCTACCTACTACAGAAGAAGCAACATCTGGCAAATCCCAAATAAACTTGGATAGTACTAAAAGTACATTTTATGGTGTACACCTGGGAATGGTGGCAACGCTTCAGGGATCTGTGCCGCACTGAACATTGATGGGAACTAGATTGTATCTGGTTGGGCAGCCGTCCAGTGTCCAATAGATTTGGTAAATGAAGGGAAGCCCTCCTACCTAATGTGGTAAGGTTCATCAGTGGGTTGTACAACTATTATCATCCAAGATTCTTGCTGTTCATTATCTATTTTCAATAGAGTACACTTTCTGCAGGGCTAATTGCCCTTTTTCTTTTATCCATGAACAGATCTCGTCACTCTGAAGCTATAATAAACTTCTAAGTATAGTGCGTACTTCCTTGATTTTAGGTCGTCTGAATGCTTTCCTATTTCTTGTGCAAATCAGTCTGTCATTTTTAGTGCTTTGCTGCGTAGTCGCATTGCTGGAAATCCCTATGAATAACTTTGTCAGAGATCCCCAGTTTTATTTAATATTGCTGATGTCTACAGCATGTTAACAGTTCAGCATCTAATCAGGTAGTTTCAAAGAAAACAGTAATACTACAATTATTATTTACCTTTAGCCTTGTATGTTAGTTAATTCTAGTTCCAGTTGAGTGAGGAGCACAGCGATTGGGACAGCTTAGTATGACAGAACTGAGAAGGTAAAGGGTGCATCAGCTCTATTGGGTCTGTTGAAGTGGTTGTGGCTGGTTCCTCTAGTGGAAGTGCTCTTTACCCGTTCTGACAGTACAATAGGAAATATCCTGTTTGTGGCATATCGTTGCCCACTGCTAATGTGGAGGGGGTTGGGGGTGAGACGAGACGCAACTAAGAGTTGATAGAATTTTACATTGCGAGAAATGGCTTAAAATAATTTTCGTAGATTTTTATGTTTTGTAGGCCCCTTATACTGTGATCTAGAGTGTTAAAACTCTAAGGAAAATGTTAAGTAAGCAAATAACATTTTATTTGTAAAGTACATTTAGAATGAGGCTTCTAAGCGCAATGGAAGGCACATAACCCGTAGTCCGCCAACAGATGCTAAATCATTTATTTAAAGTTATTAATTAAAAAGTCTTGAGCTTTTTTGCAAAATGCAAGGAGGGAAATGTGCGAAGTTATAACAAAACCTTTTTCCATTCTGTTCTGGTGGTTCTTGTCTTTGAAATGACTAGTAGAAATTGCCCTAATTCACGCAAAGTTCATTAAGGGATGTGAAGCCGAAATTTAACTCCTGAAAAGGCAGGAGGTGTACAGTGTACCACACAACAATTTACACATTTTTGACTAGTACTCTTTTCCTGAAAGGTAGTCTGGATGTGTCAGGATGAAGTTAACATGACCACTATGCCTAATGTTTTACACCATTCACAGACGTTGTACAAGCGTGTCTGGGAGTTTTAGGCATGTAGGATTTCTATAATCCAGGCCAGATTATATTAAAGCCACCACAGCTGGCTTTTGATTTTCTGAGAAAGTTTTGAGTATGATTTTCTTCAGTCTCTTAATTTGCCAGAAACACGTGGTGGTTACTATGAAAATCTGTGGCTCCAGGGTAAAGAGAGGTTATTCAATGTGAACCTCTAGGATGCATACAATTGTAGAAATGGATGGTGGTGTACCGATGACCCTTGACAAGCAAGAAGGTCACCATTTGCTGATGGCCTTCTCTGTGATCAAGAACTCTTGTTTTTCATCAAGTTTTGAAAAATGTGAGGCCATCCATTTCTTCACAAATGTTAACCTCTTGGGGAAAAGATCTGATATGCCTCTGATGCAGCAAGAAGGTACATTAGCAGTGGCAAGTATGACTATTATCTGTTTGTTCTTCATCTTCATACATGTAGATTTTAACTCCCATGGTGTGGAGAAGGCCAGCCAGCGAGAGAACTGAGTTAGACCAAAGTGGATGGATTTGGTTATGTGAAATATTGTCTGACAGTGGCCATTCAGAATAGAACCTTCCTTGAATTATACATCAGGTACTGATCTGGTTGCAGTTTCAGAAGAGACCCAGTGAGTGGACTCCGGAATTGGATTTTCACAGTTCTTTCTGCCGCTGACATCTGTAGATGCAATCTGGAAAAGTAAGATAACTGGTGCTTGAGTGTTATTAATAATGGCACTCTGTCCATTAAAGAAGATGCGTGATTAGTGGTATGGGCTAGTGTAGAAATTCCTCGAGGTTAAAGATACACAGTATAGCATGTGTCATACTGATTGGTTTGTTTGAGATAAAAAGACAAGAGCAATGAGAGTCATACGTAAAGATAAATGTAAATGTAAATTAGCACTTGTATAGCGCACTACTCACCCGTTAGGGTCTCAAGGCGCTGTACTCATACCGCTATGGAACCCCTCCTGGCTTTTCCCTGTGAGGCGCCCACTCCTGAGCACCCCCAGGGTGAAGCCAGGCATCCAAGCGCTGTTGGGGCCGTTGTGGAGATTAAGCAAGCTATTGCCCAGAGTTGCAGAGTGGGACCCATGAATTAGATTAGGCACCGAGGCGAGAATTATCTGGTCAAGGGGAATTGAGCCCAAGACCTGCCGAAGCGGGACTTGAACCCTGGTCTTGAGCCAGATCTCTGCTTCAGGGTCTGCCGCTCTAACCATTGAGCCACACTTCTCCACACAGGATTGATTTGCTTACAGACCTTAAAATCAGTGTTAAATGGCAAACAGGTTACTAAGATGCAAGAAGTCAAAGAAAAAAGCATAAATCCAAAGGATTTGTATTTCCTGGAAAACATACGAACAGCTGAGCAACCTGTTCAGAAGCTTGGTATTGTGGCAGTAAATTTTCCATGTTGGCTCTAGGACTGGGCAGAGTCGCATATTCTCGGAATTTTGAGGTGCTCTGTTCCTTTTCTAGTGATATCCAGTGCAGGATGTCTCCATATGTAGCACTGGTTTGACTGAGAGCCTGGAGTAATCAATTAGAATCCTTCTTATAACGAAAACTAATTTTTATACTCTGCCAGGATTGTATACAGGGCTGATGCGAGAGTCCAACCTCTTCCTACTCTACATGTATGTCTGCTTGCTTTCTGTGACTGTTTGCATGTGCCTCTTTTTCTAGACTACACACATCCTCCATTTTAATGTTACTATCCCTTGTTTCTGCTGCAGTGTCCATGCCATCGAGAGAAGAGCTCTGCCGGAATTCTTTAATGGCAAGAACAAGTCCAAAACTCCAGAAATGTAAGTCTGAGCAATACAACGTTTTAGTGAGGAGAGCTGGGGAGCTGTTCACAGCTGTGACATTCTTTTTATCAGTCCTGCCACCCAGAAGACCTCATGTTGATCCTTTACTGTGTGCAGGCACCAAAGCAGGTGTCTCAAGCCACTGGGAGTATGCTTATAGTAGGCCTTCCTCAGCTGCATTGTGAAGTAAGTTATATAGGTCAAGAGGTGATCAGAAGCTCCATGTGTGCATCTCATATTCCAGCTTTCTGGGGCATGTGTCAGAGCTAAGACTGTTTGTATGGTCTCGTGACTTGAAATAGATGTATCTGAGATATCGGTTTTTAAATTCTGTGGTACTTCAGAGATGACTCTGCAGTAGCTAGCCAAGACCTGTAAGAGATTTATAACCTGAAAATGTGTGCTAGCTTCTCATATCTGTAGAGGCAGTGTGACATGAGAGATAGTGTGAAGCATAAAGCCTAAGTCTCTAAGGACCTCACGTGCAAAGGATTGCAGTGGTTGCAAATCCTCTGTTTGGTGAGTCAAATGCACTAAACCATTTAACGATTCTGTAAAGGCTTTCCAAATTGTTAAATAGGTTTAGGAACCAATATGGGATCTGTGTTGGGAAGGGGACATGTTTAGGGTGTCCCTTCTAAAAAACACAATTCCTTATAGTAAGTTCTAATGTTTTGTGACCAAAATCCGGTTGCAAAACATTCGTATTTTACCAGCACCCCAAAGGAGGTTGTAACTCATTCATAAATGAATGTTGGAAAGAAAATTAAGGACTAGGCAGTGATCCATGGCACCACTGCTTACTCCTTTTTTTTATTTAATTTTTTTTTATAAAGGAATACAAGCTACAGGGGTGTGTGGTCTGAGCCCAGGCAAGATGGCTGCCTAATCTCTCACCTCCCCTGCTTCGAGGAGAGATCACAGGCCATCCAACATGAAACCAGCTGTAAGAGGTGCTACTCTTGCTTGAATCAACTCCAACACATCTCAAGACCCGATGTGAGTGGTTTCTCACCATCACTGACCTTATTTAAGTGATAGACAGGGACACGAGGCGTTGAATGTCACACTACATGAACTAACATGGCGTTGCCCAGTCACCTCCAAGAATATGGGATGACTTCAAGCGGTATTGCATTGCTGCTACACCTGCCTGAAACCTAACCTCCTGCAAAATCCACGGTCGACTTATGTCATCCAGTTGACGACTAATCAGTGAGCTCTATTAAATGTCGGTGCTCAGAGAGATCAGAACGGTTGGAGCCTGTCTTGCCACATTGTAAGATTTGTGTGCCACTAAACCTTTGAAACCTTGCCAGACTGTATTATTTTTAGGCTACTAAACCTCCAAAACCTCGCAGTAACCCAAAAATACCACCCTTTACTCACCTTGCTGTTCGCCGCACCGTGTTTCTATCTTCCGACATGAACAATCATTGCCACTGAATATGGTGCGAATGTAAGCAGCTTTACATCCCCGCCTTACAACTTAGTGTGCTGCAAACTCCAAGAACGATCAAAGCATTTGATGTGACTGGTGTGTGCAGCGTAACATTCCCGTGTTGCCCGACTAAAGAAACTGGTGTGCTCCCAAGCTTTCAGAACATCATGGGCACCCTGAGATACCTTCCTGAACTCCTTTTGCCCCGCTGGCTAACTGATGTTAATGCTTCATTAGCGCTTCACCCCCACTGCCTACCTACCATACAGTGCTCAATTTACCCAGGTTGATGTATGCTTAACACATAGCTACCTGAATGGGCTGCCTGCTTCATGATTGAAGTACTGGATAGATTCCTCACTCTCCCTAGCTTCTCCCATTTGTCTTGACAAGAATAACTTGAGTATGTTCCTTTAGCACCCTGAATAACTTTAGACCACTTACTACATGTGATTACTGTACCACTGCAAGTACATATACCATGTAAAACATGAGATCACAGTAAGCCCAATTACATCTAGCTCATATTCTGTGCGCTGCTAAACTTCATGCTATAATCACACAAGTGAATCTTGAAGTGAAAATCAATCAAGCGGATCATTAGTACGACCAGCACAGCATTGGTACAACAAATGTAGCAAATAAATGAGATAGTCGTGCAGCATATATAACCATCAATAACATATTGAGGGAAGTAAACAAGTTAATCTAATACCCTGTTCAGTGACCTTATAACTGTTGTGAATTACTCTTGCTTATCTGAGACACTTCATCAACACCTATACGTATCACTAACCCCTAGACCCCACTAAACAAACTCTATCAAGGCAGACTCCAGACCCAAAGAAAGATAACTAAAAGAGACCAGAGAGCACACAGACCATAGCCCCGGACAAAAAAGATTCAAATATGATCCTCCGCTTATGGACTCCCCTGTTAAAAACAAAACAGACCCTGGAACCTCCATGCACATCAACTAAGCTCAACACTGATAACTTACAATTGGATATGCGAGATATCAAAAAAGAGCTACACAATATAACCCAAAGAATGAACAGAGCTGAATGTAGAGTCCGCAGAGTAGAAGAGCAATCACGCGCTCTAGAAAAGAAAGTACAATCTCATGAAAAGAAGATACTACTTCTTGAAAAAGAAATCACAAACCTGGAAGACAGAAATTGAAAAGGGAACCTTAGAATTTTTAGTTTGCCTGAACAGAGGATGAATGTGACTTCTGTGTGTCTTTCTTAGAGGCATGAATACCACAAGCGCTTTAAAACGACTTCAAAAGGGACTTTGAAATCTAACAAGCCCACAGAGTACCAACAAAATCTATCAAGCACCTCAAGACTCAGACACATGATCTTCAAACCCTTAAGGTATGAACACAGAAATGATTCTACAACACATGAGATCTGCAAAATCAATCTCCTGGAAAGAACAGAAGATTGGTATCTCCCAAGACAATGCAATAAATACAATAAAACGCAGGAAAAGTTTCTTGCTCTATGAAACAAGCTGAAAGCAATGGAGTTAAAATTTTCCTTCGCAGACCCAGCCAAACTACGAATCATCAAAAATGGAAGAACTCTCTATTTTGAGGAACTGAAAGATTTAGAGAACTTCCTGGATGACCTGTCACAACATTCAATGGACACACAACTATTTCTCTTGCTCCTCTGCATTTACAAGTGCCACCTACTAACCATTACCTAAACATTATTACATAGAAAACCTTACTAACCCTTACTTAAACCCTACTACCTATAACTCTAACCAACTGCTGGTCCACAGAATGAATAAGCCCCATTTTCATGATCTAACAGCATATTAACACCATCTACTATTTAACTTCCCACACTTAGTATAATCGACCAACATATCTGTAAGTGGACTTACTAATAGATAACTCGTCTGTAACAGTACTCAAATACATCTAACATCTTTGTTTTACATTCTCCTTTAACAAGGATATACCACAATTTCACTACCACTAATCCACTAATTCTTCAATTCCCTAACTGTTTCTCAGGTTACATATGAACCTATCGGTGTTGCATACATTTGTTGTTTCCTCTTCATGTTTCAATGTTGCTTATGATTTAGTTTGAACTGCGGAACACCTAGGTATTAGCCTTAATCCCAAGGCTCTTTATATTGCTAACCTTCAGTCAGTTCTTGTTCCTATTCCACAAACAGTATTAGAATCTGTCATTAGTAGTTTGTTGCCACTGCTATGATTTCTGTTCTAATGCTCAGTCCAAATTTTTTTTATCAGCATAATTCAAAACATTTATTTTACCTTGCTCACATAAGACCTATCTTTGCATTCTCTTTGATACATACATGAATGATGCCATTCTCTACTTCAGTTTTATTGTGCATTTTTACAGGTTTGTCCAGCCACTGTCATACAGCCTGATACCCTATCTCAATGGCCCTTCATTCATAACTTTTATAAAGTTTCAGTAGCTAGTAATACGCCTGTAACAGACCTTTCACTCTGTTCCATGTGTTTTAAGTATCACAACATTAGATAGCATTAACTCTTTCTCATCAGATCTCCCGTGCTAGTTCTACCTCCTCCCAGTCACCGTTCCTTCCCTGGATCCTCTACCTTAACCTCCTCTGGAAGATATTATTTGGTTGGGTTATGGGTGGGTTAAAAGGTTTACCTTTCTATACCCTATCCCTTTCTCTTCCTCCTATGCTCCTTTTTCTTTCTTTTGTCACTCTCATTGGCCTATCTCTCCATGGACGTCACAGCTTGTTCCTACAAACCTATAGAACACACAGCATCACCTATCTTGATTTGCAAGTTAATAAATATCAATTACAGAACTCATTAACTCGCTTTGTTCACGTACCTCTCACAAATCTTGCTGCACTACAATACCATACTCTCTTACAGGAGGTGGAAGCTCCCCAACTCAACTCTGTCTGCTTAATATCAAGAAGTCCACCAGAATCCACCACCCTCTCAATCTAGTAGTCGGAAATAAAAGATACACCACTCCCATTCTACCCCATTGAATAATAATTCTCTTGGACTACTCTCTCTCTCAACACAAAAGGTTTTAACCATCCGGTTAAACAGAAAAAAAAACATCGACTACTGTGCAAAACTTAAAGGAGATATAATCCTATTACAGGAAACTAAACTAGGTGATCAGGACTGTAAATATCTACTTTATAAAGGGATTTAGATCATACATGGCTCCCCTGCCAAGAAAAAAAATTGAGTCTTAACCCACTTATCCCAAAGATCCAACCTAGTTGTCATAGATAACACCCATGATAATGAGGGAAGATGGTCAACGAGCTGAGTCAAACATTTCACCACTGAACTTTGTTCTGTTAATGTCTATGCCCCGTCACCAGAAGACTATGAATTCTGGATCACTCTAAATAAACCATTATGCCTACTCCCAAGTGACTCCTACATCCTCCTCCTCGCAGGAGATCAGACCTAACAGATCCCATAAACAAATGAGGAATTTGTTCGAAATATTGCCTGAACGATATTTGGCATCTACACAATCCGACATGCAGCAAATTTCATTCTACTTCCACCCACATAACCCCCTAGACAGAATAGACTGTTTCCTAACTAGTAACATCCTCACATCCAAAGACTCTAATTCCAGCATCAAACCAATACTAATATCAGACCATGCATGTATATCAGTAGACCTAAATACTACTCAAAGCCCCCCAAAATCGAAACAGTGGAGATTTAATGAGATTCTACTTGACGACCAACCATACATTGATAAGATTAAAAGTGCTATCAAAATGTTTTTCAAAGAAAATGAATCAGATGACATTAACAAAGAGACCCTCTGGAATGCTATAAAATCCTCCATTAGAGGTGATATTATCAGCATTATGTCTAATATTAACAAACAATCCAAAAAATCCCTTAATAAATTAGAACACTCCATATAACAGCTATGAAAGAAATTCTTCAGACAAAAGACCAAAGAACCCTACTGCAAGTGAAAGCCTTAAAGTATGAATATAATAAATATTAAGTAGTAGAGCACACAAGCAGGTACAAAATACATTTAAAAAAAATTCACAGAATCTAACAAGGCAGGCAGATCTGTAGCAAACTATGTAAAATTTGAAGGCAGCCTCAAAGACATTCCCTTGGTCAGAAACAAAATAGGATCAATAACTTCTTTCAAAGAATTCTGTTATGACTTATATGACCCAAAGCACATGTGCACACTCAAAGAATGCAATGAGTGCTTAGAGTTGATACATCTCCCCGAAACATCTAAATCAGACCACATACAACTCAATCACCCCTTTTCACGACTGGAAATCAATGGCTATTTGATCTCTAAAGCCAGGCAACGCTATGGCCCCTGACGGCCTCCCCACCAATTTTTATAAAACGTTCCAAAACGAACTCATCGCCCACCTGGAAAACCCTCTTTAACCAATTTGATGAGACCGGAACGATTTCGGGCTCTGCATCTAAAGCTACTATCACGGTTATACATAAAGAAACCAAAGTCCCTCTTGAGGTGAACAATTATAGGCCTATCTACCTTCTGAACTTAGACTGTAAAATATATGCAAAAATCCTGGCGACCAGATTAGAAAAAGTTCTTCCTTCCCTCGTTCACTGATCACAAACCGGGTTTATTAAAGGCAGGCATGGGAAGGATAACATAAGACTTTTCTGCCACATAGTTGCTAAAGCCAAATCTTTAAATTCCCTGCAATAGCCGTGGCTTTAGATGCGAAAAAGGCCTTTGATAAGGTCTCATGGACCTTTCTGCTTGCTGCCATGCACAATTTTAATATAGACAGTATCTTCAGCCGACAGGTTTTTGTTTTATATTCAAATCTATCTGCCCGCATAAGGGACTAATGGATACCTCTCAGACAAGATTAGCCTGGCACAAGGAACTAGACAAGGCAGCCCCCTCTTTCCCATACTATACCTTTTAGCAATAGAACCACTCTTAACAATTATCAGAACCTCTACATTGATACCAGATAATCCCTTCAACGATAACCCATAGAAAGTCGCTGCTTACGCTGATGATGTACTCATCTTCAAAATGGATGCTGAAAGAGCGCATCCCACTGTACTGGAACTAATATCCTTCTATTCTAAAGTCTCTGTTTACTTCTTAAACTCAGACAAGATTGAAGTCTTTCCACTCAGCAATATAACGTTTGCTTCAATCTTACAAAATACCAAGCTGCACTGGCGACCCACAAAGATTAAATACCTATGAATGTCATTCAAAATAATATAGAAGGTACAAAGAAAATAACAGAAGACAACCTACTCCAAAAAGTGAAAGACCTGCTCTCAAGCTGGTCACCGAAATTCATGACCTTGTGGGGATGTTATTGAACGCATTGAAATAATGACTGCTTCACGAGTTGGCTTTGTATTATCTAGGTTACCTATACAACTATCTGAAAAATTCTTTGCTAATGTAAACCAATCACACAATTACTATTGAAAAGGAAAAGAAGCAGAATCTCCCTCAAAAAGCTAAATCTAAACAAACAATTCGGAGGTTTAAACCTCCCAAACTTTTGTAAGCACCAACATGCCCTCCTAATCAATCAAGCTACTTTGTAGCACAATAAAGCTCTCAGGACACACCATTGTGGCTTCACATAGAAAAATCTTTAGTGAAGCCTTATTCACTAATCTCATTATCAACCATGAAAAGAATACCACTCCTATCCTCACACCACATAATAAAAGACATGATCTTTGCACTCAAATCACTAGACGGAAGACTTCTAAATAAAATTCATAACTCGGAGTATGCCTCTCTATGGACAACCCTAAAATAAAAAGCGATGGTAAAACCCGCTCATGGTCCACCTGGGCATTGAATAAGATTCTTTTGATAAAAGATCTTGGACTCCCACCATACCCTAAAACATTTGCAGAACTCCAGATTGCACACAAACTAGAGAACATCGAATTTAATAACTTTCTAAAAAAAAACAGTTGCATTAAAGAAGATCCTAACCCACATAGTAGTGATTTAATAGCCCTATTAGTCGAAGGTTCTGAACTACCACATGCAGCCTCTTCAATATATAAAATCTTAACATCCACCGCTGCTAACCAGAGGTCCACATGCGAAATCCAGTCTAGGTGGATTGTTGCTACCAACACCACCCTCGCTCCTAGTATTTACTGATGATACATGGAAAAAGATATGGACATCCGCTCTCAAAAATAAAATATCTCATATCCCATTACAATGCAAATACTGGATTTTACATAGAATGTACTGGATGCCAGAAAAACTCTCAAAATTAGGACTCAGACTCTACCACATGTTGGAACAGTCAAGACTCTACTGGCTCTCTCAGACACGTTATTCCATTGCAGAAAACTCCAGGAATTCTGGAAAGAGATCTATAAAAACTATTAATGATATTTTTGAAACTAATATACTCTTAGACTTCCATTTAGCAACCTTAGGTTCTTGGTCCCAGCAATCTAAATGTAAGTTAAGCCCCCATGACATGTACTTACTCTAGTATAGGGATCAGAAACGTTCTGTGTGAATGGAAATCATATCAAAACTTATCAGACCACACCTGGTAGGCTTGGATCTGCTTTACAAGAAGCGCAGACAATGTGATATCCAACGGCATCTTCAACCCCCAAACCACATGGAAACTGTGGAACAAATTACATTTCTACCTGCAGAAAATGAAACCTCCTTATTATGGTATTCAACACCCCTACGCAGATAAAGTTCACCCCTCCACCTCTCAGCCTATGCAACACTAACCTCAAAGATTTTGGCACTGTATGACCATGATGACACCCCTCCTTACATCTTCTCCCCTCATCTCTCTTCCTCCTACTGCCTTGGGATGCATCTCCTATCCTTATCCCCCATCTGGGGGCGTACATAGCTAAATATGCTTTCTGTACTATATGATGCCAATATGAATGTGACAGTATCCATTACAAACTATGTAAGTGCTAATAATATTACTTGTCTTCACACATTGTGTTCAGTATCCCCTCTGCTCCTCTCCTCTATGCATCCTCTCCGAAAACACTTAATAAAATATTTTGAAATTTAAAAAAAGGAATACAAGCTGCATTTAAAAAAGATTACTATATTTTAAAGTAGTCACAGACATGATCCAACAGGCCACCATCCTTGTGATGGTACCGAATGGATGTGGGAGGGGGCAGGAGGTGGGGTCACACTTTTCAACGTACTTTATTAATATTCTTGAGGTAGGTCAAATTGTGGCCCAATATGAATAAGTATTTTGTAAACAGACCTATTAGAATAAGTCTGTTGACCCAATACTAATGTATTCGGTAAACATTGACTCCCAAATTGCAGTCATTTTTACCAAATAAATTTGTAGTACATTTGGCCCATAGGTCTGTCTTAACTAAGAGGTGTAGTAGCTTAGCTTTGTAAATCTTAGTTCTTTGACCTGCTTAACTTTTGGCATAGCTTGACCATCCGAAGCTTGGGCCTGCGTGAGTTGTATTGACAGCTTTGCTTTCTTGTGGAGGGAATGTTGCAGGTGGGAATCTGTTACATCAGCGTTACTAACAAATACAATCTCTAATGTTGACATATCGTTAAGATCACAGTTCCAAATTTGTGACAAAGGAGAGTCCACGTTGTAGAAGTGCCCCACTGCCTGTACCCTTTATGACACATGCACAGTTTACAAATGCTGCAGATGCCTTTTGGAATATTTAACCAGCGCATCCCATTGTGACTGTCAAATTATGCACAGATATATCTCTCAGGCACTGCAACCTGTAAATCCACTTCTCTGATTTCAGTTACCTTGCCTACCGCAACTTCATGATTGACACGTACCGGTTGAATCCTCAAGAATATTTGACATCCACTGCTTGTCGCCGGAACCTGGCTGGAGATGTATGCGCCATCATGAGGTGCGTGTCTGGAAAAAGGATTATGCTAGAATTATGTAATGCGGTAAGACCTTCATCAGGACAAGAGGTGTCTTGAAGTGAAATCGAGGCATAATAGTCACAGAAAGGAGAGCAAAGGGAAGGGAGAAGAAAAATGAGTGGCCTGTGAGCGAGAAGACATTGTTGGACAAATTCAGAGTAGAGTATTTTTAGGCTTAACAAGGGTGTAAGATGCACTGGACTAAGCACTGTTCTTCCATTCCACTGGAAGAGATGTATGTTGGTCCCAGTACTGGGACAGGAGGTAGAGGGTCAAGGTTGGATGTGTTGAATTGTATTATTTATTTTCAGCCCTCAAGATGATTCTCGTGCATTTGTGGACTCTGTTGGGGGTTTTACTTTATGCATGAGTAACTTTAATCAATGTAATCATTTTGACTGATTACAATGTCACCCTGTGACTTTTTTAGTCATTTTGTAGCTTTCTTGCTTTCTGCAAGGCATAAACCTACTTTTTAATGTTATGAACTAATTTTGGGGATTTTATGAACTTCTGTGCCATTTTGCTTGTTACTGCTTGCTTTTCAGGGTACATGCCTTCCTGGAGCAATGGGGACTCGTCAACTACCAGGTGGATGCTGAAAGTCGTCCGACTCCAATGGGGCCACCGCCCACTTCACACTTTCATGTTCTAGCTGATACCCCCTCTGGACTGGTACCATTGCAACCCAAGACCCCCCAGGTGAGAGCAGTTGGTAGTTATGCACAGCATTTATGGTCCATCATATTTCTTGGTGATCCAGTCCAATCACTTTGAAGATAATTGTTTGGGTGTTGCAATGGAAATTTGTTGTATATCCATATGGCTTTTATAAACAGGTGGATAGCCTAGTGAGTGAAAGGGAGAAGTTGGAAAGCATGCAACACGGTTGTCTTGTCTGTAGGCAGATTGTAGGATAAAGTCCTGGGTCTCACATCAGGTTGTCATTGTGTTACAGTGTGACACTCCGTTTGTGAAGTATTCTCACAGTTCGAGGACCAAATCCTGAAGTCATAGCAGGCTCCTGGAGTGATGTTAGAGAATGGGTTTTGGGTAACAGTGTGATGTAATGTTCTAATGTTGGATTCAACACTCGTTAACTATTTTTCTGGAATGTCCAGGTTTTCACTCCCGGAGTCTGAGTTAGGAAGCGCTCCTTTCTAAAAACCCAAAAAATTGTCAAATTTACCCTCACTTGTTGATATGGTTTGAAGGCTTGTCCCAATTTATATGTATGTTACAATGAACTCTTACCACATCTGTTCAAATAATTTCTTAAACATTTACCAAACTCTTTAAGGCCATTTTGTAATTTTGGGGTATGGACATTGTAAGGAAATGCCTCCTTGGCATGGTTACCCCCTGACATTTTGCCTTTGCTGATGCCAAGTTATGATTTGAAAGTGTGCTGAGGCCTGCTAACTAGGCCCCAGCACCAGTGTTCTTTCCCTAACCTGTACCTTTGTCTCCACAATTGGCACACCCTGGCATCCAGGTAAGTCCCTTGTAACTGGTTCCCCTGGTACCAAGGGCCCTGATGCCAGGGAAGGTCTCTAAGGGCTGCAGCATGTCTTATGCCACCCTGGGGACCCCTCACTCAGCACAGACACACTGCTTGCCAGCTTGTGTGTGCTGGTGGGGAGAAAATGACTACGTCGACATGGCAGTCCCCTCAGGGTGCCATGCCAACCTAACACTGCCTATGGCATAGATAAGTCACCCCTCTAGCAGGCCTTACAGCCCTAAGGCAGGGTGCACTATACCACAGGTGAGGGCATAGGTGCATGAGCACTATGCCCCTACAGTGTCTAAGCAAAACCTTAGACATTGTAATTGTAGGGTAGCCATAAGAGTATATGGTCTGGGAGTCTGTCATACACGAACTCCACAGCACCATAATGGCTACACTGAAAACTGGGAAGTTTGGTATCAAACATCTCAGCACAATAAATGCACACTGATGCCAGTGTATATTTTATTGTGAAATACACCCCAGAGGGCATCTTGGAGATGCCCCCTGAAAACATACCCGACTTCCAGTGTGGGCTGACTAGTTTTGCCAGCCTGCCACACACCAGACATGTTGCTGGCCACATGGGGAGAGTGCCTTTGTCACTTTGTGGCTAGTAACAAAGCCTGTACTGCGTGGAGGTGCTTCTCACCTCCCCCTGCAGGAACTGTAACATGTGGCGGTGAGCCTCAAAGGCTCACCCCCTTTGTTACAGCCCCCCAGGGCACCCCAGCTAGTGGAGATGCCCGCCCCCACTTTTGGCAGCAAGCCTGGAGGAGCTAATGAGAAAAACAAGGAGGAGTCACTGACCAGTCAGGACAGCCCCTAAGATGTCCTGAGCTGAGGTGACTCTGACTTTTAGAAATCCTCCATCTTGCAGATGGAGGTTTATCCCAATAGGATTAGGGATGTGCCCCCCTCCCCTCAGGGAGGAGGCACAAAGAGGGTGTAGCCACCCTCAGGGCTAGTAGCTATAGGCTACTAACCCCCCTGACCTAAACACACCCCTAAATTGAGTATTTAGGGGCTCCCAGAACCTAGCAAGATAGATTCCTGCAACCTGAAGACGAAGAAGGACTGCTGACCTGAAAGCCCTGCAGAGAAGACGGAGACACCAACTGCTTTGGCCCCAGCCCTACCGGCCTGTCTCCCCACTTCAAGAAAAACTGCAACAGCGACGCGTTCCACAGGGTCCAGCGACCTCTGAAGCCTCAGAGGACTACCCTGCATCTAAAAGGACCAAGAACTCCTGAGGACAGCGGCTCTGCTCCAAAGAAGAAACATCTTTGCAACAAAGAAGCAACTTTTAAAGACAACAAGTTTCTCGCCGGAAGCGTGAGACTTTGCACTCTGCACCCAACGCCCCCGGCTCGACCTGTGGAGAAACAACACTACAGGGAGGACTCCCCTGTGAGTAGCCAGAGTTGACCCCCCTGAGCCCCCCCAGCGACACCTGCAGAGGGAATCCAGAGGCTCCCCCTGACTGCGACTGCCTGCTTCTAAGAACCCGACGCCTGGTAAAGACACTGCACCCGCAGCCTCCAGGACCTGAAGGATCCGACCTCCAGTGCAGAAGCGACCCCCAGGTGGCCCTCTCCCTTGCCCAGGTGGTGGCTACCCCGAGGAGCCCCCCCCCCCCCTTGCCTGCCTGCTTCGCTGAAGAGACTCCTGGGTCTCCCATTGAACTCCATTGCAAACCCGACGCCTGTTTGCACTCTGCTCTACTTTTTGTGCTAACTTGTGTCCCCGCGTGCCGCTGAGGGTGTACTTTTTGTGCTAACTTGTGTCCCCCCCCGGTGCCCTTCAAAACCCCCCTGGTCTGCCCTCCGAAGGCACGGGTACTTACCTGCTGGCAGACTGGAACCGAGGCACCCCGTTCTCCATTAAAGCCTATGTGTTTTGGGCACCACTTTGACCTCTGCACCTGACCGGCCCTGAGCTGCTGGTGTAGTAACTTTGAGGTTGCCCTGAACCCCCAACGGTTGGCTACCTTGGACCCAACTTTGAACCCTGTAGGTGGTTTACTTACCTACAAAACTAACAAACACTTACCTCCCCCAGGAACTGTTGAAAATTGCACTGTCTAGTTTTAAAATAGCTTATTGCCATTTTTGTGAAAACTGTACATGCTATTTTGCTGATTCAAAGTTCCTAAGTTACCTAAGTGAAATACCTTTCATTAGAAGTATTACTTGTAAATCTTGAACCTGTGGTTCTTAAAATAAACTAAGAAAATATATTTTTCTATACAAAAACCTATTGGCCTGGAATTGTCTTTGAGTGTGTGTTCCTCATTTATTGCCTGTGTGTGTACAACAAATGCTTAACACTACCCTCTGATAAGCCTACCGCTCGACCACACTACCACAAAATAAAGCATTAGAATTATCTCTTTTTGCCACTATCTTACCTCTAAGGGGAACCCTTGGACTCTGTGCATGCTATTTCTCACTTTGAAATAGTGCATACAGAGCCAACTTCCTACAGACATCTTATATTCCCTCTTCAGATAGTGGCATGGCCAAGCAATATTTTATGTTTGCTGCTAACATGACTGGGAATTCAGGTTTTCTTTAAATCTCCCTTCATCTTGCAGCAGACACCAGCGGCTCAACAAATGCTCAGCTTCCCAGACAAGGCCAAAGAGAAACCCACCGACCTGCAGAACTTTGGGTTGAGGACAGACATGTACAGCAAGAAGAACACTCCTTCCAAGGTAATGGTTCCTTTCTCAACAGAAGGCTTCGTCCTCCGTGTGCTCTACCCTTTGATACACTTCACATGCACTTTGCTAACCTTTCTAATGTGTTCTTCACAGAGCAAAGCTGCAGCCAGTGCCACGCGGGATTGGTCAGAGCAAGAGACACTACTGCTGCTAGAGGTGTGATATTGGGACATACCACCCTGGGAAAGGGGACTTGGTGGAAGTTAATTTCTGTAGTGATGTATTAGCAGAAAAGTGACCTGCTTTGGAGGACTTGTAAATGTAAAAATTCTTTGCCATCCTCCATGAAGGTAGGGAAATATTTAAAGCTTATGGGAACCTGTTTAAAAAAGTAGTTATCACTTTCAGCACTGATCTTTTTTGTATCTGGAAGCATAGAATTCCTTCCTGCAGTCAGAGCAGTTCTGTTGAGTGTGTGAAGAAATTTAAAAAATCTAACTATTTGATGCTGAAACTTTACTGACAAGGAGGGAAATCCTTCTAATTTTCGCAAGCTTAAATATTTTGCTTCTCTATTGCCACATAAATATTGTAATATTTAAAAGATTACAGTTATAGGTACTGGCAACATTTCTATAACTCAAAAAACACTTCTTGACAGCCTAGTCTATAACCTAATGCTGTTTTTCTTGGTCTAAACTGAAACCCACTAGAAGAGAATCAAATGAAAAAGCTCAAAATATTTAAAGGAAGATCCACAAGAGAAAGAATATATCTAGTACTTTGGTAGTGGTGGTGGTGGTGGTGAATGAATCTAGGAAAAGATGTCGAAGAAAGCTTGAAAATTATCCTTGAAATCAACAAAGCTTAGTGACAGATGGATGCCATTAGATGGATTATTTTGCTGATTTCGCAAGTCAAGTACAAATCTAAAAATAAACTAATTTAAAAAATAGTGTGGGCTCTGATGTGGTACTGCATTTTCTCGGCAGGCCTTGGAGATGTACAAAGATGACTGGAACAAAGTATCAGAGCACGTGGGCAGCCGCACGCAAGATGAATGCATCCTCCACTTTCTACGCCTTCCCATTGAGGACCCCTACCTAGAGGATTCAGAGTCATCCCTTGGACCACTTGCCTACCAGCCCATCCCCTTCAGCCAGTCAGGGAACCCTGTCCTGAGCACGGTGGCCTTCCTTGCCTCTGTGGTGGACCCTAGAGTGGCATCTGCGGCTGCTAAATCTGCATTAGGTGAGTGAATACACGGGCTTTGCTGTAGAATGACAATATTACTTTGGGCCATGCCCATCCACTTGTAAAAGTTTGCAAGAGGAGACGGGGCATTCAAGGATTATTTATGATATTTTGGCAGAACCATAATTGATACTTGTAAGATAATATGTGCATGATAGTGTTTTTTGAGGTGGCAGTTCCTAATGGTGCCCATGCTTGAAACCTTCAGTGACCTATATGCTTGTGTGAGCTGTTTCTACAGCAGATACCTGCTTGTGTGGCTTTGAGGCATCCATGGTATGTAGTGTGCTTTAAGATCAAAGCAAAAGATTTATAATTTTAATTTGCTACAAAAGTTCTAATTCTTTCATCCCTCTCAAATGTAATAATGGGATGAATGATATGAGGGCAGTCTTGAACCAGCGTTTTTGCACTGTAGGACAGTTGAAAGCTAAGTTTTTCATCATGAGTAGTTGTCTCCGCTGTTCCCAACTGTCTCCACCTGCCTCCCTAGAACCATCCAGTGTCTGTCTCTCTGTGTGAATGTTAAATATTTTGTGGAAATAATGGTAATTAAGAAATGGAGGATGGCCCATGTGATTGGAGTACCAAGAATGAGGGTGTTATTACAGTGAGTAAACCGTACTGTTCTTATTTCCCAGTTCCTTTACTCACAGAAACTGGGCTGAATAGTTTAACACAAACTTGTTAGCCTTGAAGGTAAGATCCAGCATGTAATATTTATAAAGAGCATGGGCAAAGGCAAGGATGCTACTATGCTGATAACATTAGTATAATCATGCCTTTGATCTGATTGATGTCTCCCTTAGAATTTACATCTTGCATGAATACCTTCAAGTTGTCTGAGATGCCATGTATTGTTTAGCCACCTTTTGACAGAGATCATTTATTTTGTTGTTGAAGAGTGCAGGAAGCTTGCTATTTATGCTATATACCAAATGTAGGGATACACTATGCAGATAGTACAGGTGACCCTTATTGGTTTAGAGGAGTTAAATTAATAATGTTAAACACTATATTGTGGTAGGGTGGACAAGCAGTTTAGGCTTATCAGAGGGTAGAGCGAAGCATTTGTTGAAAACAATCAGTAAATGAGAGACACAATCAAAAATAAACTTGAGACCAATTTAGAAAAATAGCATGGATTTTTATACTTTTAGGACACCAAAATCTTTAGGATTAGGTAAGTACTGGTTGAGTTAGCAATGTTTACAGTGAGGCAAAAATGTCTCACAAATGCACATTTATTGGTAATGCTTTCCCATAAACAAAGAAACATGTACTGCATGCAAGTACTTGCAATTGTATTTTGGGGGTCCCCCTTAGGATTTAGGGTGCTAGGGGATTAAGGTCAAGTGAGCCATCAGCTGCTCGGGTTTACCTGCCCTGGAGTATCCAGTGCAGAGGTGCTGGACGGGTCGGAAGCTTTGCGCGCTGCACTGTTGGCAAAGAAGTGGGAGCACCTTGAACTGGGCTGCAGAGGGAGACCTGGGGACAAGTCCGGGAGCTACCAATGGGGGCTCAGTTTGTGAGGGTCCTGGAAGCAAGGGGGCACTGTTGATGATTCTGGAACCAAACTGGGAAGCTCGAGTGCAGGGGGTTTTGGTCAGCTGGCTCTGTGCGTTGAAGGCACTTAAGGTTCTTTGTCAGACCTGAAGAAGGGTAAAGGAAAAAAAAAAAAAAACAGCAAGCAAACAAACTCACTGTCTACTTTTCAAAACTGTAAAAATTCATAGTTCAAAAAGTACTCACCTGATTCCGAAGATCTTGTGTAGGAAGTTGGCTCTGTATGTACTATTTCAAAGCAAGAAATAGCATGCACAGAGTCCAAGGGTTCCCCTTAGAGGTAAGATAGTGGCAAAAAGAGATAATTCTAATGCTCTATTTTGTGGTAGTGTGGTCGAGCAGTAGGCTTATCAGAGGGTAGTGTTAAGCATTTGTTGTACACACACAGGCAATAAATGAGGAACACACACTCAAAGACAATTCCAGGCCAATAGGTTTTTTTTATAGAAAAATATATTTTCTTAGTTTATTTTAAGAACCACTGGTTCAAGATTTACAAACAATACTTTAAATGAAAGGTATTTCACTCAGGTATTTTAGGAACTTTGAATAATCACAATAGCATGTACAGTTTTGGCAAAAATGGCAATAAGCTATTTTAAAAATGGACACAGTGCAAAAATCAACAGTTCCTGGGGGAGGTAAGTATTGGTTAAGTTCACAGGTAAGTATAGCACTTACAGGGTTCAAAGTTGGGTCCAAGGTAGCCCACCGTTGGGGGTTCAAGGCAAACCCAAAGTTACCACACCAGCAGCTCAGGGCCGGTCAGGTGCAGAGGTCCAAGTGGTGCCCAAAACACAGAGGCTTCAATGGAAATAGTGGTGCCCCGGTTCCAGTCTGCCAGCAGGTAAGTACCCGCGACTTTGGAGGGCAGACCAGGGGGGTTTTGTAGGGCACGGGGGGACACAAGCAGGCACAGAAAGTACACCCTCAGCGGTACAGGGGCGGCCGGGTGCTGAGTGCAAACAGGTGTTGGGTTTGCAATAGGATTCAATGGGGAGACCCGGGGGTCTCTTCAGCGATGCAGGCAAGGGGGGGGGGGGAAGGGGGCTCCTCTGGGTAGCCACCACCTGGGCTAGAAAGAGGGTCGTCTGGGGGTCGCTCCTGCACTGGAGTTTGGTTCCTTTTGGTCCTGGGGGCTGCGGGTGCAGTGTGTTTTCCAGGCGTCGGGTTCCTTGAAGCAGGCAGTCGCGGTCAGGGGGAGCCCCTGGATTCCCTCTGCAGGCGTCGCTGTGGGGCTCATGGGGGTCAACTCTGGCTACTCACGGGCTCGCAGTCGCCGGGGAGTCCTCCCTGTGGTGTTAGTTTTCCGCAGGTCGAGCCGGGGCGTCGGGTGCAGAGTGGAAAGTCTCACGCTTCCGGCGGAAAACGTGTGGTCTTTAAAAGTTGCTTCTATGTTGCAAAGTTGCAGTTTTGTTGAACAGGGCCGCTGTCCTCAGAGCTTCTTGGTCCTTTTAGATGCAGGGTAGTCCTCTGAGGCTTAAAAGGTCGCTGGACCCTGGGGGACGTGTTGCAGTTTTTCTTGAAGTGGGGAGAGAGGCCGGTAGGGCTGGGGCCAAAGGAGTTGGTGTCTCAATCTTCTCTGCAGGGCTTCAGGTCAGCAGTCCTTCTTCGTCTTCAGGTTGCAGGAATCTATCTTCCTAGGTTTTGGGGGCCCCTAAATACTCAATTTAGGGGTGTGTTTAGGTCTGGGAGGATAGTAGCCAGTGGCTACTAGCCCTGAGGGTGGCTACACCCTCTTTGTGCCTCCTCCCTGTGGGGAGGGGGCACATACCTAATCCTATTGGGGGAATCCTCCATCTGCAAGATGGAGGATTTCTAAAAGTCAGTCGCCTCAGCTCTGGACACCTTAGGGGCTGTCCTGACTGGGGAGTGACTCCTCCTTGTTTTTCTCATTATCTCCTCCAGCCTTGCCGCCAAAAGTGGGGGCAGTGGCCGGAGGGGCGGGCATCTCCACTAGCTGGGATGCCCTGAGGCGCTGTAACAAAGGGGGTGAGCCTTTGAGGCTCACCACCAGGTGTTACAGTTCCTGCAGGGGGAGGTGTGAAGCACCTCCACCCAGTACAGGCTTTGTTCCTGGCCACAGAGTGACAAAGGCACTCTCCCCATGTGGCCAGCAACATTTCTGGTGTGTGGCTTGCTGGCAATACTAGTCAGCCCACACTGGAAGTCGGGTATGTTTTCAGGGGGCATCTCTAAGATGCCCTCTGGGTGTAGTTTTACAATAAAGTGCACACTTGCATCAGTGTGCATTTATTGTGCTGAGAAGTTTGATACCAAACTTCACAGTTTTCAGTGTAGCCCTTATGGTGCTGAGTAGTTCGTGTTTGACAGACTCCCAGACCATATACTCTTATGGCTACCCTGCACTCACAGTGTGTAAGGTTTTGCCTAGACACTTTAGGGGCATAGTGCTCATGCACCTATGCCCTCTCCTGTGGTATAGTGCACCCTGCCTTAGGGCTGTAAGGCCTGCTAGAGGGGTGACTTACCTATGCCACAGGCAGTGTGAGGTTGGCATGGCACCCTGAGGGGAGTGCTGTGTCGACTCAGTCATTTTCTCCCCATCAGAACACAGAAGCTGGCAAGCAGTGTGTCTGTGCTGAGTGAGGGGTCCCTAGGGTGTCATAAGACATGCTGCAGCCCTTAGAAACCTTCCCTGGCATCAGGGCCCTTGGTACCAGGGGTACCAGTTACAAGGGACTTACCTGGGTGCCAGGGTTGTGCCAATTGTGGAGGCAAAGGTACAGTTTTAGGGAAAGAACACTGGTGCTGGGGCCTGGTTAGCAGGCCTCAGCACACTTTCAAATCATAACTTGTTATCAGTAAAGGCAAAAAGTCAGGGGGTAGCCATGCCAAGGAGGCATTTCCTTACATCTTGGTATTAAAATGTATATAAAATGAGTTATTTTTACAAATTGGTGTCGAATTTCTTTGAGTGTATGACTCATTTACTGCCAATGTGTGTGCAATACATGCTCAGCACTACCCTCTGATATGCTTAACTGCTCACTCACACTACAATAAAAGAGAGCATTTGAGGTTTCATTTGTGCCTCTCTAATTCCTCTGAGGGTTGCTAGGACTCTTTACACAGTGTACCTCTTTTTGATCCCCTATATAAAGAGCTAGCTTCCTATATGTATCTTTATATCAGTTATCTTACTACTTTCCACATGAGCTGAAGTACCACCTGGTCTGGAGAATGTTTTTAAGAAGAGTTTGACATCAACTGCTTTCTAGGAAACAGAAATCACTTTTCCTTTAATTTGGTGTACTTATTATTCAGAAGGTGTTAAAAAGTGTGATAAATTAATGTATTAATTTGGGATCCTCACCCTTCCTGTTTTAAATGCTTTGAGTGCTCCCACAAGGCGAGCACATGCCTCTGTGAGCGTCTATAAGCATTATGGGTCAGATAAATATTGGACCTTTTTTGCTTTTGCAAATGGGCTAGTTTGCTGAATCGTTTAGTTTGCAACTGCTAAAAAGCATTTTGGTATGTATGAAACCCAAACTTCGATTTGATGACACGTTACTGAATCACAGGGTTTGTGAGCAAATACCAATTCAGTATTTGGAAGGTGTCCCTTCCAGTAACGGAATTGGAATGGCATGTTTTATGTTTTGGGTCTGAATCCCCCCCTCCCCACCCTCCCGTGAATGTAAAAAAAAAAAAAAAAAAAAAATTGAGGAAGCAGTGGCACGTTGAACCACTGAGTCATCTTAAATAAAAAACAAAACAAAAAAAGAAACTACGTTTTTTTTTTTTTTTAACATAGTTCCAATTCCGTTAGAGGAAACAAACTTCATTTTTTTAAAAATGCTTCATTAAAAAGCAATGATGGAGGTTGTCTGCTGACCCAAGCAGGCCATTATCCCTGTGATGCCACTCATTCTGAGTGGATTGCAAACTGCAACTTATCTCATTAATATTCATGAGGTAGGTCGATTTCCAACCCACTAGGAACCACTAATTAAAAATTACAACCTTCATACATGTGGAATTGCGATTTCCAAATTGCCATTCAGTAAATCTGCAAATCACAGTTACTAATCTTGATAAATATGGCCCTATATACCCCCGGTGCGCCTGAATCACTTTTTGAGATTTTGGAATGCAGTTTCATCAACACCATCTACTGCTTCTAATAAACGTAATGACCCAGTCTCCTTAAAGGGAACACCACTTGCCAAACTTATAGCTAAATAATCAATGAAGGGCTTATTCAAAGTGGCAGAAGGAAGTTCCCCTTACAGCATATGGCCTCTTTAATGGCAAATGCAATCCTAACCACGAAGATCATCCAAAGAGTTGAAACATCATCCAGGGGCAAAGGCACCCACATTTGAACGTTCTTTAAAGCAGTTTGTGTCCTTCCTAACATCATTGAAAATGTGTGATTAGCAGAAATACGGTATTGACGGAGTGCTTGGAGAATTACATACCTTCTGCAGGGGTTAATGTAAGCCACTTGCACATGTAAACTCAGTGCATCTGTCTGAAACCTGGACATGGTGTTTAATCGTTTTCTTACCTGTAGTACCCAATTACAAAAACTTGTGAGCCACCAGTTTTCTACAGTTGAAGCTTCATTGCAACATCATTCATTTTTTACCTCCATCTTTACATACCCTAATGAGATGGGGCTTGTATGTTGTCACACAATGACTAGTGTAATTTCATATCTGTGGAAATAATTGAATAAACTGCAGCGCTTAATTTTTTGCCCTTTCCTCGGGTATTAAAAACACTTGTGGAGGTCAAGCAAGGATTACACCAGCATCCTGTTTTTAATTCGTTGTTGTGATTGGTATGCTAAGCGTATCACTGGACTGGTCCTAATTTTATTTTCAGCTTTGTAAAGTGAAAGTTGTCCTCTAGAAGTAGGCATTTACCAATTCAGTACCTTCTTGTGATTCCCCGTTTTCTTTAAATCACATTTATTGTGGTTTCAAAGGATACAAATGACCATAGCACTGAGCATTAAAAACATTAGAACAACAGTGAAAATGCTCTAGCAGTTAGACCATATTAACTTGCCCAACAACCCCCCTTCCCAGGCAATTGTGCGGATCTCCTCAGATAGTAGAGTACACATTAGTTCAATAAGATGTTACAAACACTAGCATACAAACATCATGACCCAACTGTCAGACGTGTTCACACTCGTTGGGTTCCATAGGGGAAGTCCTTGTAGGAGGCTCACGCAAGTCATCTAACATGGCAGCTCATGCTCTTATTTCATATTCTAGCTTTTCATCATTCTGGACATGTTTCATCCAAATTTATATGCTGACACCTACCACTTAGAGACATCCCTGAGCCAGTCTATATATTGAGGGGGCTCTGCACTCATCCACCTCATGGCTATGCAGCGTTTTGCCAGGATCAAACCTGGCAGAACAGACATCCTACTAAGATTTCTGTTGGAAGGGGACAGGATGAAACCCAATATTACTTGGATTCTGTCCAATTGTACATGCCACACAGTGGCCTTGTTCAAGTTGTCCAGTATAGTTTGCCAGTAATGAAACAGGACTGTGCAAGTCCAGACTATATCTATAAAATCTACTATCGGGTGTTTACACCGTGGACAGGCCTTGGACCAGGGACGGTAAATCTTGTGCAGTGTTTTAGGGCAGAGGTATGTTTGGTGAATATAATTGTATTGAACTAACATGAATTTGGCATTGGCGCTGGTAATGCGAACTCCTTCATGTATGCGCATCCACTCCTTATGCGTCATTGGTTCATGTAATATGCCTGTCCTTTTGTCCTGGACCGGGAGTGCGGTCTCAGGTAGGTAATTATGTAGATCAGCTAGCATACCCCTACAGCAGTGTTACCACAGTGTTGGAACTCGGTAGGGCATCCCGGAAGGTGAGCCAGACTTCTCGAACTGTAGCAGAGATTTTAGCATATTGTAGGTATTGACCTGTACCTAGGTCAAAAGACAGCATAACGTCGTCACAACGGATGAAGAGTCCCTCAGGGTACAAGTCCCCTAAGGTATTGTATCCGCCATCTTTCCATTTCTGTACGAACATGGGTTCGAAGCAGCAGGTCCGGGGCATATGGCACACACCGGATCACCGGTTTGACCGCCTCCATCCATATCTGCGACACTTGTCTAATCACGTAAGGTGTGTTGAGGGAAACCGAGATCCAAATACCAATAGTAGAGGAAGTGCATTACCCCCATGAGCCCCTTCAAGAAGGTCTTCTCCCATGAGTTCTGCCAATGAATAGCATGTTGCAGATGTGTTGCCGTATAATAGAGCTCTATGTTGGGGATCTCCAGGCTGTATGGCCGCTTCAGAGTGGAGAGCCTAATATGTTTTGCTTTATTAGCCGACAGCAGAGCAAGGATAAGGCTATCAATCACTCTTAAGTACTATGTGGGTATTACATATGGCATGCCTGGGAGAACATAGAGACATTTGGGGAGCATTACCATTTTCACAAGCGCGATACGGCCTATAGGAAAGTCACTCATTTTGTCATGGTTACCCCCACTTTTTGCCTGTTTGTCACTGTGTTTAGACTGTCTTCATTGGGATCCTGCTAACCAGAAGCCAGTGATTGTGCTCTCTCCTCCAAATTTGGTTGCTTTGGTACCTGTTAAACCCCACAATCGGCATACTGGTGTACCCCTGTAAGTCCCTAGTATATGGTACCTAGGTACCCAGGGCATTGGTACACCAGGGGCTAGGAGGCCCCACAGAGGCTGCAACTTGTATTATGCCACCCATGGGAACCCATGCAAACTGTCTGCAGGCTTGCCGTTGCAGCCTGTGTGAAAAGGTGCACAGACCCTTTTACTGCTGGTCACTGCACCGGGTCACTGTAAGTCACCCCTGTGGTAGACCCTCCTAGCCCAGAGGGTAGGGTGCAGGTGCCTGTGTGTGAGGGAACCCCTGCATGAGCTGAGGTGCTCCTACAAACTCCGGTTGCAATGTACTGGACTTCGTAAGTGCGGGGAAGCCATTTTACCTGTGGTTCAGCTACATAATTGTAACTCCAAACCTAGGCATATTTGATATCAAACATGTCAGAATCATACACCAATGCCAGGATTGATGGCATGATCCCATGCACTCTGGGGGCTCCCTAGAGGAGCCCCCAGTATTGCTTTTGCCAATCTTCCAGGGTTTGCAGGCAGACCACGCTGCTGTAGTCCCCCAGCCAGGTTTCTGCCCCCCTGCTGCTTGACCAGCTCAAATAGGAGAAGGCAGAAAAATAAGAGTTCCTGTGGGATAGGGAGGCAACATCCTCTCTGTTGGAAATAGGTATTACATGGCTAGGGAGGGTGTAAAGAAATGCCTCCTTGGCATGGTTGCCCCCTGACTTTTTGCCTTTGCTGATGCTATGTTTACAATTGAAAGTGTGCTGAGGCCTGCTAACCAGGCCCCAGCACCAGTGTTCTTTCCCTAACCTGTACTTTTGTATCCACAATTGGCAGACCCTGGCATCCAGATAAGTCCCTTGTAACTGGTACTTCTAGTACCAAGGGCCCTGATGCCAAGGAAGGTCTCTAAGGGCTGCAGCATGTCTTATGCCACCCTGGAGACCTCTCACTCAGCACAGACACACTGCTTGCCAGCTTGTGTGTGCTAGTGAGGACAAAACGAGTAAGTCGACATGGCACTCCCCTCAGGGTGCCATGCCAGCCTCTCACTGCCTATGCAGTATAGGTAAGACACCCCTCTAGCAGGCCTTACAGCCCTAAGGCAGGGTGCACTATACCATAGGTGAGGGCACCAGTGCATGAGCATGGTACCCCTACAGTGTCTAAACAAAACCTTAGACATTGTAAGTGCAGGGTAGCCATAAGAGTATATGGTCTGGGAGTCTGTCAAACACGAACTCCACAGCACCATAATGGCTACACTGAAAACTGGGAAGTTTGGTATCAAACTTCTCAGCACAATAAATGCACACTGATGCCAGTGTACATTTTATTGCAAAATACACCCCAGAGGGCACCTTAGAGGTGCCCCCTGAAACTTAACCGACTGTCTGTGTAGGCTGACTAGTTCCAGCAGCCTGCCACACTAGAGACATGTTGCTGGCCCCATGGGGAGAGTGCCTTTGTCACTCTGAGGCCAGTAACAAAGCCTGCACTGGGTGGAGATGCTAACACCTCCCCCAGGCAGGAGCTGTGACACCTGGCGGTGAGCCTCAAAGGCTCACCCCTTTGTCACAGCCCAGCAGGGCACTCCAGCTTGCTGGAGTTGCCCGCCCCCTCCGGCCACGGCCCCCACTTTTGGCGGCAAGGCTGGAGGGAACAAAGAAAGCAACAAGGAGGAGTCACTGGCCAGTCAGGACAGCCCCTAAGGTGTCCTGAGCTGAAGTGACTCTAACTTTTAGAAATCCTCCATCTTGCAGATGGAGGATTCCCCCAATAGGGTTAGGATTGTGACCCCCTCCCCTTGGGAGGAGGCACAAAGAGGGTGTACCCACCCTCAGGGCTAGTAGCCATTGGCTACTAACCCCCCAGACCTAAACACGCCCTTAAATTTAGTATTTAAGGGCTACCCTGAACCCTAGAAAATTAGATTCCTGCAACAACAAGAAGAAGGACTGCCTAGCTGAAAACCCCTGCAGAGGAAGACCAGAAGACAACAACTGCCTTGGCTCCAGAAACTCACCGGCCTGTCTCCTGCCTTCCAAAGAACTCTGCTCCAGCGACGCCTTCCAAAGGGACCAGCGACCTCTGAATCCTCTGAGGACTGCCCTGCTTCGACGACGACAAGAAACTCCTGAGGACAGCGGACCTGCTCCAAAAAGACTGCAACTTTGTTTCAAGAAGCAGCTTTAAAGAACCCTGCAACTCCCCGCAAGAAGCGTGAGACTTGCAACACTGCACCCGGCGACCCCGACTCGGCTGGTGGAGAACCAACACCTCAGGGAGGACCCCCGGACTACTCTACGACTGTGAGTACCAAAACCTGTCCCCCCTGAGCCCCCACAGCGCCGCCTGCAGAGGGAATCCCGAGGCTTCCCCTGACCGCGACTCTCTGAAACCTAAGTCCCGACGCCTGGAAAAGACCCTGCACCCGCAGCCCCCAGGACCTGAAGGACCGGACTTTCACTGCAGAAGTGACCCCCAGGAGTCCCTCTCCCTTGCCCAAGTGGAGGTTTCCCAGAGGAAGCCCCCCCTTGCCTGCCTGCAGCGCTGAAGAGATCCCTTGATCTCTCATTGACTAACATTGCGAACCCGACGCTTGTTTCTACACTGCACCCGGCCGCCCCCGCGCTGCTGAGGGTGAAATTTCTGTGTGGGCTTGTGTCCCCCCCGGTGCCCTACAAAACCCCCCTGGTCTGCCCTCCGAAGACGCGGGTACTTACCTGCAAGCAGACCGGAACCGGGGCACCCCCTTCTCTCCATTCTAGCCTATGCGTTTTGGGCACCACTTTGAACTCTGCACCTGACCGGCCCTGAGCTGCTGGTGTGGTAACTTTGGGGTTTCTCTGAACCCCCAACGGTGGGCTACCTTGGACCAAGAACTGAACCCTGTAAGTGTCTTACTTACCTGGTAAAACTAACAAAAACTTACCTCCCCCAGGAACTGTGAAAATTGCACTAAGTGTCCACTTTTGAAATAGCTATTTGTGAATAACTCGAAAAGTATACATGCAATTGAAATGATTCAAAGTTCCTAATGTACTTACCTGCAATACCTTTCAAACAAGATATTACATGTTAAATTTGAACCTGTGGTTCTTAAAATAAACTAAGAAAAGATATTTTTCTATAACAAAACCTATTGGCTGGATTTGTCTCTGAGTGTGTGTACCTCATTTATTGTCTATGTGTATGTACAACAAATGCTTAACACTACTCCTTGGATAAGCCTACTGCTCGACCACACTACCACAAAATAGAGCATTAGTATTATCTATTTTTACCACTATTTTACCTCTAAGGGGAACCCTTGGACTCTGTGCATGCTATTCCTTACTTTGAAATAGCACATACAGAGCCAACTTCCTACAGAGGGGTAGCCTCCCCCAACACTGGCTTGATTTGAAGGGCACATTTGGTGCCCTCCTTGCATAATCCAGTGTGCATCAGTCCATGGACTCCCGGTCCCTGCTCTGGCACGAAAGCACAAAAAGGAAAAGGGAGCAACAACTGCCCTGTCCATCACCACCCCACGGATAGTGTCCAGAGCTCCTCCAGGTGGCCACTTGATTCTGCCATCTTGAAAACAAAATGTGCATAGGCCCCGGGGAGCATCTGGTTGGTCAGGACAGATGACTGACGTCATTACCCCCTCTGATAGGTGGTCGCCCTGCAGAGTGACCAGTCCACTTGGTAGGACTATTTAAGGACTCCCTTGTGGGTGGGTCTCCATATTCTGCGTGCAAGACTCCACCAGGACTCCTCTACATCAACCTCTTCTGCTCCTGGCCACCGGAACCGCAACTGGACTCTTCTGATGGATACAACTACCTGTGGATTCCTCACCTAATGAATACTCCCATGGCGCCAGCATTCGACGGAAATCTTCTTACTAGTCTCTGCACGTCGACGAGGACGTCACTCTAGCCCACGCGACGCCGTCGGACGTCATACAGGCAATAAGAGGTCCTCGACGACGTGCGGACGTCAGTTCCCTTTTTTCCATGCATTCGAAACGGTTATCTTCGAGGGAGCAACTGTTACTTTTGTGGTTACAGTGTATTTTTGCTGCGTAGTCTTTCACTGTGGTAATAATGTCGCAGAGAAAGTCTGGATTCAAGCCTTGTCGTGAGTGTGGAGGCAAGATGTCGGTGACGGATCCTCATTCCGATTGCCTTTGGTGTTTGAGCTCCGACCACGACGTCTCGACTTGTGATTCATGCCAGCACATGAATCCAAAGGCCCTCAAGGAACGTGAGGCGAAGCTGTTTATGGCGAAATCGAAGGAGAAGCATCACAAGAAGTCTTCTTCTCCAAGACATCGGCGTCATCGAGACTCCCGGCGCCGTAGGGAATCTCGGCGTCATTCGAAGGAGACTCGTTCCAGGTCTTCGGATCGGCGCCGAAGGACATGGGAGATCAGTCCCACGGTTACGCCGCATCCTTCGACGCCGTTGCCCTCTCCGGCGTCTCCAACTTCACCTGGACAGGCGTCGGTGATTGAGGTATTGGAGCCTCAGGTGTTTTCTCCGGCGTTGCAGATGTCGAGGCCGGCGTCGGGGTCGCCTCCGAGACAGGCACCCCAGTATCCGGCTTTTCCCACCCCTGGAGCCGATAGTTCCGCATTCTTGAATGCGATGTATGCCATCTTCCAACAGATGGCTCCAGGGGGTGCTCCGGCTGGGCCTTTGGCCTTTTCATTGGGTGATCCTGCGCCTCTTCGGCCGGCACCCTTTATGCCCTTTCTCCCTTTTGGGAACGTGGGCTCGGCGCCAGTGTCGGCGCCGGTGGCCGCTCCCGTGGCTTCAGAAGGATTGGCCCCGGGGATTTCCATCCCGTCGACGTCGACGTCGGGATTTCGGCCTGTGACTCCGGTGGGTCCATCTGCTTCAACTGCTCTTTCGTCGGCGCCGAAGTTACCTGTGGCGCCGGACGCGGCGTCGGTGGCTTCTAAAGATCGGCGCCGATCTTCGACTTCAGCGGAGGCATTGTCGACTCCGCGTATTGAACAACGGCTTCATTCGAGGAGACGTGCTCTCCGTGTATTAGAGGAGCAGGAGTACCAACGAGCCCTGGAGGAAGGAGAGCTAGAGGACTCGGGTGATGGGCTGCGTGGTCTGGAGTCGGCCAGTGGGCTGGACACTTCCCCTGAGTGGGATCTTTCGTCCCCGGGAGAATACACGGAGGAGGCTGCTTCCTTTCATGCAGTGGTATGGAAGGCAGCTGGTTTTTTGGACCTGCCGTTGCCGGTGGTGGAGGCTAAACAAAACCTTCTAACAGGAGTGCTACATCCGGCCTCAGCTGCGGTGGAGCCTCTTTTGCCATTTAATGACGCTCTGCTGGATCCGGTGTTAGAGGTGTGGAAGAGGCCGGCATCTTCCCCAGCAGTTCACAGAGCCGTGGCCAGGAGGTATCGGGCGGCTCCGACTGACCCTGGTTTTCTGTCTAGGCACCCTACGCCGGAGAGCTTGGTGGTGCAGGCCTCCTGTTCATCCAAGTCAGCGCCTGGTTCTTTCCCGACGGTGCCTGGGGACAGAGATTCAAAGAAACTAGAGGCGCAGTCCAAGAAGATTTTTTCGTCCTGCAATCTGGCGTTAAAGGCCACCAACGCAACCTGTATCCTGGGGAGGTATATTCATGCTCTGATGGATGACATTTCCTCATCATTTACAGAGCTTCCCCAGGGTCTTTTGGATCTTGTTTCAAATGCCCAGGCTGCTGCGACCCAGATTATCCAGACGGGACTGGATACCACCGACTCGGTAGCCAGAGCAATGGGCACAACTGTGGTGGCAAGGAGACAGGCCTGGCTCCGTAACTCGGGCTTTTCTGCGGATTTACAGTCCACATTGTTGGATCTCCCGTTTGATGGGGACAAACTGTTTGGAGCCAAGGCTGATTCGGCCTTGGAACGTTTTAAGGAAAGCAGGGCCACGGCTAAGTCGTTAGGGCTCCAAGCTCCTTCTTCCACGGCCTCTTCCAGATTTTTCGGGAGGTTTCGTGGATTTGGGCGTGGCTCTTCCTCCTCTTCCTTTCGGGGAAGATATCAGCAACCTGCCTCTTCCCATCCCTATAGATCTTTTAGGGGGAGAGGTAGGGTCCGCACCAGAGGAGCCTCTCAGCAGCACTCTGCCTCTTCCTCATCCTCTGGCGGGGTGCAGCAGGGGAAGCAGCCTTAGGCTTCCACCATTTCCCACTCACTCCTCTCCTGTAGGGGGAAGATTACAGCATTTTCTCACCAAATGGAAGACTGTTACAACGGACACTTGGGTTCTCAGTATTGTGGGAAAAGGCTACACCCTTCCCTTTCGGGAGTTCCCGCCCCTCATCCCGCCCCGTCCTTCTTATTGTTCAGAAGAACACCTCCTGTTGCTAGAACAGGAGGTACAAGCCCTCCTTTCAAAGGGCGCTGTGGAGTTGGTCCCAGAGCAGGAAAGGGGTCGAGGATGTTACTCAAGGTATTTCCTGATTCCCAAGAAGGATGGTCGTTTGAGACCAATCCTGGACCTGAGGATCTTGAATTGGTTCCTCAAGCAGGAAAAGTTCAAGATGCTGACCCTAGCACAGGTGCTTTTGGCGTTGAACAAGGAAGACTGGATGGTGTCTGTCGACTTGCAGGATGCTTACTTTCATATCCCGATACTCAAGTCACACAGGAAGTATCTCCGGTTTGTGGTGGGATCGCAGCACTATCAGTTTGCGGTCCTTCCGTTTGGTCTTACTTCAGCACCTCGAGTCTTCACAAAGGTGATGTCGGTGGTTGCGGCAGAACTCAGAAGGAAGGGGATAGCAGTATTCCCTTACTTGGACGACTGGTTGATCAAAGCCAAGTCCCCGGAGCTTGTGTCGCATCATCTGCAGTCAACAACCCAGTTGTTGTTCGACCTGGGTTTTTCGGTGAACGAGCCCAAATCTCACCTAGAGCCCTCTCAGCGCCTCCTGTTCATAGGGGCAGTACTGGATACAACATTGGGTCGGGCCATTCCTCCGCCTCAGCGGATTCAAGATATTCAGGATTTGGTTCCAATGTTTCGAAATGGAGCGGTAGTTCCAGTCCTCAAGGTCCTTCGTCTGCTCGGTCTGTTTGCCTCCTGCATTCTGTTGGTCACGCATGCTCGCTGGCACATGAGGGTTCTTCAGTGGTGCCTCCGAAGGCAGTGGTCTCAACACAAAGGGGATCTAGAGAGTACTGTCAAGATCTCCAGAGATGCTGCTGTGGATTTGAAATGGTGGATTGCAAGCAACAATCTTTCACAAGGAAAGCCGTTCCAGCAGTCGCCACCAGTGGCCACAGTCATAACGGATGCTTCCACTCTAGGGTGGGGAGCTCATCTGGGGGATCTGGAGATCAAAGGTCTTTGGTCTCCAGAGGAACAGATGTTTCACATCAATCTGTTAGAGTTACGGGCTGTACGTCTGGCTCTCAAGGCCTTCCTCCCTTCCCTTCGTGGTCAGTCGGTACAGGTCCTAACGGACAATACTACCACGATGTGGTACATAAACAAGCAGGGAGGAGTGGGGTCGTACCTTCTCTGCAGAGAAGCTCTTCGACTATGGTCCTGGGCAAAGGACCATCAGATTTGCTTGATAGCAAACCATCTGGCCGGAGTCTTGAACGTGCGTGCGGACAGTCTCAGTCGCCAATTCTCGGCAGACCACGAGTGGCGTCTCCATCCAGATCAAGTCCGTTTAATCTTCCAGAGGTGGGGGTTTCCTCGGGTAGATCTGTTTGCCACTCGAGAGAACGCGCATTGTCCGTTATTCTGCAGCCTCCAGTATCCGATGCAGGGAGCGTTGGGGGACGCGTTTCAAATAACCTGGTGCGGCCAGTTGCTTTACGCGTTTCCTCCCATACCCTTGATTCCTCGAGTATTGAGGAAGATTCGCCAGGACCGGGCTCTAGTCATCCTAATAGCTCCGGATTGGCCAAGGAGGGTATGGTACTCCGACCTTCTCCAACTCTCAATGTGCCCTCCGCTCCGTCTCCCTTTCAGGACAGACCTCCTCTCGCAGTCGCAGGGGCAGGTTCTACACCCCAACCTCCAGAGTCTGCACCTACATGCCTGGAGATTGAACGGGGCAACCTGAGTTCCTTCTCTCTCCCGCCTGAGGTAGTGGATGTTATATTAGCGGCCAGGCGACACTCCACTAAATCTATCTACGCTAATAGATGGTCTAAATTTGTTGCGTGGTGTGGAGAGAGGCAGATTGATCCTTTGCATGCTCATCTATCGGACGTTTTGTCTTTTGCTCTGTCTCTAGCGCAGAAAGGTTGTGCAGTGGCTACCATTAAGGGTTATTTATCGGCCTTGTCAGCCTTCATATGTCTTCCAGACCAACCATCTTTATTTAAATCCCCTATTGTTATCGGATTCTTGAAAGGTCTTCTAAATAAATATCCTCCAAAGCCATTCGTTATGCCGCAATGGGATTTGTCCTTGGTCCTGACTTTCCTTATGGGGTCCCCTTTTGAACCTATGCATTCTTGCCCCTTAAGGTATTTGGTTTTAAAAACAGTCTTCCTGATAGCTATAACATCAGCAAGGAGAGTGAGTGAGTTGCAGGCCTTATCAGTAAAACCTCCTTATACAACTTTTTATGGGGATAAGGTGGTGTTGAGGACCAAGGCTGCTTTCCTCCCGAAGGTTGTTTCACCCTTCCATTTGGCTCAGGCAATTACTTTGTCCACGTTCTATCCTCCGCCTCATCCTTCCAAAGAGGAAGAAAGACTGCACCGTCTGGACCCAAAGAGGGCGTTGAGCTTCTTTATTGATAGAACAAAGGATTTCAGGCTGGAGGATCAGCTGTTTATTGGATATGTGGGCAAGAGGAGAGGAAAGGCAGTCCACAAGAGAACACTATCCAGGTGGGTTGTTCTTTGCATTAAAATCTGTTACTCTTTGGCAAAGAAGGATCCTCCTGAGGGCATTAGAGCTCATTCCACCAGAGCTAAGTCGGCCACTTCGGCCTTGGCCAGAGGTGTTCCTGTGGTCGACATCTGCAAGGCCGCAACTTGGTCGTCCCTTCACACTTTTGCAAAACATTACTGTTTGGATTCTGAGGTTAGAAGGGACGGCCATTTTGCACGGTCAGTGCTGCAGGATTTCTTGGTTTGACCATTTAGGCACCCACCGCCGGGCGTGGTACTGCTTTGGGACTCTATTCATTAGGTGAGGAATCCACAGGTAGTTGTATCCATCAGAAGAACGAGTTACTTACCTTCGGTAACGACTTTTCTGGTGGATACATTAGCTACCTGTGGATTCCTCACGGTCCCACCCGCCTCCCCGTTGCCTTTCTGGTCTTGCCAAGTAATCCTTGAGTAGGCTCCTCTTGGTCTTTGAGGGTGCAATAGATGTTGTATATATTATATGTATATATGTATATATCTTTGTGTATATACTTGATGTGTAGATATATATTTTAAAAAGAGAGAGTTATATATATATATATATATAAAAGATTTACAGTTATTCATGCAATGTTGTGTATTTTTACAATGTAATGGGATGTTGCCTTGCTCTTTCATTGCATTGCCTGGTTGTTCTCATGCACGTAAAAAAAATGATTGGTACTGACGTCCGCACGTCGTCGAGGACCTCTTATTGCCTGTATGACGTCAGACGGCGTCGCGTGGGCTAGAGTGACGTCCTCGTCGACGTGCAGAGACTAGTAAGAAGATTTCCGTCGAATGCTGGCGCCATGGGAGTATTCATTAGGTGAGGAATCCACAGGTAGCTAATGTATCCACCAGAAAAGTCGTTACCGAAGGTAAGTAACTCGTTCTTCAGGAACCAAACAAGCCTACAACTGCCAAGACGACCTCACCTTGCAACATTGTTTCCCCGGCTCCTTCCGGCAACCTCAGCATTTCCACAGCTGTGTATCCTCAGGGGTAGGCAAGACTTCAGCTGCAACAAAGAAGCATGAAGGAATCTCCTTTGGAGTGAAGGAGTCACTCCCCTGCATCTACAGGCACCCAAGGTAATGACGACCTGCTGCTGCGATTTTCTGTCGTCCGGCTCCAGGAAGAGTCTCTAACACAGGTGATGGGTGTGAGTGGTTCTCTCTACTTCCTGCCCAACTGGGGAAGCGGCAAGCCCTTGCCTCTCCTTGCAGGACAGTACCCCTGTGCACTGTGACTTTTGTAGCAACCAAGGCTTGTTGACTCTTGTCCAAGGGGTCTTCAACTCCAAGTAGCCCCGGTCTCCAGCTCTTCATCCTTGCAAGGATAGTCTCCCCTCTGCTACTCCAGTGACGTGGGACTCCTCTCCTGGTGTACTGACTGGGCTTCACTGCAGCTCACTGTGCCTGCTGCCAGCGGGTTGCCTGTATGGGCTGTGACTGCTTCTGCTGGCTCTTCCACCTGATGAGAGTTAGCCTGATCTTCCCTCCAAGGGTCGAGTCCCCTGAACCTTGCAGGTCATCTTCAGCTCCTCAACGCTTCGTTTGCTCCAACTTGCATTTCAAAAGGCTTATTGGTGGTCCTCCTGACCACTGCCCATCTGCGAACTGGCGACCGACGTGGGACATCATCTGCATGACTCCAAGGACTACTCTGCAACTCCTTGGCTCCACAGCTGATCTTCATCTTCCCTCGTCAACCCGGATCTTCATCCACAGAAGGTAGGTAGTGGCTCCTGCCCCGCCTGAACACTCCTGAGTGGACCAGACTCTGTCCCCTTCTTTTTCAGGTCCTCTTCTCCTGGAATCCATAGTTGGGCTCCACTGGAATGGTACTGGTCATGCACTCTCCCTCTTTCTAAGTCCTCTTGTTAGCCCTTGGGAAGACCAGGTAGGTACTTACCTCTGGTCACCTGGTCTCTAGGGGTCACTTAGGTACTTACCTCTTGGGGTTCCGAGTTCCCCTCTAACTGCATCATCTGTATAAAGGGAGATCACATAAGTGGTCTCCCCGACAGTAATCCCCCATGGGCCCATCATTCTATGAAGCCTCTCCACCAGCGACACCATCACTAGTGCGAATAGGAGCCAGGAGGTCATACCTGCCTGGTTCCTATATGTGGGCTAAACATGGCTGAGACCTCCCTCCCTGAGCACACATGGGTCATTATGTAACAACTGCACCCACTGTGTAAATGTAGGGCCATTCCCTACTTTCCTTAGCATGTTCCAAAGGTATGGGCAGCTTAAGGAGTCGAGCACTTGTTCTATATCTAATAGTGCAAGGGCCAGCCATCTCTTCGTCAAGGTGCTGTGAAGCACGATAGATATGAGAAAGTCGTCTCACATTGTGCAGAGTACTTCTCTTTGGGATGGAACCGGATTGATCTAAATCTATAAGAGTGAGGAGACATGGAAGGAGGTGGGCACTAATATACAACAAATGAGTTTTACATTTAAAAGGGAAATAGGTCTGTAGGCAGAGGCTGTCATCAGACCCTTACCAGGATTACCAAGCTTTTGGATCATTACTACAAGGGCCTCACACAGTATGGGTGGGACTCAGCACTTCTGGAGAGCCTCCTCATAAACTTCTGTGGGAAGACCATCGATTTCTGGTCTGTTTGTCATTTTTAGAGCGTGGATCACAATAAGAATGTCATCACGAGTGAGGGATTGTTCAAGGGCATCACGCTCCTCAGGGGTGAAGGTCGTGAGACAGATCTGGACCAGGTAGTCTGCAAGTTCACTTGGTTAGAATATTTCTTGTCTACCGTAGATGGTGCTCCGGTGGGACCTAAAGACATTGTTAATGGCCCGTTGTGTGCAAACCATGCACCCTGCGTGATCTTGCATAGTTAAAATTGGCATTGGGGGTTTCTCTTACGTGATCATGTGGGCTAACATCTCCTCAGTTTTATCTCCCTCTACGTGGAGTATTTCATTGTATGCTGTGTACACATGCTTTTTGAGCCTCCGCCAGGCGTCTGAAAGAGCCTTATAGGCCTCCCACCAGTCCCCCAATGTGTCAGGGTGTATAAGGAATACAACCTCTAAGTCTTTGAACTCTCGATCACGTGCCTGACTATCCCTTTCTAGTTACATTTTTCCCGATATGACGTCTTTAGACACTCCCTACGAAGAACAGATTACATTCCCTTCCAGTCCAAGGACCTACTCCTTGATGTACCCCAGTTCTCATGAAAATAGTGCGTTAATGTGTCCGATATCATGGTCTCAAATGGGGATCCGTAAATGCCTCTGCCTGAAGTCACCAGAGTGGTATCGCCAGTCACCTACACCTCTTCCCTAAGTTCAAGAGAACAGGGGAGTGATCTGACAAATACCTGGTAAGGTAAGAGATTCCGATCACTGTTTGTACTACATCTCTGAGGCCAAACAATAGTCCATTCAACTGTGAGTCCTCGCAGCAGGGGTATAGCAGACGTACTGTTTCGAGGGTGTCTCTCTCTCCAGATATCAAAGATATGTAGTGCATGCATTACGTCTCTTAAAGCACCAGTCAGGTGGGGTTTGGCATGCAGTTTGGGACGGTCTTGGTCTAATGCGCCATCCAGGACGCAATTACAGTCTCCAGCCAGTATACAGGGAGTGCAGAATTATTAGGCAAATGAGTATTTTGACCACATCATCCTCTTTATGCATGTTGTCTTACTCCAAGCTGTATAGGCTCGAAAGCCTACTACCAATTAAGCATATTAGGTGATGTGCATCTCTGTAATGAGAAGGGGTGTGGTCTAATGACATCAACACCCTATATCAGGTGTGCATAATTATTAGGCAACTTCCTTTCCTTTGGCAAAATGGGTCAAAAGAAGGACTTGACAGGCTCAGAAAAGTCAAAAATAGTGAGATATCTTGCAGAGGGATGCAGCACTCTTAAAATTGCAAAGCTTCTGAAGCGTGATCATCGAACAATCAAGCGTTTCATTCAAAATAGTCAACAGGGTCGCAAGAAGCGTGTGGAAAAACCAAGGCGCAAAATAACTGCCCATGAACTGAGAAAAGTCAAGCGTGCAGCTGCCACGATGCCACTTGCCACCAGTTTGGCCATATTTCAGAGCTGCAACATCACTGGAGTGCCCAAAAGCACAAGGTGTGCAATACTCAGAGACATGGCCAAGGTAAGAAAGGCTGAAAGACGACCACCACTGAACAAGACACACAAGCTGAAACGTCAAGACTGGGCCAAGAAATATCTCAAGACTGATTTTTCTAAGGTTTTATGGACTGATGAAATGAGAGTGAGTCTTGATGGGCCAGATGGATGGGCCCGTGGCTGGATTGGTAAAGGGCAGAGAGCTCCAGTCCGACTCAGACGCCAGCAAGGTGGAGGTGGAGTACTGGTTTGGGCTGGTATCATCAAAGATGAGCTTGTGGGGCCTTTTCGGGTTGAGGATGGAGTCAAGCTCAACTCCCAGTCCTACTGCCAGTTCCTGGAAGACACCTTCTTCAAGCAGTGGTACAGGAAGAAGTCTGCATCCTTCAAGAAAAACATGATTTTCATGCAGGACAATGCTCCATCACACGCGTCCAAGTACTCCACAGCGTGGCTGGCAAGAAAGGGTATAAAAGAAGGAAATCTAATGACATGGCCTCCTTGTTCACCTGATCTGAACCCCATTGAGAACCTGTGGTCCATCATCAAATGTGAGATTTACAAGGAGGGAAAACAGTACACCTCTCTGAACAGTGTCTGGGAGGCTGTGGTTGCTGCTGCACGCAATGTTGATGGTGAACAGATCAAAACACTGACAGAATCCATGGATGGCAGGCTTTTGAGTGTCCTTGCAAAGAAAGGTGGCTATATTGGTCACTGATTTGTTTTTGTTTTGTTTTTGAATGTCAGAAATGTATATTTGTGAATGTTGAGATGTTATATTGGTTTCACTGGTAATAATAAATAATTGAAATGGGTATATATTTTTTTTTGTTAAGTTGCCTAATAATTATGCACAGTAATAGTCACCTGCACACACAGATATCCCCCTAACATAGCTAAAACTAAAAACAAACTAAAAACGACTTCCAAAAATATTCAGCTTTGATATTAATGAGTTTTTTGGGTTCATTGAGAACATGGTTGTTATTCAATAATAAAATTAATCCTCAAAAATACAACTTGCCTAATAATTCTGCACTCCCTGTAGTGTCAGTGGCAAGATCGGGCAAGGCAGCTGTTGTAACTGCGGGATAGAAGTCAGGACAATCATTATTAGGTGTGTAAACATTGACTAAACAGACCTTTCGGACATCTAGGGTGCCATGTAGTATTATATACCAACCCTACGGATCCAAGACATGGCCCTGGTGGAGAAAGGGAACCCTCGGAGCCACCCAGATCAGTACCCCTCAGACGTATCCAGAGTATAAGGTAGCGTATACTTGCCCTCTCCAGCGCTATCGGAGGCAGGGTATGCAGTCTCCCCCTACATGAGTTTCTTGTAGGAATGCTACGGCCACCTGATAGCATTCTAGATATGCATGAACCCTCCTGTGCTTTAGGAGCTGGGCAATACTCGGACATTCCATGACAAAGATTTAATGACCTGTTAAGCCATTTGTGTTTAGCGGTAATCCTACCCTTCCATCTGAGTGAAATAGTCTCGCATCTGGCACATCTATAGAACTCTGAGCCAGGAACTGTAACCAGATGTGTGATACACAAGAGCTGCTTCCAAGTCCCTGCCATTGCAACACGTAAAAAACTGAACTTTTACCCCACACCTCCCTCCCCATGGAGAGCTGCACTAGAACCCTCCCCCCAGCAACATACCAGTTGAGAGCCAGGCACGGCCACTACATTTTCCAAATTCGAAAGCCGAAAAAATCAAAAACAGTAAATGCATTTAAACTCTGTGCTATTCTAGATGTGAGGACTCAGGAGAGGGTGTGAGCCAAAACTAACTCAAGCTCCCTCACCGTGTCTACCACTCGCTTCTCTAAGGCTACCTGTTGACATATTAATACGGGTAAGGGAATGAGCTAAATTTACCATGAGTCTTCATCCACTCTCCCTCCTGTTTGCACTTCAATAATGATCAATATTCCTGAGTAGATTACCAGGCAGACTGAAACCGTTCCAGTGGGATCAACCATGGGGAGCATCATAGTCATAGCGGCAGAAGTTTATCTCGAAGTCCTCCACTGTACTCACAAATGGTCGTACAAACCTCCAGGGTACCCCCATGCCCGTGCTGTCACTGGCCGTTCCAGGTTCACTGTGGCATCTCAGAAGAGAGTCTCTAGAGTCTGGGACCACATCTATAGCCCAGAGCATTCCATCCAGACAGTCCATGATTGTAGGAAAGTAGCATAGTTACCCCACTTTTTGCCTGTCAGTGTGATTAGACAGTAGTTCACTTTGATCCTGCCAACCAGGATGCCAGTGCTCTCTCCTCTAAATTTGGTTGCTTGGTAACTTTTTACACCCACTATTGGCATACTGGTGCACCCAGGCAAGTCCCTAGTATATGGTACTTAGGTACCCAGGGGATTGGTACACCAGGGGTCCCCCATGGGCTGCATCATGTACTGTGCCACCCATGGAAGCCCATACAAACTGTGTTTGCAGGCCTGCCATTGCGGCCTGCATGAAATGGTGCACGAAACCTCTCTCCACAGATAACTACACTTAGACGCTATAAGTCAACCTCCCGGATAGGCGCTTCAGCCTACTGGCAAGGTGCATATCCCAAAGTGTGCGAGTACCCTTGCATAAGAAGGGTACCCCTACAAACCTCAGACTCCATTCACTGGGCTTTGTAAGTGTGGGAAAGGCATCTTAAGTTATGTAGTGGACGCTGGTCAACACGAGTGGTCCAACTACATATTGGCTTCTCCGAACCCATGCATGTTTGGTATCAAACAAGTTGGAATCATGCACCTACACCAATTCCAGTGCTAGTTGCATGATCCCCTGTACTTCTGGGATCCTTGGAGGATCCCTCAGTTCTGCCAATGCAGCCTTACGGGGCCTGGGTGCCAGCCCACACTGCTGCCGACCCCAGACACTGTTCTGCCCTTCTGCTGGTGAGCCTGGCTCAGGCAGAGGAATGTAGAATAGAGGATTTCCTGCAAGGGAGAGTTGTGACCACCTCCCCCTGTGTATTAGATGTTCAAGGGGTGGGGTGGTCTCTGAGCGCTACCAGACTGCTTTGAAGGGCACGTTTGGTTTATACCATTTCAGGAACCCCCGGTTCCCGCTCGTGCTTGAAACTGCACAAAGGACAGGGGAATGATCACCTTCCTGTCCAGCCCCTCCCCTAGGACGGGGGCCGGTTGATTCTGCTACCTTGGAAACAAGATGGGCAGAGGCCCCTGGGAGCATCTGACTTGGTAGGCCAGGTAGATGATGTTCCTGACCCCTTGTGATAGGTGGGTCACCTCAGAGAGTGACCAGCCCCCAGCTTAAGGGCACCCGAGGGTGGGGTCCTCAGATTTGTCGAGCAAGACTCTACAAGGAACTCTCTGCAAGACATCCTCTGCTCCTGACCTCTGGAACTGCTGCTGGTCTGCTTTGGAACCAAAACAAGTCTGCTTCTGGTGGGAAGGCTCCCATTGCAAAATTGCTTCTCCCTCTCCTGCAAGAATTCTGCAATATCCAAGGCTGTGCATCCTCCAGGGTTAAAAGGACTCTGTTTGCACCTGGAATCACGTAGGACTCTCCCTTGGAGTGAAGGGGTCACTCACCTGCATCCGTAGGCACCTCAAGACAATGTTGATCGGCTGGTGGGGTCTGCTGTCCCACAGACATCGAAAGGCTCTGCATCACAGGTGATGGGTCTGTGTCCTCCTCTGGGTCCTCCTTGTATTCTGACCAACTTGGGAGACTGTGGGCCCCTGCCCTGCCACTGGACCAGAACCCCTGTGCACTGCAACTGTTGCTCTTGCCAAGACTTGTTGACTCTTCCTTCAGGAGATCTTCTAAGTCCGAGCCTCCAGCACTGTGCAACTTGAAGATCAACCCCAGTCCTGCGACGTGGGACTTCTGTTTTGTTGTGCTGCTGAGGCCTCTTTGTGTCTCCCTGTGTCCATCGCCTGTGGGTCACTTGTGGGTGCACCAGCGATTTCTGCTGGCTTTCCTGCGGGCCAGTCCTGACTCCCCCTCAAGGGTAGAGTGTCCTGGACCTTGCTGGTCCCCAAAACTTTGCAAATACATCTTCTTCTTCTGCTTGCATTTGCCAGTGCATGTTGGTCACCTGGCTGGTCACTGACCCTCCTGCAATCCAGTGACTGTCGAGGGACAGCTCGTAGGTGACTCCTGGGATCTTCGACAGCTCCTGGACGCCACAGCTGGACTTCTTCCTCCACCGACTTGCAAGAACTTCACCTCTAGGAGGATGGACATTGACACCTGCACCACCTGAGCACCTCTGAGGGTCCTGGACTCTGTCCCCATCCTTTCAGGTCCTCCACATCCAGAATCTGTCCTTGGGGTCCACGGGTAGCAACAGCAGCTGGACAATTCGAGGCTTCCACTGACTTCAGTAAAAGTTCCTTCCCCCCTATGTATCCAGGTCCCCTGGTGTACCTACTTCTGTCTTGTGGGTATCCTTGGGTGGGGGCACTCTCCAACTTTCCTTTTGTCTGTTGATTTCTTCGGGGTCCACTTGGAAGGGTCCTGAAACACATCAATTCCAACCACTACTTTCCTGTGTTAGTTTATGTGACAACTGGGTAGGTAACCACTCTGCATCTGGTCACTGGGGACACCTACTGTGTTTTCATCTAGCTCCAGCCCCTAGCTAACTACCACACTTATCTTGGTTGGGTTCACTATTTCGCGTTCCACTTACTTAGTATTTGGTTTGCCCTCCCCCCCCCCCCCCCCCCCCCCCATAGGGCCTTGTATTTTGTATGCTACTTCTGCTTGTTATTTTGTGAATATATTGCGTGTAGATGTCTCCAAAGGGGGCAATACCAATGCTAGTCTAGTTGTTATTGCAGTAATAAAGAGTCCTTTTTTGCTACACTTGTGTGGTCCTTTCTTGTGAGTTACTGTATTTGACTACTGTGGTATTGCAGGTGCTTTACATTCTTCATGGATAAGCTTTAGCTGCTCACCTTAGCTACTCCTAGACTGCTTTTGCTGTCTGAACACCTATTCACTATCACTAAGGGTTGCCTGGGCTCAGTATAGGGTGCCACACTATTGGTGTACACCATAAACTGAGCCAGCCTCCTACAGTGATCTTGTCTGATGGTCGACCATCACTGAGGCTCCTCTGCGTCCACCTCCAGGGACGGGCCAACTGTTTCTACGCATGTGACGGTGGTGGCTCCTGACTTTTTATGATCTGCGCCAGAGTGTCCAACCAAATACTGGCTTTTCCAGTACTAAAACAGAACTGCACTTGCCCCTTCACAGGGCTCGAAAAATCTGCTCGACCACTTGCTATGGTGAGTCATATTTTCTTAGGTTGAGCTATTTTTAGAATGTACTCTCCCCTTCTGGCGAGTTGACAAAGAACAGGTGTTCTGTTCAGGCAGACGCTGAATTACAATTAAGATACCTTTAAGTCTTATTCTTGTCACATTTACTCTGTGTCTAGAGACAGAGATCAAAAGCAAGTTTGTCTTCTTGTAATGTAATTATTTTTCCTTGTGACTGCAGAGTTCCAGGAATTTGTAAGCTGAACTGTCTGACCGAAATGAAAGGCTGCCGGTCTCCAGTTTTTCCTAACACACATTTATATTTCTAAGTCAAGTTTGCAAACATTTCAAAATATATTTTAGTAGCTGGGAAAAGCCAATTTTTGTACTTCTGTGTGATGAAAAACTATTTTAATAGGATGAAAAAAATCAAAACACTTTGCTTGGTGATTTGCAAATGATAAATATGTGTTTGATGGCATGTGTGGCTGTAGATACACATGCTTTGCATAAGCCTGCCATCTAGTGTTGGGTTCAGAGTGTTAAAAGTTGTTTTTCTTCAAAGAATCTTTTTGAATCACGAGATCGAGTGACTCCTCCTCTCGGCGATAGTACACATGGGCATAGAGTCCTCTGTTAGATTGTTTTCTCTCTGCCGTCAAATTCAAACATGTTTCCTCTTGCTTCGGCAAATCTCGGTTCGGTCTCTTTTGAACGTTACTTTCCATCTTTCTTTCGACGACAGTATAGTTTCCAATCGCGTATTTCCACACTTTAATCAGTCGATCTGATTTTCATCATCTGGGTCGGTTAAGTGCCCTTAGGGGCATCCGCTCCTGTTTTTGGGCCTACTTCACCAAATGCTGTAAAAATGCTTTGCTAATGGAACAAACTCTGTTTAAGTTCTGTCCTTAATGTCACTTCAAGTTTCCATACACAGATCAACACTTGGTGTGTAACTTGTGCTTGTCCTCGAAACATAAGGAAAAGACTTGCGACGCCTGTAGATCTTTTTCGTTCCAAAAAGACCCTTCAGGACCGAAGACCGTGTCGGTTAGAAATGACGTTGAAGACAATGGAAGACACTCCCGACATCTTCGGAGAGGAACACGCACATGGAAGAAGTTGGACCACAGGCAGCCCTTTCGATCCGAAACTCCCAGTCGGACCAAGATTCTGATATTGAGAGCCAGTCGATTCCAGCAGCACAGTGCGCGAGTACACCAGCCTGATCTCGGCACACAGAGATGTTAAAAAAGATTTCTGAGTGGATCATCGGTCAACCATTGCCTTTGGGCCATAGTAGGATCCGAAAAATACATTTGGATGCCCCACCCTCTGGTTTGGCACCGAAATTCATAAAGACCAAGATGCCCTTGGCACCAACCATAGACTCAATGCCATCCCAATCTATACCGAGATCGAGTCAAACTTTCAAATCGACCACCTCTGTATCAAAAAAGCAACCATCACCATCGGCTTCGGCGCAGAAACTTTCGGCTCCAAAAAAAGACTTCAGAACCGAAAATTATGCTTGGCAAATGCTCTACAGTATCAACTGAAGAAACTTCTTCTGTGGAGCCTATTTTGGAAATCATAGACACTCATCAGCACGAAATTCATATACAAAAGGGAATGGGGAAAATAATTGCTTCTCCTTCCGTTCTAATTAAACATTGGACACTGTTCCTTCTCCAAAGAAATTCTCCAAAGAAAAAGACAAGGCTCCAGACCAACCTCTGCCTTCTCCACCTCACTCTCCTGTAATACCTCCTACTCCACCACAATCTCCTACATCTTTTATGCAACCACAATTCTCTCCACAAGGGTCATCATCACTGCATTGGGATGACTGATGTTCCACAAGATGTAGATTTATGGGATCAATGCGATCCAGATCCCATTCTCCCTAATGACCCTGACCTTTATCCAGCAAGGCCTTTACTCCCTGAGGGTACAACAGCATAAAATCAAGTTATTGCAAGGGCAGCAGCATATCATAATGTGCAGATGCATACTGACCCAATCAAAGAGGATTTCCTCTCCAATACTTTAACCAAAACTCATGAAGAGAGTCAGTTTCTACCCATGCTACCAGGTATGCTCAGACATGCCAGACAGATGCAAAGAACCTGTTAGGGCAATGATCATTACACCAAAGGTAGATTTAAAAAAAAAAAAGTTGCATCCTCTGATCCAATGTTTATAAGTATAAGGAAATGCCTCCTTGGCATGGTTACCCCCTGTCTTTTTGCCTTTGCTGATGCCAAGTTATGATTTGAAAGTGTGCTGAGGCCTGCTAACCAGGCCCCAGCACAAGTGTTCTTTCCCTAAACTGTACCTTTGTCTCCACAATTGGCACACCCTGGCATCCAGGTAAGTCCTTGTAACTGGTATTCCTGGTACCAAGGGCCCTGATGCCAGGAAAGGTCTCTAAGGGCTGTAGCATGTCTTATGCCACCCTGGGGACCCCTCACTCAGCACAGACACACTGCTTGCCAGCTTGTGTGTGCTGGTGGGGAGAAAATGACTAAGTCGACATGGCACTCCCCTCAGAGTGCCATGCCAACCTCACACTGCCTATGGCATAGGTAAGTCACCCCTCTAGCAGGCCTTACAGCCCTAAGGCAGGGTGCACTATACCACAGGTGAGGGCATAGGTGCATGAGCACTATGCCCTTACAGTGTCTATGCAAAACCTTAGACATTGTAAGTGCAGGGTAGCCATGAGAGTATATGGTTGGGGAGTCTGTCAAACACGAACTCCACAGCACCATAATGGCTACACTGAAAACTGGGAAGTTCGGTATCAAACTTCTCAGCACAATAAATGCACACTGATGCCAGTGTGCACTTTATTGTAAAACTACACCCAGAGGGCATCTTAGAGATGCCCCCTGAAAACATACCCGACTTCCAGTGTGGGCTGACTAGTTTTGCCAGCCTGCCACACACCAGACATGTTGCTGGCCACATGGGGAGAGTGCCTTTGTCGCTCTGTGGCCAGGAACAAAGTCTGTACTGGGTGGAGGTGCTTCACACCTCCCCCTGCAGGAACTGTAACACCTGGTGGTGAACCCCAAAGGCTCACCCCCTTTGTTACAGCACCACAGGGCATCCCAGCTAGTGGAGATGCCCGCCCCTCCGGCCACTGCCCCCACTTTTGGCGGCAAGCCTGGAGGAGATAATGAGAAAAACAAGGAGGAGTCACTCCCCAGTCAGGACAGCCCCTAAGGTGTCCTGAGCTGAGGTGACTCTGACTTTTAGAAATCCTCCATCTTGCAGATGGAGGGTTCCCCCAATAGGATTAGGGATGTGCCCCCTCCCAACAGGGAGGAGGCACAAAGAGGGTGTAGCCACCCTCAGGGCTAGTAGCCATTGGCTACTATCCTCCCAGACCTAAACACACCCCTAAATTGAGTATTTAGGGGCCCCCAGAACCTAGGAAGAGAGATTCCTGCAACCTGAAGACAAAGAAGGACTGCTGACCTGAAGCCCTGCAGAGAAGACAGAGACACCAACTGCTTTGGCCCCAGCCCTACCGGCCTGTCTCCCCACTTCAAGAAAAACTGCAAAAGCGACGCGTCCCCCAGGGTCCAGCGACCTCTGAAGCCTCAGAGGACTACCCTGCATCTAAAAGGACCAATAAGCTCCCGAGGACAGCGGCCCTGTTCACCAAAACTGCAACTTTGCAACAAAGAAGCAACTTTTAGAGACCACACGTTTCCCAATAGAAGCGTGAGACTTTCCACTCTGCACCCGACGCCCCCGGCTCGACCTGTGGAAAACTAACACCACAGGGAGGACTCCCCGGCGACTGCGAGCCCGTGAGTAGCCAGAGTTGACCCCCCTGAGCCTCCACAGCGATGCCTGCAGAGGGAATCCAGAGGCTCCCCCTGACCATAACTGCCTGCTTCAGAGAACCTGACGCCTGGGAAACACACTGCACCCGCAGCCCCCAGGACCTGAAGGAACCGAACTCCATTGCAGGAGCAACCCCCAGGCGACCGTCTTCCTAACCCAGGTGGTGGCTACCCAGAGGAGCCCCCCCCCCCCCTTGCCTGCATCGCTGAAGAGACCCCCGGGTCTCCCCATTGAATCCTATTGCAAACCCGACGCCTGTTTGCACTCTGCACCCAGCCGCCCCTGTGCTGCTGAGGGTGTACTTTCTGTGCCTGCTTGTGTCCCCCCACCAGGTGCCCTAAAAAAAACCCTGGTCTGCCCTCCGAAGTCGCGGGTACTTCCTTGCTGGCAGACTGGAACCGGGGCACCCCTATTTCCATTGAAGTCTATGTGTTTTGGGCACCACTTTGACCTCTGCACCTGACCGGCCCTGAGCTGCTGGTGTGGTAACTTTGGGGTTGCCTTGAGCCCCCAATGGTGGGCTACCTTGAACCCAACTTTGAACCCTGTAAGTGTTTTACTTACCTGTGAACTTAACAATTACTTACCTCCCCCCTGGAACTGTTGATTTTTGCACTGTGTCCACTTTTAAAATAGCTTATTGCCATTGTTGCCAAAACTGTACATGCTAATGTGATTATTCAAAGTTCCTAAGATACCTGTGTGAAATACCTTTCATTTAAAGTATTGTTTGTAAATCTTGAACCTGTGGTTCTTAAAATAAACGAAGAAAATATATTTTTCTATATAAAAACCTATTGGCCTGGAATTGTCTTTGAGTGTGTGGTTCCTCATTTATTGATTGTGTGTGTACAACAAATGCTTAACGCTACCCTCTGATAAGCCTACTGCTCGACCACACTACCACAAAATAGAGCATTGGAATTATCTCTTTTTGCCACTATCTTGCCTCTAAGTGGAACCCTTGGACTCTGTGCACACTATTTCTTACTTTGAAATAGTATATACAAAGCCAACTTCCTACAATAAGAACATAACTCCAGATTCTATAGTGGTAAGTGTGGCACAAAAGTGTGCTAATTGCCAGTCTACAGGGGATGTTCTTCCCCTGGATAAGGAGAGTAAAAAAAACTAGACGCAGTGGGCAAAAGGTTAGCTGCTCAAGCTGCAAATCACTGGAGAATTGCAAATTCTCAGCCACTCCTGGTGAGGTATGACAGAGCCCACTGGGTCGAGTTGGAAGAGCTCTTCCAGTATCTTCCACAAGAACACCCAAAAAGGGGGCAGGAGATAGTCTCAGAAGGGCAGGCCATCTCAAATAACTCAATCGGATGTGCTATTGATGCAGCCGATAGAGCAGCACGTGGCGTGAACACTAGTGTTCTTATAAGAAGACATGCTTGGTTGAGATGCTCAGACTTCAAGCCAGAAATACAACAAATAATCCTCAACATGCCTTTTGATAAGAAACATTTATTTGGCCCAGAGGTTGATACCACTATTGATAAGTTTAGGAAAGGCTGAAACAGCGAAAGCAATGGGGGCCTTACTAACTACTCCAACTAAGGGTAATTTTCGTAGGCCACAATTCATGGGTGGTTTGAAAACATCATCCACCAAGTCTTCCACCTCATAAAATAAACAAGGAACACACTTTTACAACAGGGCTTCCTTCATAGGATCTTATAGGGGCTCAAATAACAGAGTGAGAGGTAAAGTGTACACCTCTAGAGGTTCTCCCTCTGTTACAAAACTTTGACTTCTTAAAATTTCCCACAGCACATACATCTCCAGTGGGGGGACAAATGGCAAATTGTTAAATGGCAAATTGTTATCCCCAGTGGTCCAATATCAACACAGATCAATGGGTTATATCAATTATCCAACATGGTTATTGTCTAGAACTCTTTTCCACTTCTCCAAATATTCCTCTGAGTGTTCACAAGCTCTCACCCGACCATCTCATTCTCTTAAAAGAAGAGGTACAGTCCCTTCTTCTCAAAGGGGCTATTGAACCAGTTTCCCTATCTCAGCAAGGGTTAGAAGTATATTCACTGTACTTCCTTATAGCAAGGTAAGACAGTTCAATCTCAAGCCTCTCAACCTATACATACTTTCAGGGCATTTTGGTCACTCTGCAAGATGTTATTCCCCTATTACAGCAAGGAGATTACATGAAAGCATTAGATCTCAAAGATGCTTGTTTCCACATTCCCATTCATACAGCACACCGCAGATATCTCCGATTTGTCACTACGGGAAAGCATTATCAATTCATAGTTCTTCCTTTCGGGAAAACAACCGCTCCCAGAGTATTTACAAAATGCTTAGCTGTAGTAGCTGCATTTCTCAGAAAGCAATACATTCACATTTTCCCATACTTGGATGACTCGCTCATAAAAGCCAATACCTTCCAAAAATGTCAGGAGCATACTCAGTACACATTAAATCTTCTACACACCTTGGGGTATACAATAAACTATCTCAAATCCCATCTTCAACCCTCACAGGTACAGCATTATCTGGGAGCAATTCTCAATACTCAGTCAGGATTGGTATATCCAACCCCAGCAAGGATTCAGGCCTTTCAAAATTCCCTGGCTCAGTTACAGGAGAATCATAGGTAAACAGTGAAACTAGTGATGCAACTGTTAGGGATGATGGCCTCTTGCATTGCCATTGTTTCTCAAGCAAAACTACATATGCGTCCACTACAGCAGTGTCTGTCCTGTCTGTGGTCTCACTCACAGGGCCATCTTCAGGATCTAGTGTTGTTGGACCTCCAGACTCGCTGCTCTCTGCAATGGTTGAATCCCATCAACCTTTCAGAAGGACGGCCCTTTTAAGAACCTGTGCCTCAGATCACTTTCACAACAGATGCATCACAGATGGGTTGAGGAGCACACCTCAACAAACCTTACGATACAAGGAAAATGGGATCCATTCAACAAACTTGTCACATCAACTACTTGGAGTTGCTGGGAGTCTTCCTGGCGCTCAAAGCATTTGTGACACAAATATCTCACAAAGTGGTTCTAGTCCGTACAGACAACATGGCAACTATGTATTATCTGCAGAAACAGGGAGGGGCACGCTTATCTCAATTGTCCCTTCAATTTGGAAGTGGGCGCTTCACAATCACATTCGGTTACTGGCAGAATATCTCCCAGGAATGGACAATAGGTTTGCAGACCTAGTAAGCAGGATGTAGCAACAAGTGCGAAATAGACCCACAAGTACTTTACCAATACTTTCGCCTCTGGGTAACACCAGAAATAGATCTCTTCGCCACAGCAGAAAACTCAAAATGCCAACACTTCACGCCCACATACCTACACCCTCAGTACAAGGGCAAAGCTCTATTGATAAATTGGTCACGGATATTTGCTTACACTTTTCGGCCTCCCCCAATCATTCCATATCTGGTTCGCAAACTGAGACAAACATCACTCACCATGATCATTGTAGCTCCCACATGGGTATGTCAACCTTGGAACACAACACTACTTGATCTGTGTTTGGTTCCCCATCACAAACTTCCCAACAGACCAGACCTTTTAACTCAAACAAGAGGTCAAATCAAACATTCAGCCCCCAAAACACTCAATGTTGCGCTATGGCTCCTGAAGTCATAGGGTTTGGATATTTGCAACTTCTCCCTGAATGTATGGGCATTCTTAGGGAGGCCCGTAAGCCTACAACCAGACAGTGTAGTGCTGCAAAATAGAAATGTTTTGTTTGCTACTGTCAACCTAAACACATTGATCCACTTAAAGCGTCAGTGCAAGACATTGATTGTGATCTGCTACAGTTACAAAAGGCAGATTTCGCATATTCATCTATTAGACTATATTTAGCAGCTATAGCTGCTTACCTTCAAAACAGACTAAATATTTCTTTGTTTAGAATTCCTGTAATTAAGGCATTCATGGAAGGACTTCAGAGTTATTCCACCCATGGTTCCTCCAGCTCCAGTATGGAACCTTAACATTGCCTTATTAGACTTATGGGACCACCATTTGAACCCTTACACTCCTGTTTGGTGCAATTTATTTCATGGAAAGTTGCCTTTTGGTAGCTATCACTTCTTTATGACGTGTAAGTGAGGTACAAGCTTTCACCTTAGAGGAACCTTTTTTCCAAGTACATAAAGATATATTAGTCCTTGGGACAAATCCTAAATTTCTCCCTAAAGTAGTTTCACCATTTCACATTAACCAATCAGTTGAACTACCTGTATTTTTCCCACACCCAGACTCGGCTGCTGAAAGAGCTGTGCCCGCACTAGATGTTAAACAAGCTCTTATAATTCACATTGACAGGACTAAAAGTTTTAAAAATTAGAAACAAATGTTTGTAGGATTTTCAATGCCACGCAATGGCAATCCGATTTCTTTAAAAAAAGAAGAACTAGATGGATAGTCACGTGTATTCAAACATCTTATCTCAAAGATTAAAGACAATTACCAACACATCCTAAAGCACACTCTACCAGGAAAAAAGGTGCTTTTAGGCTTTTTGTTAAGTAAACATCCCAATAGCAGATATTTGTAAAGCTGCTACTTGGTCTACACCACACACATTTACTAAACACTATTGTTTAGATGTTTTAACTCTCACATGGGCCCTCCCTCCTCCCCGGAGGCCTGCAGTCATTGTGGTAAAAAGTATTGTACATATGCATATACACTGCATGGACAACCTTTTTTAATTTACTATCTATCTATATAAACACTCTTTACCTCACCCGTCTGCTGGAAAGTAATCTATCAAAGGACTCAATGCCCATGCGCACTATCACCGAGAAGAGGAGTCTATCTCGTAGCTCGAAAAGATTCTTCGAAGAAAAACAACTTGTAAAACTCTGAGCCCAACACTAGATGCCGGCCTTACGCAAAGCATTTGAATCTACAGCACTGCAAGCTGTGAACAGATGTCTACTGGGTAAGTAACATTTTCCTTTCCGAAACCCAATTTTCACTGATTGTTAATACTCTATATAGTTTTATCAGTAAAACTGCAAGTTAGTTGGAAGGTTTTTGGACATTTCTTGAAAATGTACTGTCTGTAATGACAGTGCACTACCACATCATACTTTAGTAATATACTTATTAAAAGTGAGCGTTTAAACACAAACTGAGAAACACTCCTGCCCTGATGGCAAAGCTATTAGTAAACTAAAATGCAAGTCATGGATCATGTGTACCCTATATGTGGGCTAGATTTTTATACATAGAGCAAACGTTTAGTGTTTTTAAATCAAACAAAATAGGATTTTCTTTTACAGCAGAAATACTGAACTCACATATTTGAAGGTGCACTCATGTGAGAATGAAGACAAAAGGTGAATATAAAATACAATATTTGCATGGGATCACACAATTTGAGACCTGTTTCCGGTCAAGTACATTACAGTTAGGTCAAGTAGATTATTCAAGCTACTCGACCTGCAGGTCTAGTAACATTTTTATGATTTTTTGAGGCCTGCTTCATTTTGTAATTGGAGCTTGGCTGGAAAGGCTGTATTCAAAGTTCAAGAGTCTCATACGCTTTTTGACAGCTATAAAGGTTTTTCTTAGTTCCTGCACTTTATGTGTATAGTCAGGAAAGATAGAAAGTGATTTCCCTTGTAATAGCGGGGGTCCTCGTACACAGACCCATTGAAGGATGCTGCTGCTGTCCCGAAAGTTAAACAGGCAGGCAATTATCGCTCTTGGAAGGGCTCCAGGTTTAGGCATAGGGGCGAGTGCGCTATGGGCCTTTTCAACCATGAAGAAATTAGATAGTCTTTTCGGGAGTAGGGATGTAGCAATACATTCCTCGAGGATCAATTCAACAGAATACCCCGCTGCTCTTTCTGGGAAGCCCACAAAGTGCAGGTTATTCCTCTGCGATCTCCCCTTGGCACCCGCTATGCAGTCCGTTTTGGAGGTCAGAGACCGTGATGTGCAGATCCCAGACTTTTTGCTGTAGGGTGTCAATTGTCTGTTGTGTAACAGTTACTCGGTCTGACACCTTACGAAGGTCCTTCCGGAGTACGTTTACATTTGTGGCGACTGCATCCATCTTGTTGACCATCTCGGTTCCGCAACCTTGGATTTCCGCAACAAATCCACCAGAGATGATGCCAGACTTGGTGACCCATCTATCTGCTCCTTCAGGCCCTGTTCACCATCCACCTGTTGCAGGAGGCTGTAATGTCTGGGTGTAGTTGACAATTTTGTTGGTTTGCGCAGCCTTGGAACCCTTTTCCTTCACCATGATGGCAGAGCTCTTTGAGGTTTCCCAGCTAGTCAAATAGGTGGGAGCCAAGCAGAATTTAGTGGTTTGGCTAGGGCCTCCCTCTTGGGACCAACCGGATGGTGGTAGATTCTATCATACCTACGTCGCCTCCGGTATCATCCGGAGGAGGCATAGTGTGAGAGACTGATGTAACTATGCTGCAGTGAAGGACAGAATGCACATAGTTCACAGCACACACCTAGAAGGATGACAGGAGCTTCCCTGCACCCTAAATGCTCTGGGGGGCAGGAGAGGGGGGTTGTTCCTTCACAGGCTTGTAGTGCATCCAAATGTTATGATTAACATCATGAGCCTTGTAGATTAAATGTGGTACAGTCACAGCCGCAAGGGCCCCCCTCATCGGGAGAGTAGTCTGGGGGACAGCACTAGTAAACTACACAGCCTTCATGAAACAGTAGGGGCATGCGGCACATGTAAATGCCACTGGTTGCCCCCCTCCAATTAAGTGAATCTCCAGCGCAAAAACAGGCTTTTCCCCACAGTGGGCCCTGAGTTATCCCAATAAAGTCTGTAGATTAGAAATTATGGTTTATAATGCAGTTTCAAAGGCTCCCTGGGTGACCCTCGCCAGCACTCCCAGCATAGTACCTTCATGCAGCAGGGCACACAGTTATCAGGCGTGACTCTGCGCCACCCTACTCAGGGCTGGATGTCCAGTTTTTTTGGGCCCCCAGTTGCACTCAGGTTCATCCAGTAATGCAGATCCCGAAGGGAATGAGTCCATGTGAGGCCCATCTAACGCAGTATCCATCGCCGCACGCATTGCATCTAGGCCATCCCCAAATCCGCAGGAGACTGAATGTGGTGTCACAAACGGGGAGCGTGCTCATCTAGCAGGCTGGCAAGCCCACAAGGACCAACCCAGGCCCAGTTAAGTCCCCCGCGTGGCTGATGGTGCAGAGCCCGGCCTGCCACCTCGAGCTGCAGGGCATCATCACTCCCCTCAAGCCCCAAAGGTCTTATGTCCAAGCCGTCGTCAAGGATGCCAAGGGCACAATTTGGTGCTCCAAACAGGAAGCAGGGCTTGCCCAGCATGCCACCAAGCCCTCAAAGACCCAATAGGAGCCCTGACTGGGCTGTTGGTGCCCATCCTGGCCTGCTATTTCCAGCTGCAAGACAGCATCACCCCCACTGGGCTGAAGGCAGTGCACAGCAAGAATCTTCAGCTGCACTTCAAGCCTACTAGCCAGGTCAGGCCCCAGGAACAGTCGTGCAGACATGGGGATGCCCCTCTTGAGGGTCCCTTTCAGTAGTAGTGCGCCTCTCGGTCTCCGGCTCCCATCTAGGGGCCACAGTTGAGCACAGATCAAGACTCAGGAGGCCTGGCATGGTCCCTGTAGGAAAGTACCCTCTTTTTGGCATGGTTACCCACATATTTTACTTGCTATCAGTATGCTTTGACTGTTTTCACTGGGATCCTGCTAACCAGGACCCCAGTGATTGTGCTCTCTACTCTGAATTTGGTTACTTCAGCACCCTTTACACCCCACAATTGGCATATTGGTGTACCCCTATACGTTCCTAGTATATGTACCTAGGTACCCAGGGCATTGGTACACCAAGCGTCTCCCATGTGCTGCAGCATGTATTATGCCGCCAATGGGAGCCCATGCAAAATGTCTGAATGCCCGCATGAAAAGGTGCATGCACCCTTTCACTGCTGGTCACTGCACTAGGTCACTGTAAGTCATCCGTATGGTAGGCCCTCCTAGTCCAGAGGGAAGGGTGCACATTCCTGTGTGTGAGGGCACCCCTGCATGAGCAGAGGTGCCCCCACAAACTCCAGTTCCAATGCACTGGACTTCGCGGAAGCCATTTTACCCGTGCACTGGTAACAGGTCCTGTGGTCCAGCTACATAATGGTAACTTCTAACCTTGGCATGTTTGGTATCAAACATGTTGGAATCACACCTCAATATTAATGCCAATATTGGTGGCATGATTCCATGCACTTTGGGTGCTTCTTAGAGCCTCCCCCCCTAGTATTGCGCCTGCTAGTTTTCCAGGGTTTTCCGGCAGCCCACACTGCTGCAGCCCCTCAGACAGGTTTCTGTCCTCCTGCTGCTTGACCAGCTCAAGCAGGGGAAGGCAGAACAAAGAATTCCCTGTAGGAGAGGGAGGCAACACCCTCTCCCTTGGAAATAGGTGTTACAGGGGTATCCTCCCCACGCCACGTACTTGCTTTGAAGGGCACATTTGGTGCCCTTCTTGCATAAAGCGGCTTGCACCAGTACAGGGCCCCCCCCCCCCTGTGCCTGCCCTGCTTGAAAGCACACAAAGCAAGGGGAGTGAACATTCCCCTGTCCATCACCGCCCCAGGGGTGGTAAAGGAAAGCAAAGTGACCACTCCCCTGCCTATCACCACCTCAGGGGTGGTGCCCAGAGCTCCTCCAGGTGGCCACGTGATTCTGCCATCTTGAAAACAAGATGTGCTGAGGCCCCTGGGAGCATCTGATAAGTCAAGACAGGTGACTGACATCAGTGACCTCCTTTGATTGGTGGTCACCCTGCAGAGTGACCAATCCCCCTGGTAGTGCTATTTAGGGACTCACTTGGGGATGGGTCTCTACATTCGGTGTGCAAGACTCCACCAGGACTTCTCTGCAACAACCTCTTCTGCCCCTGGCCACCGGAACTGCTGCTGTACTCTTCAGGAACCAAACAAGCCTGCAACTCGTGAGACAACCTTGTGACATTGTCTCCCCGGCTCTTTCCAGCAATCGCAACATTTCTGGGCTGTGCATCCTCTAGGGTTGACACAACTTCAGCTGCACCAGAGAAGCAAGATGGAATCTCCCTTGGAGTGAAGGAGTCACTCCTGCATCCACAGGCGCCTAAGGCAATGATGACCGGCTGCTGGGGTCTTCTGCCATCCAGCTACAGGAAGAATCTCCAATTCAAGTGGTGAGTCTGAGTGGTCCCCTTGGTCCTCTCCACCTGCTGTCCATCTTGGGAGACGTGAGCCCTTGTCTCTCCTTGCAGGACAGTACCCCTGTGCACCACGACTCTTGCAGCAACCAAGGCTTGTTGATTCCTGCTCCAAGGGATCTTCAGGCTCCAATTAGCCCCAGCCTCCAGCACTTCATTCTTGCAAGGACAGTCTGTTTTCTGCTGCTCCAACGACGTGCAACTCCTCTCCAAGTGTGCTGACTGGGCCTCACTACAACTTACTGTGCCTCCTACTAGTGGGTTGCCTGTGGGGACTGCGACTGCTTCTGCTGGCTCTCCCGACTGCTGAGGGTCAGCCCGGACTCCCGTCCAAGGGTCAAGTCCCATGGGCCTTGCTGGTCCTCTTCAGGTCTGCAACTCTTGTTTTTGTGTGTGTTTTTTTTTTTAACTTTTTGCTCCAACTTGCATTTGCCAAGGCTTGTTGGTGGTCCTCCTGACCACAGACCAACCGCGACCTGGCGACCGACGTGGGACATCATCTACACGACCCCAAGGACTTATTTGCAGCTCCTGGGCTTCACAGCTGACCTCTTCATCCACAGAAGGGTGGGAAGTGGCTCTTGCATCTCCTGAACATTCCTGTGTGGACTGGACAGAGTCCCCTTCTTTTCCTGGTACTCTTCTTCCAGAATCCATAATTGGGTTCCACTGGACTGGTCCTGGTCTTGCAATCTTTCTCTTTCTAAGTCCTCTTGTTAGCTTTTGGGAAGACCAGGTACTTACCTCTGCTCTTCTGGTCTTTGCGGATCACTTAGGTACTCACCTTTTGGGGTCGCGAGCCCACCTGGTTCCCCCTAAACTACTCCATATGTCTGGGTGGGGGACTTCACCTCGCATTTTACTATTTTAGTATATGGTTTTGCCCCCTGTAGGACCCTAACTATTTTTCACTAATGTTTGTCAATGCTTGTTGGTTCGATATGCTAATTCCTTATAATTACTGTGTGTATGTGTGTGTATATATATATATATATATATGTTCGGTGGCATGTGTAGCTGCAGATACCCATGCTATGCACAGGTCCTGCCATCTAGTGTTGGGCGCGGAGTGTTACAAATTGTTTTTCTTCGAAGAGTGTATGGAAGTCATTAAACAGGCAAGTAAACCTACCACCAGTTAGTGTTATGCTAAATATGGTAAAGATTTGTTTTCTACTGTCAAGCAAAACACATAACACCTTTGGATGCGTCCATACAAAACATCGTAGGTGTAAGGAAATGCCTTCTTGGCATAGTTACCCCCTGACTTTTTGCCTTTGGTGATGCCAAGTTATGATTTGAAAGTGTGCTGAGGCCTGCTAACCAGGCCCCAGCACCAGTGTTCTTTCCCTAAAACTGTACCTTTGTCTCCACAATTGGCAGACCCTGGCATCCAGGTAAGTCCCTTGTAACTGGTACCCCTGGTACCAAGGGCCCTGATGCCAGGGAAGGTCTCTAAGGGCTGCAGCATGTCTTATGCCACCCTAGGGACCCCTCACTCAGCACAGACACACTGCTTGCCAGCTTGTGTGTGCTGGTGGGGAGAAAATGACTAAGTCGACATGGCACTCCCCTCAGAGTGCCATGCCAACCTCACACTGCCTGTGGCATAGGTAAGTCACCCCTCTAGCAGGCCTTACAGCCCTAAGGCAGGGTGCACTATACCACAGGTGAGGGCATAGATGCATGAGCACTATGCCCCTACAGTGTCTAAGCAAAACCTTAGACATTGTAAGTGCAGGGTAGCCATAAGAGTATATGGTCTGGGAGTCTGTCAAACACGGACTCCACAGCACCATAATGGCTACACTGAAAACTGTGAAGTTTGGTATCAAACTTCTCAGCACAATAAATGCACACTGACGCCAGTGTACATTTTATTGGGAAATACACCCAGAGGGCATCTTAGAGATGCCCCCGGAAAACATACCCGTCTTCCAGTGTGGGCTGACTAATTTTGCCAGCCTGCCACACACCAGACATGTTGCTGGCCACATGGGGAGAGTGCCATGTCACTCTGTGGCCAGTAACAAAGCCTGTACTGGGTGGAGGTGCTTCACACCTCCCCCTGCAGGAACTGCAACACATGGCGGTGAGCCTCAAAGGCTCACCCCCTTTGTTACAGCGCCACAGGGCATCCCAGCTAGTGGAGATGCCCGCCCCTCCGGCCACTGCCCTCACTTTAGGCGGCCAGGCTGGAGGAGATAATGAGAAAAACAAGGAGGAGTCATTGGCCAGTCAGGACAACCCCTAAGATGTCCTGAGCTGAGGTGACTCTGACTTTTAGAAATCCTCCATCTTGCAGATGGCGGATTCCCCAATAGGATTAGGGATGTGCCCCCCTCCCCACAGGGAGGAGGCACAAAGAGGGTGCAGCCACCCTCAGGGCTAGTAGCCATCAGCTACTATCCTCCCAGACCTAAACACCCCCCTAAATTTAGTATTTAGCGGCCCCCAGAACCTAGGAAGATAGATTCCTGCAACCTGAAGACGAAGAAGGACTGCTGACCTGAAGCCCTGCAGAGAAGACAGAGACACCAACTGCTTTGGCCCCAGCCCTACCGGCCTGTCTCCCCACTTCAAGAAAAACTGCAACAGTGACGCGTCCCCCAGGGTCCAGCAACCTCTGAAGCCTCAGAGGACTACCCTGCATCTAAAAGGACCAAGAAGCTCCCGAGGACAGCGGCCCTGTTCCACAAAGACTGCAACTTTGCAACAAAGAAGCAACTTTTAAAGACCCCACGTTTCCCGCCGGAAGCGTGAGACTTTCCACTCTGCACCCGACGTCCCCTGCTCGACCTGCGGAAAACTAACTCTACAGGGAGGACTCCCCGGCGACTGCGAGCCCGTGAGTAGCCAGAGTTGACCCCCCCTGAGCCCCCACAGCGACGCCTGCAGAGGGAATCCAGAGGCTCCCCCTGACTGCAACTGCCTGCTTCAAGGAACCCGACGCCTGGTAAAGACACTGCACCCGCAGCCCCCAGGACCTGAAGGAACCGAACTCCAGTGCAGGAGCGACCCCCAGGTGGCCCTCTTCCTAGCCCAGGTGGTGGCTAACCCGAGGAGCCCCCCTTTGCCTACCTGCATCGCTGAAGAGACCCCTGGGTCTCCCATTGAATCCTATTGCAAACCCAACGCCTGTTTGCACTCTTCACCCGGCTGCCCCTGTGCCGCTGAGGGTGTCCTTTCTGTGCCTACTTGTCCCCCCCCTAAGAAAATATATTTTTCTATATAAAAACCTATTGGCCTGGAATTGTCTTTGAGTGTGTGTTCCTAATTTATTGCCTGTGTACACAAAAAATGCTTAACACTACCCTCTGATAAGCCTACTGCTCGACAACACTACCACAAAATAGAGCATTAGAATCATCTCTTTTTGACACTATCTTACCTCTAAGGGAAACCCTTGGACTCTGTGCATGCTATTTCTTACTTTGAAATAGTACATACAGAGCCAACCTCCTACAGTAGGTTATTTACTCCACCTACAAAAAGCGAATCTAGCTTTTTCATCCATCAAAATACATCTCACAGCAATTTCTGCTTATTTGCAAAATAAACAGACCAAATCCCTATTTAGGGTACCAGTCATTAAAGCCTTCATAGAGGGCCTAAGACGAATCATACCTCCAAGAACTCCACCAGTACCCTCGTGGAATCTTAACATTGTACATACATGACTCGTGTGTCCACCATTTGAACCCATGCACTCTTGTCAGATCCAATTCCTAACTAGGAAAGTAGCATTTCTAGTGGCAATCACTTCATTACGAAGAGTTAGTGAAATACAAGCATTCACTATTGAAGAACCCTTTATACAGGTACACAAACATAAAGTTGTACACCGCACAAACCCTAAATTTCTACCAGAAGTCATCTCACCGTTTCATTTAAACCAAACAGTGGAACTCCCAGTCTTCTTCCCACAGCCAGACTCAGTGGCAGAAAGAGCACTGCATACATTAGATATTAAAAGAGCTCTAATGTATTAAATTGACAGAACAAAATCATTTCGTAAAACTAAACAGTTGTTCGTCGCATTCCAAAAACCCCATACTGGTAACCCTATATCCAAACAAGGCATAGCCAGATGGATAGTGAAATGTATACAAACTTGTTACCTAAAAGCTAAAAGACAACTGCTCATTACGCCAAAGGCACACTCCACTGGAAAAAAGGCCGCAACAATGGTATTTCTGGGAAACATACCAATGACAGAAATTTGTAAGGCAGCCACTTGGTCCACACCTCATACTTTTACCATGTATTACTATGTAGATGTGTTAGCAACACAACAAGCCACAGTAGGTCAAGCTGTATCTACGGCACAGAGCTGGTGTCGAAGTCATCCGACTCCGGTCGAGATACCGGCACACAGCAATCTCGGGCCCGAGATCGTGGCTCAGAGAAGATTCGGCACCGAGACAGCGGCACCGAAACGGGTCGGCACCGAGAGAGCATGACGCCAAAAGTAAAAAAAGGTTTCGTCAGAGCCTAAAAAAGCAGTTGAAAAGGTTTCGGTACCGAAATATCCGGCCTCGGAACCCAAAACAAGTTCCTACACTGAGGAACAAGGACTGTCCACACAAATAAAGACACATAGATTTGGACAGGAATTACAGGCAATAGAGCCAGATCACACACAAAGACGGCTCTTTATTCAAAAAGATACAGGGAATATCAGCACTCTTCCTCCAGTCAAAATGAAACGCAAGCTTGCCTTCCAAGACAAAGACAAACAGCCACACGCAAAGGTGGCTAAACAAGTAACACCGCCACCATCCCCACATCACTCTCCGCAACCATCACCTGTAGCCACTCCACCAATGATGCAATCCCCAACTCATACAGGAATGAGTCAAGATGACCCTGACACATGGGACCTTTATGACGCACCAGTGTCAGATAATAGTCCAGAATGCTATCCAGCTAAACCATCGCCACCAGAGGATAGTACAGGCTACGCACAGGTGGTGTCAAGAGCAGCTGCATTTCATAATGTCAGCCTTCATTCAGAGCCCATTGAAGACGACTTTCTTTTTAATACACTGTCGTCCACACACAGCCAATATCAGAGTCTTCCTATGCTACCCGGAATGCTAAAACACTCCAAACAAGTGTTTGAGGAGCCTGTTAAAGGTAGAGCCATTACTCCAAGAGCAGATAAAAAATATAAACCGCCACCAACAGACCCAGTGTACATTACACAACAGCTAACACCAGACTCTGTTGTAGTGGGAGCAGCGCGCAAAAGAGCCAACTCTCATACTTCAGGAGATGCACCACCTCCAGATAAAGAAAGTCGAAAATTCGATGCTGCAGGCAAAAGGGTGGCGGCACAGGCAGCAAACCAGTGGCGTATTGCAAATTTGCAAGCTTTGCTAGCCAGATATGATAGGGCCCATTGGGATGAGATGCAACACCTTATTGAACATTTACCCAAGGAGTTCCAAAAAAGAGCGCAGCAAGTAGTAGAAGAAGGACAGGGTATCTCAAATAATCAGATACGGTCAGCAATGGATGCTGCAGACACAGCTGCTAGAACTGTCAACACAGCTGTAACAATAAGGAGACATGCATGGCTGCGTACATCAGGATTTAAACCAGAGATACAGCAAGCTGTGCTGAATATGCCATTCAACGGACAGCAGTTGTTTGGGCCGGAAGTGGACACTGCGATCGAAAAACTTAAAAAAGACACTGACACGGCCAAAGCCATGGGCGCACTCTACTCCCCACAAAGCAGAGGCACATTTCGAAAGACACAATTTCGAGGGGGGTTTCGAGGGCAAACCACAGAAGCCACAACCTCACAAACAAAGCCCACTTACCAGAGCCAGTATCAGCGGGGAGGTTTTCGGGGACAATATAGAGGGGGACAATTTCAAAGGAACAGAGGAAAGTTCCAAAGTCCCAAAACTCCTCCAAACAAGCAGTGACTTCAAGTTCACAAATCCCCAACACATAACACCTGTGGGGGGGAGACTAACCAAGTTTTACAAACATTGGGAGGAAATAACAACAGACACTTGGGTCTTAGCAATTATCCAGCATGGTTATTGCATAGAATTTATCAAATTCCCTCCAAACATCCCACCGAAAACACACAATATGTCAAAACAACATATAGATCTTCTAGGACTAGAAGTTCAGGCATTGCTACAAAAAGAAGCAATAGAGTTAGTACCTATACTAGATCTCAGAACATTAAATACCTACATCAAATCAGATCACTTTCACATGGTTACATTACAAGACGTAATCCCACTGCTCAAACAATAAGACTACATGACAACACTAGACCTAAAGGATGCATATTTCCATATACCAATACATCCTTCACACAGAAAGTACCTAAGGTTTGTATTCCAAGGGATACATTACCAATTCAAAGTGTTGCCATTCGGAATAACAACTGCACCAAGAGTTTTTACAAAATGCCTAGCAGTAGTAGCTGCACATATCAGAAGGCAGCAAATACATGTGTTCCCGTACCTAGACGATTGGTTAATCAAAACCAACACGCTAAGACGGTGTTCACAACACACAAAATATGTCATAGAAATCCTCCACAAACTAGGTTTCTCAATCAATTACACAAAGTCACACCTTCTGCCGTGTCAAACACAGCAATACTTAGGAGCAACAATCAACACAGCAAAAGGGATTGCCACTCCAAGTCCACAAAGAATTCACACATTTCACAATGTGATACAGACCATGTATCCAAATCAAAAGATACAAGTCAAACTGGTGATGAAACTACTAGGCATGATGTCTTCATGCATAGCCATTGTCCCAAACGCAAGGTTGCACATGCGGCCCTTACAACAGTGCCTAGCATCACAATGGTCACAAGCACAGGGTCAGCTTCTAGATCTGGTGTTGATAGACCGCCAAACATACATCTCGCTTCAATGGTGGAACAGTATAAATTTAAACCAAGGGCGGCCTTTCCAAGACTCAGTGCCAGAATACGCGATAACAACAGATGCTTCCATGATGGGGTGGGGAGCACACCTCAATCAACACAGCATCCAAGGACAATGGGACATACAGCAAAAACAGTTTCACATAAATCACTTAGAACTGTTAGCGGTATTTCTAGCGCTCAAAGCATTTCAACCCATAATAAGACACAAACACATTCTTGTCAAAACAGACAACATGACAACAATGTATTACCTAAACAAACAGGGAGGCACACACTCGACACAGTTGTGTCTCCTAACACAGAAAATATGGCATTGGGCGATTCACAACCACATTCGCCTAATAGCACAATTTATTCCAGGAATTCAGAACCAGTTAGCAGACAATCTCTCTTGGGATCACCAACAGATCCACGAATGGGAGATTCACCCTCAAATACTAAACACTTACTTCCAAATGTGGGGAACACCACAAATAGATCTATTTGCAACAAAAGAAAACTCAAAATGCCAAAACTTCGCATTCAGGTACCCACAAGATCAGTCTCAGGGCAATGCGTTATGGATGAGCTGGTCAGGGATATTTGCTTACGCTTTTCCCCCACTCCCACTCCTTCCATATCTAGTAAACAAATTGAGTCAAAACAAACTCAAACTCATACTAATAGCACTGACATGGGCAAGACAACCTTGGTACACAACACTACTAGACCTCTCAGTAGTACCTCATGTCAAACTACCAAACAGACCAGATCTGTTAACACAGCACAAACAACAGATCAGACATCCAAATCCAGCATCGCTGAATCTAGCAATTTGGCTCCTGAAATCCTAGAATTCGGACACTTAGACCTCACACAGGAATGTATGGAGGTCATAAGACAAGCTAGGAAACCTACCACTAGACACTGCTATGCAAATAAGTGGAAAAGATTTGTTTATTACTGCCATAATAATCAAATTCAACCCTTACATGCATCTGCCAAAGATATAGTAGGATACTTACTACAATTGCAAAAGTCAAAGCTAGCTTTCTCTTCAATAAAGATACATCTAACCGCAATTTCAGCCTACCTGCAAATTACGCACTAAACTTCATTATTTAGGATACCAGTCATAAAAGCATTTATGGAAGGCCTATAAAGAATTATACCACCACCAGTTCCTTCATGGAACCTCAACATTGTCTTAACACGACTCATGGGTCCACCTTTTGAGCCCATGCACTCTTGTGAAATGCAATATTTAACATGGAAAGTTGCATTTTTAATTGCCATCACATCTCTAAGAAGAGTGAGTGAAATTCAAGCATTTACCATACAAGAACCATTTATTCAAATACACAAGCATAAAGTAGTTCTACGGACAAATCCAATTTTTTTTACCAAATGTGATCTCACCGTTCCACTTGAATCAAACGGTAGAATTACCAGTGTTCTTCCCACAGCCAGATTCTGTAGCTGAAAGAGCACTGCATACATTAGACATCAAAAGAGCACTAATGTACTACATTGACAGAACAAAACTAATTCGAAAAACAAAACAACTATTTATTGCTTTCCAAAAACCTCATACAGGGAATCCAATTTCTAAACAAGGCATTGCTAGATGGATAGTTAAGTGTATTCAAACCTGCTATCTTAAAGCAAAGAGAGAGCTGCCTATTACACCAAAGGCACACTCAACCATAAAAAAGGGGCTACCTTGGCCTTTCTAGGAAATATTCCAATGAACGAAATATGTAAGGCAGCAACATGGTCTACGCCTCATACATTTACCAAACACTACTTTGTAGATGTGTTAACGGCACAACAAGCCACGGTAGGTCAAGCTGTACTACGAACATTATTTCAAACAACTTCAACTCCTACAGGCTGAACCACCGCTTTTGGGGAGATAACTGCTTACTAGTCTATGCACAGCATGTGTATCTGCAGCTACACATGCCATCGAACGGAAAATGTCACTTACCCAGTGTACATCTGTTCGTGGCATTAGTCGCTGCAGATTCACATGCGCCCACCCGCCTCCCCGGGAGCCTGTAGCCGTTTAGAAGTTGATCTTGAACATTTGTAAATTTGTAAATATATTACTTTAAACTTCATTATGTACATACGTATTCACTCCATTGCATGGGCACTATTACTAGCATACACAACTCCTACCTCACCCTCTGCGGGGAAAACAATCTAAGATGGAGTCGACGCCCATGCGCAATGGAGTCGAAATGGGAGGAGTCCCTCGGTCTCGTGACTCGAAAAAAGACTTCTTCGAAGAAAAACAACTTGTAACACTCCGAGCCCAACACCAGATGGCGGGATGTGCACAGCATGTGAATCTGCAGCGACTAATGCCACGAACAGATGTACACTGGGTAAGTGACATTTTCCATATATACAGGGAGTGCAGAATTATTAGGCAAGTTGTATTTTTGAGGATTAATTTTATTATTGAACAACAACCATGTTCTCAATGAACCCAAAAACTCATTAATATCAAAGCTGAATATTTTTGGAAGTAGTTTTTAGTTTGTTTTTAGTTTTAGCTATGTTAGGGGGATATCTGTGTGTGCAGGTGACTATTACTGTGCATAATTATTAGGCAACTTAACAAAAAACAAATATATACCCATTTCAATTATTTATTATTACCAGTGAATCCAATATAACAACTCAACATTCACAAATATACATTTCTGACATTCAAAAACAAAACATAAACAAATCAGTGACCAATATAGCCACCTTTCTTTGCAAGGACACTCAAAAGCCTGCCATCCATGGATTCTGTCAGTGTTTTGATCTGTTCACCATCAACATTGCGTGCAGCAGCAACCACAGCCTCCCAGACACTGTTCAGAGAGGTTTACTGTTTTCCCTCCTTGTAAATCTCACATTTGATGATGGACCACAGGTTCTCAATGGGGTTCAGATCAGGTGAACAAGGAGGCCATGTCATTAGATTTCCTTCTTTTATACCCTTTCTTGCCAGCCACGCTGTGGAGTACTTGGACGCGTGTGATGGAGCATTGTCCTGCATGAGAATCATGTTTTTCTTGAAGGATGCAGACTTCTTCCTGTACCACTGCTTGAAGAAGGTGTCTTCCAGGAACTGGCAGTAGGACTGGGAGTTGAGCTTGACTCCATCCTCAACCCGAAAAGGCCCCACAAGCTCATCTTTGATACCACCAGCCCAAACCAGTACTCCACCTCCACCTTGCTGGCGTCTGAGTCGGACTGGAGCTCTCTGCCATTTACCAATCCAGCCACGGGCCCATCCATCTGGCCCATCAAGACTCACTCTCATTTCATCAGTCCATAAAACCTTAGAAAAATCAGTCTTGAGATATTTCTTGGCCCAGTCTTGACGTTTCAGCTTGTGTGTCTTGTTCAGTGGTGGTCGTCTTTCAGCCTTTCTTACCTTGGCCATGTCTCTGAGTATTGCACACCTTGTGCTTTTGGGCACTCCAGTGATGTTGCAGCTCTGAAATATGGCCAAACTGGTGGCAAGTGGCATTGTGGCAGCTGCACGCTTGACTTTTCTCAGTTAATGGGCAGTTATTTTGCGCCTTGGTTTTTCCACACGCTTCTTGCGACCCTGTTGACTATTTTGAATGAAACGCTTGATTGTTCGATGATCACGCTTCAGAAGCTTTGCAATTTTAAGAGTGCTGCATCCCTCTGCAAGATATCTCACTATTTTTTACTTTTCTGAGCCTGTCAAGTCCTTCTTTTGACCCATTTTGCCAAAGGAAAGGAAGTTGCCTAATAATTATGCACACCTGATATAGGGTGTTGATGTCATTAGACCACACCCCTTCTCATTACAGAGATGCACATCACCTAATATGCTTAATTGGTAGTAGGCTTTCGAGCCTATACAGCTTGGAGTAAGACAACATGCATAAAGAGGATGATGTGGTCAAAATACTCATTTGCCTAATAATTCTGCACTCCCTGTATATATATCTATATAGTACTTATCTCCAGTTGGGGGAGTTTTAGTTCATTGTTACTATAATAGAATGCCTTTATTTTTGCAACACTGTGTGGTTCCTTTGAGGTGTGATAAATTGCTGTGTGACTGCTGTGGTATTGCAAGTGCTTTACATTCCTCCTAGATAAGTATTGGCTGCTCACCACAGCTACCACTAGGGAGTCCTGGCTTCCTAGACACTGTCTTCATTTAACTAATAGGTTTTGCCTTTACCTGGTATAAGGGGCAAACACCATAGGTGTCCACCACACACAAGGCCAGGTTCCTACAGTCCCCACCAAACCCACTTGGCTCCAGTGCTTAGCAGTCTCTAGGAGCCAAAGGGGCTCCAAAATGTGTCTCTATCCCTGAGGGACCTGTGGAAGCACAAGGGTGGCCAGATATTGGACAGGATTGCAGCAGGATTGTGCTATTGTTGATGGGAACTGAACTAGAAGAGTCTAGTAGGCTGTCTTGCTTGGCCACACCCCTGTGAGACCTTGCTTTTAAATATACTAGAAGCGGAGGACATTTCCTTTAGGTCTATATCCCTAGCTGTGCTACACCCTCCATTTGGGCCTCTGCTGTGTTTCTAATTTCATGTAGTTCCCTAGGGAACTGAAACAGTTTCTGTTTCCCTAAAAACTGGGCTCTCATTTGTTCTTAGTTCTAGAACCAGGGCATGCCTAGGGGAATTTTGTACTTCAGAAGTAAATGTGTGCAAAGCTGCCTGTCTGAGTCAGACTCTCCAATCTCTACCGATTTTAGGGCTGCAAATGGTACCGTTTTGCATGTACCAGGTAGCGTAGGTGGGCACATGCAGTACTGTTCCAGTACTTCACGTGCCCACCTACGCACTACTAAAACAGCCTGTTCCCAGCCCACTACCCGCCTATCTCCTTACATGCAGAGGCATGAGTGAGCATTTGCTGAACAAATGCAAAATGAATATGTCCAAAAATAAAAGCACAACTTTTGTGACATGGTTAGACAGGTTTAGAGAAGGGCCTGTAAGATAAAAATAGCCTGTCTTGTTCCTCCACATGCACTCTGCTTCACCTAGAGCTTCTGGCACAATAGGTTTATTTTATTAGCCACACAGAACACCACCTTTAGTGCCATCATTGTTCACTGAGACCATACGTTTTGGGGAATACTTGCTTATTCCTTATTTTGCCTTACTTTAGTTCCCTTATCTGTTCCAGTGCTCTTTTATTAACGCAAGCCAGTGTTGCCCTGTCCTTTGTTTGTTGCTGTTACTTTCATTTTGACTGATTTGAAGACACAGGCAAAAAGCCAATATACTATTTCCACCATATAAAACACTAACAACATGCTGAGCTTTCTGCATTTAAAATGGTTGCCAACAACCTCTGCTTTGTATCCTCATTAAAACAGTTTTTTTTAATTCCTATAGAAAGAACAGGTTAGTTTCTTGTGCAGCCTTTGTTTACCCACAGGGTTATTATCCTCCCCTTGTCTTTCTGCCACTCATCGTTGATTGGCTACATTCCCAGTATTGAATCTTCAATAGATGTACATGCTTGAATCATTCCCCATTGTCGAAGTGGGAGTTCCACGGTACCATAATCAAGTAGTATCTATTGTCCCCACAGGCCATAATGGAAGTGAATAGTCACTTTAGTAGCTTATCTGTGTCCTTATTAAAATAGGGCCAAACTTGAACTAGTCAGGTGACTGAACCCTGTAGAATAGTCCCAAGAGAGGCTGCATCCCTCAGACTTTCTACTGCACGTCGTGTGAAGGGGGTCTCCCTGAGCTCTGCTCAGATTTTTTCTCCAAAGTTTAAAATTATCCTGAATTGTCATGTCTGATTCTTCCAACAAGGTCTCTTCAAACCCTTGAAACCTTTGGAAGAAAAATGTGGATGGCCCACTTAAGGACTGTCTTTATTACCTCTACCCCCAGCACAAGGGTGTACAGGAGTGCAAAAAGTCACAACTTTTAATCTAAGATCTTGAAGGACAGGGAAGGGAGGCTTCTTCTGTGGCTACAAAAGGCTAAGACTCGGAGATCCACCACTTCCGAGGAAGTGGCACCTTTGAGAGTTCACATAAGAGAGCAAGGTCCTCTGACCACGGGACATCTGAGGAGAGCAGGAAGGCCTTAAAGGCCCATCATAAAGAAGCTCTGAGAAAGGAGAAAAGGAAAAATATCTCCACAGAGGAGACCTTCTCAACACAGCACTCTACCTCTAAAGTCTGGGGCACTGTTGATGAGAAAACTAAAACTGTTCTTAAAACACCAATGACCACAACATAACTGTCTACTGCAGTGACGATGCCGACGGTCACTGCCATCTTGTCTGTGAGACTATCGTCGACGAAGATGACAGCTGTCAACGCATGTATCTAGACAACAATGATTCTACCATCCATGAAGACACCGTCGACATTACCAACGACACCGTCAATGGCGACACCACCTTCGAAGTCGACACCGGCAAGGGGATTGCATCCAACGATGCCAGCATTCACAGATCTAGCGATGATAAAGACATCGTCAACGATATATCATTGACGGGACCATCGACGATGATAAAAATCCTAAGGGTGACAAAAACACTAACACCAGAGTTATCTCCTTGTAGAGTTTCCCCTTTTCCTTTTATCTCATCTACTTGACATAGAGGAGTTGAACAACGGTGGGCCTTTTGGGCCAGCACACAGTCCACCACAGCTATTATTCAAGTGCTAGGACATGGATGAAGAAGATCCATACTAACACCAATATTATGCCCCTCCATTAAAGAGGCAATATGAGCAATATCAGTATCCTCCTTAACCTAGGCATGATGATATACAAGTGCCCATGTCACTTGTCCAACATTTGCAGCCTATGCTACAAAATTACAGAAAAGTGTTCCCTGAACCTCAACAAAAACAGCTGGTAATACCACCTTGTAGGAAGCTGGTCCTTCATGTGAATTATGAATACCATGTAAAGGGTCTAGGGGTTCCCTAGTAAGTGCACTGGGCTTGCTGTGCAATCCCAAAGTGATCTATTTAGCGGTAGTGTGGTTGAGCAGTCTTACGCTTAACAAAGAAGAGTATAAGGCATCTACAAATACACACAATAGTCAGTAAGTGAGACACATATGTGAGGGACCCGACTCAGGGAGGACATCCACACCAATTTATAAAAACAGCAAGTATCTTTATATATGTTTAGGCATCAAAGAAAAGTCGTTCAGGTAAGTACGTTTTTAAATAGGAATTCTTTTCACTTTAAAAAAGTGGATACCGTGAAGTTCTGCAGTGTTGTCCTGTGGGCAAAAAAACAAGTTCTGCAAACAGGTAAAGTACAGCGACTCAAGACTAATCTCCAGGAGCTAAGGTGAGTAATGGGCAGGGTCCAAAGCAGTGCCAACAGTACACCATCAGCGGCACTGGGACGGTTACAAGTTGTTTTTCTTTGAAGAAGCTTTTTCGAGTCATGAGATCAAGTGACTCCTCCTCTTGGTGATAGTGTGCATAGGCACTTTGGAGTAACAACAGCACCAAGGGTATTCACCAAATGCCTCACAGTGGTTGCAGCATACCTCAGAAGGCAACATATACATGTCTTTCCTTATCTGGACGACAGGCTCATAAAAGCGAGCACCATTTAAACCTCTCAACAGCACACACAGTACACAGTGGATACCCTACACAATCTAGGTTTCACAATCAATTTGCATAAATCTCATCTGCAACCAACCCAAATACAACTGTATCTGGGTGCAATTCTGTACACTTAATCATCATTACCTTGCCCAAATCCACTGAGAATTCAAGCTTTCCCCAATCTCATATCTCAACTAAAATACAATTACACTTAAAGGTTAATCATGAAACTTTTGGGAATGATGGCATTGTGCATAGCAATAGTACCCAAAGCACATCTAAACATGAGACCCCTACAACAGTATCTCTAGCAACAATGGTCTCAGGCACAAGCTCAACTTCACGATGTAGTGTTGTTGGACCCCCAAACTTAGAACTCTCTGCAATGGTGGAATCACACCAAATTATTAAAAGGGTGGCCATTTCAGGACCCTGTGCCACAGACCATGATCACAACCAGTGCATCAATGATAGGCTGGGGAGCCCATCTCAACAACCCTACCATACAAGGGAAATGGGACTTAATTCAACAAACTTATCACAAAAACCATTTGGAATTGCTAGCAGTGTTCCTAGCACTCAAAGCTTTCCAGCCACAGATCGTGCACAAAACAATGTTGATAAAGACAGACAACATTACCACAATGTATTATCTGCAAAATCAGGGGGGGGACACTCATCTCAATTGTCCCTTCTAGCACAGACAATTTGCAAATGGGCAATTCACCATCACATTCAACTACTAGCCGAGTATATCCCAGGGATACACAACCAGCTAGCGGACCTCTTAAGCAGGACGCAGCAACAAATACACGAATGGGAGATTCATCCACAAGTGATTCAACAATACATCCACATGTGGGGAGCCCCAGACATAGACCTCTTCGCAACAAGTAAAAACACAAAATGCCCAAACTTCGCATCCAGATACCCAGACCCTTGATCCAAGGACAATGCTCTGTGGATCAGTTGGTCAGGGATATTTGTTACGCTCCCCCCCCCAACACTACTAATTCCATTTCTGATCAACAAAGTCTGTCACACCTCCCTCACTATGATACTCATAGCTCCCACGTAGGCACGTCAACACTGGTACTCAACACTGTTCAATATGTCTATAGTTCCACATCACAAGCTTCCAAACAGACAGGACCTATTGACTCAAAACAAACGTCAAATCAGGCATCCCCATCCCAGTATGTTCAACCTGGCAATTTGCTTCCTGAGGTCAGAGTTTGGATATCTACAGCTTCCAACAGAATGTATGGACATTCTAAAAGAAGCACACAAACCTACAACCAGACTGTGTTATGCAGCTAAATGGATACATTTGTTTATATTTCTGTCAACCCAAAAACATTGATCCACCTAAAGCATCACTACAGGTTATTGTCTTTTATTTGCTTCATTTACAAAAAACAAATCTTGCATACTCATCTATTAAAATTCATTTAACAGCAGTAGCTGCTTACCTTCAAAACAGATAGCATACTTCTCTGTGTGGGATCCCTGTCATAAAAGCTTTTATGGAAGGCCTTAAAAGAATTAGTCCACCTAGAGCTCCGCCAGCTCCTGCCTGGAATCTTAACATCGTGCTCGCAAGGCTTATGGGTCCACCATGTGAACCCATGCATTCTTGCACTCTTCAATTTCTCTAATGGGAGGTTGCTTTCCTAGTAGCAATTACTTCCTTAAGAACAGTTAGTGAAATTCAGGCATTGACTTTGAAGAACTTTTCTTCCAAATTCACAAAAATAAAATATTACTTCGGACAAACCCAAAATTCCTACCTAAATTAGTTTCACCAATTCACATCAGTCAATCAGTGGAATTGCCAGTCTATTTTCCACAGCCAGATTCAGTTATTGAAAGAGCTCTTCACACACTTGATGTTAGATGTATGTAGATAGAACAAAAGATTTCAGAAAATCTAAACAACTTTTTATGGCTTTTCAACAACCTCATGAGAGTAATCCTATTTCAAAACAAGGATTAGCCAGATGGATACTAAAGTGTATTCAGACTTGCTATCTTAAAGGTAAAACACAGCTATTAGTACCCCCCTAAAGCACATTCTACTAGAAAAAAAAGGAGCTTCAATGGAATTATTAGGAAATATACAAATGGCAGAGATATGCAAAACAGCCACATGGTCCACACCACACACACATACTAAACACTACTGTGTGGATGTGGGATCTCGCCAACAAGCAAATGTTGGTAGAACAGTCCTTAAAACACTATTTCAAACTACTCCGACTCCTACAAGCTAGCCACCGCTTATTTTGGGAAGGGACTGCTTTTCAGTCTATGCAAAGCATGTGTATCTGCATCTACACATGCCATTGAATAGTTGGCTCTGTATGCACTATTTCAAAGTAAGGAATAGTATGCACAGAGTCCAAGGGTTCCCCTTAGAGGTAAGATAGTGGCAAAAAGAGATAATACTAATGCTCTATTTTGTGGTAGTGTGGTCGAGCAGTAGGCTTATCAAAGGAGTAGTGTTAAGCATTTGTTGTACATACACACAGGCAATAAATGAGGAACACACACTCAGAGACCAAGCCAATAGGTTTTGTTATAGAAAAATATATTTTCTTAGTTGATTTTAAGAACCACAGGTTCAATTTCTACATGTAATATCTCATTTGAAAGGTATTGCAGGTAAGTACTTTAGGAACTTTGAATCATTACACTAGCATGTATACTTTTTACATAAAACACAATAAGCTGTTTTAAAAGTGGACACTTTATAAATGCGATTGATTGATTGATTGATTAGTGCAATTTTCACAGTTCCTGGGGAGGTAAGTTTTTGTTAGTTTTTGTCAGGTAAGTAAATCACTTACAAGTCTCAGGTTTGGGTCCAAGGTAGCCCACCGTTGGGGGTTCAGAGCAACCCCAAAGTTACCACACCAGCAGCTCAGGGCCGGTCAGGTGCAGAGGTCAAAGAGGTGCCCAAAACGCATAGGCTTCAATGGAGAGAAGGGGGTGCCCCGGTTCCGGTCTGCCAGCAGGTAAGTACCCGCGTCTTTGGAGGGCAGACCAGGGGGGTTTTGTAGGGCACCGGGGGGGGGGACACAAGTCCACACAAAAAGTACACCCTCAGCGGCACTGGGGCGGCCGGGTGCAGTGTAGAAACAAGCGTCGGGTTTTCAATGGAAATCAATGAGAGATCAAGGGATCTCTTCAGCGTTGCAGGCAGGCAAGGGGGGGGCTCCTCGGGGTAGCCACCACCTGGGCAAGGGAGAGGGCTTCCTGGGGGTCACTCCTGCACAGGAGTTCCGTTCCTTTAGGTGCTGGGGGCTGCGGGTGCAGGGTCTTTTCCAGCCGTCGGGAAATGGAGTTCAGGCAGTCGCGGTCAGGGGGAGCCTCGGGATTCCCTCTGCAGGCGTCGCTGTGGGGGCTCAGGGGGGGACAACTTTGGTTACTCATGGACTCGGAGTCGCCGGAGGGTCCTCCCTGAGGTGTTGGTTCTCCACCAGTCGAGTCGGGGTCGCCGGGTGCAGTGTTGCAAGTCTCACGCTTCTTGCGGGGAGTTGCAGGGGTCTTTAAATCTGCTCCTTGAAACAAAGTCGCAGTTCTTTTGGAGCAGTGCCGCTGTCCTCAGGAGTTTCTTGGTCTCTTGGAAGCAGGGCAGTCCTCTGAGGATTCAGAGGTCGCTGGTCCTGGAGAAAGCGTCGCTGGAGCAGGGTTCTTTAGAAGGCAGGAGACAGGCCGGTAGGACTGGGGCCAAAGCAGTTGGTGTCTTCTTTCTTCTTCTGCAGGGGTTTTCAGCTCAGCAGTCTTCTTCTTCGGTAAGTTGCAGGAATCTAAATTCTTAGGTTCAGCGGAGCCCTTAAATACTAAATTTAAGGGCGTGTTTAGGTCTGGGGGGTTAGTAGCCAATGGCTACTAGCCCTGAGGGTGGGTACACCCTCTTTGTGCCTCCTCCCAAGGGGAGGGGGTCACATCCCTAATCCTATTGGGGGAATCCTCCTTCTACAAGATGGAGGATTTCTAAAAGTCAGAGTCACCTCAGCTCAGGACACCTTAGGGGCTGTCCTGACTGGCCAGTGAATCCTCCTTGTTTTTCTCATTATCTCTCCTGGACTTGACGCCAAAAGTGGGGGCTGTGTCCAGGGGGCGGGCATCTCCACTAGCTGGAGTGCCCTGGGGCATTGTAACACGAAGCTTGAGCCTTTGAAGCTCACTGCTAGGTGTTACAGTTCCTGCAGGGGGGAGGTGTGAAGCACCTCCACCCAGAGCAGGCTTTGTTTCTGTCCTCAGAGAGCACAAAGGCTCTCACCGCATGAGGTCAGACACTCGTCTCTCAGCAGCAGGCTGGCACAGACCAGTCAGTCCTGCACTGAACAATTGGGTAAAATACAGGGGGTATCTCTAAGATGCCCTCTGTGTGCATTTTTTAATAAATCCAACACTGGCATCAGTGTGGGTTTATTATTCTGAGAAGTTTGATACCAAACTTCCCAGTATTCAGTGTAGCCATTATGGAGCTGTGGAGTTCGTTTTTGACAGACTCCCAGACCATATACTCTTATGGCTACCCTGCACTTACAATGTCTAAGGTTTTGCTTAGACACTGTAGGGGCATACTGCTCATGCACATATGCCCTCACTTATGGTATAGTGCACCCTGCCTTAGGGCTGTAAGGCCTACTAGAGGGGTGACTTATCTATACTGCATAGGCAGTGTGAGGTTGGCATGGCACCCTGAGGGGAGTGCCATGTCGACTTACTCGTTTTGTTCTCATCAGCACACACAAGTTGGCAAGCAGTGTGTCTGTGCTGAGTGAGGGGTCCCCAGGGTGGCATAAGATATGCTGCAGCCCTTAGAGACCTTCCCTGGCATCAGGGCCCTTGGTACCAGGGGTACCAGTTACAAGGGACTTACCTGGATGCCAGGGTGTGCCAATTGTGGAATCAAAAGCACATTATAGGTGAAAGAACACTGGTGCTGGGGCCTGGTTAGCAGGGTCCCAGCACACTTCTCAGTCAAGTCAGCATCAGTATCAGGCAAAAAGTGGGGGGTAACTGCAACAGGGAGCCATTTCTTTACAATGTGTATCTGCATCTACACATGCCATCGAATAGAAAATGTTACTCACCCAGTGTGCATCTGTTCGTGGCATGTAGTGCTGCAGATTCACATGCGCCCCGCCTCCTCCCCGGAAGCCTGTAGCTGTTGTAGTACTTTCCTTATGTAAATATGTATATACATTGCATGGACATTTTCTTTTCTTATTATATACATGTACATATACATGTCTTCACTCGTTACTTCACCCTCCTGCAGGAAAATAGTCTAACAAAGAACTCTGTGCCCATGCGCACTCTCACCGAGAGGAGGAGTCACTCGATCATATGACTCGAAAAAGCTTCTTGGAAGAAAAACAACTTGTAACACTCCGAGCTCAACACTAGATGGCGCACTTATGCAAAGCATGTGAATCTGCAGCACTGCATGGCACGAGCAAATGTACACTAGGTAAGTGACATTTTCCATATATATATATATATATATATATATATATATATATATATATATATATATATATATACATGTGTAACTGCAGATACACATTCTATGCATTATTCCGCCATCTAGTGTTGGGCTCGGAGTGTTACAAGTTGTTCGTATTTCGGAGTCACAGGATCGAGTGACTCCTCCTCTCGGTCATCCTGCTCATGGGCATCGACTCGTTGTCAGATTGTTTTCTTTCTGCTGTCGGATTCGGACATGTTTCCTCTCGCTGCAAGAAACTTTAGATAACTTCTTTTATCGTCGGTATTGTTTTGATCATGTTTCCACCTAGACTCGAACGGATAGTATTCTTGACTCTGGCCTGTTCGGGCCTACCACTTCGAAGCCTGATAGATCAGACTTCATTTCGATTTTTTCCCCGATGCTATGCAAAGTTTCCATACACAGACCAACACTTTGTATGTAATCTGTGTCTTTCCCCCGAACACAGAGAAGAGGATTGCGAGACCTGTTGATCGTTTCGATCCAAAAAGACCCTGTGTGATCGGAGAGCCAGGAGACTGGAAATGCCGTCAAAGAGTACCGAACATATCGACACCATCGAGGAAGCACATGCGCAGACGGCTGTTTCCATCAGAGACACCAACTCTGAAGAAGACTCGTAGGAAGATAGACTCATTACTGCTGGTCACCACATGAGTACGACTGCCCCTACGCCCACTCATAAAAAGTCCTTGAAGGCCTTATGTGCACCACTGCCAGAGAGCCATGGTTCGACCCGAAAGAAGATGATGGACCTTCCGGTTCGGTGCCGAAAAAGGCCATACCTCCGTCAATACCGGAGTCGAGCAAGTCCATCAAAACCTCAACTTCTGAACCGCGTTGACGTCCTGCTTCGGAGTCGAAACAACCAGCTGTTATTTCAGGCCTGACAAAACTATCATCTTCGGAGCCGAAAAAGTCTTCTTATTCGGAAGAGCAAGGACTTTCGAGCCATCCTAAGCAGAGCTCAAAATCACTTGACGAACAATCATATAGACCATCTGATTATTTTTCTGAGGACACAGAGATTCAACCCATCCTTGAAATAATGGATGAGAGACAATCAGGGATTCATATCCATAAAGAGGCTGGCAGAATAATTACTGCACCTCCTCTATAGACCAATAGAAAGTTGGCTTTTCAAAAACATTTAGATACTGCGCCACCACCAGCAAAGATTTTTAAACGAAAGGAGAAGCTATTACCTATGCATACTTCTCCCCCTCATTCTTCACAACTTTATTTTTCGCCACCATCCAGTAGCCCACGATCTTTGCCTTCACCAACTCATTCACAATATTCTCATGGTGATACGTTTGATCCTTGGGATCTCTATGATCCGGATCGTGTTCCTGCCAATGACCCGGACTTATACTCTTCAAAACCTTCTCCACCAGAAGACACTACTGCATACACGCAGGTTATTTCTAGGGCAGCAGCGTACCATGATGGGGTGCTTATGCACAGTGAACCTTTGGAAGAGTATTTTCTTTTTAAGACCTTATCCTCTACGCACTCACGATATCAGTGCCTCCCAATGCTACCTGGCATGATTAAGCATGCAGATAAGATATTCAGTGAGCCGGTCAAAGCTAGGGTTTTAACACCACGCATTGACAAAAATATAAGCCTGCACCTATAGACCCTGCTTACATTACCCACCAAGTAGCTCCAGACTCAGTGGTTGTGAGTGCAGCCAGCAAGAGGGCTAATAGCCAGTCGTCAGGGGATGCTCCTCCCCCTGACAAAGAGAGTAGGAAATTTGATGCTGCTGGCAAGAGGGTAGCCACACAAGCTGCTAACCAAGGACAAATTCCAAACTCGCAAGCCTTGCTGGCAAGGTATGATAGAGCCCACTGGGACGCGTTGCAGGAACTCCTACAACACATGCCAAAAGCACATCAAAAAAGAGCACAACAGATTGTTGAGGAGGGTCAGGCCTTAAGTAACAACTAAATACGGTTTGCCCTTCATGCTGCAGATGCAGCAGCTAGAAGCGTGAATCCTGCTTTCACCATACGCAGACACGCATGGCTATGTTCCTCTGGATTCAAGCCAGAAATACAACAGGCAGTGCTGAATATGCCTTTCAATAAACAATACCTGTTTGGTCCTGAGGTTGACACTGCCATAGAAAAACTCAGGACTCCAACACTGCCAAAGTAATGGGAGCCTTAAATACAACATCTTACAGAGGCTCCTTTCGTAGGCAACAATTTAGAGGAGGATTCAAGCCACAACCCACAGAGGCTTCTACCTCTCAGGCAAAACAAGGGCAACAGCAGCAGTACCAGAGAGGGGGGTTTAGAGGTTCCTGTAGAAGTCAACACTTTAGAACCACAGGAAAAATCCAGGCCTCAAAACAAGCCACTACCCCATCTAAACAGTGACTTATTAACCATCCCTCAACCCCACACATCTCCTGTAGGGGGCAGACCACAGCAATTCCACTCCCAATTGCAAAATATCACCACAGACGAATGGGTATTGACAATTATCCACAATGGCTTTTGCCTAGAATTGATTTCTATCCCTCCAAACATTCCTTCACGTTATCACAAGTTGTCCCCAGAACACAATGTTCTATTACAGCAAGAGGTACAATCTCTTCTACTAAAGCAGGCAATAGAATTGGTCCCACATTCTCAACCAGGAACAGGAGTATACTCCCTATACTTCCTCATTCCCAAAAAGGATGGCACTCTCAGACCCATCCTAGACCTCAGATCCCTAAATCTATATATACTGTCAGAACACTTTCACATGGTAACTCTGCAGGACATCATTCCACCACTACAAAAACAAGATTACATGACTGCATTTGATCTCTAGGATGCGTTTTTCCATACACCCATCCATCCAACTCACAGAAAATATCTCAGATTTGTAATAGCAGGAAAACATTACAAATTCAATTTCTGCCTTTCGGCACAACAACAGCTCCAAGAGTATTTACAAAATGTCTAGCGGTAGTAGCAGCTTACCTAAGAAGACAACACATACATGTCTTCCCTTATCTAGGCTAATAAAATCAAGCAATTTTATACAATGTCAACAAGACACTCAATACACAATAGAAACCCTAGATACATTAGGATTCACTCTCAATTACCAAAATCCCATCTTCAGCCAGCACAGGTACAACCTTACCTGGGTGCTATTCTCAATACACAAAAAGCTTTGGCCTATCCAAATACACAAAGGATACCACCTTTCCAAAATCTCAAAACTTAAAATGCAGCCAAATCAACAATACACTGTAAGATGTATCATGAAACTATTGGAAATGATGGCATCCTGCATAGCAATAGTACCGCATGCAGGACTAAACATGAGGACACTACAACAGTGCCTCTCACAGCAATGGTCTTAAGCACAGGGTCAGTTTAAAGATCTAGTGTTGTTAGACTGCCAAACACACAGGTCCCTTCAATGGTGGAATCTCAGCAATTTAATGAAGGGGCGGTCATTCCAAGACCCTGTGCCTCAGACCACATTAACAACAGATGCATCCATGATAGGTTGGGGAGCTAATCTCAACAACCTTACCATTCAAGGGGAATGGGATTCAAAGCAGCTAAATTATCGCATAAACCATTTAGAATTATTAGCTGTGTTTCTTGCCCTAAAAGCATTTCAACAACTTCTCAAACACAAGACTGTCTTGTTAAAAACAGACAATATGACAACCATGTATTATCTAAAGAAACAAGGCGGGACACATTCGTCTCAACTGTCCCTTCTAGCCCAAACAATATGGAAATGGGAAATTCACAACCACATTTATCTGCTAGCAGAATACATCCCAGGAATACACAATCAGCTAGCGGTTCTCCTAAGCAGAACACACCAACAGATACACGAATGGGAGATTCATTCTCAGGTACTTCATCGGTGCTTTCAAAAGTGAGGAACACCACAAATAGACCTATTCGTAACAAGCGAAAACGCAAAATGCCAAAGCTTCGCATACAGACACCCACACCATCTATCCAAGGGCAATGCTCTGTGGATCAGCTGGTCAGGGATATTTGCTTACGCTTTTCCCCCTCTCCTACTACTTTCATTTCTGGTCAACAAACTACGTGAAATCTCTCTCACCATGATACTCATAGTCCCCAATTGGGCACGACAACATTGGTACACAACACTCCTAGATCTGTCAGAAGTACCTCACTGCAAACTTCCAAACAGACCGGATTTGCTAACACAAAACAAAGGACAAATTAGACACCCAAATCCCAGTGCTCTCAACTTAGTGATTTGGCTCCTGAAGTCATAGAATTTGGATACTTGCAACTTCCTTTAGAATGAATGGAAGTTCTCAAACAAGCACGCAAGCCTACAACTAGATAATGCTCTGCTAACAAATGTAAACGATTTGTTTATTATTGTCAATCTAAACATACTGACCCACTTACAGCATCAATACAGGATATTGTATGGAACCTACTTCATTTACAAAAAAACTAATTTAGCTTACTCATCTATTAAAATCCATCTTACTGCAATATCCGCATACTTGCAGACTGTTCAACATATCTCTCTCTTTAGAGTCCCAGTTATCAAAGCCTTCATGGAAGGACTAAAACGTATTATTCCACCTAGAACACCACCTGTTCATGCTTGGAATCTCAATTTTGTACTCACAAGACTAATGGGCCCACCTTTTGAACCCATGCATTCCTGTGAGATTCAATTCTTAACCTGGAAAGTTGCTTTCCTAGTGGCCATTACTTCATTACGAAGAGTTAGTGAAATACAAGCATTCACCCTTGAAGAACCTTTTTTCCAAGTACACAAACATAAATTTGTACTTAGAACTAATCCAAAATTTCTGCCAAAAGTTGGATCACCTTTTCACATAAACCAAACAGTGGAATTGCCAGTCTTCTTCCCACAGCCAGATTCAATTGCAGAAAGAACCCTTCACACTCTTGACCTTAAAAGAGCTCTAATGTATTATGTGGATAGAACAAAAGAATTCAGAAAAAACTGAACAGCTTTTCGTTGCCTTTTAACAACCATTTAAAGGGAATCCTATCTCTAAACAAGGATTAGCAAAATGGATTGTTAAATGTATACAAACATGTTACATTAAGGCAAAAAGACAACTTATGATCACACCTAAAGCTCATTCCACTGGGGAAAAAGGTGCATCTATGGCATTTTTAGGAAACATGCCAATGGCAGACATATGTAAAGCTACCACACTCCTGTTGTTGGCAATGCCAGTCTTTGCTTGAACGTCAGCAGTGCCTGTCATGACGCCGTGCCACTGCTGCTAGAAATCCACACTCCCTCCTCATAATACAGAGAAGCCAGGCACTCTGTGTGCATTTATACAATAATTAGTGTCCTTATGAAACAGAACACATTTCTGCAACTGGTGTGTGTATGTATGTGTGTGTGTGTGTATATATATGTGTATAATTATCTATATATATGTGTGTGTGTTTATGTATGTGTATATATATATATATATATATATATATTTGTTACCCACCATCCTTAAATGGTACTCAGATTAGCACAGTGTATACTTAAAATAACTGCTTGCTATTCTTATTCAAGCATGTGAATCTATGAAAGATCCAGTACTGGAGAAGAAATGAGTTACTTTCCTGTAACTGCAGTTATCTAGTATTTGTATCTTTCATAGGTTCACATACGACCTCCCCTCCTCTCCTCAGACGATTCCCCTTATAGCTTGAGTGATGTTATTCCCACTTGTAGTAGAAAATCTGAGGGATGCAGCCTGTCTTGGGACTATTCAACAGGGTGCTGTCGCCCAATTGGTTATATTTCAAGTTTGGTCCTTTTGTTTTTTAAAAGAACATAGATAAGCTATTAAAGTGACTGTTCATTGCCATTATGGCCCATGGTAATGATGCATGCTGCTTTATTATGATAAAGTGGTACTCCCACTTCGACGGGGAATGATGCAAGCATTTGAATCTATGGAAGATACCAATACTGGAGAACAGTTAACAGGTAAGTAACTTATTTTCTTTCCTTCTATTTTTTTGCATTTTGGTTATTAATTGCGAGACCTTATATCCTGTGCGACTTAGCATAACCAGGTGAAATTACTCCCATCTCAGAACTTGCTGTTAACCTAGTTCTTGGCCCCCTAGAGCATGTGCAGCCCTGAGGTCTATATGAAGTTTTGGGCATTTTTTCTAAAGTAGTTTTGTATCCTAGATTAATATTTATGAAAGAGTGTTGGTTTGGGAGCTTAGAGGACAAGAGGAAGTAAACATGCTCTTTAGGTTAAGTATGTGCTGTAGCCATGTGTTGAGTTATGTGCACAACAACAAATGTAACGATATCAGGTTACTGAATATAGCCTTTGTGCAGTGAAAGTGGGTCACAAGCCTATGCAGCACGGCTTACTCAAGCTAGTGCACAAGAGAGTCACATTCACCTTCTCAGCGGTGTGTATTCTCTCTTACAGATGAATTCTCCAAAATGAAGGAGGAGGTACCAACTGCTCTGGTGGAAGCCCATGTGAGAAAGGTTGAAGAGGCTGCCAAGATCACCGGAAAACAGGACCCCAGCTTTGGCTTGGAGAGTAGCGGCATCGCTGGAACTGCCTACGATGAGGCAGAGAGGATAGGTGAGATACATTTAGCTAAGGTGAACTATCCAAGGGGCCCTTTATCACATGCATCTAGACAGAAGAAGTGGTCCTATGGAATGCATTGAGAATGATAAAAGGGGCCATCCATCACATGCATCGTTATGATTAGTGAACAAGGAAATGCTTTGAAACATCCTGTGGGAAATTGGGCAATCCATCACGTAAAAGGGGTGTGAGAAATTGTCTTTTGTTCTCAAGAAATTTCGAAAATAACATGAAAATTTCACAGAATTAGACATTGATAACGAAATGTAGTTTGATGGTATGTTGCGTGACTGTTTTTTTTTTTTCCATCCCAAAGGGAACCTGACCTGCACATAAAAATAAATCATATTACAGACAAGGGACTGGTTAGAGCAGACAGTTGCCTTAGTGGGACATTTTACGTGCCCACCAGTCATCTGCTGGCATCTTGCAAGACTTTTCTTTCCCTCTCTTTTTTTTTTTCATACATGAAGTGTGTACTCAGAAGAAGTGACACAATTTTTATGTAATATAGAAATTTCATGAATTTTACTTAATGCAAAATGTGTGAATTTCTCCAACATAATTTTATCATCTACTTTTAGTGGTGGGAAGAGGGAGGAACAGAAGAATTAAGAATATAACTTAATTTTTTTAAAGATGTTTGCGGCACCTGTAGTTACTGCTTGGTCTCTACCTCCATCTTTGTTTTTTTTCTCACACATTGTGCCTGTTCCAGGCACCTTTCATGCTATCACCATTTTCACCTAACTTACTCAGTTGTCAAGACCTGTAGGGGCAGATTAGAGGCAAGAGGGCAGGAAAAGAGTCCCAGAGCATGAACACATGGTCCATGGGTGTCAAGATAACATTAGGAAAGGGAATGAACTCCTCGAGCTGGGTTTTCCAGCCTGAGCCCCAATAATAAGGCTGCCAGTACTTCAGTACACACGTGATTATAGATCTGCTTCCTAAACAAGTGCTCTGGGCGGCGTTACCAAAACTTTGATTTACACTACAAGGTCATCAAGCTGTTGATTCTTTCTGTTCAATTAAGAATGTTCTGAGGTCTCACTTTTGCAGAACGTTAACTTCCTGATGAAAGGTAAAATGCACTTGAAATGCATTGAAGTATTTATGAAACGTGTGTGAAAAAATGCACTTTAACCCATTTTAGGAGGCATGAAATTAATAATTGATGATAAAATCAATATGCAGGCATCACCAAAAAACAGTGATTGCTGTGGCCATTTATGAATGATAAACACTGCTAATATATTGAAGTAAATCAAAATTGATGCATTTTGAGACTGGCAATAATTAAACAGAGAACAAATTAGAAACAAGCTTACTAATGCACAGCTGTGCACAGGGTAACCATTGCAGGAGCAAACTGTTGAATAGTTTCCCATTTCCGAACAGACCTTTGAGGCAGTGAATGGTGGTTCGACGGGTACCAGATTTCAGAGATAAGATGCATAGCAGCATTATATAGAAGGACATTCAGGAATTCAGATAAGGGAGCCACGCTGGAATTCAAAATGAGATGCACGTTATTTACATTTAGACAGTACGTCATTAGCATTGCATGCCTTGAAAAATAGTTTGCAAATCGCATTACACATTTCAAGCTGTTCATTTACTTTGCTTCATTGTTATAGTGGATAATTTCCCAGTGCTGTAGATATGAGAAAGATCTGCCGTTTCACTCCAGATGGTTTCGTAACCCCAGGAAGACTGAAGGTCTGTGGTTGAGTGCAAACAAACTCAATTCCTATTAAGGAACATTTCCACATCTTGGCTTTCTCTCAAATCCTGTAGGCCTTGCAGGTTTGGACTGGATAGCATCCCGATCTTCTCATGCCTACTTCCACATTCCATTCACGCAAGAGTTTTTTTTTTATGCCTACAACTTGCCATTGGCGGTCAGCACTAACAGTACACATGCTTTCTCTTTACTTAAACTCTCCTTCCACAGTATTTATAAGGGTTCTTCTAATGATGGCAGCTGATATTTGTCTGAAGAAGATTTACCTTTTCCTGTGTTCAGACAATGGGGCGGAAAATGCTGGATCGCCAGAGATTTGACTGCCGAACCCAAATCAAGTTTGCTTCAGACTGGAAAATGTGGAATTTCCATTAAATCTGACAATCTATTTAAGTCAAGTCAGACACAGAGGCTCCCATTTATTGGGGTTCTGATGGAGCCTTCTGTGGGCCTTGCATGTCCATCGTCTGAAAAAGTTCTGCACCTGAGCTGGATGATTCCCCATTTTGTCAACTTACTTAGAATACTGGTATGAGCAGGATTCCGCAAAATGTAACTTGTTCTGTAATAAACCCTAAATATATTTCTAATGTGTGCCACTAGAAGGAATTCTCTGAAGATGAAATGTAGTATCATGGTTTATATTTTATTTCTTATCTTCTCCAGGCCTCATTAAATGAGCACTTGTCCCTTATGTCCTACTTGGCTGGGCAGAGATTGTGAGAAGCTGACCTGATGAGCAGTAGCCCTCTATCCAGTACACAGATAAGAGATTTCAGTGAGAAAAACTGTTGCTTGTCATTGGTTGCTTGTCTAAGTGACGAGGCAAATCTCAGAGAACATGTGAGTGAGATTACAGTATAGTAGGATATAAAGTAACTACAGTGACCCAAACATGTTTACCTAAAAGCTACAAATATGAGAAATTTGAGACAAAAACTAACAAAACCGAAATAACTCTCAAAAGTTGTGACAAAAACAAAATTGGGCAATTCAAACAATTGGGAGAAAAATTGGAACTGGGTTAAAAAATAAAGCAGAGGAAATAGTTAATGGATGTGAACAATATTAATCAACCCCAAACAGGTTAATTAAACAGTTATCTGTGTTCATAAATCATGACTTAAAATATCTTTAAAGCAAGCAATACCTACCCCTTTTTCATAATGGAGGAAGATTTGCAGTGCTACAAAAACTGTTTTGTCAAATAATGCTACTGTGGGAAGAGGTCTGCCTTGAATTTATAGCTATCAACATCAACTCAAGGGTGATTTGAAACTGAACAGTCTGGTTCTAAGCTAATTGCCATGATGCACACTTTTACTTCATGGTTGTGTCATAACCATGGCAATTTTTTTTTATTTTGTTTTTGTTTTTGAAAAATGCCCTTTTGACATGGTCACCCCCCAATTTTTGCCACTGGAATGGTGGTATTTCGACTGAAGGTGCACTGAGTTCTTGCTAACCAGGTCCCCCAGCGCCAATGCTCTTTCTTTAAAACAAGGTTAGTGGTCTATTTGTATGCAGTTGGCACACACTTCGGTAACTCTGTAAGTCCCTAGTAACTGTACACCTGGTACCTAGGGCCTGCACATTAAAGAGGGTCCCTAAGGGCTGCAGCATGTACCATGCCACCCTGAAAGATCCTGTAGGAAACTAGTTTGTGGTTGCAGAAGCCCCCTCTACCCCCCAACCTTTTGGCTTGTTTGTGATGCAACTTTGACTGAAGTGCTTGGGGTTCCTGCTAACGAGGTCCCCAGTGCCAGTGTTCCTTCCCCAAAAACAAGACTACTGATCACTTGATCCCCAGGTGGCCAGGCCTTTAGCAGCTTTTGTAAGTCCCTAGTAAATGGTACCTCTTGTACCTAGGGCATAGGTACTAAAGAGAGTCCCTAAAAGCTTCAGCATAACTTATGCCACTCTAAGGGGCCCAGCACCAAACTCAGGCTGCCACTGCAGGCTGCGTGACAAAAGTGAAAACACAACATGGTGCAAACTTGTGTGCCATATCCCCTAACACTGCCTGTAATCTTTGTAAGTCACCCCTACAGCAGGCCTTACAGCCCTGAGACAGGGTGCTTTATATTACAGGTGATGGCATATCTGCATGAGCAAATAGGCCCCTACTTTGTCTTGGTCGATTCTTAGACATAGTAAGTAACAGGGAAGTCATTTTGAATACCTGTGCTGGACACTGGTCATTACGAGTTCCCCAGCTACATGATGGCATCACTGAAACTAAGGATTTTTGGTATCAAACATCTTATAATAATAAACCCTTACTGATGCCACTGATTGATTTATTAATACATGCACCCAAAGGGCACCTTAAAGGTGCCCCTTGAAATCCTACCAACTGCCGGTGGGCTGACTGACTAGTTTCCACCGGTCTGCCACCAACAGACGATTTTCTGACCCCCAAGGGTGAGAGCCTTTGCTCTTGATGGTCAGGAACAAAGCCTGTTCTGGCAGGGGTGTTAACACACCCCTCAAAAGGATGACCTGAAAATCTGCATTCCAAGGCAGGGGAGCTTAAAAGAAGCCCACTGCCCTTGGCATGCATACCTGGCTTCCCTCAGAAGGGAATTGAAAGCCTCCCTACCTCAGGGCCCATTAGCCTCCTGGACAGGCGGGAAAATTAGCTATGCAGGTCGCATGTTGCATTTGCAGGCTGGACGCACCTCTATGGTGACCAGCCTGAAGCGAACACAGCCTTAGGAATTCCACCATCTAGTGTGTGATGGAATTAGGAATTCTGAGACAGGGTCATGCCCACTGCCCAAATGAGGTGGCCATCTAGGGGATGTCGTGACCCCAGGGGTAAGGACCCCATTGGCTACTACCCTTCACTCCCCTTACGACCCCAAAATTGAGTATTTAGAGGACCACCTGATACCGGACCTCGGATTCCTCCTGACCTACGAAGAAGAATGCTCAAGAGCCGCAAAAGCAAAGACTGAGGATGAAGCAACTGACTTGGCACTAGCCCTGCCGGCCTGTCTTCTGTCCCTGCTAAATTGCACCAAACTCATCTCGTCCTGTAAACGTTTGTGCCTCCAAAAACCTGGGAGGACTACCTGCCTTCAACAAAGACCCAAGAACTCCCGTTGAGTAGCGGAACTGCTTACTTGCATCCTGCAGGCACCCCAAGAGACCTGAGCGGACTTAGGACCGCTAAACCCCAACACCGTAATGCACCACTGCAACTGCCCCACCTAGCCTGAACTGAAGTGGGCCTACCTTGAACTTGCCCAGTGTACATGGAAAAGGATCCCCCTTGTGGGTTTCCCCTGACTGGTCACCGAGTACCTGCTTGCAGCGTCTTTCTGACTGGGCCAATCTCCATAGAAGTGAATAGGACACCCGACGACGTAACTCTCCTCTGTACCTGGATGTCCTAGAGTCCCCTGAGGTGAACGGCTGGTGTGGCCTTAAACTTTGCCCCCTACTTACTTTAACTCCAGAAGAACAGTTCTGTAGGCCGTTGTTGAGTGCGTGGATGCAATATGTTTCTTTTCCCATAGGATAACATTAGGGCATCCGACACAAAAGCACCTCTGCACCCGGATATCCTAGTGCCTCTCAAAGTGACCTTTTGATGCTGCCTTTGACCTAGCTCCATACTTATGTTTACTCCAGAACATGGGTCCTGTAAGCTGCTGCTAAGTACCCGTATGCAGTATGCCCCCCCCCATAGGATACCATCACTCCACAAATTGCACTGTCAAATTTTGAAAACTGTTATGTATGTTATGTTTTAGAAATTATATAAATTGGTGTCAGTTTTCCTTGAGTGTGTGGTTCACTTACTGCCTTTGTGAGTGCAATACATGCTCAGCATTACTCTCTGATATGTCTAACTGCTCGCCCACACTACCACAAAAGAGAGCATCTGGGGTGTAATTTGTGCCTCTGTAATTACTCTGGGGTTTGCTTCGACTGTTTACCTCAGTTGTACCTCTTTTTGGTCCACTGTATAAAGAGCAAGCTTCTTACAGACCACCATTGCAAATTGCACACAGTTTGCCATTGAAGATGGCATGTCATGGTGCAAGCCATGAGCGAAAACACAAAATGGCACACATTGTGTTTGTTGCCCTAAAGCACTGCATGTAATATATGTAAGTCACCCCTACTGCAGGCCTTAGGCGCCTAGGGCAGCGTGCATTATATTTGATTGAGGACATATCTGCATGAATAAATTTGCCCCTGTAATGTCTAGTTCAATTCCTGGATATTACAACTGAACAGGGAAGCCATCTTAAGGTATGCACTGGACACTTGTCTTTGAGTTACCCAGCTAAATAATGAATTCACTGAAACCTGTGGTGTTTGGTATAAAACACCTTGTCTTGATAAATCCATACTGATTCCAGTATTGGATTTATGCATCTTAGCGGTGCCCCCTGAAACCTATCAGACTCTTAGTCTGCTGGGTGACTGGTATTGACCAGCCTGCCCCATAGATAGTTTTCTGATCCCCTGGAGGTGAGAGTCCGTAAACTGAGGCCAGAAACAATGCCTGCTTCGAAGGTAGGTGTTATCACCTCCTCCAGTAGAGTGGCTAGTGAACCTGCATACCACGGGACTTCGAAGTCCCTGCTGCCTTTGATATGTGACCCCAGATTCCCCCAGCACCTGGGAGTTGCCACCCCCAGCCCGAGGCCCATTTGGCACCAGGATAGGCTGGAAATAAGCTATATAAGAGGGCGTGTGGTACTACCAGGCTAGTCACACCCCTAAGGTGGGCAGTCTGATGTGCTGCACGAAGGAAGGGCTCCACCATTTTGGTTTTGGTGGAATTAGGAATTCTAGGACAGGGTTATGCCCACTCCCCAAGAAAGTGGTCATATAGATGGTTTTGTCACCTCAGCGGTAAGTAAGCCTTTGGTATTACCATACATTCCCCTACACACCCCTAAAGTGAGTATATAGGTGGCCCCCTGACACCAGGAACTTAGATTTGTGACTGAAGAAGAAGAAGGAAGACAAAGAAGAGCCAACCAACGCAAGAACTGAGGACCAGCCTAGACTTTTGGCATCACTCCCTACCTAGCTGCTGCTGTCCAGACAGTCGCCCGGACACTCCTCGTCCAGCAGCTGTGCTTTAGCAAAATTGGTACACTGCATAGATAAACAGCTTCCTACAGTTATCTTTTCAGAAGCTTCAGCAGAAGCAAGGGACCAGGCCATCTCCAAAGATCTAACTACAGTCGTCCTCAAGATTACTGCACTCCCAGTTAATTGGACATCCAGCACACAGCAGTAGTTTATTAGTTCACAAAGGATGTTGTCCAAAGTGTAACTTCTAAGAGCAACACTTTCTAAGTAGACTTGACACTAGTGTGTGGCTATATATTCGAGAGGCATCTACTATTAATAAGGTACTCTATCTGAGAAGCCCCTTAAATATTTCCTAAACACAAAAAGTTAATCCAGTGTTTTGTTGTTTGTTTTAATGTTGAATTCTTCAACAAAAAGCAAATGGCCCAGTGGCGTAATACTCCTCTCCTCCCACCAGCAGCTGCCATGCACTGTTGGCTGGCTAGGCCCTACTGTTGATAGGGGCCTCACCAGGAAAGTTGGAAAGCTAAAGTATTTGTGTCCAGTTGCTCCTGAAAAATGAGGCAGGCTTGATGGGCCCTTTCAAGGTGAGTTTTCAATTTCAGGGGACAGCGTTGGATCATCTGCAAAGTAGGCCCTTTGGAGTCGGGTTTCTCCCTGGAGAGGCGCTGGGGCCCGCATTCACAGTGCTTCCATCTGGGTCTGTCGAGCAGCAGCGCTAGATTCATTTTTCTCTGCTACTGAATTCTTGCATGCTCTGCAGGGCTGTGGAAGAGGAGGAAAATTGAGAGACAGAGATCTTACTCTGTGTATCTTGCCTTGGACACTGGGACTGCGATAGGCATGAACTGCTGCTATCAGTATGCTACAATACTATGTCCCAGATGCCCCTGGAATACTTCTTCATACAGTGTTTCCTAAATATAAAGGTTTTTTTTAAAACTTCATTTGTATGATGTGCAGAACCATCAAGGCCAGAGCCTCTGGAGCAACTTTGCTGGTTTACTGTGCCATCTCTGTAGTAAGCTGGGTTCTGGTTGTAGTACCCCCAACCTTTTGTGCCTGGTGTCAGTATGATTTAGACTGTAGTGCACTGGGATCCTGCTAACCAGTGCCAGTGGTCTCGCCCCTAAATTTGGTTGCTTGGTAACCCTTTACCCCCACAATTGGCATACTGGTGCCCCCGTGTAAGTCCCTAGTATATGATACTTAGGTACCCAGGGCACTGTTACACCAGGATTCCCCCTGGGCTGCAGCATGTATTGTGCCACCCCTTGGAGCCCATGCAAACTGTCTGCAGGCCTGCCATTGCAGCCTGTGTGAAACTGTGCATGCACCCTTTCACCACGGATATAAGGCAAGCCTTATATCCAGGTCACTGCACTTAGGCACTGTAAGTCACCCCTCTTGTAGGCCCTTCAGCCCAGGGGCAGGGTGCACGTCCCTAAGTGTGAGGGTGCCCCTGTGTGAGCATGGTGCCCTTACGGACCCCAAGCTCCATTTCCTGGACTCTAAGTGTGGGGAAGCCATCTTAAGGTCTGTAGGGGACACTGGTCAACACAAGTGGTCCAACTACAATTTTTTTTCCGAACATAGGCATGTTTGGTATCAAACATACTGGAATCATGCTGCTACACCGATTCCAGTGCTAGTTGCTTGATACCATGTACTCTGGAGGTTCCTTAGAGGATTCCCCAGTTGTGCCTGTACAGCCTTTTGGGTCTAGCTGCCTGCCCATGCTGCTGCTGACCCCAGCCACTGTTCTGCCCTCCTGCTGATGGGCCAGGCCAGAGAAGCAGAAGAAAGGGTTTCCTTCAAGGGAGAGGTGTGACCACCTTCCCCTGTGTATTAGGTGTCTAAAGGCTGTGCTGTGCTGGGGTGGGGTGGCCCCGGTTCCCGCCCTGGTGCGAAACCGATCAAAGGACAGAGGAGTGACCACCCACCTGTCCAGCTCCTTCCCTAGGGAGGTGCACAGAGATCTGCCAGGAGGCCACTTGATTCTGCCATCTTGAAAACAAGATGGGCAGAGGCCCCTTGGAGCATCTGACTGGTTAGGCCAGGTAGATGACATGCATGACCACCTATGATAGTTGGGTCACTTCAGAGTGACCAACCCTGTTTTAGGGTTACTTGGGCTCACCCATGGGTGGGTCCCTCTATTCGTTGAGCAAAACTCTACAAGAAACTTATCTGCAAGACATCTTCTGCTCCTGGACTCTGGAACCGCTGCTGGTCTGCTTTGGAACCAAAACAAGTCAGCTTCTGAATGGAAGGCTCCCATTGCAGCGTTGTTGCTCTGGATCCTGCAAGAATTCTGTAACATCCAGGCTGTGCATCCTCCAGGGTCACAAGGACTCCCCACCTGGAAGCACAAAGGAATTTCCTTTGAATGAAGGAGTCACTCCCCTGCATCCGCAGGCACCTCAAGACAACTTCGACCAGCTGGTGGGGTTTACTGTCCCACGGACATCAAAAGGCTCTGCAACACGTGGTTGGTCTGTGGCCTCCTCTAGGTCCTGCTTGTCTTCTGACCAACTTGGGAGACTGTGGGCCCCTGCTCCTGCCACTGAACTGGACCCCCTGTGTACCGCGGCTGTTGCACTTGCCCAGGCTTTTTTACTCTTCCTCCAGGAGATCTTCAGGTGCCAAGAAGCCCCGGCCTCCAGCACTCTGTAACGTGGAGATCAGCCCTTGTCCAGCAACTCCTGCGATGTGGAACTTCTGTTTTGTTGTGCTACTGATGCCTCCTTGTGACTTCCTTTGTCCATCACCTGATGGTCACTCGTGGGGTCTCCAACAACTTCTGCTGGCCTTCCTGCATGCTGAGGGCCAGACCTGATTCCCCTTCTAGGGTAGAGTCTCTTGGACCTTGCTGGTCCTCAAAAGTTTGTAAATACCTCTTCAGCTTCCGCTTGCATTTGCCAGTGCTTGTTGGTGACCTGGCTGGGCACTGACTCTCCTGCTCCTGGACCCCCCAGCTGGACTTCTTCCTCCACCGACTTGCAAGAACTTCACCTCTAGGAGGGTGGGCACGTCCAAAGTTGCTGGACTCTTGTCCCCTTTATTTTCAGGTACTCCACGTCCAGAGTCCGTCCCTGGGTTCCACCGGCCTGGTCCATAGGTCATGACAGGAGCTGGACAATCCGAAGTTTCCACTGACTTCAGAGAGAGTCCCTTCTGTCCTCTGCATCTGGGACCCTAGTATACGTACTCCTGTCTTCTGGGTATCCTCAGGTGAGGGGCAGTCTCCATCCTTCCTCCTGTCTGTTGGTTTCCTCGGGTCCACTGGGAAGGGTCCTGAATCACATGAACTTCAACCACTACTCCCTTTGTTAGTCTATGGGACGACTGGATGGGTAACTACCTTGCATCTAGTCGCTTGGGACACTGCCTGTACTTGATCCCCCTTCCCCCCTCCAAACCCCCAAAGGGCCCTGTGTAGTCTATGCTATTTCAGCTGGCTATTTTGTGTATATATTGTGTGTAGGAATCTCCAAAGGCAGGGATTGCAAGTGCTTTACATTCCTCCTGGATAAGCTTCAGCTACTCGCCTCAGCTACCCCGAGAGAGCTTTTGCTATCTGGACACCTATTCACTATCACCAAGGGTTGCCTGGACTCAGTATAGGGTGCCACACCATAGGTGTAGACCATAAACTGAGCCACCGTCATGCAATCCCCCATTATGATATACTACTGATATACTATGACAAGATCAAAAATTGATATATTTAATCTCAAGCTTCTATAGCTGTCTTCCTGGGTACAAAAACACACATTTTCAGAATTAAACTAGCTTCTCGATGTTAAAGTTTACAAAAAGGTGGCAGGTATCTTTTGTGGTGTTACTGAACATACTGAAAGCTACCAAGTGGCTCCCATGTCATATGTGATGCTCTGAACTACTCTGAGTTTTAGCCAACATCACGTTTCATTCTGAGACCAATGGTCTTATTTATATTATTATAGGCATGGACTTAAAAATTCCAGTTTGCAAAGTAAGTTTTTTGGATAGAATAATAGGACTGACTGAAGAGTCAAAAATAACACAGAGCCATTTGGCTGTTGGTATGAGGCTTCAACACATTTCTGCCCCTTTCCACTCAAAAATGTTTGAGTTTTTAAGACCTAAACCCCTGTCCATCACAGTCTATGATCCCCGTCCCCAGAACAGTGAGTACTGGATGGCACAGCAGAAACCTCATCAATAACCTGCCGGTTGAAGCAACCTGAACACCTTGGTTCTTTCCTTCAGAGACTTAAACTTTTGCCCACTGTACTCTTCTGATTTTGAACTAGTCACCTTTAAATTCTGGTGCGTTTGAGATAGGGCGATATTTGAGGCTTATCAAGGTTATGCCGCAGAGTGCCTCGTCTGCGAATAGGCCCATCTGGCAAACAAAACAAAACACCAGCTTTCTGAGTCCTGTAATACTGGTTAAACACATAATGTGTAGCATCCACTACTGATGCAATCTTCTGCAGTCCAAGTAAAATAATCCACCTAGAAATATTTCAGCAGGTCCACTAATACATTGAACAGCCCTTTCGTAATTGAGCACCTGACAGGCTGTTTGACACAATGAGCATTATGTTATCAGTAGCACCACAGAATGTTTAACAGCTCCCTTGTATATTCAGATATGCAAATATATTAGAAGTACTTGAGCCTAGGATGGCAGCACTATTATATGTACTTTTGTTTGTCTACCAGAAAATGAAGTCCCTCCAGATCTGCTGCTAGTTTATCGATTGTAAAATATTATCCGCAGTCTTATGACATTTTATTTTGTGGCAGAAACCTTTTGAGCGGTGTAGGAAAGGATCTCTTTTTGTTTGATCAGACCCAAGTTTTTAGACTGATGCCACAGTTTTTTTTTTTTTTTAAACTCTGTAGTGAACTGGGCCCTGCTGTATGTGATCCCATTGTATGAGCTCTGACCCATAAACTCTGTGTGTGCAAATGGCCAATATCCAATTGTCTTAATTAATTTACCTATAAGGCCATAGTATATGGTACCAGAGGTACCAAGGGCTAGTAGTTTAAATGTCCCTAGTGGACTGCGGCACATAATTGTGCCACCACTTCAGTGACAAGGTGAAAATGTGACTCAAAGTTTGCCACTGCAGCCTAGTCAGGCAGCTTTAAACCTTGCAACTCGACATGGCAGAATAGATCCTTTTGCCACGTTAAAACCTTCCTTTTCAATGTGAACAAGACACCCCTAAGAGGGGGGGGCGTGGCCAAAATGGCGACCGGGATGGTCGCATAATCTGTAGCTCCGATCCCGGCCCGTGTTTATCATCCTACAACAGGCGCCCGCACCATCGACCGTGCGAGACGCCGCATGCTCTTTCTGGGGCGTCGTCACTGCCTCACTTAAACCCGACCGTGGTGCTCCGGGAGCCAAGAAGTCGGCTGCGGTCCCGGGAGCGGCCGGCGAGATCAGCGGAGCTCGGACCTCGCTCGCTGGAGCTATCGAGCCGTGACGCCTCCTGCATCATAGCGGCTGCGTCGGGAGCCGCGGACGGGTTCCCGGCGCGCTGAGTTCTGACCCGGCTTCCCGAGGAGGGGAGCGGGCTCCGGCAACGGTGAGTCGGCGCCTGTACCCCTGCTCCGGGGCCGCGTGCCTGGAGCGGCGGCCCTCTCCGAGGGCCGTGATTAACCTGATGCGAGCTGCGCTCCCGTGAGGAGCCAGCTCGCTCCACTTGTCCCGAATGATTTCTGCCGTTGGGACATACGGCCACCTTAGACTCTCGAGGCTGCCACGCGAGCCTAAACTGTGATCCCCATGGAAAAGGGTGTGCCCTTGACTCGTGACACTACACCCAGGGCGGCAGGCTGAAAACACCCTGTGGCACTGTGTAGGCGTTCCCTGGACCAAACCTGGACGAACAAATAGCTTAGAAATAAGGAGCAAAGAGAACTGGGGAAACAAATAAATAATACAAAAAAGAAAAAAAAAAAAAAGAGAGAAAGAAAAGTCAGGACCACCAAAGAAAACTGAGCCCTACGAGTCCCAGCCTCCATGTAGCAGCACAATAATAAAAGGGACCCCTCCAGCAATAAAACACACAACAGGGCACAACATTATATCGAGCCGCAGCGTTCCCAGCAGCGCTCTAACCAGACATAAAAGCCTTGAGGCTCTTTACTATAAAGTGTGTACACTCACTACTCCAAACAGCGCTGTTGGATCTCAAGTTAAGGGCCCTACTTCTCTGCAACAACACGCAATCGTAACGGACACGGTGCTCTAGCATCCGAATGAGGAGTAACTTATCTACCTGACACGTAGCAAGATTTCCACTTTAAAGGAACAAACCTTTGCAGCCCTAACCAATCGAAGTCACTTAAAAGACAATTGCTAACAGCAATACCGCCACGTAAATAATCAATGGGCAAACCAAAGGCCCCGCGCGCACCTTCTGGGAATATGGATGCTGGTGCCCCACCACCAACTGCGGAGGCCTCGGCCACACAACAAGCGCTACAAAAGATGGAAATAACACTCCAAACACACACAACGCAATTTGAAAAGATTTTACAAGCCATACTAGACACCAAAATTACCCTGGAAGCAAAAATAGGCTCGGTAATCGAAGATGTTAACATATTGCGTGTAGACCAACATGCGTTAGCTGAAAAGGTCGCAGGATTGGAAAAAGATACATCACACCTCTCACCAGCGATAACCAAAGTCCAATCGCAAATGAGGGCTGTAACAGCTGAACTGGGGGAACTGAGGCGCAAAGCCGAGGACGCAGAAGGAAGGTCAAGACGTAACAATATCCGCTTCGTGGGGTTTCCTGAGCGTGTTGAGGACCCATGCGCAGAACTGTTCATTGAACAATGGCTAATAGAAACAGTACTGATGGACAATGTCCCGAAGTTCTTCTCAATAGAACGCGCCCACAGGGTTCCCGGAAAACCCCCACCACCTGGCTCTCAGCCCCGTCCATTAATAACAAGACTCCTCAATTACCGCGATAGGGACCTCATATTGTAACTGTTTCGTAAAACAAGCCCAATGCGCTTCGAAGGAGCAGACATATCGGCCTACCCGGACTTTACAGCAGAGGTACAGAAAAAGCGTAACTCATTTTTTCGGGTCAAAGAGCGACTAAGAGACCACAACATCAAATACGCTCTGCTGTTCCCGGCCAGACTTCAAATACAGGATGATACCCGCACTCTTTTTTTTTTTTACCTCACCAGAAGATGCATGGACTTGGCTTCACGCAAAGGGATTCGCTGACCCGTTATATACAAGAAACCCCAAAGACAAAAATCACCCTTCTAGTGTCAAACGCAAACCCCGCAGGCAACCAGACACTAAACCTACCCCTGAACAGTCTCGCGTGGAACGCTCTCTACTACTGCAAACCACATCCCTCTTCGCCAATGCATCCCCGGGGTCCGTATCGACGCAATCAGGATTAGAATCCGAGCTTGGGGTATTTTCTGACTCTACAGATTCTACCTGCTTCCCCAATCTTACTCCACGAACAGCAGACGACATCTGCTAATGTATACCAGTCTCGGACACAACGGTACATGATATCCTACAGAAGAAGCCACTAATCGCCCGCTAAAATTTACTGCTGCACACTGACCCCGCCTCTACTTCGCCGCTACCCTTGACCGCAGCAAAAGATTCATGGTTGGCCCCAGAAAGCAGCAACTTCAACAAGAACATAACGGGTCAGACCAGCATTGACTTGAACTTACTTATTTGAAACACCCCCGCACCATATGGACCGTTCCACCTGGTTGGCAAGTATTGTATTGTTAAAGCCCTTGCCACAACCACAGTTATTGTTAGTTATAGTTAATGTTATTGTTTTAATCAGCAGAGTCCTAACCGAGAGGCATATTTTAGCTTATAGTATTCGAAGTATATGTTATTTGTTTGCTAATAACAAGCACACACTAGGTATCCGCAGTATAAATTGGCTAGGCGCAATGGGCGTGAAATACACTATAGATGCAAAAAGTGCCGGCCCACCAAACTCACAAAGTCTATACACACAAGTACAAATGATCCATGGCAACCCAAAGACAACAGTATAACCCGCAGTTTAAAATACTCACATGGAATATAAGGGGCATGGCATCTCCGCGTAAGCGGCAACAGATACACGCATACCTTAGGAGACATCAAATACATTTCGCCATGTTACAAGAGACACACCTGGCTAAGCCCTCTTTGGAGTATACAAAAGTAAAATGGAAAGGACAATTATATGGCACCACCTTTTCAACATATGCTAGGGGAGTGGCGATCTGGATAGCCCCTGGGGTCCCCTATGTTAAGTCCTGCGTACAATGTGACCCAGGTGGCCGATATGTCCTTTTGGAAGGTGCCCTAGATGGGGAACCCATGGCCTTAGCATCAATATATACCCCCAATTCAAATCAATGGGAATTTCTACGGACACTTAACAGTAGTAAACTCAATGATCCGGAGATGGATACCATTTGGGGCGGTGACTTTAATTGCGTATTAGGCATTCACAGAGACCGCTCTACCCCTCCGTTGGATAATACCCTAGCTAAACGTGCTTCACTCGAACTTGCTGAGTGGGCCTCCAATAATAGGCTAAGTGAAATTTGGAGAACTGGCCACCCCACACACCGCGAATACTCTTTCTACTCCCCAGTGCATAAATTATACACTAGAATAGATATGATATTCGCATCAAACGACATCATTCCAAAAATAACCACATCAGGCTACCTGGCTCGCACAATATCTGATCATAATCCGCTTCAAGCTACCCTGAGAATGGGTCGCACACACACGTGCATTCCCACATGGCGTTTACAACCAGATGCCCTCATAGATCCTCCTTATCATGCTGAACTAGCTAAATGCTTATCGGATTATTTTGCATTAAATAAAAACACAACAACAGCGCGCGCCATGGAATGGGACGCTCACAAAGTGGTTATACGCGGCCACTGCCTTGCAGCCTCATTGGGGGTCAAAAGAATGCTTAACAGGGAACTACTAGAGATAGAATCTAAAATGCGCAAGGTAGAGACCGAGGCCACCACTAGCGTGACCTCGCTTGAAACACTAAACTCGCTAAAATCTGACTACAAAGAAGCTGATGCCAGACTCAGCAGACACGACTATAGACATTTTAAAGCCCCGCAGCATGCAGAAGGTGACAGATCGGGCAAACTACTAGCATGGTTGGTCCGACAACCATTACAGTCCTCACCTATAGGCACGATAAGAACACACACAGGGGAAGTGATTAACACTCAAGCCGGAATCAATAAGTCCTTTCATACATATTATTGTTCCCTATATCAGCCCACTAACCCTCCAAATGAGCAACAACTTTCTGAACTCCTCTCATTGATTCCCCAAAATAGGAATATCATTGATAGCGCAGCCACACTGGATGGTCCCATCACTAGCGAAGAACTACGCTCAGCTCTCTCTCAAATGGCACGTGGTAAAACCCCTGGCTCAGACGGACTACCAATGGAATATTATAGCTCATTATCCGCTCATCTCCTACAGCCTTTGATCGAGGTATTTAATGAGGCACGAAATAGAAAACAGTTGCCAGATTCCATGCGCGAAGCATTGATAGTGGTGCTACCAAAACCAGGACGCAACCCACTTGATGTCAAATCCTATAGACCACTCTCCCTGTTAAACACTGACTGTAAACTCCTGGGGAAAATCCTAGCAAATAGGCTACTCCCTTATTTATCAGACTTAATCCATCATGATCAATCTGGATTTGGACCAGGGAGGAACACTTTTCTAAACATAAGACGCCTAATACGTATATTACACAATACCACAGAAACTGAGGCAGTGGCTGTGGCATTGGACATAGAGAAGGAGTTCGACACGCTCGGATGGGAATATCTCTTCCGCACTCTGAAGGCGTTCGGCTTTCAAACCGGTTTCATCAACTGGATTGCCATGCTATACGCAAAACCAACAGCTCACGTTAAAACGGGCCAAATTATATCAGAGGCGTTCCCCATCGGTAGAGGCACCAGACAAGGATGCCCTCTATCCCCTTTATTATTTGCAATAGCTATGGAGCCATTGGCAATTAAACTCCGCAGCTGGGCAAGCAGATGGGGCATCCGAGAATCCAACATATACCATATTATTTCCTTATACGCGGATGATGCTCTAATATATTTGCGTAACTATACCTCCTCCCTCACAGAAGTTATACAAATCCCGGATAACTTCGCTTTATCCTCTGGCCTATGCGTTAATTGGGCGAAATCATGTATTTTCCCGCTTACCCGTATACCTACTGAGAAGCAAACGTTATTACCACTACACCAACTGACATGGGCATACCAGACCTTTAAATATCTGGGGATTCAGGTCTACCACTCCATGACAGACCTACGTGAGGGCAACTTCGATAGGCTGCTACGCTCAACTCGGGGATCTAATGCATTTTGGAGCTTCCTCCCCCTATCACCCATGGGCCGAACGGCCATAGCTAAAATGTTAATATTACCTAGATTTTTATACTATTTCACGGCGCTCCCATTATCCCTACCACGTTCATTCTTTCATAAACTACATTCCCTGCTAACAGATTTGCTGTGGGGCAGGGACAGACGGAGAGTAGCCCTAGCCATTACACAATATCCACAGGAGGAAGGCGGGCTCGGCATGCCGAACTTTGAATTATACTATGCAGCAGCCTAACTCCAATGGGTAACCACATGGCTTAACGAACCACCCACCCCAGAATGTACAGCGATAATGTCTTGTGTGGCACCACAAACGATACTGACATCACTTATGTCCAAACCTCCTTACCCATCTAACAGAAATCCCTTGGTAGAAACAGCCAGATACTGCTGGCGGAGATATGTCCAGGGCAAAACCCCAACTCCCCCTTACTCGCCTGCAATACCTTTGGATCAGGTACCAGGTGTCCAAGCTCTCTCCCAGCACCATGATATACGGGTAACCAAGACATTGAACATGGGGGACCTGTACTCGTGCTCTAAAGCAAGCACTTTTGCAGAGCTTGTTTCTGCCGGTATCATGCAACCTGGGGCCTTCTTAACATTTAATGCCATTAACAAACTTCTACAAAACTTTTGGGGGCGCAACCTAAATGAACCCGACGAATCCCCTCTACTCACCTCATTACTCACTATAGGAAATATAAAGGGCAGCATTACTAAATTATATAAAATACTCCTAACAGATACCTGTACTGCTCTGACCCAAGTTAAAAGCCGCTGGGATGGGGTCCTCCCCACACCAGTCGACCAGAAGTCCTGGAAAGCTGCCCTCACCACGATTAAAACTGTATCCCGTAACATTAGACTAAGATATACTCAATTCAATTACATCCATCAAGCATATCTATCTCCGTCCCGTATCAACAAAATATACCCAAACTCTAAACCAGAATGCCCTAGATGTGCTACCTCTGCTGCTAATTTCTACCATATGGTTTGGGAATGCCGCACAATACATACTGGCTGGTGCCGCATTTCCGAGACGGTTGCAGATATAATAGAAAACACGCTTTCTCCCACACCAGAATCCTGCTTGCTGGGCATACATCGCCGGGGCAAGAATGAAAAACATACTCACAAGTTTATAGATCTTGCGTTTGTAATATACAAACGATTGATCGCTACACACTGGAAGGCCCCTAATGCCCCCCCCTATCACGCCTGGCTTGCAGCCTTACACAGCTCCACACTAGCGGAGGCCCACACTCTAAGACTGCTGCAACTCAGAGGCCAGATACAAGAGGGTGCCGAACACTGGGACCACTTTATAGTACAAATAGAGTCTAGAGATGATAAATACCCCCCTTGAAATACGTGACATGAACAAAACGGCCTGCAAGTAAATACTTAGCAACCACGACAAAAAACATATCACACCTGACGTAGTACCCTAACTAACCTCGCCATATCAGCCCGAAAATATACAGTTGGATAATAAGCGCAACTTCCCCCAGACATGAACACACAAATGGACAGAAGATGCCGATGCTCTGTTACCCCTGCCCTCGCCCCATTACAAACCATATAACATGCAAACAAGCACTAACATATTTCATGCCTATATAGCTGAATGTTACCGTAATCACTTAGAATACTATTAAATATACTTAAGTAAAACTATAGATATGCCTACTGCTATTGTTCTAAACTGTATCAAGTTAAGTTGTATGTCAGTACATTAAAAATGTAACCGTACTGTATGGGAATTACAAGTACGTGCAGAGGCACATGAAAAGGGAAAAATGTTTATTCTCTTACTAATTCAAGTGACATGTACTGCTGTTCGTGTGATGTGTTTAATAAACAGATTTAAAAAAAAAAAAAAAGACACCCCTAAGGAAGGCAATGATAGGCTATCAGGCAAAGTGCTTACTATTAAAAAGAATTGCATTTTCCTTTTGTGTTTGACATGCTCTGACAGTAAAAACACATAATTGCCATTTTCACTGTAGCAATGCTTGTGGGCCCATTGGCTTATATGGCATTTTGCGCACCACCGTACTAAATGCTAACTTCTATTTGGGATCACCAAAAATATTAATCCAAGGTATCAAATTAATTATTACATTAAACGCGACTCATTGGGGAGGTTGGATTTAAAGTAACTTTTAAAATAAAGGTGACTTTAGAAAATCACCACTTTTTTACCAAATCCTTGGTAGCCTTTCCGAACTATCTCAGCAGTTCTCACCCAAGACAACCTGCTGCCCTCCTCCTAGCAAGTGTGAAGCACTCTCAAGAACAGGGATCAAATAGAATGGCTGGAAGGAGGAGGTGTGGTCTCCTTCAGCAGGATGACTACCGGTCATTGGCCACTAATGGCCCGCTTTAAAGAGGCTACCAACTGTGAAGCAGCTGGCTTATATACCTTTGCCTAGCTGCTCCTTTGCGTGGGCAGACAGACTGGCATCTCCTCTGTGGGGGGGAAGAATCCCATTGCAAACCAGTTTTCCAGAAGGAGTGGTTCATTATGCTGGGTACACCACAAAGTTGTGCCAGGGCTCCTCTCAGGGGAAGAAGGCTTGCGCCTTCTTGATTTAGGGTAAAGAGTGGTATCCTGTGATGGTTTGCTGGCCAAACCCCTAGGAAGTGATGTACAGTGGAAAGGGTTACATTGGTTAGTGTCCTCTCTTTCCGCAAAATGAGAAGATGGCATAAAAGTGGCCCCCACATACCCACCATAGACTAGACTGCACCTGAGGGACCCGCGAAGAGGATGATGTCTGCTGTGTCCATCCATGGAAAAGAGCTCCACTTGTGTCAGGGCGGAAGAAGAGACTCTTTGTGCTAGCCTCAACTTAAGCTTCAAGACCACCCAAAGCTAACAAAACTTCACTCAGCGAAAGCCAAGCTGCCATGAACATCTGCCCATGGCTGGACAAAGAACTGAATCTAGATCTTCCCAGATTGTTCCCAAGCCCATGTTCCTACAGCCACGTCGAAGGGCTCTCTGGTCGCCAAGAAAAAGGATTTGCTTACCTGTAAGCAACAGCTGAACCTGCTGTAACCGGGAGACCAGTTGACCAGTCGTAACTGGACTTTCACTGAACTCTCCCTGCTGCACCGTGGACATCCAGTCCTAAAGCCGGAGGTGATCCCTGAATTTCCTGGACCCAGGGTGGTCCCAGGAGAATAAACTGCATCTGTTCACGATCACTACAGCATCTTCTGCAGCCTACGTCCCCAGCATTAAGACCACTTCTTGGCTTGACTGCTTTACAGGAGAAAAGTACACTAAAGATGCTAAGACTGCTGACTTTAACGGTAACCTGTTGTAGGAAGCTGGCCTGGTGTGTGGTGGGTACCTATGGTACTTACACCAGGTCTAGGGTTCCCCTATCAGTGAAATGTAGGTGCTGTCTAGAAGCCAGGCTCTCTAGAGGTAGCTGTGGATGAGCAGCCAAGGCTTATCTAAGAGACATGCAAAGCTCATGCAATATCACTGTAGGCACACAGCACTTACACACATGAAAGAAAACACTCAGTGTTACAAAAATAAAGGCTCTTTATTACAGTAACACAGTACCAAAACACTAGATAAGCAATAGTCCAATAGGGGATAAGTAAACACACCAAATATGTACACTAGTAATCAATAATAGGCATAAAAAGTGATAGAAAACAATGTAATAGCAAATAGGCAATAGTGACCGTAGAGGGAGCCCAAACCATATACTAAAAAAATGGAATGGTAAATGGAATGTGTAAAGGGGAGCTGGGGGAACTAGGAAACCCTAAGGGTGAGTACCACTTTGCCCCCCAGCGACCAGGAAGAAAGGAGTAAGTTACTGAATTTCCACAAACCATCCAGAAGGACTGAACAGAAGATAATGCAACAGCCAGACAATACTGCAAGAAACCAGCTGTGAATTTCCTGAAGAAGACGACCTGAAAAAGAAGAGAAACAGATCCAAAAGTCACAGGAGTGTCTGGTGGTGGCAGGAGCAACTACCCACCCGTCTGTGGTTGCAGGAGTTGGTCAACGGTAGGACTCCGACGCCTGATGGAGGATTGCAGTCTGTTTGAGGCGTGGAAAAGCTACCATTAATCCTTGGCAAAAGCAGTAGTCGCAGTGGATGAAAAGTGGAGCTCAGCCCATGGGGGGAGTCCTGGGGGACCGCCAGCAAGGCAGAGTCCGCAGAAGAAAAAGGAGCCCCCACAGAAGACCCACTGGAAGAGAAACCAGGATTCACAGAGGAGCACACGCAGCACAACTGAAGAAAGGTCCCATGCTGCAGGAGAAGCACGCAGAGGGCTGTGCATCGCAGGAAAGGGGGCCAGGGCTTAACAGAGCCTGAAGATCCCTTGGAGGAGATTCCAACAAGCCTTCGTAGCTGTAGGAGACATGGTGCACAGGGGTACTAGCCTGCATAGGAAGGCAAGGGCTTACCTCTACCAACGTTGGGCAGGTGGCAGAGAGAACTAAGAGAACTACTCTGGACCACGAACCATGATGCAGAATCCACACAGCTCAGGATGAGAGGAGGTCCAAGCCACCCGCTCGTTGTTGCAGTTGGTACCTGCGGATGCATTGGAGTGGCACCTTCACTCCATGAGAGATTCCTTCTTCCTTCTTGTGCAGGCTGAAGACTTGCCCTCCTCAGAGGATTCACAGCCGAGTAAATGTAGCAGTTGCTGGAAGGAGCCGTGGAAACAGTGTTAAAGAGCGAAGTCGTTATTGGAGCTGCAGATTGTAGGTTCCTGAGAAGTCCATGTGGTTCCCGTGGCCAGAAGTCGTAGTAAACGTTGCAGAGAAGTCCTGCTGGAATCATGCATGTGAAATCTGAGGACCCACCCAAGAGGGAGAACCTATTTAGCCCAAAAAGGGGGATTGGTCACCTAACAGGGTGACCACCTATCTGGAGAGGGCCGTGACGTCACCTGCCTGACCTGGCCACTCAGATGATCCCAGAGGCCTCTGCCCACCTTAGATTCAAGATGGCAGAATCAAGTGGCCACCTGAGGAGCTCTGGGCAGCACCCTGGGTTGGTGATGGACAGGGGAGAGTGGTAACTACCCTTTCCATTGTTCAGTTTTGTGCCAGAGCAGTGACCGGGGGTCCCTGGACTGGTGCAGACCAGTTTATGGAAGGAGAGCACCAACTGTGCTTCAAAACTTACCAGTGGCTTGGGGAGGCTACCGCCCTCAAGCCATGTAACACCTATTTCCAAAGGGAGCAGGTGTTGGCTCTCTCTCCCAAAGGAAATCCTTTGTTCTGCCTTCCTGGGCTTGAGCTGTTCAAGCAGCAGGACGGCAGAAACCTGTCTGTAGGATGGCAGCAGTGCGGGCTGCCCGGGAAAACCCTGTAAACTGGTAGGAGCAGAGCCAGGGGTCCTCTAAGGAGCCCCCAGAGGGCATGGAATCATAGAACCAATACCGGCAACAGTATTGGGCTATGATTCCGACATGTTTGATACCAATCATGCCTAGGTTCGGAGTTACCATTATGTAGCTGGACATAGGTAGTGACTATGTCCAGTACACAGGTAAAATGGCTTCCCCGCACTACGAAGACCAGGAAAATGGAGCGGGAGTTTCTGGGGGACACCTCTGCTCATGCAGGGGTGCCATCACACACAGGCACTTGCACCCTGCCCTCTGGACCAGGAGGGCCTGCCATAGGGGTGACTTATAGTGACCTGGTGCAGTGACCTGTAGTGAAAGGGTGCCTACACCTTGTCACGCAGGCTGCATTGGCAGGCCTGCAGACACATTTTGCATGGGCTCCCATGGTTGGCATAATACATGCTGCAGCCCAATGGGAACCCCTGGTACCCCAATGCCCTGGGTACCTAGGCACCATATACTAGAGACTTACATGGCGCACCAGTATGCCAATTGTGGGGCACACAAAGTCAGACACAACCAAATTTTGAGGGTGAGAGCCTGGTTAGAAGGATCCCAGTGAACACAGTCAAAAACACAGGCAAAAAGTGGGAGTAACCATGCCAAAAAGAGGATACTTTCCAACACCCTGTCCCAGAATTCCTAAGTATGCCATCACAAAAATGTCTACTTCTAAAAATAAAATAAAAAATAAAATAAAAAAACAACCCCGCAGTAGCCCACCTTGCTAGCCTGGGAGTGGCATGCCTAACTGGCTACATCATTTCCCCACCTGTCCAGGTGTCAAATAGTCTCTGGACAGGAGTGTGGCTTCCCCTCCTGTGAGGGGAACCAGATTAGCATTTCAAAGGCGGCAGCACTTTGAGGCTTGTTGCCTTAGGAAGGCTAATCAGTAGGCCATCCTGTGTCAGGGGGTGTTACACCCTCTTCTCAGACATCATGTAGCTGGGAAATTTGTATTGACCAGTGTCCAGCAGATGCATTTTAAATGGCTTCCCTGGTCACATACTATGTCTGAGAATTGACAAAGACATAAAAGGGGCATATCTGTCTGTGCAGATATGCCCTCACATGTAATTAGGGCTGTAAAGCTTCTTTTTTATTTATTAATACATGCACCCAGAGGGCACCTTAGAGGTGCCCCCTTTAAAACCTGCCAACAATTAGTGTGTTGACTGACTGGCCTAAACCAGTGTGCCACCAACAGACACGTTTCTGATCCTCAGGAGTGAGAGCCTCTACTTTTGGGAGGTAAGGAACAAAGCCTGCTCTGGCAGGGATGTTACATGCCCCTTCCAACAGGATGACCTTCAAATTGGCATCCCAAGGCAGAGGGCTTCAAGATCCTACTGCCTTTATAATACCAATATGGCTTCCCTCAGCTGAGAGGATTCCGACCCCCCCCTGACCCAGTGCCCATTTGATGTCTGGACAGGTGGGAAAATTAGTAGTCAGAGAGGCGTGTCCACCTACAGGCCAGTTCCACGCCTAAGGTGAGCTACCTGATGTGGACACGAAGCTTAAAAGTCTGCCATCTTGGTGATGGCAGAATTAGGAGCTCTGGGACAGGGTTATGCCCACTACCCACAGGAAGTGGTCATATATGGAGCGCAGTGACCCCAGGTGTAAGTAGCCCATTGGCTACTACCTTATACTCCCCTAACACTCCTACATTCAGTATTTAGTCGAGCCCCTAGCACCATAAAATGACCTGAAAAAAGAAGACGGACCCTGAAGAGTTCCAAAAGAAAGACTAGACAACCAGGAGCTGACTTGCCCCAGCCTGATCGGCCTACCTGCTGTCCTCTACAGTTGCACCAATGACGACTTGTCCTGCAAATGCCTGTGTCTCCAAAAGCCTGGGAGGACTGCCAGCCTTCAACCAAGACCCAGGAGAAACTTCTGTGGAGTAGCAGAGCTGCTCCCCTTCATCCTTCAGGCACCCTAGGAGAACTTAGAGAACTCCAAACTGCCAAAACCTGACACTGGAAAGCAACTCTGCACCTGTGACGCCTAGCCCAAGTGGAAGTCGGCCTACGGTGCCAGTGTGGTCCCCTGACCCTCTAGTGATGAAGCCAACCTTGGGTTTGCCAGCTGTGGACTTCCAGACACCACCTGCAGCCTCTTTGTGCAGGCCTTCCTCTACCTTGAGTGACTCAGTGAGAAAAGCCTGACTCCTCAGTACACCTCTGCATCCGGTTACCCAGGCCCAAGGGGAAGAGGACCAGAGGTGCCCCCAAGTCCCTGAGCATCGTGAGACCTGAACCCCCTGTTTTGGTTCAACTGGATGGATCACCCAGTCCCAGCTTGCAGCATCTTTCTAATGGCCCCATTTCCCATAGGGCACCCAACACTGAAAGGCACCTCTGCACCCAGGCCCTCCATTGCCTCCTGAAGTGACCTGTATGTGCTGCCGTGGACCTTGCCCTACATTTAACTCCATTAGAACAGTCCTGTACGTTTTTGCTAAGTGGCCTTATGTAGTTTATATTTCTTTTCCCATAGGATGACATTTTCATAAGTCGAAATGTACTTGCCTGATCGTGATGGTCTTGGTGCCTAAAATTTATAAAGATACGTGTTATTTTTATAAATTGGCCTGGATCTCCTTATTGTCCTGTGTGGGAAGCTGGCTGTCTATATAGTGCACTAAATGAAGTACACTGTGCAGAGAGTCCAGCGGATCCCCAATTGGTATTACAGAGGCAAAAGTAGATAGGCCTAATGCTGTATTTGCTGTAGTGTGGGCGAGCTAACTAATTTTCATGCCTATGCTGCCACCAAAGGTGGGGTCAGGACTAGGGTGTTGGTTATCTCTGCCATCTGAAGAGACCTGTATTGCATTTCAAAGGCAGCAGGGCCTTTGAAGCTCCCCTCCCTGGAATTTCCATCCTGTAGGAAGCTGACCCAGTGTGTGGTGGACACCCATAGTGTTACACCTTATACTGGATCCAAACACAGCCTTGTAAGTTAGTGTTAGTGTCAGGACAGCCAGGACGCTCTAGGGTAGCTGTGGTGAGAAGCCAAGACTTAACTAGAAGGCATATGAAGCTCTTGAAATACCACAGTAGTCACACAATAACTTATCACACATAAAATGAACCCCACAGTGTTGCAAAGATAAAGTTACTTAATTGTAGGCACACCAAACTAGACTACCATTGGTATACCTCTCTCTGGATGTATGAACACACAAGATGTACACAGTTCAGGAAAAGCATAAATTAGGAAGGACCATATAGGGGGGCCAAACTATATACTAAAAAAATGAAATGCAAACGGGTGTCCCCCACCAGAGTGTACGGAGTAGTTAGACGAGTGCTGGAGAGAGAGTGGAACCCCAAAATATAAGTACTGAGAAGATCCCCAGCTGCTGTGTGCAGAGAGGTAAGTTACCCGGTTCTCCCATAAGCTAACATGGGGACGTCGTGGTTGGAGAATGCAGAAGCAGGACTGGACCAGGGCGGATTTTAGGTGAAGAGGACATGCAAAAAGAAAGGGACAGAGCCCAGTCCATGCAGGAATGTCCTGATGGGAAAGGAGCCAACACCCCTCCCCCTTCTGTAACTGAAGATCCGGGTCGACAGTGATGGATGAAGTCCCGCTGCAGGGTCCAGGAGCTGCAGAGGATTCCCTGAAGTCGCGTACGAGCTGTCACTCAACAGTCGCTGTATTGCCGATGGGTCAGTGGTCAGAACGACCGCCATCAAGCACAGGCAAATACAAATGGAGCTGTTGGAAGTTTTGCAGAGCTGTGGGAGACCAGCAAGGTCCTGGGGACTCGACTCTTGAAGGGGAGTCCGGGCTGATCCTTAGAAGACAGGAGCGCCAGCAGAAGCAGTCGGAGACCCCACTAGCAACCCGCTGGCACAGTAAGTCTCAGTGAAGCCCAGTGAAGGCCAGTCAGCACACCTGATGAGGAGTCCCACGTCACTGGAGCAGCATAGAGGAGGCTGTCCTTGCAGAGTTAGAGTGCCGGGGGCCAATGCTACTTCGAGCCTGAAGATCCCTCGGTGCAGGAGTCAACAAGCCTTGGTTGATGCAACAGTCGTGGTGCACAGGGATTCTGTCCCAGTGGCAGAGGCAAGGGCTCACTGTCTCTCACGTTGGACAGAAGACAGAGAGGACCCAGGGGATCTCTCAAGCCCACCACCTGTGTTGGAGAATCTTCGCAGATACGGAGGACCGAAGATCCCACCAGCTGGACGGCGTTGCCTTGGGTGCCTACGAATGCAGGGAAGTGACTCTTTCACTCCAAGGGAGATTCCTTCTTGCTTCTTGGTGCAGCTGAAGTTTTGCTGATCCCAGAGGATGCACAGCCATGGAAATGTTGCAGAATGCTGAAAGGAGCAATGGAAACAATATTGCAAGGAGAAGGCTTCTCGGCAGTGCAGCCCAGCAGTGGCTCTGGAGGCCAGGAGCGGAAGATGTCTTTGCACAGAGGTCCTGGTGGAGTCTTGCAAGACAAATCTGGAGATCTCACCCTCAAGGGAGTCCCTAAATAACCCAAAGAGAGGGTTTGGTCACTCTTTGGAGTGACCACTTATCAGGCGGGGCCTCTGATGTCAGCTACCTGTCTCTCCCAGTCAAATGCTCCCATAGGCCTCTGCCCATCTTGGTTCCAAGATGGCAGAACCAAGTGGTCACCTGGATGAGCTCTGGGCTCCACCCTAGGGGTGGAGTTGGAGAGGGGAGTTGTCACTCCCCTTTCCTTTGTGTGTTTCTTATCAGCACGGGGACCAGTGGTCCCTGAATTGGTGCAAACCAGAATATGCAAGGAGGGTGCCAAATGTGCCCATCAAAGTAAGCTGGTGGCATGGGGAGCCTACCCCTCCCCAGCCTTGTAACACCTATTTCCAAGGGAGAGGGTGTTGCATCCGCTCTCCCATAGGAAATCCTTTGTTCTGCCTTCCCCTGCTTGAGCTGGTCAAGCAACAGGAGGGAAGAAACCTGTCTGAGGGGCTGCAGCAGTGTATGCTGTCGGTAAGCCCTGGAAGACTGGTAGGAGCAATACCGGGGGTCTTCTAAGGAGCCTCCAGAATACATGGAATCATGCCACCAATACTGGCATTGGTATTGGGGTATGATTCCGACATGTTTGATACCAACCGTGCTTATGTTCAGATTTACCACAATCACTGGGGTCCTGGTTACCAGGATCTCAGTGAAAACAGTATAACGCACTGATAAAGAGGCAAAATGTGGGTGTTGGAAATGGCTCTTTTTGCAGGGTTAACCTCCAAACTTTTTGCCTTCTTCCTCCTATTTTTTCAGATCTGCTTTTGCTAGTTTATTGGCTCTGTGCACTTTACAACTGCTAATCAGTGTCAAAGTGCAAGTGTTCCCTAGGCAAATTGTACTGTGGATTGCTTTATCCATGATTGGCGTATTTGATTTACTGGTAAATCCTTAGTAAAGTGCAACAGAGGTGCCCAGGGCCTGTAAATCAAATGCTACTGGTGGGCCTGTAGCACTGGTTGTGCCACCCCCATAAGTAGCCCTGTAAACATGGCTCAGACCTGCCTCTGAAGTGTCTATGTGTGCAGTTTTAAACTTCCAGTTCAACCTAGCAAGTGTACCCACTTGCCAGGCCCAAACCTTCCCTTTTGGTACATGTAATGCACCCCTAAGGCAGGCCCTTCGTAGCCCCAGGGCCAGGGTGCAGTGTATTTAAAAGGTAGGACATATACTGGTGTGTTTTACACTCCTAGCAGTGAAATACTGCCACATTCGGGTTTCACCGTTGCAAGGCCTATCTCCCTCATAGGTTAACATGGGGGTACCTTTAAAGTTATTTAAAGGGCAGATTCCCTTTGAGGGCAGATAGAAATAAGGTCATCGTCCCGCTTCACACCGCAGCCCAGACGCAATCCAGCGAGATCCGGCGAGATCAGCGGAGCTCGGACCTCGCTCGCTGGAGCCATCGAGCCGTGACGCCTCCTGCATCATAGCGGCTGCGTCGGGAGCCGCGGACGGGTTCCCGGCGCGCTGAGTTCTGACCCGGCTTCCCGAGGAGGGGAGCGGGCTCCGGCAACGGTGAGTCGGCGCCTGTACCCCTGCTCCGTGGCCGCGTGCCTGGAGCGGCGGCCCTCTCCGAGGGCCGTGATTAACCTGATGCGAGCTGCGCTCCCGTGAGGAGCCAGCTCGCTCCACTTGTCCCGAATGATTTCTGCCGTTGGGACATACGGCCACCTTAGACTCTTGAGGCTGCCACGCGAGCCTAAACTGTGATCCCCATGGAAAAGGGTGTGCCCTTGACTCGTGACACTACACCCAGGGCGGCAGGCTGAAAATACCCTGTGGCACTGTGTAGGCGTTCCCTGGACCAAACCTGGACGAACAAATAGCTTAGAAATAAGGAGCAAAGAGAACTGGGGAAACAAATAAATAATACAAAAAAGAAAAAAAAAAAAAAGAGAGAAAGAAAAGTCAGGACCACCAAAGAAAACTGAGCCCTACGAGTCCCAGCCTCCATGTAGCAGCACAATAATAAAAGGGACCCCTCCAGCAATAAAACACACAACAGGGCACAACATTATATCGAGCCGCAGCGTTCCCAGCAGCGCTCTAACCAGACATAAAAGCCTTGAGGCTCTTTACTATAAAGTGTGTACACTCACTACTCCAAACAGCGCTGTTGGATCTCAAGTTAAGGGCCCTACTTCTCTGCAACAACACGCAATCGTAACGGACACGGTGCTCTAGCATCCGAATGAGGAGTAACTTATCTACCTGACACGTAGCAAGATTTCCACTTTAAAGGAACAAACCTTTGCAGCCCTAACCAATCGAAGTCACTTAAAAGACAATTGCTAACAGCAATACCGCCACGTAAATAATCAATGGGCAAACCAAAGGCCCCGCGCGCACCTTCTGGGAATATGGATGCTGGTGCCCCACCACCAACTGCGGAGGCCTCGGCCACACAACAAGCGCTACAAAAGATGGAAATAACACTCCAAACACACACAACGCAATTTGAAAAGATTTTACAAGCCATACTAGACACCAAAATTACCCTGGAAGCAAAAATAGGCTCGGTAATCGAAGATGTTAACATATTGCGTGTAGACCAACATGCGTTAGCTGAAAAGGTCGCAGGATTGGAAAAAGATACATCACACCTCTCACCAGCGATAACCAAAGTCCAATCGCAAATGAGGGCTGTAACAGCTGAACTGGGGGAACTGAGGCGCAAAGCCGAGGACGCAGAAGGAAGGTCAAGACGTAACAATATCCGCTTCGTGGGGTTTCCTGAGCGTGTTGAGGACCCATGCGCAGAACTGTTCATTGAACAATGGCTAATAGAAACAGTACTGAAGGACAATGTCCCGAAGTTCTTCTCAATAGAACGCACCCACAGGGTTCCCGGAAAACCCCCACCACCTGGCTCTCAGCCCCGTCCATTAATAACAAGACTCCTCAATTACCGCGATAGGGACCTCATATTGTAACTGTTTCGTAAAACAGGCCCAATGCGCTTCGAAGGAGCAGACATATCGGCCTACCCGGACTTTACAGCAGAGGTACAGAAAAAGCGTAACTCATTTTTTCGGGTCAAAGAGCGACTAAGAGACCACAACATCAAATACGCTCTGCTGTTCCCGGCCAGACTTCAAATACAGGATGATACCGCACTCTTTTTTTTTTTTTACCTCACCAGAAGATGCATGGACTTGGCTTCACGCAAAGGGATTCGCTGACCCGTTAAATACAAGAAACCCCAAAGACAAAAATCACCCTTCTAGTGTCAAACGCAAACCCCGCAGGCAACCAGACACTAAACCTACCCCTGAACAGTCTCGCGTGGAACGCTCTCTACTACTGCAAACCACATCCCTCTTCGCCAATGCATCCCCGGGGTCCGTATCGACGCAATCAGGATTAGAATCAGAGCTTGGGGTATTTTCTGACTCTACAGATTCTACCTGCTTCCCCAATCTTACTCCACGAACAGCAGACGACATCTGCTAATGTATACCAGTCTCGGACACAACGGTACATGATATCCTACAGAAGAAGCCACTAATCGCCCGCTAAAATTTACTGCTGCACACTGACCCCACCTCTACTTCGCCGCTACCCTTGACCGCAGCAAAAGATTCATGGTTGGCCCCAGAAAGCAGCAACTTCAACAAGAACATAACGGGTCAGACCAGCATTGACTTGAACTTACTTATTTGAAACACCCCCGCACCATATGGACCGTTCCACCTGGTTGGCAAGTATTGTATTGTTAAAGCCCTTGCCACAACCACAGTTATTGTTAGTTATAGTTAATGTTATTGTTTTAATCAGCAGAGTCCTAACCGAGAGGCATATTTTAGCTTATAGTATTCGAAGTATATGTTATTTGTTTGCTAATAACAAGCACACACTAGGTATCCGCAGTATAAATTGGCTAGGCGCAATGGGCGTGAAATACACTATAGATGCAAAAAGTGCCGGCCCACCAAACTCACAAAGTCTATACACACAAGTACAAATGATCCATGGCAACCCAAAGACAACAGTATAACCCGCAGTATAAAATACTCACATGGAATATAAGGGGCATGGCATCTCCGCGTAAGCGGCAACAGATACACGCATACCTTAGGAGACATCAAATACATTTCGCCATGTTACAAGAGACACACCTGGCTAAGCCCTCTTTGGAGTATACAAAAGTAAAATGGAAAGGACAATTATATGGCACCACCTTTTCAACATATGCTAGGGGAGTGGCGATCTGGATAGCCCCTGGGGTCCCCCTATGTTACGTCCTGCGTACAATGTGACCCAGGTGGCCGATATGTCCTTTTGGAAGGTGCCCTAGATGGGGAACCCATGGCCTTAGCATCAATATATACCCCCAATTCAAATCAATGGGAATTTCTACGGACACTTAACAGTAGTAAACTCAATGATCCGGAGATGGATACCATTTGGGGCGGTGACTTTAATTGCGTATTAGGCATTCACAGAGACCGCTCTACCCCTCCGTTGGATAATACCCTAGCTAAACGTGCTTCACTCGAACTTGCTGAGTGGGCCTCCAATAATAGGCTAAGTGAAATTTGGAGAACTGGCCACCCCACACACCGCGAATACTCTTTCTACTCCCCAGTGCATAAATTATACACTAGAATAGATATGATATTCGCATCAAACGACATCATTCCAAAAATAACCACATCAGGCTACCTGGCTCGCACAATATCTGATCATAATCCGCTTCAAGCTACCCTGAGAATGGGTCGCACACACACGTGCATTCCCACATGGCGTTTACAACCAGATGCCCTCATAGATCCTCCTTATCATGCTGAACTAGCTAAATGCTTATCGGATTATTTTGCATTAAATAAAAACACAACAACAGCGCGCGCCACGGAATGGGACGCTCACAAAGTGGTTATACGCGGCCACTGCCTTGCAGCCTCATTGGGGGTCAAAAGAATGCTTAACAGGGAACTACTAGAGATAGAATCTAAAATGCGCAAGGTAGAGACCGAGGCCACCACTAGCGTGACCTCGCTTGAAACACTAAACTCGCTAAAATCTGACTACAAAGAAGCTGATGCCAGACTCAGCAGACACGACTATAGACATTTTAAAGCCCGGCAGCATGCAGAAGGTGACAGATCGGGCAAACTACTAGCATGGTTGGTCCGACAACCATTACAGTCCTCACCTATAGGCGCGATAAGAACACACACAGGGGAAGTGATTAACACTCAAGCCGGAATCAATAAGTCCTTTCATACATATTATTGTTCCCTATATCAGCCCACTAACCCTCCAAATGAGCAACAACTTTCTGAACTCCTCTCATTGATTCCCCAAAATAGGAATATCATTGATAGCGCAGCCACACTGGATGGTCCCATCACTAACGAAGAACTACGCTCAGCTCTCTCTCAAATGGCACGTGGTAAAACCCCTGGCTCAGACGGACTACCAATGGAATATTATAGCTCATTATCCGCTCATCTCCTACAGCCTTTGATCGAGGTATTTAATGAGGCACGAAATAGAAAACAGTTGCCAGATTCCATGCGCGAAGCATTGATAGTGGTGCTACCAAAACCTGGACGCGACCCACTTGATGTCAAATCCTATAGACCACTCTCCCTGTTAAACACTGACTGTAAACTCCTGGGAAAATCCTAGCAAATAGGATACTCCCTTATTTATCAGACTTAATCCATCATGATCAATCTGGATTTGTACCAGGGAGGAACACTTTTCTAAACATAAGACGCCTAATACGTATATTACACAATACCACAGAAACTGAGGCAGTGGCTGTGGCATTGGACATAGAGAAGGAGTTCGACACGCTCGGATGGGAATATCTCTTCCGCACTCTGAAGGCGTTCGGCTTTCAAACCGGTTTCATCAACTGGATTGCCACGCTATACGCAAAACCAACAGCTCACGTTAAAACGGGCCAAATTATATCAGAGGCGTTCCCCATCGGTAGAGGCACCAGACAAGGATGCCCTCTATCCCCTTTATTATTTGCAATAGCTATGGAGCCATTGGCAATTAAACTCCGCAGCTGGGCAAGCAGATGGGGCATCCGAGAATCCAACATATACCATATTAGTTCGATGGCATCTGTCGCTGTAGATACGCATGTTTTGCATAGCTCGCCATCTGGTGTTGGGTCGGAGTGTTAAAAGTTGTTTTTCTTCGAAGAAGTCTTTCGAGTCACGGGACCGAGTGACTCCTCCTTTTGTCTCCATTGCGCATGGGCGTCGACTCCATCTTCGATTGTTTTTTTTCCGCCATCGGGTTCGGACGTGTTCCTGTCGCTCCGAGTTCGGAACGGAAAAACAGCTAAATTTCGGAAGATTTTCGTCGGTATTGTTGCGTTCGGGATCGGTGTAGTTAGAATCAACACCGCATCGAAGATCGAAGAGCTCCGGAGCCCTTCGGGGTAGTTTTCTATCCCCGTCGGGGCCTGCTCGGCCCGACCACGTGTAGAAGAACGCCGATGGAACGGACCCCGTTCCGTTTCTGTCCCAAATGCCACAAAAAATACCCCTATTCAGACCAACACTTGGTCTGTAACCTGTGCCTGTCACCTGAGCACAGTGAAGACACTTGCGAGGCCTGTCGTGCGTTCCGGTCCCGAAAAACACTCCGAGACCGTCGAGCCAGAAGACTTCAAATGGCGTCCACGCCGACAGCGCACCGAGAGTTCGAGGTACAGGAAGAGGAAGAAACCTTTTCGATACACGAATCGGACTCCGAGGAATTCGACGATCCACGAACCGTGAGTAAGACGTCGAAAACCACTCATAAGAAGATTGTCAAGGCCCAGGGGACGCCACTGCCACCAGGCCATGGCTCCACCCATAAATTCGGTGACCGACCGTCGGCACCGAAAAAGGCCCAATCAGTGCCGAGACCGTCCGACTCCGATCGAGACACCGGCACGCAGCCTTCTCGGGACCGAGAAAGTGCTGGAGACATACATCGACACCGAGATAGCGGTGTAGACACGGCTCGACGCCGAGACAGCGGCACCGATGAAGATCGACGCCGAGATGTTTCGACTCCGAAAAAGAAAAAAGCCACCTCGGAGCCGAAAAAAGATGCAGACAGGGTTTCGGTGCCGAAACAACCTGCAACCGACCCAGTTTCAGGCTCTTATACCGAAGAGCAATCAATGACCTCCCAAATGCGAAAGCATAGGTTTGAGGAAGACCTGCAATCCACTGATGTAGACCATACGCAGAAACGTATTTTTATACAGCAGGGGACAGGAAAGATAAGCACCCTTCCCCCTATTAGGAGAAAGAGAAGACTGGAATTTCAAACTGACCAAACACCACAAACAAAAATGGTGAAAAGGGTTACTCCGCCACCCTCTCCTCCACCTATAATTCACGTCTCGCCAGCACAAACTCCATCACATTCCCCGGCTCACACCACCATGAGCCAAGGTGACCAGGATCAGGACGCATGGGACTTATACGACGCCCCTGTGTCAGATAACAGTCCGGAGGCATACCCTACAAAGCCATCACCACCAGAAGACAGTACTGCATATTCTCAGGTGGTGGCTAGAGCAGCACAATTCCACAGTGTAAGCCTCCACTCAGAACAAGTCGAGGATGACTTTCTATTCAACACCCTCTCTGCCACCCACAGCTCCTACCAAAGCCTGCCTATGCTCCCTGGTATGCTTCGGCACGCAAAAGACATCTTTAAGGAGCCGGTCAAAAGTAGGGCAATCACACCAAGGGTGGAAAAAAAGTATAAAGCGCCTCCTACAGACCCTATTTTCATAACTTCGCAGCTGCCACCAGATTCTGTCGTTGTAGGAGCAGCTAGGAAAAGGGCCAACTCCCACACATCTGGGGACGCACCACCCCCAGATAAGGAAAGCCGCAAGTTCGATGCAGCTGGAAAGAGAGTCGCAGCACAAGCTGCAAACCAGTGGCGCATCGCTAACTCACAGGCACTTCTTGCGCGCTATGACAGAGCCCATTGGGATGAGATGCAACATCTCATTGAACATCTACCCAAAGACCTACAAAAGAGGGCAAAGCAAGTGGTTGAAGAAGGACAGAACATTTCAAACAACCAGATACGCTCCTCCATGGACGCAGCAGACACAGCTGCAAGAACAATAAATACATCTGTGACCATCAGAAGGCATGCATGGCTACGAACGTCTGGGTTTAAACCAGAGATTCAGCAGGCAGTTCTCAATATGCCATTCAACGAAAAAGAACTGTTCGGTCCAGAAGTGGACATGGCGATTGAGAAACTTAAAAAGGACACGGACACTGCTAAAGCCATGGGCGCACTCTACTCCCCGCAGAGCAGAGGAAATTACAGCACCTTCCGCAAAACACCCTTTAGAGGGGGGTTTCGGGGTCAGGCCACACAAGCCAGCACCTCACAGGCAACACCATCCAGTTACCAGGGACAGTACAGGGGAGGTTTTCGGGGCCAATATAGAGGAGGGCAATTCCCTAGGAATAGGGGAAAATTTCAAAGCCCCAAAACCCCTACAACTAAGCAGTGACTCACATGTCACTCACCCCCTCCACACAACACCAGTGGGGGGAAGAATAGGTCATTATTACAAAGCATGGGAGGAAATCACTACTGACACTTGGGTTCTAGCAATTATCCAAAATGGTTATTGCATAGAATTTCTACAATTCCCTCCAAACATACCACCAAGAGCACAAAATTTATCAAAACATCATTCCGAGCTCCTGGAGATAGAAGTCCAAGCACTATTGCAAAAGAACGCAATCGAGTTAGTACCAAACACACAAATAAATACAGGAGTTTATTCACTGTACTTCTTAATACCAAAGAAGGACAAAACGCTAAGACCAATCCTAGACCTAAGAATACTAAACACATACATCAAATCAGACCACTTTCACATGGTCACACTACAAGAAGTGTTACCATTGCTGAAACTACACGACTACATGACAACATTAGACCTCAAAGACGCGTATTTCCATATACCAATACATCCATCGCACAGGAAATACCTAAGGTTTGTATTCAAAGGAATACACTACCAATTCAAGGTACTGCCTTTCGGTTTAACAACCGCACCAAGAGTCTTTACCAAATGTCTAGCAGTAGTCGCTGCACACATCAGAAGGCAGCAAATACATGTATTCCCGTATCTAGACGACTGGCTAATCAAGACCCATTTGTTAATAACGTGCTCACACCACACAAATCAAATCATACAAACCCTCTACAAACTAGGGTTCACAGTCAACTTCGCAAAATCCAACATTCTGCCGCGCAAGGTACAACAATACCTAGGAGCCATAATAAACACAACAATAGGAGTAGCCACTCCAAGTCCACAAAGAATTCAAAATTTCAACATCATACAACGCATGTATCCAACACAAAAAATACAAGCAAAGATGATATTACAACTCCTAGGCATGATGTCTTCATGCATAGCCATTGTCCCAAACGCAAGACTGCACATGAGGCCCTTACAACAGTGCCTAGCATCACAGTGGTCACAAGCACAGGGTCACCTTACAGATCTGGTGTTAATAGACCGCCAAACTTACCTCTCGCTTCTATGGTGGAACAATATAAATTTAAACAAAGGGCGGCCTTTCCAAGACCCAGTGCCACAATACGTAATAACAACAGATGCTTCCATGACCGGGTGGGGAGCACACCTCGATCAACACAGCATACAAGGACAATGGAACGTACATCAAACAAAACTGCATATAAATCACCTAGAACTGCTAGCAGTTTTTCAAGCACTAAAGGCTTTTCAACCAATAATAGTTCACAAATACATTCTCGTCAAAACAGACAACATGACAACAATGTATTATCTAAACAAACAAGGGGGGACGCACTCAACGCAATTGAGCCTGCTGGCACAAAAGATATGGCGTTGGGCAATTCACAACCAAATTCGCCTAATAGCACAATTTACCCAGGAATTCAGAATCAACTCGCAGACAATCTCTCTCAAGATCACCAACAGGTCCACGAATGGGAAATTCACCCCCAAATTCTGAACACTTACTTCACGCTCTGGGGAACACCTCAAATAGACTTATTTGCGACAAAAGAGAACGCAAAATGCCAAAACTTCGCATCCAGATACCCACACAGGCAGTCCCACGGCAATGCCCTATGGATCAACTGGTCAGGGATATTTGCCTACGCTTTTCCTTCTCTCCCTCTCCTTCCTTATCTGGTAAACAAACTCAGTCAAAACAAACTCAAACTCATATTAATAGCACCAACTTGGGCAAGGCAACCCTGGTACACAACGCTGCTAGACCTATCAGTAGTACCCCACATCAAACTGCCCAACAGGCCGGATCTGTTAACACAACACAATCAAACGATCAGACACCCAGATCCAGCATCGCTGAATCTAGCAATCTGGCTCCTGAAATCCTAGAATTCGGACACTTACAACTTACCCAAGAATGTATGGAAGTCATAAAGCAAGCCAGAAGGCCATCCACCAGGCACTGCTATGCCAGTAAATGGAAGAGGTTTGTTTGCTACTGCCATATTAATCAAATCCAACCATTACACGCAACCCCGAAACATGTAGTGGGTTACTTGCTTCACTTACAAAAATCTAACCTAGCTTTCTCTTCCATTAAAATACACCTTGCAGCAATATCTGCATACCTGCAGCCTACCTATTCAACTTCCCTATATAGGATACCAGTCATTAAAGCATTCATGGAGGGCCTTAAAAGAATTATTCCACCAAGAACACCACCTGTTCCTTCATGGAACCTAAATGTTGTCTTAACTAGACTTATGGGTCCACCTTTTGAACCCATGCACTCCTGCGAAATACAGTTCCTAACATGGAAGGTTGCATTTCTCATCGCCATTACCTCTCTAAGAAGAGTAAGCGAGATTCAGGCGTTTACAATACAAGAACCTTTTATACAACTACACAAAAATAAGGTCGTCCTAAGGACTAATCCTAAATTTCTACCAAAAGTTATTTCACCGTTCCATCATAATCAAACAGTGGAACTTCCAGTGTTCTTCCCACAGCCAGATTCCGTAGCTGAGAGGGCACTACATACTTTAGATGTCAAAAGAGCATTAATGTATTACATTGACAGAACAAAGAGCATCAGGAAAACTAAACAGCTATTTATTGCATTCCAAAAACCTCATGCAGGAAACCCAATATCAAAACAAGGTATAGCCAGATGGATAGTTAAATGCATCCAAATCTGCTACCTTAAAGCTAAACGACAACTGCCCATTACACCAAGGGCACACTCAACCAGAAAGAAAGGTGCTACCATGGCCTTTCTAGGAAACATCCCAATGCAATAAATATGTAAGGCAGCCACATGGTCTACGCCTCACACATTCACCAAGCACTACTGTGTAGACGTGTTATCCGCACAACAAGCCACAGTAGGTCAAGCCGTATTAAGAACATTGTTTCAGACTGCTCCCACTCCTACAGGCTGAGCCACCTCTTTGGGGAGATAACTGCTTACTAGTCTATGCAAAACATGCGTATCTACAGCGACAGATGCCATCGAACTGAAAATGTCACTAACCCAGTGTACATCTGTTCGTGGCATCAGTCGCTGTAGATTCGCATGTGCCCACCCGCCTCCCCGGGAGCCTGTAGCAGTTCGGAAGGTACCTTCAACTATTTGTATATATATTATTTTAACCTTAAATAGGTACATACTTAGTCACTCCATTGCATGGCCACTATTACTACAATACAACTCCTACCTCACCCTCTGCGGGGAAAAACAATCGAAGATGGAGTCGACGCCCATGCGCAATGGAGACAAAAGGAGGAGTCACTCGGTCCCGTGACTCGAAAGACTTCTTCGAAGAAAAACAACTTGTAACACACCGACCCAACACCAGATGGCGAGCTATGCAAAACATGCGAATCTACAGCGACTGATGCCACGAACAGATGTACACTCGGTAAGTGACATTTTCATTTCCTTATACGCGGATGATGCTCTAATATATTTGCGTAACTATACCTCCTCCCTCACAGAAGTTGTACAAATCCTGGATAACTTCGCTTTATCCTCTGGCCTATGCGTTAATTGGGCGAAATCATGTATTTTCCCGCTTACCCGTATACCTACTGAGAAGCAAACGTTATTACCACTACACCAACTGACATGGGCATACCAGTCCTTTAAATATCTGGGGATTCAGGTCTACCACTCCATGACAGACCTACGTGAGGGCAACTTCGATAGGCTGCTACGCTCAACTCGGGGATCTATGGCATTTTGGAGCTTCCTCCCACTATCACCCATGGGCCGAACGGCCATAGCTAAAATGTTAATATTACCTAGATTTTTATACTATTTCACGGCGCTCCCATTGTCCCTACCACGTTCATTCTTTCATAAACTACATTCCCTGCTAACAGATTTGCTGTGGGGCAGGGACAGACGGAGAGTAGCCCTAGCCATTACACAATATCCACAGGAGGAAGGCGGGCTCGGCATGCCGAACTTTGAATTATACTATGCAGCAGCCTAACTCCAATGGGTAACCACATGGCTTAACGAACCACCCACCCCAGAATGTACAGCGATAATGTCTTGTGTGGCACCACAAACGATACTGACATCACTTATGTCCAAACCTCCTTACCCATCTAACAGAAATCCCCTGGTAGAAACAGCCAGATACTGCTGGCGGAGATATGTCCAGGGCAAAACCCCAACTCCCCCTTACTCGCCTGCAATACCTTTGGCTCAGGTACCAGGTGTCCAAGCTCTCTCCCAGCACCATGATATACGGGTAACCAAGACATTGAACATGGGGGACCTGTACTCGTGCTCTAAAGCAAGCACTTTTGCAGAGCTTGTTTCTGCCGGTATCATGCAACCTGGGGCCTTCTTAACATTTAATGCCATTAACAAACTTCTACAAAACTTTTGGGGGCGCAACCTAAATGAACCCGACGAATCCCCTCTACTCACCTCATTACTCACTATAGGAAATATAAAGGGCAGCATTACTAAATTATATAAAATACTCCTAACAGATACCTGTACTGCTCTGACCCAAGTTAAAAGCCGCTGGGATGGGGTCCTCCCCACACCAGTCGACCAGAAGTCCTGGAAAGCTGCCCTCACCATGATTAAAACTGTATCCCGTAACGTTAGACTAAGATATACTCAATTCAATTACATCCATCAAGCATATCTATCTCCGTCCCGTATCAACAAAATATACCCAAACTCTAAACCAGAATGCCCTAGATGTGCTACCTCTGCTGCTAATTTCTACCATATGGTTTGGGAATGCCGCACAATACATACTGGCTGGTGCCGCATTTCCGAGACGGTTGCAGATATAATAGAAAACACGCTTTCTCCCACACCAGAATCCTGCTTGCTGGGCATACATCGCCGGGGCAAGAATGAAAAACATACTCACAAGTTTATAGATCTTGCGTTTGTAATATTCAAACGATTGATCGCTACACACTGGAAGGCCCCTAATCCCCCCCCTATCACGCCTGGCTTGCAGCCTTACACAGCTCCACACTAGCGGAGGCCCACACTCTAAGACTGCTGCAACTCAGAGGCCAGATACAAGAGGGTGCCGAACACTGGGACCACTTTATAGTACAAATAGAGTCTAGAGATGATAAATACCCCCCTTGAAATACGTGACATGAACAAAACGGCCTGCAAGTAAATACTTAGCAACCACGACAAAAAACATATCACACCTGACGTAGTACCCTAACTAACCTCGCCATATCAGCCCGAAAATATACAGTTGGATAATAAGCGCAACTTCCCCCAGACATGAACACACAAATGGACAGAAGATGCCGATGCTCTGTTACCCCTGCCCTCGCCCCATTACAAACCATATAACATGCAAACAAGCACTAACATATTTCATGCCTATATAGCTGAATGTTACCGTAATCACTTAGAATACTATTAAATATACTTAAGTAAAACTATAGATATGCCTACTGCTATTGTTCTAAACTGTATCAAGTTAAGTTGTATGTCAGTACATTAAAAATGTAACCGTACTGTATGGGAATTACAAGTACGTGCAGAGGCACATGAAAAGGGAAAATTTTTTATTCTCTTACTAATTCAAGTGACATGTACTGCTGTTCGTGTGATGTGTTTAATAAACAGATTTAAAAAAAAAAAAAAAAAAAAAACAAGACACCCCTAAGGAAGGCAATGATAGGCTATCAGGCAAAGTGCTTACTATTAAAAAGAATTGCATTTTCCTTTTGTGTTTGACATGCTCTGACAGTAAAAACACATAATTGCCATTTTCACTGTAGCAATGCTTGTGGGCCCATTGGCTTATATGGCATTTTGCGCATCACCGTACTAAATGCTAACTTCTATTTGGGATCACCAAAAATATTAATCCAAGGTATCAAATTAATTATTACATTAAACGCGACTCACTGGGGAGGTTGGATTTAAAGTAACTTTTAAAATAAAGGTGACTTTAGAAAATCACCACTTTTTTACCAAATCCTTGGTAGCCTTTCCGCACTATCTCAGCAGTTGTCACCCAAGACAACCTGCTGCCCTCCTCCTAGCAAGTGTGAAGCACTCTCAGGAACAGGGATCAAATAGAATGGCTGGAAGGAGGAGGTGTGGTCTCCTTCAGCAGGATGACTACCGGTCATTGGCCACTAATGGCCCGCTTTAAAGAGGCTACCAACTGTGAAGCAGCTGGCTTATATACCTTTGCCTAGCTGCTCCTTTGCGTGGGCAGACAGACTGGCATCTCCTCTGTGGGGGGGAAGAATCCCATTGCAAACCAGTTTTCCAGAAGGAGTGGTTCATTATGCTGGGTACACCACAAAGTTGTGCCAGGGCTCCTCTCAGGGGAAGAAGGCTTGCGCCTTCTTGATTTAGGGTAAAGAGTGGTATCCTGTGATGGTTTGCTGGCCAAACCCCTTGGAAGTGATGTACAGTGGAAAGGGTTACATTGGTTAGTGTCCTCTCTTTCCGCAAAATGAGAAGATGGCATAAAAGTGGCCCCCACATACCCACCATAGACTAGACTGCACCTGAGGGACCCGCGAAGAGGATGATGTCTGCTGTGTCCATCCATGGAAAAGAGCTCCACTTGTGTCAGGGCGGAAGAAGAGACTCTTTGTGCTAGCCTCAACTTAAGCTTCAAGACCACCCAAAGCTAACAAAACTTCACTCAGCGAAAGCCAAGCTGCCATGAACATCTGCCCATGGCTGGACAAAGAACTGAATCTAGATCTTCCCAGATTGTTCCTAAGCCCATGTTCCTACAGCCACGTCGAAGGGCTCTCTGGTCGCCAAGAAAAAGGATTTGCTTACCTGTAAGCAACAGCTGAACCTGCTGTAACCGGGAGACCAGTTGACCAGTCGTAACTGGACTTTCACTGAACTCTCCCTGCTGCACCGTGGACATCCAGTCCTAAAGCCGGAGGTGATCCCTGAATTTCCTGGACCCAGGGTGGTTCCAGGAGAATAAACTGCATCTGTTCACGATCACTACAGCATCTTCTGCAGCCTACGTCCCCAGCATTAAGACCACTTCTTGGCTTGACTGCTTTACAAGAGAAAAGTACACTAAAGATGCTAAGACTGCTGACTTTAACGGTAACCTGTTGTAGGAAGCTGGCCTGGTGTGTGGTGGGTACCTATGGTACTTACTCCAGGTCTAGGGTTCCCCTATCAGTGAAATGTAGGTGCTGTCTAGAAGCCAGGCTCTCTAGAGGTAGCTGTGGATGAGCAGCCAAGGCTTATCTAAGAGACATGCAAAGCTCATGCAATATCACTGTAGGCACACAGCACTTACACACATGAAAGAAAACACTCAGTGTTACAAAAATAAAGGCTCTTTATTACAGTAACACAGTACCAAAACACTAGATAAGCAATACTCCAATAGGGGATAAGTAAACACACCAAATATGTACACTAGTAATCAATAATAGGCATAAAAAGTGATAGAAAACAATGTAATAGCAAATAGGCAATAGTGACCGTAGAGGGAGCCCAAACCATATACTAAAAAAATGGAATGGTAAATGGAATGTGTAGAGGGGAGCTGGGGGAACTAGGAAACCCTAAGGGTGAGTACCACTTTGCCCCCCAGCGACCAGGAAGAAAGGAGTAAGTTACTGAATTTCCACAAACCATCCAGAAGGACTGAACAGAAGATAATGCAACAGCCAGACAATACTGCAAGAAACCAGCTGTGAATTTCCTGAAGAAGACGACCTGAAAAAGAAGAGAAACAGATCCAAAAGTCACAGGAGTGTCTGGTGGTGGCAGGAGCAACTACCCACCCGTCTGTGGTTGCAGGAGTTGGTCAACGGTAGGACTCCGACGCCTGATGGAGGATTGCAGTCTGTTTGAGGCGTGGAAAAGCTACCATTAATCCTTGGCAAAAGCAGTAGTCGCAGTGGATGAAAAGTGGAGCTCAGCCCATGGGGGGAGTCCTGGTGGACCGCCAGCAAGGCAGAGTCCGCAGAAGAAAAAGGAGCCCCCACAGAAGACCCACTGGAAGAGAAACCAGGATTCACAGAGGAGCACACGCAGCACAACTGAAGAAAGGTCCCATGCTGCAGGAGAAGCACGCAGAGGGCTGTGCATCGCAGGAAAGGGGGCCAGGGCTTAACAGAGCCTGAAGATCCCTTGGAGGAGATTCCAACAAGCCTTAGTAGCTGTAGGAGACATGGTGCACAGGGGTACTAGCCTGCATAGGAAGGCAAGGGCTTACCTCTACCAACGTTGGGCAGGTGGCAGAGAGAACTAAGAGAACTACTCTGGACCACGAACCATGATGCAGTATCCACACAGCTCAGGATGAGAGGAGGTCCAAGCCACCCGCTCGTTGTTGCAGTTGGTACCTGCGGATGCATTGGAGTGGCACCTTCACTCCATGGGAGATTCCTTCTTCCTTCTTGTGCAGGCTGAAGACTTGCCCTCCTCAGAGGATTCACAGCCGAGTAAATGTAGCAGTTGCTGGAAGGAGCCGTGGAAACAGTGTTAAAGAGCGAAGTCGTTATTGGAGCTGCAGATTGTAGGTTCCTGAGAAGTCCATGTGGTTCCCGTGGCCAGAACTCGTAGTAAACGTTGCAGAGAAGTCCTGCTGGAATCATGCATGTGAAATCTGAGGACCCACCCAAGAGGGAGAACCTATTTAGCCCAAAAAGGGGGATTGGTCACCTAACAGGGTGACCACCTATCTGGAGAGGGCCGTGACGTCACCTGCCTGACCTGGCCACTCAGATGATCCCAGAGGCCTCTGCCCACCTTAGATTCAAGATGGCAGAATCAAGTGGCCACCTAAGGTGTTCTGGGCAGCACCCTGGGTTGGTGATGGACAGGGGAGAATGGTAACTACCCTTTCCATTGTTCAGTTTTGTGCCAGAGCAGTGACCGGGGGTCCCTGGACTGGTGCAGACCAGTTTATGGAAGGAGAGCACCAACTGTGCTTCAAAACTTACCAGTGGCTTGGGGAGGCTACCGCCCTCAAGCCATGTAACACCTATTTCCAAAGAGAGCAGGTGTTGGCTCTCTCTCCCAAAGGAAATCCTTTGTTCTGCCTTCCTGGGCTTGAGCTGTTCAAGCAGCAGGACGGCAGAAACCTGTCTGTAGGATGGCAGCAGTGCGGGCTGCCCGGGAAAACCCTGTAAACTGGTAGGAGCAGAGCCAGGGGTCCTCTAAGGAGCCCCCAGAGGGCATGGAATCATAGAACCAACACCGGCAACAGTATTGGGCTATGATTCCGACATGTTTGATACCAATCATGCCTAGGTTCGGAGTTACCATTATGTAGCTGGACATAGGTAGTGACTATGTCCAGTACACAGGTAAAATGGCTTCCCCGCACTACGAAGACCAGGAAAATGGAGCAGGAGTTTCTGGGGGACACCTCTGCTCATGCAGGGGTGCCATCATACACAGGCACTTGCACCCTGCCCTCTGGACCAGGAGGGCCTGCCATAGGGGTGACTTATAGTGACCTGGTGCAGTGACCTGTAGTGAAAGGGTGCCTGCACCTTGTCACGCAGGCTGCATTGGCAGGCCTGCAGACACATTTTGCATGGGCTCCCATGGTTGGCATAATACATGCTGCAGCCCAATGGGAACCCCTGGTACCCCAATGCCCTGGGTACCTAGGCACCATATACTAGAGACTTACATGGCGCACCAGTATGCCAATTGTGGGGCACACAAAGTCAGACACAACCAAATTTTGAGGGTGAGAGCCTGGTTAGAAGGATCCCAGTGAACACAGTCAAAAACACAGGCAAAAAGTGGGAGTAACCATGCCAAAAAGAGGATACTTTCCAACACCCTGTCCCAGAATTCCTAAGTATGCCATCACAAAAATGTCTACTTCTAAAAATAAAATAAAAAATAAAATAAAAAAACAACCCCGCAGTAGCCCACCTTGCTAGCCTGGGAGTGGCATGCCTAACTGGCTACATCATTTCCCCACCTGTCCAGGTGTCAAATAGTCTCTGGACAGGAGTGTGGCTTCCCCTCCTGTGAGGGGAACCAGATTAGCATTTCAAAGGCGGCAGCACTTTGAGGCTTGTTGCCTTAGGAAGGCTAATCAGTAGGCCATCCTGTGTCAGGGGGTGTTACACCCTCTTCTCAGACAAGCTTTTGTTCTGGGCCTCCTGAGAGCAGAAGGCTCTCACCCTAGGGGTCCAGAACCGTGTCTTGGGTGGCAGGCTAGCAGAAACTGGTCAGCAAGCACGCCATAGAGGCTGGGAGGGTTTCAGGGGACACACCTCTAAGGTGCCCTCTGGGTGCATGTATTGGTAAAACAGACACCGGCATCAGTGTGGGTTCACCAATACAAAATGTTTGATAACAAACATCCCTATTTTCGGTGAAGCCATCATGTAGCTGGGAAATTTGTATTGACCAGTGTCCAGCAGATGCATTTTAAATGGCTTCCCTGGTCACATACTATGTCTGAGAATTGACAAAGACATAAAAGGGGCATATCTGTCTGTGCAGATATGCCCTCACATGTAATTAGGGCTGTAAAGCTTCTTTTTTATTTATTAATACATGCACCCAGAGGGCACCTTAGAGGTGCCCCCTTTAAAACCTACCAACAATTAGTGTGTTGACTGACTGGCCTAAACCAGTGTGCCACCAACAGACACGTTTCTGATCCTCAGGAGTGAGAGCCTCTACTTTTGGGAGGTAAGGAACAAAGCCTGCTCTGGCAGGGATGTTACATGCCCCTTCCAACAGGATGACCTTCAAATTGGCATCCCAAGGCAGAGGGCTTCAAGATCCTACTGCCTTTATAATACCAATATGGCTTCCCTCAGCTGAGAGGATTCCGACCCCCCCTGACCCAGTGCCCATTTGATGTCTGGACAGGTGGGAAAATTAGTAGTCAGAGAGGCGTGTCCACCTACAGGCCAGTTCCACGCCTAAGGTGAGCTACCTGATGTGGACACGAAGCTTAAAAGTCTGCCATCTTGGTGATGGCAGAATTAGGAGCTCTGGGACAGGGTTATGCCCACTACCCACAGGAAGTGGTCATATATGGAGCGCAGTGACCCCAGGTGTATGTAGCCCATTGGCTACTACCTTATACTCCCCTAACACTCCTACATTCAGTATTTAGTCGAGCCCCTAGCACCATAAAATGACCTGAAAAAAGAAGACGGACCCTGAAGAGTTCCAAAAGAAAGACTAGACAACCAGGAGCTGACTTACCCCAGCCTGATCGGCCTACCTGCTGTCCTCTACAGTTGCACCAATGACGACTTGTCCTGCAAATGCCTGTGTCTCCAAAAGCCTGGGAGGACTGCCAGCCTTCAACCAAGACCCAGGAGAAACTTCTGTGGAGTAGCAGAGCTGCTCCCCTTCATCCTTCAGGCACCCTAGGAGAACTTAGAGAACTCCAAACTGCCAAAACCTGACGCTGGAAAGCAACTCTGCACCTGTGACGCCTAGCCCAAGTGGAAGTCGGCCTACGGTGCCAGTGTGGTCCCCTGACCCTCTAGTGATGAAGCCAACCTTGGGTTTGCCAGCTGTGGACTTCCAGACACCACCTGCAGCCTCTTTGTGCAGGCCTTCCTCTACCTTGAGTGACTCAGTGAGAAAAGCCTGACTCCTCAGTACACCTCTGCATCCGGTTACCCAGGCCCAAGGGGAAGAGGACCAGAGGTGCCCCCAAGTCCCTGAGCATCGTGAGACCTGAACCCCCTGTTTTGGTTCAACTGGATGGATCACCCAGTCCCAGCTTGCAGCATCTTTCTAATGGCCCCATTTCCCATAGGATCACATTAGGGCACCCAACACTGAAAGGCACCTCTGCACCCAGGCCCTCCATTGCCTCCTGAAGTGACCTGTATGTGCTGCCGTGGACCTTGCCCTACATTTAACTCCATTAGAACAGTCCTGTACGTTTTTGCTAAGTGGCCTTATGTAGTTTATATTTCTTTTCCCATAGGATGACATTTTCATAAGTCGAAATGTACTTGCCTGATCGTGATGGTCTTGGTGCCTAAAATTTATAAAGATACGTGTTATTTTTATAAATTGGCCTGGATCTCCTTATTGTCCTGTGTGGGAAGCTGGCTGTCTATATAGTGCACTAAATGAAGTACACTGTGCAGAGAGTCCAGCGGATCCCCAATTGGTATTACAGAGGCAAAAGTAGATAGGCCTAATGCTGTATTTGCTGTAGTGTGGGCGAGCTAACTAATTTTCATGCCTATGCTGCCACCAAAGGTGGGGTCAGGACTAGGGTGTTGGTCATCTCTGCCATCTGAAGAGACCTGTATTGCATTTCAAAGGCAGCAGGGCCTATGAAGCTCCCCTCCCTGGAATTTCCATCCTGTAGGAAGCTGACCCAGTGTGTGGTGGACACCCATAGTGTTACACCTTATACTGGATCCAAACACAGCCTTGTAAGTTAGTGTTAGTGTCAGGACAGCCAGGACGCTCTAGGGTAGCTGTGGTGAGAAGCCAAGACTTAACTAGAAGGCATATGAAGCTCTTGAAATACCACAGTAGTCACACAATAACTTATCACACATAAAATGAACCCCACAGTGTTGCAAAGATAAAGTTACTTAATTGTAGGCACACCAAACTAGACTACCATTGGTATATCTCTCTCTGGATGTATGAACACACAAGATGTACACAGTTCAGGAAAAGCATAAATTAGGAAGGACCATATAGGGGGGCCAAACTATATACTAAAAAAATGAAATGCAAACGGGTGTCCCCCACCAGAGTGTACGGAGTAGTTAGACGAGTGCTGGGAGAGAGTGGAACCCCAAAATATAAGTACTGAGAAGATCCCCAGCTGCTGTGTGCAGAGAGGTAAGTTACCCGGTTCTCCCATAAGCTAACATGGGGACGTCGTGGTTGGAGAATGCAGAAGCAGGACTGGACCAGGACGGATTTTAGGTGAAGAGGACATGCAAAAATAAAGGGACAGAGCCCAGTCCATGCAGGAATGTCCTGATGGGAAAGGAGCCAACACCCCTCCCCCTTCTGTAACTGAAGATCCGGGTCGACAGTGATGGATAAAGTCCCGCTGCAGGGTCCAGGAGCTGCAGAGGATTCCCTGAAGTCGCGTATGAGCTGTCACTCTACAGTCGCTGTATTGCCGATGGGTCAGTGGTCAGAACGACCGCCATCAAGCACAGGCAAATACAAATGGAGCTGTTGGAAGTTTTGCAGAGCTGTGGGAGACCAGCAAGGTCCTGGGGACTCGACTCTTGAAGGGGAGTCCGGGCTGATCCTTAGAAGACAGGAGCGCCAGCAGAAGCAGTCGGAGACCCCACTAGCAACCCGCTGGCACAGTAAGTCTCAGTGAAGCCCAGTGAAGGCCAGTCAGCACACCTGATGAGGAGTCCCACGTCACTGGAGCAGCATAGAGGAGGCTGTCCTTGCAGAGTTAGAGTGCCGGGGGCCAATGCTACTTCGAGCCTGAAGATCCCTCGGTGCAGGAGTCAACAAGCCTTGGTTGATGCAACAGTCGTGGTGCACAGGGATTCTGTCCCAGTGGCAGAGGCAAGGGCTCACTGTCTCTCACGTTGGACAGAAGACAGAGAGGACCCAGGGGATCTCTCAAGCCCACCACCTGTGTTGGAGAATCTTCGCAGATACGGAGGACCGAAGATCCCACCAGCTGGACGGAGTTGCCTTGGGTGCCTACGAATGCAGGGAAGTGACTCTTTCACTCCAAGGGAGATTCCTTCTTGCTTCTTGGTGCAGCTGAAGTTTTGCTGATCCCAGAGGATGCACAGACATGGAAATGTTGCAGAATGCTGAAAGGAGCCATGGAAACAATATTGCAAGGAGAAGGCTTCTCGGCAGTGCAGCCCAGCAGTGGCTCTGGAGGCCAGGAGCGGAAGATGTCTTTGCACAGAGGTCCTGGTGGAGTCTTGCAAGACAAATCTGGAGATCTCACCCTCAAGGGAGTCCCTAAATAACCCAAAGAGAGGGTTTGGTCACTCTTTGGAGTGACCACTTATCAGGCAGGGCCTCTGATGTCAGCTACCTGTCTCTCCCAGTCAAATGCTCCCAGAGGCCTCTGCCCATCTTGGTTCCAAGATGCCAGAACCAAGTAGTCACCTGGATGAGCTCTGGGCTCCACCCTAGGGGTGGAGTTGGAGAGGGGAGTTGTCACTCCCCTTTCCTTTGTGTGTTTCTTATCAGCACGGGGACCAGTGGTCCCTGAATTGGTGCAAACCAGAATATGCAAGGAGGGTGCCAAATGTGCCCATCAAAGTAAGCTGGTGGCATGGGGAGCCTACCCCTCTCCAGCCTTGTAACACCTATTTCCAAGGGAGAGGGTGTTGCATCCGCTCTCCCACAGGAAATCCTTTGTTCTGCCTTCCCCTGCTTAAGCTGGTCAAGCAACAGGAGGGAAGAAACCTGTCTGAGGGGCTGCAGCAGTGTATGCTGTCGGCAAGCCCTGGAAGACTGGTAGGAGCAATACCGGGGGTCTTCTAAGGAGCCTCCAGAATACATGGAATCATGCCACCAATACTGGCATTGGTATTGGGGTATGATTCCGACATGTTTGATACCAACCGTGCTTATGTTCAGATTTACCACAATCACTGGGGTCCTGGTTACCAGGATCTCAGTGAAAACAGTATAACGCACTGATAAAGAGGCAAAATGTGGGTGTTGGAAATGGCTCTTTTTGCAGGGTTAACCTCCAAACTTTTTGCCTTCTTCCTCCTATTTTTTCAGATCTGCTTTTGCTAGTTTATTGGCTCTGTGCACTTTACAACTGCTAATCAGTGTCAAAGTGCAAGTGTTCCCTAGGCAAATTGTACTGTGGATTGCTTTATCCATGATTGGCGTATTTGATTTACTGGTAAATCCTTAGTAAAGTGCAACAGAGGTGCCCAGGGCCTGTAAATCAAATGCTACTGGTGGGCCTGTAGCACTGATTGTGCCACCCCCATAAGTAGCCCTGTAAACATGGCTCAGACCTGCCTCTGAAGTGTCTGTGTGTGCAGTTTTAAACTTCCAGTTCAACCTAGCAAGTGTACCCACTTGCCAGGCCCAAACCTTCCCTTTTGGTACATGTAATGCACCCCTAAGGCAGGCCCTTCGTAGCCCCAGGGCTAGGGTGCAGTGTATTTAAAAGGTAGGACATATACTGGTGTGTTTTACACTCCTAGCAGTGAAATACTGCCACATTCGGGTTTCACCCTTGCAAGGCCTATCTCCCTCATAGGTTAACATGGGGGTACCTTTAAAGTTATTTAAAGGGCAGATTCCCTTTGAGGGCAGATAGAAATAAGGTCATCGTCCCGCTTCACACCGCAGCCCAGACGCAATCCACGCCAGTGCTCCTGACTTCATCAGCCTGGAGTTCGATCCGTAAGGCGGGTGACTTCAAATGCCCGACGACTCCTGCACCGACTCTGGAATCGACACTGCAATGCCAGTGACGCCGCTCTTTAGAGCTCACTGCGAGGATCATGATACCCTGCAATTCAAAAGGTACTGTTTGCGGGTCTTCCCGACACCGTAGCTAGCCTGCGACGCCACGGCTGGCCTGAACTGTTGGTTTTGTTGATCCCGACGCCGTGATACCCCAGGTGGTGCTATCGACTTCAGTGAACTGTATTATTAAGTAAATCTTGCAGAATTCATATATTTATTACTGTATGGTGGACTTTTAGCGTATTTGGTCTTGTTTTAGATAGATAAATATTGGCTGTTTTTCTAAAACTGGTGAGGTGTACTTTTGTAGTGTTTTCACTGTTACTGTGCGTTATGTGCAAATGCTTTACACATTGCTTCTGAGATGAGCCTGACTGCTCATGCCAAGCTACCAAGGGGCTGAGCAGGGGTTATCTGAGCGGGTATCTCCCTTATCCTGAGTAGAGTGAGCGTCCCTACTTGGAAAGGGTGCAAACTGACTGCCAACTAGTAACCCCATTTCTAACAGTGGGGGTAACCATGCAAAAAAGTGACTTGCCTACAAATATTATTCAGAATGTGATTACAAACACTATTATAGTCTTCATATTTCAAGGTCTTATACCTCACCCTGACAGTACGGACATCCTGACATATTTCAAGTGCCTATGGCCTTTTTATTAACTTGGCAACAGATGATCAAAACTTTACAGAATATATTGTTGCAGCATCCTACTAATAATTCACTTGGACCACATAATACTTTACCTTCTACTCCTCCTCGACAACAGTCGCCATTGCCTCCACACCACCACCAAGAGAGCCATCCCCTAAAATGGTTCAAAAACCATTTGTCCTTCCAGTGTCTGAAGACATGGAGTATAATGGATCAAATAACTCCATATATTTTGATAGGGATAAGGAGAAAGGTGAACTTTCACAAGATGATGGGGGACATAATTATGTTGCATGGAACGTTCCTATTGCAAGGGAGATGGAATGAAATCCCTGTTCCACAGGCTCAACAGATATTTCAAGATGTCATTCTCTTATGGAAAGAGCTATTGTAGGAAGCTATCTATGGTGTGTACCAATGTAGATTACGCTATGCAGATAGTACAGGGAACCGTTATTGGCTGACAGAGATTAAAGTAATAAACCTAAATGCTCTCTTTTGTGGTAGTGTGGGCGAGGCTTGTCAGAGGGTAGTGCTAAGCATTTGTTGAACACACAGTCAAATGAGAGCCACAAGAAGAAACTCAAGAACCTTTTAGAAAAATAGCATAGATTTTTATATTAATTTAAACACCAAGATCTTGAAGATCAGGTAAGTACTTTTTGAGTTAGCGTTATTTCAAAACTTAAAAACTACAGCTATCAGAGTTGAGGCATGGGCCTTTAATGCGGTAATGTTATCCTATGGAGAAAACATTTACTGCACAGGGTCACTTGCAGTCGACTTACAGAACTGTTCTCTGGACCTAGGTTAAGTAGGGACCAAGGTCTTGAGAACCACCAGCAGTTTCGGGTTACTTGCCCAGGTGCTCCTAGCGGTGGTAGCTGCGTTGGAGTCAATGAAAGCAGTACCTGAAAGAAAAGGGCTGCAAGTGGGGACTGAGGGACCAGTCCAGCTAAACCCAAAGGAGGACTCTGTTCTTGAGGGTGTCTGGGTCAAGGGGCTCTGTTTGTTGGCTCGGAATCAGGCTGTGGGGCTCGAGTGCAGCAGTATCTTATGCAGCGTGTCACTGGCATTAGAGGTTCTCGCTTCTTGCGGTCGACCTGGTGAAGGGGAAAATAAGACCGCAGGGACGCTCTCCGTGCTGGCCTTGGTGATGCTGACGTCCCTCGTCAGTAAGTCAATCTTGGCGGTGTTGGTGTCTGGATTGGACACTAAACAAGCCTTGGTGTTTGCAACTGGCTTGCGTACTCTGGGTATTGGTTCAGGGGGGCTCTGAGCAGGCACAGTGTCTTGAAGACAGGCTATCCGAGGCTGATGGTCAGCAAAACGGAGAACTGGACAGTCGTGGTTGGTTCCTGCTGATGCAGAGAAGTGGCTCCTCCACTCCAAGGGAGAAGCTGATGGGGGAAGACAAAGTGTAGGCAGTCCTTCAAGACTCTGGATGGATGCACAGCTGCAGGACGAGTCGGGTCTTTGCAGTTGTCAGGACAGGAGGCAGGTAGGCAGGGTTTTGCACCAAGTACACAGCCAGTCCACAGTTCTTGCAGTTCGGCTCTTCTTTGTCCTTATTCTTTTTGTAGTAGGGTGAATCAGAGTTCTTGGTGTCGGGGGCACCTAAACACTCAATTAAGGGCGGTACAGGGTAGTAGCCAATGGACTACTTAGCTCGGGGTGATTATTCCCCTTAGATAACCACTTTGTGTGCAGAGTTGGCATAACCTGGTCCCAGAATTCCTGATTCCACCAAAAATAAGATGGTGGAACCCTTCCTTAGTGGAGATCATCAGGCAGTCCACCTTAGGGGTGTGACTAGCCTGGATGTGCAACACACCTGCTCTGTTGCTGATTTCCTGCCTTTCCTGTTGCCAGATGGGCCTCAGGGCAGGGGGTGGCATTCCCAGAGTCTGGAGAAGCCAGGGCCGCATATCAAAAGGCAGCTGAGATTTTGAAGCCTCCAATCCTTATGTGCTGATTTACTAGCCATTCCTCTGGAGGAGGAGATCACACCTTCCCCTGGAGCAGGCATTGTTTCAGGCCTCTGTGAGCGAAGGCTCTCAACCCCAGGGGGTCAGAAACCTATCTGTGGTGGCAGACTGGTTGATGCCAGTCAGGCAGCACACTAGAGGACTGGTAGGTTTCAGAGGGCACCTCTAAGGGGCCCTCTGGGTGCATGTCATAATAAATTCATACTGATGCCAGTATTGGATTTATTAAGACAAGGTATTTGTTAACAAACACACTAGGTTTCATTAAGGCCATTACGTTGCTGGGTAACTTGTGATGGCCAGTGCCCAGTATATATCTTAAGATGGCTTCCCTGTTCACTTGCAATATCTAGCAATAGAACTAGACATCACAGGGGCATATCTGTTCATGCAGGTATGCCCTCACATGTATTATAATATACCCTGCCTTAAGGCCTCCTGTTGGGATGAGTTACATATAAGACAGGCAGTGTATTTGGGAATTGCACACAGGGTTTGCACCATTTCAACATTCTGCAGTGGCAGTCTGCATGTAATTTGAATGGGGGTTCTTTAGGGTGGCATAATACATACTGCAGCCCTAGGAACCCTTTTTAGCATCCATGCCCTAGAAACCGGGGTACCATTTACTAGGGGATTACATGGGTGCTAAAGTCCTTGCCAATTGGGTTTATAGTTTTTAGGGAAGAACACTGGCTCTGAAGCCTGGTTAGCAGACTTCAGTGCAATGTCAGTCGAAAACCTACTAGTTCAAATGGGATCAAAAAGTAGGGGGACATCTGCAAAGAGAATTCCAGTTTCCTACAGCAACAAAAAAGTTAAACCTACTGATGAAGTCCACGGATCAAGAAGGTTGTCTTTATGATTTTAAAGAACAGCCACAGAAGTCTGTAACAGTAATACCAATTTTAGATTTTCTGGCCAGAAGACCTGAAGCTGATAAAGGTTAAGGTAATGGTTCCAGCTGTGATACTTTGCCTGTCGAAAAAGTATAAAGCTTCAAAATCCACTCCAGCTTGCCCCACCAGGCATACTAAACTGGAATCAGTTCTCTCTTCAGCAGCTCAAAGAAGATCCAAGAATCTGATTATATTTTCTTCTGGTCAGCCTGACGGCGATAGTGGGCGTTTAAATAACTTTGGTAAAATAATTTCATCCATGGCAGTGACCTTTATCACGTCAGCTAACGTGTTGGCAATTTTAAAGCATTATGATTGCCAGATGTGGCATTATATTGCACTGTTGCTTAAACTCATGCCAGAAGATAAAAAGGAGACCACAAGCGCAATCCTATTGAAAGGAGATCTCCCTTCTTCTTTGACTATTGATCGAGCTGTGGATATTTTAATACAGGCTTTTGTCAACTTGTTTTGGTATTGTGTTAACAAGGCAAGGATAGCTGAAGTCCACAGCCTTTCCACCTGAGGTGCAGTCAGAAATTTTAGACAGGCCATTTGATAGACTTTCTCTTTTTGGTAAACGTGTAGATGAGGCTCACGAAGTACGTTATAAAGATATGGCCAAAACTTTGGGTCTTATGAAGTATCGAAGATTTGGATCGTCTATCTTCCATGGTTTAAGAAGATCACAAAAGTTTGGAGGAGGATTTAACCAGTATGGAAGTCAAAGTTCATACTATCCCCAAAGACAATATGGATACTCCTACAACCGTAATCAAAGTCATTCTTACCCCGGAGATTGTCAGGAAGAAACAAAAATACCTCTCAGTCACATACCACTGACAAACAAAAGAAAGTTTGATTCTTTGCCTTTACTCACTTTTCCATCTGCTACTCAGCAGATGGTAGGGGAGGGGAATTCCCCTGTTTGCTCCAACTTGGGAGGCTATTGCATCAGACATATGGGAGAGGCAGATTGTTCTTGCAGGTCATACATTAGAGTTTATTGTGAAGACCCCCTGTGAGCCTACCAAAAATGAACATCATCTCTATTTACAGGAATGTCAAAGAGAACTTAATTTTCTCCTTCTCAAAGGCACTATAAAGATTGTCCATCCCCCATGTCATAGAAACCAAGAATGTTTTCCTGATCAAAAAGAAAACTGGTCAGTGGAGACAAGTCCTGGAATTGAAGAAAGTCTTTTCGGATGGTTACAATACAGGAACTCCTAATGATGCAAGGAGGAGACTTTGACCTCCCTGGATCTTCCGGATGCTTACTTACTCATGCCTATTCATCAGAAAGACTGAGTGTCTCACTCCAGTGGCTGCCTTCCTGGGACAAGAAGGTCATCAGGTGTTCATTACCTTGACGACTGGCTCGTCAAAGCACCATCAAAGGAAGAGGCAAGATGATCTATCGCTGCCTACATCAACCTAAAAAAACAAGTCTTAATGTTGGACAGGGAAAAATCACCATTGCATTGGAACCCCAATCAAGAATTCAGTTATCGGGTGCATCACTCAACAGACAATTGGTAAAGGCTTTTCTTTCACAAGAAAGGGCAAAAAAGGTGTAAACTGTGGTAAGAAACATCACTAGTAATCAGTCAGTAACAGTGAGACAGTACAAAGACCCTCATATGTTTAATGGCCTCATGTATTCCTTGTATCTTTTTAGATGCTTCACATGTGGCCTGTTCATCAGGAGCTGGATTTACAATGGAAGCAAGTCAAAGGTGTTTGGGAAGGTACAGAACAAGCCACTAGGAAGCTGAAGCAGGCATTGCTGTGCTGTATGCTTCCAGCAAATCTGAATGCAGGACTTTATTCCATACCTGCATCAAACTAGATGATATTTACAATGGATGGGGAGCTCACCTACATGAGCGCTCAACCGGATGCCTGTGGTCAGATGCAGCAAAGGCACTTCACATCCGTGTGTTCAATCTTTGTGCAATACATCTAGGCCTGCAAGCTTTCCTTCCCTGAATAATAGGTCAACCAGTACTAGTGAAAATGGGCAACACAATGCCCATGTTCTATATAGCCAAAGGTCCCATTTCCTCTCAGAAAAGGCTCAGCTGCAGTGAAATAGGGCCATCTCACAAAAGATTGACATTACTGTGGAACCTGCCAGGTTGCCAGAACGATCAGTCGGATATACTCAGTCGACAGCTTTCAGATTCTCACGAGTGGGAAGTAAAATAGAAGCTACTGAATTAATCTTCAGTCAGTGGGGATTGCCCTATCATCAACCTGTTTGCCAGTCCGTGCAGCAAGTGCCCATACTTCAGAAGCAGATTTTGGCATCCCCAGGACAATGGCAATTGCCCTTTCAATCAGTTGGTCCAAGAGCTTTGCTTACACTTTTCTTCCTTTTCCCCTGGTCCACAGGGTGTTGAGTAAGGCGAAGATGGACCATTGCGCGCAGATCCTCATTGCTCCTGTGTGACCAAGCCAATTTTGATACAGCAATCTACTACAGTCTAGTATAGTTATCAACACATCCAGCCATTCTTCTGAAAGTACATTCCGAGATACTTTGCAGAGATCATGGAAATATTCTCCATCATGATCATAAGTCACTGAACTTCACAGCATGTCACGTGACCACTTAGAGCTTGACAATTTAGATCTGCAGCAAGAATGTAAAACTATTCTGGCACAGGCTCGAGCTCCAGTGACTGATAAGATTTAACAACTCCAAGTGGATGTGTTTCTGTATCTGGTGCAGGAATAATTATCATCATCCACTTCAAATAAAACCTTATCAAATCCTTCCCTATTTGTTTAATTTAGAAAGAGTGGACTCAAATATTATTCAGTCAGGGTCCACCTTGCTGCAATCTCAAGATTTAAGAGAAAGAAAAGATCAACATCTACTGTGTTTTACTAAAGATTAATAAAACAGCTTATGGAAGGGCTTGTCAGAGCATTTCCTCCTCTTTGATATCATCCTGTTCCATGGGAACTTAATACCATCCTTAGTTCCTCAGTGTTACTTCCTTTTGAGCTGATTCATAAGGAAGAGTTGAAATTTGTCTCATGGAAAACAGTGCTCCTCCTAGCTCTAACATTTGCTAGGAGGGTGGGAGAGATTTACGCATTGGGGAACCTTTTAATGATTCATGATAGAAAAGATTATCCTCAGGAACAACCCAAAATGTATACCTAGGATCCCTACAAACTTAAGTGAGGCTGTCATTTTCCGATCTCCCTTTCCTAACCCATTTACGTCAGTCTGAAGATCTTTGCATTCTTTGAACTTATGTAGATGTTTCAGATTTTGCGAAGTCAAAACAAAGGACTTGCGCCCATCAGATCAGCTGTTTGTGTTGTTTGGTCAACCACGAAGACGTCATGCCTTGTCCAAACAAGGGATAGCTACTTTGCTCTCACCGTGCGTCACTTTCTGTCAGGCCAAGCATCCCCTCCATGAAAGAGTGAGGCCACATTCTGCCAGAAGCCTGGCATCAACTGTTGCACTCTGTGCAGGGGCACCCTTGTAATGTGTAATGCTTGCTATTCTGATTCCAGCAGGTGAATATATAAAAGGTCCAATGTGGGAAAATAAATAATTTACCTGTCATTCCAGTTCTCTAACATTGGTGTCTGTTATTTATTCACACTCACCCCTCCCTGGTCAGAGGTTTATCCAAAATGGAAAACCGCCTTTACAACGCGGGTATTACAGCTTCCTGCTGTACCATTCATCCATTACTATTCATTGCCTTTCCAACGCAAGCCTTCACCACAAATATGCCTGTACAACACATGCCTTTAAATCACACGGTAAGTGTATGAGTGTTTGTATATTTGTGTGTGTATATATGTTTAGAGGTGGGTGGGGTATTGGTGGTAAGGGTGTTTTTAAGGTATGAGGGTATTATTGGGTGGTAAGGGTGTCATCTGATAGATACTTCCACCTGCAAATTCCTTGTCTTAGAATTATCCCCAGGTGTTTGACTCGATCTGGAAATTTTTCTTGAGCAATAACCTGTGTGCCAGTAGGTGGCGTCATTTGGCTCCGCGTTGTTGGTGTCATCAACGCTAGAAGTGATGTGTTCGGTGCCTATATAGGTGCCATCCCAGCACGCTGACATCAGATCTTTTCTTTCTGAGCCAGTCAGCACAGATCCGGGGAGAGCTACCCTTTCAGTCACTTTTTTCACAGTTTTTGGTTTACGTTTTGTCGAAGTTCTGTTTAGAGAATTCTTCTCATTGGTGTTGCAGGGATGTCCATTACAAAGGCTGACTTCAAGCCCTGTGGCTCCTGTCATCAACAGATGCTGGTGACAGCCTGCACCTTGTTTGCCTCTGGTGCTTGGAACGCGACCACAAAGCAAAGACCCACGTCGATTGCGGCTCCATGCACCCCAAGACCTTGCATGAGCGATTCCACAAGCTCCTTGCTGGCCAACGAGCAATGCTGCCACTCTTCAACCTGCTCAAGAGAAAGATCCTGGGATCAATTGCTGGGTTTATGATCCTCATCGCATTCCAAGTCGTTGGGCCACTTGAGTAAGCGCCACAAGAATTTAAAAAAGTAATGTCGAAGATGTCTTCGACTTCACCTTATCCATCAGCCGACGAGGAAGTGTTGACATTCAAGGCCTGCTCTGCGATTGAGCCAGCGCCTTGGTCGGCTGCGAGCTCCCTACGTTTGCAGGAGGTGGAGTACCCCAACTCAGTTCCCAAAGTTTTATAAGGCCATACATGTTATATTTGAGCAGCCTGTTCCTGCCAGCGTGCCTTGCGGGTTTGGGATGGGCCCCTACTGGTTCCACGCTGACTGGTCGTGGCCCACTGCCATTCAGGCCCATTGAATCCACAGACTGGTCCAGACCAGCACCTGCCGTACCACCTCAACCTTCCCCATTCTGATCCCCGACTCCAACATGGAGCCAGAGAGATGTTCCCCGACACACACTCGGGCACTGACAGGAGCCATACCTTCGAGGCCAACCCTGAGCCCTATTCCTATGGATTGATTCTGGGATTTTTGGGAGGGGTCGCTGGACCCTGAGGAATGCCAACCTTTACACCTACACATGGCCTGGTGTGAGGACTTAGCTGAAGCCGGTGGACTGGACACTTCTCCAGATAACATGCTTTCTCCTCTTACGAAGACGGGAGTGTCCTTTGCAGTGGTGGCGAGGAGGGTGGCTGAGGTCCTGGATCATAGCCTGCCTTCTTTGGCGGTGAAGACGAACATCTTGACGGAGGTGCTTTAGCCGTAATGACCCCCTATGAAACGCATCCCCCTTTCAATGAAGCTTGTACCAATATCCTGTTTGGACCAGGTCCAAGCCCAGCACAGGGGCTCCCGTGAACAGGAAGATTGCCTACCACGACTGCCCCTCCCAAGGGGACCCCAATTTCCTCACACAACACCCTACCCTGAAGAGCTTGGTGGTCCAATCCTCTATATCCCATGTAAATCCTGACACATTTGCTACTGCCCCACTGGATAGGCAATCCCAGAAGCTGGATACCTTGGAGAAGATGATTTCTTCCACCAGCCTGGCACTGTGGTCCGTAAACACTGTTTCCCTTTTTGGCTGTTAATCTCATGCACTATGTGATTCTGTTGCACAGATGCTGCCTACAGTTCCAGAGGAGGCCTGGTCCATACTCTCCCAGGCTGTTGCCAACGGGAGAAATGCAGCTGAGCTCATAATCAGATATTGACTCAATCCTACTGACTCACTGGGCAGAATAGTTTCCTCAACAGCTTAGAACAACTGTTTTTTCAAGGGATGTCCTAGCATCGCTTATGGACATGCCATTTAATGGCTCCTGTCTCTTTAAAGACAAGGCAGATTCATCGCTGAAGTGCTTTAAGGAAATTGGCTAGGTTTTTGGGCCTTTTCATGGTCCCTTGCCAGACCCAGTTCATGGCCACGGAAAGGCTTTCAGCCAGTCTATACCCACCCAGCAACTGGAGTGCACAAGCTTCCTAGTCTCTTCCCTTATAATTTGCCCTCTAATCATCATGAGCACTGAGTTCACACATTATGACACATTATTCAACAACACTCTACTCCATTCTGACATTCCACTCAACCCCAGGACACTATGCCACTCTACTCTGCAACACTCTACACCCCTCTACTTTACGCCAGTGACACTACTCCACTGTACGCCACTCCATGCCAATTTTCTCCATTGTATGACACACTCTGCACCACTCTGTGACACTCCAGTCTGACACTCTTCACCATTCCATTCTACGCCATCCTACGCCATACCACTCCATACCACTCTGCAACACTCTTCTCGACGCTGCTGCTCCCCACGCTACTCCACAACACTACTCTGCACTATGCCCCTCCATTCTGCAACACTCTACTCTGCAGCACTCTGTGACACTCCACTTTGACACTGTACTCTACATCACCCGACAACACACTGTGCCGATGCTGTCACTCTGCGCCGCTCTGCCCAATCTGCGCTGCTCTGCTCACTCTGACCACTAACATTTAGCCATCCTGAACAGCAGCCAAGGGGGTGTATAACATGGCTAAAACACATTGACAAAGACAGTAGCTGTCGTATATGAGCTACCTGTTGGCTTTGCCAATGCTTGTTGAATGTATTTATTATTTCTGTGAGCAGCCTCTCTGGAGCACAGATGCACTTCATCACTAGGAGCTGCATTTTGTACCTCTACAAAACTCTTTTCTTTACTCCCATTAGGGTCTGTAAATTTATTTTGAGCTGCACGGATCATGCAATCTTTTGTCACTTCTTTTCTCACTAGAAGAGACTGCTGTAGAGGAGACGCGTGCAGAACCACCGCCCATCGAGGAAAAGAAGGAAACCAAAGTAAGTGGGTGCATCTGTTAGTCTGTAACTAAAGATCCTGCCATTCAAAGGGGCCATACTGTCATTAATGTCACAATAAGTCTCAAAGCTTAAGCATATGTCAACAAAGCAGCATTCAGGATTGGTCAATAGGGTATTGTTAGTGAAGGAGGAGTATTTAAAGAGAGAAGCTTTTTTACCGTACACTGGATGGACCCTCTGAGTGTGGATAGAAAACATCCCAGGAACGTGCACTGGTCCCAGCAAGATGATGGTGAAACACATCTAATGCATAGCTATGTGGCAGAGCCCATGCATATATTTGTGCAGTGGACAGTACTAAATGCTTAGGTACCCTGTTCAGGGACTAGTAAAACTTCTGGGGCAGAACTCCGATTGCTTCACTACTGCAAAATGCAGAAACTCCTAGAATGTAGTGGATGTGTGCTTCCAGTCTTCAAGCAGCACCTGCAACCACTTCCAAGCAAGCATCTGGTTTGTTTAGCTATCTAATAAACCCCCACACCATAAGTTGATGAAGTCCTCTTTACCCTGCAAGCTACCAAGCTTCTTATTTTTGAGAAGCTGTTCTTTATGAATTTTGAGAGGCCTCAAATTTTTCCAAGAATCCTGTTCATGCCTTGAATAAAAGAATAAGTCCCTCTACCTCATCCCCCTGACCTCTGCTTTACAGGATCCCTTAAGCCCATGACTTCCATGGTCTCTCAGCTCTAATTTTTATTGTTGCCATAGCCCCCCCACCTGTCCTGATGCCATTCCCTCATCTCACTGTCTTCCACTTAGTCTGTATCTTGTAGCTTCAAAAAGATCGAATTCCAAAGATTTGTATTCCCCTGTCTTTCACAAAGCTCCAGTGCTTTTCCCTTCCTTGCTCCTCTAGATCCACTAACCTTTGAGAAGTCCCTGTCAAACCTTCTGAATATTTCAGCTCCTGTCTGCCAAGTTTCCACAACTCCACTTTATTCTGAGACCTTCAACAAAACCAGTCTTTGTAGTTGCTTAAGTTCTCCAACCCTCTAAAAACCCATGGCTGCCCAGACTATTGAGTCATGTATGAGTACCAATGTTTTCCTCTCACTCAGTCCAGGCTCTTCATCCTTTAATGTGTGGTACTGTGATATCCTAGTCTCTCTGGAACTTGATGATTTGTTTACATGCTACTTTCATGATTCTTCCATCCACCCCACTTTCTTCTACTCTAATTAGCCATTTGATTGTTTTGACACAGGAACCCCCCAGAGAATGCATAACAGAGGATGATACAAGGGAGAAACTGGGTGACCCTTCCAAGAAAGAGGATGATAAAAGCAAAGAGGGCGAGTCAGAAAAAGATTCAGACAAAAGTGACGTTGACATGGGTAAATATTACTGAGAGCCGTAGCAGATGAACTGGTGGTCTGATGGGACAGACAAGAATAAATTAGTCATTTGTGGCCCCTCCTTAGTCATTCAGCATGAAAACGCTAGTCGTGGAATGGAAATGTACAGTGCTGAGAGTGCCACTATTTCTCTAAAAGTGTTTTTAGCAGTTCGCAGCCTCATTAGTTTGGTTGCTTGTATAAGGGGTAATGTGTAACTACTGCACACACTCCCATGTTAAATGCACTCTTCAGAGATACCTTTCAGAAGATCCATTGGTATTTGTTTCTGTTTGATTGAGCGTTTTGTGACCTATGTACTGGCTGTAGTAGGCAACTTTTCCTCCTCTAGCAGAAAAAAGAAAAACAATGTTCTCATTGTCACAGAAAGTTGTCTGTTGCCACCAAGGTAGTTGACTAATGAAAAAGAACAAAAACAGACCAGGACCCCCTCCCCCGAACCTACCCCCCTAATTATGAATGTAGACCTAAATAATAACTAGCAAACTGTGTGGGTAAGTGTTAGAAGGACAAATTGTAGCTAAGAAGTTACAGCATTTCAAACATTCACCTGCTTACATTATTCTCTCTCATCAGGCTTGGAGTCTTCTGTGGTTAATACAGTTTTAGGATACTGGCCACATATTTTAAGCTGGGAACCTCTGAAGCATAATTAACCAAGAATTAAACATTGTACTTGACAGGTGAAGTATGTCTAAATAAAGAAAATTGTACCTAATATATTATTCAGCATTTGATCTTTCACAGATTCATCTGCTTGAATTATTTCCTCGCACTATATTCAGTTTATGTACCTCATTATGTGACCCAAGCTCTGGCCACTGATATCACAGAACTCAACATCCCTCAGGGGTTTCACTGGTCAGAATTGTATACCTTATGTCAACTGTGAGTAAATTATCTGGAGCTCTTCTCAAAGATCCTTAATTTTTTACTATTGAATCACTTTCTTTCCTGGGGGACCAATTCGTTTTTATCTTCAAAGGGGGGGAAGATGCAGTCCCTGTTTTCTACGAGGACACTGCAGAATCATGAAAGGCAGCTAGCATTTGACCAATGATCTGCTTCAGAAAAGGAGGCACTGCATGGATCATGTTAGGTACAAAAAGTCGAGGTGTTCAGAGACTCATGTGGCTTTTTCCATAAGCTGGTTTGGCACATTATTTACATCTTTCCTCCAACCCACTTAGCTCCAGAGTTTTTTGCAAAATTATGACAAAGTTGTTTATTATGATTCTGATGGCACCAGTTTGAGCCATACAGCACATGAACATGTCCATTGGATTACACATTTGGTCCAAGCCAGTCCTCCAGCTTCTCTTCCAGGGACTAGTTTTGCACCATAATACACAATCACTTCAGTTTACACCTTCCCTCCTCTGGGGTTATTTTGGTTCCTTTGATTTTTTTTTTTGCCAGATCACAGTAGACCAATCTGGTAGGTAGCATGAGTAACTTTTATTTTGCATACGTACTACATAAAGTTTTTAAAAAAATTCTCATTGTGGCCTCAGTTCAAATCCTTGATCGTTCTACCCATAATTCCACACCATTTTTGCCTTATATTTTTAGGATCTAGCTTACAGTGAAGTTGTCACCAGAAAATTATGTGAGCGCCACTAGCGGGGGACTTTGACTCCCCCCACATGTTAGGAGCGAGAAGTACATGTCTTGATTGGGCAGATGTGCTTACACAAAAATTAAAGTGCTTGCCCTCCATGCAGCTGTGATCATTATGTTTATCCAGCTGTCTAAGCTTGAACTTTGAAGGGCACACATATGACATTGGAATGCTATTAAAGTGTCAAATACCTGGATAATGCATGTTGTTTTTTTCTCTGGAGGGAGCACAGTAGGAGGGCAGTCACTAACCTACATGAATGTTTAGGTCTGGCTTAACACAGCAACTGTCACTTGACATTTTCACCTAACCTACACTAATGTTATTCTATCATTATTTGCTTCCATGCAAATGCATTTCTAGTCTCATGCTATTTACTTGTAATGCTTCACTTTACCATACAACATTTCTTTAAAGGTAGAGTAAAAGGCATTTCTGATGCTTGTTCATCTATCCATCTACTAGTTTATCCAAATATGTATTACAACTGTTATTCCGAAATCGAGGCACTTATAATATTTACAATAATCAGAGTAATCATTAAAAAATTTTAAGTTTAGATATTTTGTTTCGGCAATGGTAGTGCCTTTGTTTCCTTCAGAAATAAATCCCTTGTTCTGTATTATTTCCTTTTCAAAGAAGTCTTCATTAGGCAAATTGCAATCAGTTAATGTAGTTAACATCAGTAACGTAAATTAGTTCCTCTTGATGGCCTTCATAACAACATAACACAACAGTAGCTCCCAAAAGACACACTTGTTGCATGATACAGGAAGAAAGCTTGAATGAATGAATTTGCTAAGTGTGAACAGCGATATACCTTATGAAGCACTCGGTGTAGCCAATCAGCAGCAATGCACGTACAGAAAATCAATGTTGATGGATTTGTACTAAGAAAGTTATTTAACTGTTCATGCAGATTGTTATTTCTGTATTGAAATTGGGCCACCTTGCACACGCCTGTGCATCAGTGTAGTCAGTAATGCAACAGAAAGCTTAGGGTAAGTCTATGTGCCACTCCCTTACAAGGCAAATAGTCTCAATAAGTTGTTTTTACATGTTACTTAGGTTGCACTTGGTTTACTCCAGACAAGATCTGGGGTGGTGTTGATGCTTTGGTTTGTGTCACAGTTCACTCTAATAGATCTGTGGGTGCAACAACATATTACTTTGCTAGAACTCCAGTCAAGGAGATCAGCAGGGTAGCAAAGTTACAGATCTACTTCTTTGCCAAGTATTAATTCCTTAACCGTTGGTCTGGTGCAAATCTAGGACAGGTGATGCTTTAGCAGTTATTTGATTAAGTCTATCCTTATTCTCACCTTTTCCCATGTACTTGTTTGATAGATTTAATTCAAATATATGAATCTATGAATGATCCAGTGCTTGGGAATAAAAGGCTATTTACCTGAAATTATTGTTCTCCAACTTTGGTGTCCTTAATACCACTGTTTTGCTGATCACTGGTTATAATGAGGATGGATACTTTACCATTGTAAAGTAATTCAGAATTGTGACTGAAGACTCTGGGTTGTAGGTTCAAATATCTGTGGTTCCCTGAAGAACTGGTTCACTGTGAAACATGTTCACTGGCTGAACTTAAGTTAAATTTACGAACCGTATTCTGAAATAAAGGAATACAATAAAATTAAAATAATTATTTTTAATTTGAAGTATTTCAACGCTAGTGAGACTTCTGAAAATGGTTCGATGGCATGTGTGTCTGTAAATACACATGCTCTGCATGCTCCTGCCGTCTAGTCTTGGGTCTGGAGTGTTGCAGGTTGTTTTTCTTAGAATGAGTATTCTGAGTCACGAAATCAAATGACGACGACTCTTGGTGATACTGCGCATGGGAATCGACTCCTTTGTTAGATTGTTTTCTCTCCACTATTGGGTTTGAACATTTGTGCCTCCACTCCATCTAATGACTCTTTGATTTGGAAATTTCTAATCTTTTTCCATCCTTAGTTGATGGTATTGTTTTGTTCGCTTTTCTGCCATCTTAGCACTCTGATCGATTTGTTGGTTCAGGCTCTATTTGACCACCCTTAGGGCGCCTGCACCCACTTGGGCCTACCTTCTATGTGACTCCTGCTCCAATGGAAATGGTTCCCTGATGCAACGGACTCCATTCTTTTCCTGTCCTTGGTGTCACGCTAAATTCCCTCACACTGACTAACACCTCATGTGCAACCTTTGCCTCTCTCCGGACCATCCTTAGGCCGACTGCGACGCTTGCAGCGCTTGCAAGTCGTTCCTGTCAAAAAAGACGCTTGTAGGCTGGAGATGGCACAGAAGATGCCGGATGACACCCCAGACATCTCAGGGGTGTGGAATTTATTAAAATATCTACTTGTCCACGGGACAGGTTGCTTCTCAAATCTACTTGTCCTGTAAAAAGATCTACTTGTCCCTTTGGTGCCATGTAGTGTGGCGACAAATTATGGCAGCACTCTCATTATGTAAGTGCTCTGATAATAGCCTCTCTGATTATGCCAGGGCTACTACCATAGTAGGGCTTGAATACTTGCAGTTTCAATCCCTACTGTAGCAATTTCCTTATTTTGCCACCTTTCTGCAGATCTGAATACTGGGGCTGGAGGAAGCAGTAAGCAATAGTTCCAGGGCTGGAATGCCTTTGAGTCTGCAAACCTACTAACCTGCATGTTTTAAAGATTTTTACCAGCTTCTCTCTAATATTTTCCCATAATAAGAAAGGTTGGACATTTACTCCTGACAATGGCAGAATTAGAACTTCTTCCAGGGTTGGGAAGAAAGTGGCTGGAGGGAAAATGAACTTGCAAATGCTCAGTAGATTTTCACATGAGCAAATCTACACATCGTATTTACCCATGCTAAAATACAGTTCACAAATATTTTATTGGTGTACGACATATACCATGGGTGCACTTTTGTGACTTTCTTTAAGAATTTGGGGCCACATGTAGGTAGGTTCAGATTTGCGACCTGCAAATTGCGAGTCGCAAATCCGAATGTAGGATGGTGTCCCTGACACCATCTGTGATTCGCAAGGGCTTCGCAAATGCCCACCTCATGAATAATCATGAGGTGGGTCGCAATTTGCGATCCCCTCGCGAATGGCGGCCCTCACAGGGATGGTGGCCTGCTGGAGACAGCAGACCACCATGTCTGTGACTGCTTTTCAATAAAGCAGTTTTTTTTTTTGTAATGCAGCCCGTTTTCCTTAAAGGAAAACGAGATGCATAACAAAAACGAAAAATGAAACGTTTTCGTTTCATTTTTTCAGAGCAGGCAGTGGTCCACAGGACCACTGCCTGCTCTGAAAAAATGTTTGCAGTGACATTCACAATGGGGAAGGGGTCCCATGGGGATCTCTTCCCTTTTGCGAAAGTGTTAGCACCCATTTGAAATGGGTGCAAACTGCGATTGGTTTGCGCCCGCCGTCATTCCTCCCCTACAGTAATGTTTGTTTCGTCAGTGATCTCAGTCACCGTGTCACCTGGAAGATCTAGTGTTGTTAGACTGCCACACTCACCCTTCTCTGCAATGGTGTAACCCCAACGACCTTTGAAAGAGGCGGCCTTTTCTAGGCTCTGTGCCTCAGATCACACTGACCACATACGCATCACGGACAGGGTGGGGTGCTCACCTTCAAGATCTCACAGTCTAGGGCCTCTGGGGTACCAATCACCAGTCCCTACACATTAAGTACCTGGAGCTTCAGACGGTATTCCTAGCACTGAAAGCCTTCCTTCCTCACCTGTCTTACAAGGTTGTCTCAGTCCGTACGTACAACATGACAGCCATATACTACTTACAAAAACGGGGGGGGCGATCTTCTCAGCTCTTCAACTCTCTCAGACCATATGGAAGTGGACCCTTCACATTCACCTAGTGGTGGAGTATGTGCCTGAAACGGACAACGACTTTGCGGACCTGCTCAGCAGGATGCACAAGTCCATGAGTGGGAGGTCCACCCATAAGTCCTTCAGTCATACTTTGCAAAGTGGGGACCTTCTCACTCAACAACAAGGACAAATCAGACATCGAGACCCCAAGTCACTCAACCTTGCAATGTGGCTCCTCAGGTCATAGTGTTTGGCTACCCAGGCTTGCCTGGAGAATGTATTGACATTCGCAAGGAAGCCCTTAGACCCACAACGAGAGCCTGTAATGCTGCAAAATGGAAACAGTTTGTATGCTACTGCCAACCCAGATGTATTGATCCCGTGAAAGCTACAGTTCGAGATCATTTCCTATTTGCTTCACTTACAAAAAGTAAATTTACCCTACTCTACCATTCAACTACATCTTGTAGCTATAGCTGACAACATGTTCCATGTACAGAATTCCAGTGATTAAGGCTTTAATGGAAGGCCAAACGGGTAATTCCATCCAGGGTACCCCCTCCACCATCATAGAACCTTAACATTGTGATCACCGGACTCATGGGTCCCCCTTTTGAACCACTCCATTCATGTCCACTTCAGTTCTTCTCATGGAAAGTGGCTTTCCTATTCACCATCACTTCCTAAGGGGTATCAGTGAGCTCCCGGCATTAATCTTGAAAAAGCCTTTTTTTCTGGTCCATAGGGATAAAGTTATCCTTCATACGAGCTCTTAAGTATCTCCCTAAAGTGGTTTTTCAGTTTCACATAAACCAGTCCATTGAATTACCCGTCTTCTTCCCTCAACTTGGCTTTGTTGCAGTAAGAGCCCTCCACGTGCCTTATGCTAAAAGGGCACTCATGTTTTAAAATTACAGAACTAAAGATTTTAGAAAAACCAAACAACTCTTTGTGGCTTTTTCTCCACCACATAAAGGGAACCCCATATGTAAATCAGGCATAGCCAGATGGATAGTCAAATGCAGAAAGACTTGCTATGTTAAGGCTAAGAGAATTGTGCCCGTTTCTCCCAGAGCTCAGTCTACTAAAAAAAAGGGCCCTACTATGGCTTTCCTGGGTAACATTCCCATAGCTGACATCTGTAAGGCAGCTCCTGGTCTACACCGCACGCATTCACAAAGCACTACTGTGTGGATGTCCTAGTAAACCAGCAAGCTAATGTAGGTCAGGCAGTGCTACGTAAACCTTTTCAGACAACTGCAACTCCCACAGGCTAGCCACCGCTTTATGGTGGGATTGCTTTACGGTCTATGCAGAGCATGTGTATCCACAGCCACACATGCCATTGAACAGATAATGTTAATTACCCTGCAAGCATCTGTTCATGTCATATAGTGCTGTAGATTCACATGCGCCCTCCCTCCTCCCCAGACTCCTGTGGCCGTTGCAGTTACATTATATTTGTATATAGTTGTACATATGTATTTCTACATTGTTTGGACATCTTTTTCCCTATACTTTTCTTCCTTCCATTCCTTTCTCACCCGCCTGCGAGAAAACAATCTAGCAAAGGAGTCGATGCCCATGAGCAATATCACCGAGAGGAGTCACTCGATCTTGAGACTCAGAACACAAAAACAACTTGCACCACACTGTACCCAGCACTAGATGGCAGGAGTATGCAGAGCATGTGAATGTACAGCACTACATTCCACAAACAGATGCTTACAGTGTAAATAACCTAATCCTTATGTGCCTCATACATTAGGGAGGAGAAAATCAGTTTGCCTGGCCACAACATGAGATTACATTATTTTCTGCATCAGACAATGCTGCTATCCCTGCACAGTAATCTTACTTAAATCACTACTGTAAGTTGAACGATTTCTTCTACAAAGAGAGAGGCCCTTCAGGCAAAAACTAAAATAAGGGAACATGCTTTAAAAAAAGAAACAAAAGTCATGGGCACTAAGAGAAAAGGGTAGCTGTTCAGTAAGACAGCATAAGGAATGAAACCCTCCATGTGAAAATGCAGTTGCTCCTGCTTCCAAAAAAATAATTCAAAGGCACCGTTGAGAAACTGCAGATTCTAACCTTGTGGACCAATGATGCCTGTGGACTTCAGCTTTTTGCTACACAAGGGATGAGTGGGATGAATGCTGTGAGGAAACGAGGTGTATTATATGGTGCACACATATGCTGTTCTGCAGCAAGATAACTCACGTTATTAACTTTATTTTTCTTTCTCTCACTACAAAGTGAGAGCAGTCTGTAAACCAATCCCCATGTTAAAAAAAAAAAAAAGCAGCCATGTGTCAGGAGACATAGGCTCATTTGACCTCTGTCTTAGAAGCGCAGCAAATGTGACAGGATAAATATAGCAATTAAAGGCATCTTTATTTATCTCTTGGACTTTCGCAGCAGACCAAAAATGGGATGCTGTTTTTTTTTTTAACATAGGGATCATCAGTTTACAACCCTTTCTCACTTTGCAGTTGGAGAATGAAAAGTTAAGTAAATTATATGACTGTCTTGCTGGGGTACAGTTAGTGTGACAGGCAGGGCTGTAGGATGTCATTTTTATAACACAGAACAATGTAAACACCTGTAAATGAACTGTACACATTGAGTTGTTTGGAAAGCAAAAATGAAGCACACATTCCTGTAAATCTGAAGTGCGATGGAATCAAAGATGTTATAATGATCAAACCAAATTAGCACTTTACTTGGTGACACACCTTCACAGGATCCTCCACCAGGACCACCACAGCAACATATTCAATCCCTTCCTTAGTCACATATACCTGTACCTCATATGTACTTTGAATGCTGCAAGATATGAAGGAAGAAGATTCACCAGTGATCAGGACACAGACTTGTAGGAGAAAAGTGAGGCCATGGATGAAGAGTAAGAGGATGTTGATGTCTGCCAGGATGAGTAAGAATTGAGGAATATCATCTTATGTAAAGAAGGAAAGGCCCTCTCTCAACCAGACTGTCGGATGATACTGCCTGGTATCATGTCCTGTTAACATAAGTGGCAGAGAAGTTCAACCTTCCAATGTCTTCAGTGGAACAGCAGTGTTTTTTGTATGTCTTCAAAAAACAACCCAGAAAGACGACAAGAGTCCATTCTTATCCTGAATCATATCTGGAAGGAAGTGATAATGCTGATTAAAACACTAGTCGCAGTACAAGTGCTGGTGCTATACCTTGAAAAGAGATACTGGGAACCTCACTCTGTTCTCATGTATTTAAACACCCACTTTAAACTAGGCAACAACAACCCAGAGGAAGTCAAAGAATCTGACAACACCTAGTTGTGTGTCCACAAATTCCACTCAAATGGTTGGCATATATATATCTTAACCAAAGAGGCATTTCCATGGCTGTGACGTCCATAAAGATAGCAAATTATCTGGCCAGCTTAAGCTGCTCTGATACTAAATATTTTGCTACATATCTTGTATACTTGATCACTGATGACGAAAGAGAGGAGGATAAGGCCACAGTTAAAGTAGGGTTTAACATTTTAACTTCCATAGTCGATGCAGCAATTGTTGATGCTAATGCTTGTTTTCAATAGCTTGCAGGAGCTGTGGTGCTCAGGAGACCAGGAATTCTCGGATCCACTTCTTTGCGTCTTAAGGGGCAAGTAAAGATATTTGACATGCTATTTGATGAGCACACTTTGCATGGCTAGCCTGTTAAAAATGATCTTCAAAACAGTAAACTCTGACAAAGCCCAATTGCTAGGAGCCCTACAGTGTATGTTTCTTCCACATACTTTTATGGCTGTAGATGTTTGCAGCTTATAGGTGAGCCTACAACCAATAGGGTAGACAAGGTCATAGTTCCCCTCATGGTAGTCTTTCTATAACCAAGACTGTGCTTCAAGTAGAGACCAAGACTGTCAAGGTCAGCAAAAATCATTGGGTACGAGGAGGGGCTCCTCTCCATTGCGCTCTCAGTAAATCCCCAAACACATTTGACTTGTCATTGTTGCTGCTAAACTTCATACAGACCATAGTGGGGGATCTTGTGCTTAGCATCTGCATGGGACCAGATTACCTCCAATTGGTAGATGCTTCGAATCGTGTAATCTGGGTACACCCTGTAATTCTGGAAAAGCGTTGTGATCATCTACAAAGGAAAGAACACCAGTTGTACTAATGGATTTCTTCTCCATCACCTTAAAGATCAATCGAGAAGGTGCTGAAGTCCCAAAAGAATCTGGGTTTCTATTACAAGTTCTTCCTGGTGACTAAGAAAATAGGAGAATGGAGTCCTATCCTGCCACTCCAAGAGCTTTTTCTGAAGAAACAATTATTTTGGATGGTCACCTTGCAGAAATCTCTTTGCTTGCTTCAAGAAGGGGAGCTCCATACTTCTCTAGACCTACAGGATACCTATTTCCATGTTCTTATCCACAACTGGCGGTATGATTCTGTGTTGCAGGGCATCATTACTTGTTCAAAACAATGCCTTTAGGCTGAAATGCACCACCAGATATTCATAAAGTGCCTATCCACTGGCTTCCATGACAGCTTGAATCAACCTGTTTCATCAGCTGGAACTGACACTAAATGTCCAAACGTCACCTACCTGCAAACTCTTAAGCTTCGACAAAGAGCATCTGTTGCAAAGAACTATGTAACGCTATCCTTAACAGGGATAGTGCCACCTTCCAGCTTCAGATGAGGCCACTTTGACAAGAGCTAAACCAGCAAGATACAACAGTGGTGTCCAGACACCTCAAGCAAGCTTTGCTGTGGTGGTGGTTCCCAGACTACCTTAATGCATGCCTTCTGTTTTAGCCTAAAGAGAATAGAATTGTGATGACAACAAATGTGTTTGGTGAACTCACATGAGTGAACTATCCACCAGAGACCCCGGGTCAAAAGAAGAAAAATCGCTCCAAAATTAACATCTTGAATCTACAGATAAACAGACTGTTTCTCGTGGTGTTCTGAAGTCTTTTAATCAAGATTAAAACACAACCTCGATCTACTATATTGCCAAAGAGGGAGGCACAGGGTCCCATTGTCTTTCTGAAGAGTTACAATTGCTCTGGAACTGGGCCATAGCTAAAATGTTGGAGGTCTTCATAGAACACCTACCAGTGGTCCAGAAACACACTGCTCCCTGTCAGATTGCCACAAGTGGGAACATCATCAAGATAAGCTGCACCATATCTTTGAAAAATTTAGCCATCTGAAACTGGATGGGTTTGTTATTTTATATACGAAGAAACAGCTGTATTATGCAAGCAGGTTCCGGCAGTCAGGGTACTGTCTTCTTGTTAACATGGTTGAACATTTTTCCTATGCCTTTTTGCCATTTCCCCTCATTGCCAAAGTGGTGAGGAAGGCCAAAGTGGAACACTGCTCACTGATACTGATTGCCCTGGCATGGCAGCATCAGCGTTAGTACACAGATGTAATTCAGCTATCTGGATATCGGATACCCATTGATTCAGCTGAAGAACTACTCCAGACTTCTCTCCAGGTACAGTGGCTAGGTACTCCAGCACAACTTGAAATCATGACACCCGACAGCTTGGTTTGTGGTCCCTTAGAATTGGCTCATCTTGACACCCCAACAGATTGCAGAGCAATACTAGCACAGGTACAGGCACCAGCAATGAAAAATAACTTACTGTACTATGTGTAAGAGCTTCTGTGCATGATGCAAGAATGAAGGACTAAATCCCATTTTGATGCACCAAATACTACTGTACCTGCTGTACTTAGTACAAGAAGGTCTCAAGTGCTCCTCAGTCAGGGTTCACCTAGCTACAATATTATGTATCAGAGCAAAGAATGCTTCACTTTTTGTCGCAGAGAACCATCAAGCAATTCATGAAGGGGCTTTTTAGTGCCTTTTCTTCTATTGGACTCACTCCTGTTACATGGAAATTGAATACAGTGCTCAGTGAACAAATGCTGCCTTTTGAACCTATATGTGGGACAGTCTTTAAGTACTTATTCTGGAAGACTACAGCACTCCTGATCCTCACCTCGGCATGAATGGTAGGAGACATTCAGTCTTTCATCATTAAAGAACCTTACATGAATTTCATAAATGACCGGTTCGATGGCATCTGTCGCTGTAGATACGCATGTTTTGCAATAGCTCGCCATCTGGTGTTGGGCCGGAGTGTTACAAGTTGTTTTTCTTCGAAGAAGTCTTTCGAGTCACGGGACCGAGTGACTCCTCCTTTTGTCTCCATTGCGCATGGGCGTCGACTCCAACTTCGATTGTTTTTTTTCCGCCATCGGGTTCGGACGTGTTCCTGTCGCTCCGAGTTTCGGAACGGAAAATTAGCTAATTTCGGAAGATTTTCGTCGGTATTGTTGCGTTCGGGATCGGCGTCCGCATCGAAGATCGAAGAGCTCCGGTGCCCTTCGGGGTAGTTTTTCGATCCCCCGTCGGGGCCTGGTCGGCCCGACCGCGTGCTGAAGAACGCCGATGGAACGGACCCCGTTCCGTTTCTGCCCCAAATGCCACAATAAATACCCCTATACAGACCAACACTTGGTCTGTAACCTGTGCCTGTCACCTGAGCACAGTGAAGACACCTGTGAGGCCTGTCGTGCGTTCCGGTCCCGAAAGACACTCCGAGACCGTCGAGCCAGAAGACTTCAGATGGCGTCCGCGCCGACAGCCCACCGAGAGTTCGAGGAGCAGGAAGAGGAAGGTACCTTCTCGATCCAAGAATCGGACTCCGAAGGATTCGACGATACACAAACCGTGAGTAAGACGTCGAAAACCACACAGAGGAAGATTTACAAGGCCCAGGGGACGCCACTGCCATCAGGCCATGGCTCCACCCATAAATTCGGTGACCGACCGTCGGCACCGAAAAAGGCCCAAACAGTGCCGAGATCGTCCGACTCCGGTCGAGACACCGGCACGCAGCCTTCTCGGGACCGAGAAAGTGCTGGAGACAAGCCTCGACACCGAGATGCCGGTGTGGACACGGCTCGACGCCGAGACAGCGGCACCGAAGAAGATCGACGCCGACAGGTTTCGGCCCCGAAAAAGAAAAAAGTCACCTCGGAGCCGAAGAAACACGCAGACAGGGTTTCGGTGCCGAAACAAACTGCAAGCGACCCAGCTTCAGGCTCTTATACAGAAGAGCACTCGCTAACCTCCCAAATGCAAAAGCATAGGTTTGAGGAAGAGCTACAATCAACTGATGTGAACCATACGCAAAAGCGTATCTTCATACAGCAGGGGACAGGAAAAATAAGCACCCTTCCCCCCATTAGAAGAAAGAGAAGGTTGGAGTTCCAAACTGAACAGACACCACAACCAAAAGTGGTGAAAAGAGTTACCCCACCACCCTCTCCTCCGCCCGTGATTAACGTCTCACCAGCACGAACTCCATCACACTCCCCAGCTCACACCACCATAAGCCAGGATGACCAAGATCAAGACGCATGGGACCTATACGACGCCCCAGTGTCAGATAACAGTCCGGAGGCATACCCTACGAAGCCATCTCCACTAGAAGACAGCACCGCGTATTCTCAAGTGGTGGCTAGAGCAGCACAATTTCACAACGTAAGCCTCCACTCAGAACAGGTCGAGGATGATTTTTTATTCAACACACTCTCCTCCACCCACAGCTCATACCAAAGCCTGCCTATGCTCCCTGGTATGCTCCGGCATGCGAAAGACATCTTTAAGGAGCCGGTCAAAAGTAGGGCAATCACACCAAGGGTGGAAAAAAAGTATAAGGCGCCTCCTACAGACCCGGTTTTCATCACTACCCAGCTGCCACCAGACTCTGTCGTTGTAGGAGCAGCTAGGAAAAGGGCCAACTCTCACACATCTGGAGATGCACCACCCCCAGATAAAGAAAGCCGCAAGCTCGATGCAGCTGGTAAAAGAGTCGCAGCACAAGCTGCAAACCAGTGGCGCATCGTGAACTCCCAGGCACTACTTGCGCGCTATGACAGAGCCCACTGGGACGAGATGCAACATCTCATTGAACATCTGCCCAAGGACTTACAAAATAGGGCAAAACAAGTGGTTGAGGAGGGACATACCATTTCCAACAACCAGATCCGCTCCTCCATGGACGCTGCAGATACAGCTGCACGGACAATTAATACATCTGTAACTATCAGAAGGCATGCATGGCTCCGAACGTCTGGATTTAAACCAGAGATTCAACAAGCAGTTCTCAATATGCCTTTTAATGAAAAAGAACTGTTCGGTCCAGAAGTGGACACAGCGATTGAGAAACTCAAAAAAGATACGGACACTGCCAAAGCCATGGGCGCACTCTACTCCCCGCAGAGCAGAGGGAATTACAGCACATTCCGTAAAACACCCTTTCGAGGGGGGTTTCGGGGTCAGAGCACACAAGCCAGCACCTCACAAGCAACACCGTCCAGTTACCAGGGACAGTATAGAGGAGGGCAATTCCCTAGAAATAGAGGAAGATTTCAGAGCCCCAAAACCCCTACTACTAAACAGTGACTCACATGTCACTCACCCCCTCCACACAACACCAATGGGGGGAAGAATAAGTCATTATTACAAAGCATGGGAGGAAATCACTACAGACACTTGGGTTCTAGCAATTATCCAACATGGTTATTGCATAGAATTTCTACAATTCCCTCCAAACATACCACCAAAAGCACAAAATTTGACAACACACCATTCCAATCTCCTGGAGATAGAAGTGCAGGCACTATTGCAAAAGAATGCAATCGAATTAGTGCCAAACACACAAATAAACACAGGAGTTTACTCACTGTACTTTCTGATACCAAAGAAGGACAAAACGCTGAGACCAATCCTAGACCTCAGAGTAGTGAACACTTTCATCAAATCAGACCACTTTCACATGGTCACACTACAAGAAGTATTGCCATTGCTAAAACTACACGACTACATGGCAACTTTAGACCTCAAGGATGCTTATTTCCATATACCAATACACCCATCGCACAGGAAATACCTAAGGTTTGTATTCAAGGGAATACATTACCAATTCAAGGTACTGCCTTTCGGATTAACAACCGCACCAAGAGTCTTTACCAAATGTCTAGCGGTAGTCGCTGCACACATAAGAAGGCAGCAAATACATGTGTTCCCATATCTAGACGACTGGCTAATCAAGGCCCATTCGTTAATACAGTGCTCAAATCACACAAATCATATCATACAAACCCTCTTCAAACTAGGGTTCTCCGTCAATTTCACAAAATCCAAAATTCTGCAGCGCAAGGTACAACAATACCTGGGAGCCATAATAGACACATCAAAAGGAGTAGCCACTCCAAGTCCACAAAGAATTCGAAATTTCAACACCATCATACAACGCATGTATCCAACACAAAGGATACACGCAAAGATGGTACTACAACTCCTAGGCATGATGTCTTCATGCATAGCCATTGTCCCAAACGCAAGACTGCACATGAGGCCCTTACAACAGTGCCTAGCATCACAATGGTCACAAGCACAGGGTCACCTTCTAGATCTGGTGTTAATAGACCGCCAAACTTACCTCTCGCTTCTGTGGTGGAACAACATAAATTTAAACAAAGGGCGGCCTTTCCAAGACCCAGTGCCACAATACGTAATAACAACAGATGCTTCCATGACAGGGTGGGGAGCACACCTCGATCAACACAGCATACAAGGACAATGGAACGTACATCAAACAAAACTGCATATAAATCACCTAGAACTTCTAGCAGTTTTTCAAGCACTAAAAGCTTTCCAACCAATAATAGTTCACAAATACATTCTCGTCAAAACAGACAACATGACAACAATGTATTATCTAAACAAGCAAGGGGGGACGCACTCCACGCAGTTAAGCCTGCTAGCACAAAAGATTTGGCGTTGGGCAATTCACAACCAAATTCGCCTAATAGCACAATTTATACCAGGGATCCAAAATCAACTCGCAGACAATCTCTCTCGAGATCACCAACAGGTCCACGAATGGGAAATTCACCCCCAAATTCTGAACACTTATTTCAAACTCTGGGGAACACCTCAGATAGACTTGTTTGCGACAAGGGAGAACGCAAAATGCCAAAACTTCGCATCCAGATACCCACACAAACAGTCCCAAGGCAATGCCCTATGGATGAACTGGTCAGGGATATTTGCTTACGCTTTTCCTCCTCTCCCTCTCCTTCCTTACCTGGTAAACAAACTCAGTCAAAACAAACTCAAACTCATATTGATAGCACCAACTTGGGCAAGGCAACCCTGGTACACAACGCTGCTAGACCTATCAGTAGTACCCTGCATCAAATTGCCCAACAGGCCAGATCTGTTGACACAGCACAACCAAAAGATCACACACCCAGATCCAGCATCGCTGAATCTAGCAATCTGGCTCCTGAAATCCTAGAATTCGGGCACTTACAACTTACCCAAGAATGTATGGAAGTCATAAAACAAGCCAGAAGGCCATCCACCAGGCACTGCTATGCAAGTAAATGGAAGAGGTTTGTTTGCTACTGCCATATTAATCAAATACAACCATTACACACAACTCCAGAACATGTAGTGGGTTACTTGCTTCACTTACAAAAATCTAACCTGGCTTTCTCTTCCATTAAAATACACCTTGCAGCAATATCTGCATACCTGCAGACTACCTATTCAACTTCCCTATATAAGATACCAGTCATTAAAGCATTCATGGAGGGCCTTAGGAGAATTATACCACCAAGAACACCACCTGTTCCTTCATGGAACCTAAATGTTGTCCTAACTAGACTTATGGGTCCACCTTTTGAACCCATGCACTCCTGCGACATACAGTTCCTAACCTGGAAGGTGGCATTTCTCATCGCCATTACTTCCCTAAGAAGAGTAAGCGAGATTCAGGCGTTTACAATACAGGAACCTTTTATACAACTACACAAGAATAAGGTCGTCCTAAGGACCAATCCTAAATTTTTGCCAAAGGTTATTTCACCGTTCCATCTAAATCAAACAGTGGAACTTCCAGTGTTCTTTCCACAGCCAGATACCGTAGCTGAAAGGGCACTACATACATTAGATGTCAAAAGAGCATTGATGTATTACATTGACAGAACAAAAAACATCAGAAAGACTAAACAACTATTTATTGCATTTAAAAAACCTCATGCAGGAAACCCAATATCAAAACAAGGTATAGCCAGATGGATAGTTAAATGCATCCAAATCTGCTACCTTAAAGCTAAACGACAGCTGCCCATTACACCAAGGGCACACTCAACCAGAAAGAAAGGTGCTACCATGGCCTTTCTAGGAAACATCCCAATGCAAGAAATATGTAAGGCAGCCACATGGTCTACGCCTCACACATTCACCAAGCACTACTGTGTAGACGTGTTATCCGCACAACAAGCCACAGTAGGTCAAGCCGTATTAAGAACATTATTTCAGACTACTTCCACTCCTACAGGCTGATCCACCGCTTTTGGGGAGATAACTGCTTACTAGTCTATGCAAAACATGCGTATCTACAGCGACAGATGCCATCGAACTGAAAATGTCACTTACCCAGTGTACATCTGTTCGTGGCATCAGTCGCAGTAGATTCGCATGTGCCCACCCGCCTCCCCGGGTGCCTGTAGCAGTTTGGAAGTTACCTTCAATTATTTATATATGTATCATCTCAACCTTAAATAGGTGCATACTTAGTCACTCCATTGCATGGGCACTATTACTACAATTCAACTCCTACCTCACCCTCTGCGGGGAAAAACAATCGAAGATGGAGTCGACGCCCATGCGCAATGGAGACAAAAGGAGGAGTCACTCGGTCCCGTGACTCGAAAGACTTCTTCGAAGAAAAACAACTTGTAACACTCCGGCCCAACACCAGATGGCGAGCTATTGCAAAACATGCGAATCTACTGCGACTGATGCCACGAACAGATGTACACTGGGTAAGTGACATTTTCATTACCTTGCACACAAACCTTACCTCAGTGCCCAAAGTGCCTTCTGATTTTCAGCTGAATGAACCTACCATTCTCTGCTCTTTCTTTCCAAACCCAACTACATCTGTGGGAAGAGTCTTGCATTCATTGGATGTACGCAGGTGCATCCGTTGTTTTTACATGGACAGAATGAAAGGCATATGCACTCCTGACCAGCTTTTATTTTTATTTGGATGGCCAGGTAGAGCCCTCTGTCTAAGCAGGGCATTGCCTGTTGGCCATCGGTGTATCTCACCTTCTATCAGAATAAGGCTGAGAACCTACTTGAGGTTAGAGTCAGAGCATGTTCCTTGAGAAGCATGCCTGCTTCTGCTGCACCCTTTCCAGGAGTGCAACGTCTGGACATATACATGCAGGCACACTTAAACCAACTACTACTACTTTTATATAAATGCAGTAGCCAGTTCTTTAGTGGGCCAGTCTAGTCAAATAAAGTACAGCCTGCTTTCTCCTTTTATACCATTTTATTATACTGCTTCTTATCTGTATTCATGCATGGAATCTATGAAAGATCTGATACTGGAGAAGGAATTAATTTCTCCAGTGTTGGATCTTTAATAGATTCACATGCTTGAATCATTCCCCGTCATCGAAGTGTGAGAGCCCCACAATACCATAGGCAGCAGTAAAGGAAACACCTAATTGAAGTTAAGGCAAAAGACATTCACTTTCATAGCTTATCAGTGTTATTAGAAATGACCTAAAGTCCACCCAGTCAGGGGACAGCACCCTCTAAAACCTTCACCACAGAGGCTCCAGTCTCTCAGATTTTCAGAACGTTGCCCCTGAGCTCTGCCCAGTTTCCCTGATTTCTGACCAATCTGAGAGGATTTTGTTTCTTCGAAACAGCGTTTTTTAATCTTGGCTGATCTTGATTCTGACTAAATCATCATGTCCGCTCCAGCCAAGAAAGAATTATTTCGACCCTTCAGCACCTGTGGGAAAATGAGGCTCCACTCAGGTGTCTCACATACAAACTGTATACACTGCCTTCACCCTGACCACCAGGTGAGAGACTGCAAGATTTGCACAAAAGACTTTGAGAGATAGGGAGGCTAGACTTCTGTAATGGCTTTAGAAAATTGAAACCAAAGAATTCCCTCTGAGGAAAATAGCGATAGCTCCTCAAGAACTGTGACTTCAAGGAAGAGGGGAAAAATCTGCTGAGAGATCATCCCAAAAGTCACAAAAGGCAATGAAAAAAGGCCGTCATTCACATTCCAACAAAGAGTAACGTCCTTCTACTTCTTAGGAGGAAAAGGTTTCTTCAGAAAAGGTTTATTCTGAACCCTGCACAAATTCCACCAAGCAAGCTCAGGTAAAAATTCTAAGACACTGCCAGCATTGACAAAATCAGTATTGTCACCTCCTACTGAAAAATTCATTTTCTTGTCAACGACACCATTTACGGGCGCTTTGCCAATGGCACTCTCTACTGTAACTGCCACTACAGGAACATTGACGTTCACCACAGCAGCTTCGCCCATGATAACGTTGTCACCTTCATCATCAACAGTGATTACATCAGCCAGGATCGCTTCAAAGCCAAAGGTTTTATCAACAGCATCATCATCATCTTCATCTGTGGCAGCAAGGTCTTCAGAGACTGCAAAGAAACTGTTGACAGAGATGTCCATGAAAGGCACATCAATGCCATTCCCTTGGCACAAAAGATAGTATTACTGTCAGTGACACCACTGTGGATGGCAGCACAGTCGACGGCAACACTATCAACTGCAGCAACGACTACAGCAGCACCGTCTACAGCAGCGCCATCGACAAAGGAACCATTGATGAGAGACCAATCAAAGATAGAAGAGCCTTTGGCGAGACCATCGACAGAGCACTATAGATAGGGGAAACAATAACAGAGGCAAAAACTTCATATATACCATTGTCTCTAATAACAATAAAACTCAAACCCTCACAAGAGACAATATTACTATCTCACACCTCACCTGTAAGGTTTTGGCTGTACCTCTTGATATTCCTCTGGATGACGATGATGAGAGTATTCAGATGATGAAGGCCCATTCGTAGTAGCTCATAGCCTGTCCGAGCTGCATGTGAAATGTCAAGAGGATGACCAAGAAGAGCAACCCTCTTATGATGAACATTATATGGCAGAACAATATGGGCACCAGGAACAATTTGTTAGTTACAGGGACCAGCACCAGCAGGAACCTGCAATACTGATGCCAGCATCACCGGTGACCAATTTGCAACACATGCTGCAGGACTATTACCGCAGATTCCCACAATCGGGAAAGACCACTCCGTTACCACAAACACCCCAGCAGAGACCACCTCCTCAAGTACGCTCTCCTAGGGTGCATACTTCACCGCTTTTTGCTGCACCTCCTACAGCATTGTCAACTTTGGCTGTTGTAGGAGGCTGGCTCAGTTTATGCTGTACACCTATGTTGTGGCACCATATACCGAGTCCAGGCAACACTTAGTGATCGTGAATAGGTGTCCAGATAGCAAAAGCTCTCTAGGGGTAGCTGAGGCGAGCAGCTGAAATTTATCCTGGAGAAATGTAAAGCACTTGCAATACCACAGTAGTCGGACAGTAACTCACTCACAAGGAAGAGCCACACAAGTGTTGCAAAAGTAAAGGATTCTTTATTACAACACTACTACTAGACTAGCATTGGCATATCTCCCCTTGGAGATATCTACACCCAATATATACACAGGACCAAGACAGATGCTCACCCCATAACCAGGACTGATGCGCTGATAGACTAACTAGTGTAGCCAGATTCCTTAATACCTTTGACTTAACTGCAGATTACTAGCAAATTTGCAAGGCACCAGGAGCAAAAGAAAAGACCGCATTCTCCACACCTGATAGGCATTTTCAGTTCACTGTTATGCCTTTTGGTTTAAAGAATGTCCCTGCCACCTTCCAAAAGTTGGTGAATCAAGTTCTTGCTAGATTGGAGTCCCTTTAGTGCAGCATATCTAGATGATTTTGCTGTATTTAGCTTTTCTTGGCAGGCTCACCTGGGAACGGTTTTGCAGGTCCCCACAATCTGCAGGCCTAACTATTAAGGCATCTATATGCCAGATGGGGCAGGGTACTGTTGTATACTTGGGCTACCTTGTAGGTGGAGGCCAAATGCAATCCTTACAGCCCAAGATCCAGACAATTCTGGACTGCGACCCTAACTCAAGTGAAGGCATTCCTTGGCTTGACTGGGTATTACAGGAGGATTGTGAAAAGGTATGGATCCATTGTGACCCCTCACAGACCTTAACTCTAAAAAGATGGCCAAAAAGTAAACTGGACATTTTGTTGTCAAAAGGCATTGTACCATCACCAGTTCCAACTCTCCAGACTACTCTAATCAGTTAATTGTGCAGACAGATGCCTCTGAGCATGGGATAGGAGCAGTCCTGTCCCAAACCAGCAATGATGGCCATTAACAGAAGGTTACTCCCCAGAGAAAAGTGTTGCAGTGCCATTGAGAGAGAGGCCTTTGCTGTGGTTTGGTCCCTGAAGAATTTGAGACCATACTTGTTTGGTGTACTCACTTCATTCTTCAAACTGACCACAGACTTCTCAGTCTCAGATGGCTCATGCAGACGAAAGGTGAGAACCCCAAACCTTTGAGGTGGTCCCTCTCCCTACAGGGAGTAGACTTAAAGTGTAACTTAGACCTGGGACTGCCCATGCCAATGCTGGTGGCCTTTCCAGGTTCTTTCACTTGAGCAATGAAGACTCTCTTGGGAAAGGTTAGTCTCATCCTCTTTTGTTTGTGACGGGGATGTTTAGGAAAGTGCACCTTTTGGCTTGGTTATCCCCCTCTCCCCACACACACTCTATTTGCACCAGGAAACACAAACAAATCTCCCTTGAAGTGAAGGAATCACTCCTCTGCATCCACGGGCACCTCAAGACAGCGTCGACTGGCTGGTGGGGTCTGCTGTCCACTGACATCTGAAGATCCTGCACACAGGTGGTGACTCTGCGGCCTCCTCTGTAACCTGATGGTCTTCTATCCAAGTTGGTAAACTGTGGGCCCTTGCCCCTGCCACTGGACTGGCACCCCTGTGCACTGCAACTGTTGCACTTGCCAAGGCTTGTTGACTCTTCCTCAAGGAGATCTTCAGGCTTCAAGAAGCCCCAGCCTTCAGCACTCTGCAGACTCCTGTCCTGCAACTCTTGCGATGTGTGACTTGCTTTGCTGGGCTGGTAAGGTCTCCTTGTGACTCATTGTCCAGTGCATGTGGGTCACTCGTGGGGGCTCAATCGACTTCTATTGGCCTTCCTAGCGTGCTGAGGGCCAGCTCTGACTCCCCCTCCTGGGTAGTCTCCTGGACCATGCTGGTCCCCAAAATTTTGCAAACTCCTCTGGACCTCCCTTTTGCATTTGCCAGTGCTTGTTGGTGACCTATCTGGTCACTAACCCACCTGCAATTCGTGACCATCGAGGGACAGCTCGTAGGCGACTCCTGGGATCATATTGTAGCTCCTTGACCCTGCAGCTGGACTTCCTCCTCCACCGACTTGCAGGAACTTCATCTCTAGGAAGGTGGGCATTGCTACCTTCACCACCTGGGCACCTCCAAGGGTGTCGGACTCTGTCCCCTTCCATTTCAGGTCCATTATGTCCAGAATAGATCCTTGTGTTCCACCAGCCTGGTCCATGGGTCATGACTGTAGCTGCACAATCTGAGGCATCCACAGTCTTCAGAGAGAGTGCCTTCTCCCCCCTGCATCTGGGTCCTTGGTGTAGGTACTCCTGTTTTCTGGGTATCCTGGGGTAGAGGCACTCTCCAATCATCCTCTTGCCTGTAGGTTTCCTCGTGGTCTACTGGTAAGGGTCCTGAATTCCACAAACTCCAACCACTACTCTCTTAGTCTATGGGACAACTGGATGGGTAACTACCTTACTCCTAGTTGCTGCGGTCACTTTGCTGTACTTCCCTCTAGTGTGCCTAACTGCCTCCAGCCCCTAGCTAACTACCACATTTACCTTGGCTGGAGTCACTATTTCACATTACACTTTTTTAGTATATGGTTTGGCCCTCCCCTAGGGCCCTGTATATTTCTGTGCTGTTTCTGATGGTTATTTTGTGTGTATATTATGTGTAATATCTCCAAAAGGAGATACACCAATGCCAGTTTATTAGTAGTGCTGTAATAAAGTATCCTTTATTTTTGCAACACGTGTGTAGTTCTTTCTTGCAAGTTAGCTACTGTCTGACTGCTGTGGTATTGCAACTGCTTACCTCCTGGATAAGCTTTAGCTGCTCGTCCCAGTTAGCCCTAGAAAACCTCTGCTATCTGGACAACTATTCACTATCACTAAGCGTTGCATTGACTCTATATAGGGTGCCACACCATAGGTATACACCATAAACTGAGCCATCCTCCTACCTGCACTAAGTGTGGACTTTTGAGAACTCTAAAAATTCATAGCTCGAAAAGTACTTATCTGACTCTGGTGATCTTGGTATCAAAGTTTATATAAAAGTATGTGTTATTTTTAAATTGGTGTCAGATTTCTTTATTGAGTGTGTGCCTTACATGCTTAGCAGTACCCTCTGATAAGCCCAACTGCACAACCACACTACCCAAAAAGAGAGCATTTGGGATGTCATTTGTGCCTCTGTGATACCTCTGGAGTTTGCTTGTATTCTTTGCACAGTGTACCTCATTTTGGTCCACTATATATAAAGAGCCAGCTTCCTACAGCTCTAAGATCCTTCCTGCCCAAGATCACAGGATCATCGGTGCTCATCCGGAACGACAACACCACAAGCATGCACTACCTAAACAATGAAGGTGGAACATGCTCACCAGTGCCATCTTTTCAAGCTCAGGAGATATGGAACTGAGCTCTTCGACACCGGATAACACTCAGAGCAGAACATGTGACCAATATCCAGTATCCTCGCTGAGGAGGGCCAGCACGACCTGCCACGAATTGGAGCTTGACTAGCAAACTCTACACCATCTCTTCCATCGCTGGGGCAAACCAAACTTAGACCTGTTTACGTCAAGCGAGAACCAAAAATGCCACTTCTCCGCCAGTTGGCAACCACAGAAAGAATTGTGGGGGAATGCGTTTTTGAGAAGGTGGTCAGGAATCTATGCTTATTCTTTTCCAACGATCTCAAGGTTTCTAAGGAAGATAAAGAGAGAATCTTGCTGATTCCTTCTCATTGCTCCCAAACGGCCTAGGCAGTTTTGGTTCACTGAAATCCTGCTTCTCTCGGCACAACCTCATGTCCAGCTGAAACCAATACCAGCGCTGCTGACGATGAACCAGGGCTAGGTCTGTCATTCCAACTCAACATCACTTCATTTGTCAGCCTGGCTCCTGAGTTTAATTAGTTTACCAGACTAGATATTCCTTCCAAATGTAGAGAAATACTTGTGAATGCCAGGGCACTGACCACTAACAAGACTTAGAAACTTAAGTGGCAGGGATTTTGTCTCTGATGTATGGACTCCAAGATCCATCCTTTCACATTGTCCCCAGAGGAGATACTTCCGCATCTCCTTCACCTAGCGAAATCTGGTCTTTCTCACTCTTCCATCCAAGTCCGTCTGGCAGAGATTTCTAGATTTTGACGATCCTGTAATTCTCCATCTGTATGGTCTTCGAGAAATATAAAACAATTCCTTATAGGGCTATTCAGAATATTCCCTCTTGTGAAACTTCCACCCCCTACTTGGTACCGGAATATTGTGCTTTCACAAATCTTGAAACATCCGTTTGAGTCCATTCACAAAGCGGAGTTAAAATATATTTCATGGAAGTCAGCACTTCTATTAGCGCTTACTTCAGCCAAAAGGGTGAGCAACATCCAAGCATTTAGGGTCAACAACCTTTTCTCCAATTCATATCAAACAGTGTGATCCTCAGGACCAATCCTAAATGTATAGCTAAGGTCCCTTCAGACTTTCACCTAAACGAATCAGTAATATTGAGAACATTCTTCCTTAAATCTCAGACGGAGGCGGAAGATGATTTTATATGTTAAATGTCAAACAATGTCTGAAATTCTTCCTACACAGAGCTAACAACATCCACAAAGCAGATCAACTGTTTGTAGCCCATGGGGGACCATAGAAAGGGGGTTCCAGTTTCTAAACAAACTGCAGCTAGATGGATGGCTTCCGGCATACAATTTTGTCATCTGCAAGCAAGAAAACTGTTCAAGTTCAAGGGCCACTCCACGAGAGCTGTCTACACCTCCGCAGCTCTTTTTGCCATTTTGACCATTCAACAGAGCAGCAACCTGGTCTTGCAGGCACATCTTTACTCAACATCACTGCCTCGATTCTGCGGAGAAAACTGATGCTGCAGTAGAACAAGCAATCTTACGACATCTATTTCAATAAGGTGAGCTGCTGTTCTTCCCACCTTCCGTTACATTATTATCATTAGATGTTCATGACTGCAAAGCTCACTGTTAACTATCCTGATTCAAGCATGTGAATCTATGAAGGATCCAATACTGGAGAAGAAAATAAATGACTTACCTGTAACTCTCCATTATTGGTATCTTTCATAGATTCACATGCAACCCACCCTCCTCCTCTTGGAGGCTCCCCGTATGTTGTCTCGTTACTTATCTCACTTCTGCACGAAAATGTAGGAGACTTTAGCCTCTGTGGTGATGGTTCTAGAGGGTGCTGTAGCCTGATTGACTGAACTTTGGGTCATTTCTAATAACACTGTTAAGCTATTAAAGTGAATGTCTTTTGCATTAACTTCAGTGTAGTTTTTTCTTTAATGCTTTCTATGGTAGCATGGGGCTCCCAATTCAACAACGGGGAATGATTCAAGCATGTGATTCTATATAGACTACTAGGCCCTACCACTCAGAGGGGAGAAGGACAAATTTAAATATTTGGGGATTTGTATTACCAGATGTTCATACCTGATTTATAACACTAACCTGGCCCCCTGCTGGTGCATTTCGAGCAGGATATTAGGCATTGGCATTCACTACCGATTTCCCTGATAGAGAGATCGGTGATGTTTAAGATGATAGCCCTCTCCCGTTTCCTCTACAGTCTGGCAAATTCACCTTACAGAATCCCAGATGCATTCTTTACAAGAGTTGAGGTGTTAGTGTGCATCCTGATTTGGGCGAGCAGCTGAGGGTGGCCCTGCGTACCCTCCCAAGATACAAATACAAAGGGGGAATAGCATTGTCAAATAGTCACAGATATTATGAGGCAGTGCAAGTCTGTGTGGTTAACCAGTGGGCGTTTGCCCACTTGGAAGACCCAGCGTTTGGGGCTGATCGTCTGACCTTAGGCAATAGAAGTACTTACAATGGCTCAACGGGGGTAAAATAGACTCAAGGCTATGCCCGGCAACAGAACTAATTGTCTAGACTTGGATGAAGTTAACTAGAGAAATGCGATGGGCTTACAGATTGACCCCGAGAACGCCACTGTGGGAAGAGTCTAGATTTCCAAAGGTAGCTGCTTTGAGAGGTTTCTGAGGCTGGGACACCATGGGTATTTCCACTCTTGCGGAGGTATGGGATGCTAACAGACTGGTCCTTTTTGCCCACCTACAGAAAGAATACTAGATGGCTAGTACACAGCAGCTGAGATATTCTCAGTTGAAGGCCACCCTTCAACTCCGCATCCCAGCAGAGACACAGGAGAATTCCCTGCTAGAGATACGATTGCTGGAAAGAGTAGTGCAGGAAAAATTGATCTCCCTGACATATGGTACACTAATGAGAAATACGCAGCCTTTCTTCTGGGAAAGATGGGCGCGAGATTGTGGTGACCTTGATGAGGATGATTGGAGAGGCACACTTATGTTCCCAGCGGAGGTGGCCATACAGGTGTCTCTCAGACGTATTCAGTTTAAAATTCTACATTGGAGCTACTAAACCCATATATTACTCCATAGGCTGGGTAGGGCGACCATTGTTGACTGCCTTCGAGGCTGTGGACAGGAGAGCACACTCTATCACACACTTCAGAGCTGCCCCAAGATCAAGACTTTCTGTGGGGGGCAGTGAAGCAGACGCTGAGGGTGCTATTGGGATCCCCCTGGGACTTCATTCAGGTCTGGCGCTGCTGGGAATTTGGGGGCAAACGGATCACATAAGATTTCATAAATTACTGGTTAACCTTGGCTGCTTGGTAGCAGAACGAGATATTGCTAGGAAATGAGGCTCGGGAATGGTTCCTTGACATGAAGAATGATTAGATGACCTGAACCATTGTTAAATACTGGAAAGGGAAATCTATCAGTGAAGAAATTGTGAACAGAAACACAAGAAGATATGTGGTGGCTGGGATGCTGAGATTGGTTAGTATGGGTACTCAAAGTGGGATGTCTGTTTCCTCAGGTGGAGCACATAAGGCTGAGGAGGGGTACTTGTGGGCTGGACTTATCGACTGCTGGAAGCCTGTTTGGGGATGTAGTAGGGTGGTGAATTGAACCTCTAATATATTGTGGGGGGCATGTTCACTGTCTTAATATGTTGTTTGTTTTCCTTGCGCCATTAAAATATTCTCCCCACTCATCAAAAAAAGAAAAAAAGCTTGTGAATCTATCAAAGACACCAACATTGGAGAACTACAGTTACAGGTAAGTAACTTATTTTCTTAACTGTATATTCAGTTCAGTCCGGCATTGGTATCTTTCGTGGATTAATTTGTGACCCTCCCTCATCCTTGACCAGTGGCTCACTATCTATTTTGTGTGTTTACACTTAAGCAAAAATTTCTGAATGATACTCCTAGCCGCAAATTCCTCACCTTGTGAAAACTCCCAGACTGTATATGGAGCATTTTCTCAGCAATTCCCTTGCATGTTGGTAGGTAACAATGTGTGGCTCTGAGTCAGGCCCGTCCCACGTCAAAGTAATGTTGGGGCTGTAGGAAAGTGCCCCTTTTGGCATGGTTACCTACCCACACACACTTTTTTGCCTGATATCTGATGCTAACCTGACTGTGTGTGTGCTGGGATCCTGCTAACCAGGCCCCAGCACCTATGTTCTTTCCCTAAACTGTAACATTGCTTCCACAATCAACACATCCCTGGCACACAGCTACGTTCCTTGTAAAAGGTACAAGTGGTACTATGGGCCCTGTGATGAGGGAGAGCCTCTAAGGTTTGTGGCATGTATTGTGCCAGTCTAAGGAACCCCTCACAAAACACATGCACACTGCCAGTGAAGATTGTGTGTGTGTTGGTGGAGAGAAAAAGGTAAAATCGACATGGCATCCCTCTCTGGGCACCATGCCCACAAACCACTGCCTGTTGCATAGGTAAGTCACCCCTGTAGCAGGCCTTGTAACCCTAAGGCAGGGTGCACTCTACCACAGGTGAGAGCATAGCTTCATGAGCAATATGCCCCTACAGTGTCTAAGTCCATTCTTGGACATTGTAAGTGCAGCGTGGCCATATTGAGTACATGGGCTCGAAGTTTGTAATTTCAAACTCCACAGCTCCATGATGGCTTCACTGAAGACTGGGAAGTTTGGTATCAAACTTCTCAGCTCAATAAACCCACACTGATGCCAGGGTTAAATTTATTGAGAAATGCACACAGAGGACATCTTAGAGATGCCCCCTGTATTTCCTCTAACCATTTAGTGTAAGGCTGAGCGGTCTGTGCCACCCTGCCACTAACAGACACATTTTTGACCGAATAGGGTCAGAGCATTTGTGCTTGTTGAGGTCAGGAACAAAGCCTGCTCTGGGTGCTCACACCTCCCCCCTGCAGGAACTACAACCCTTGGCTGTGAGCCTCAAAAGTCGCCTGCCTCATATTACACTCCAGATAGTGGAAGATGCCAGAGGAAGCCCCATTTTTGCGGCAGGAAAATTAATAAACACCAGGAGGTTTGCTCACCCAGCTAGGACTATCCCTAGGGTGCCCAGATCTGAGGTGAACCCATCCTAGCAGAATCCTCCATCTTGCTTAGGAGGATATTAGCCAATAGGGTTAGGAATGTGGCACCCCCCAAGGTAGTGGGCACGGGAAGGGTGTAGCGACTCTTAGGGACAGTAGCCATTGACTTCTGCCGTCTGACCCCTGTAATGCCCCTAAATCTAGTATGTATTTAGGGGCACCCATGAACCTTGCACTTCAGATTCATGGCAACCTTAAAGAAGGACTGAAGAGCTGCACCAGCAGAGAAAACTCCAGACAACAACTGACTTGGTCCCAGCTCTACCGGCCTGTCTGCAGCTTCAAAACTCCTGCTACAAGAAGACGACTCATCCTGCAGGAACAACAACCTCTGCAGACCTCCAGAGGAAAGCCTGCCTACCCAAGAACCAAGATCTCCTGAGGACAGGAGCCCTGTCCACAAAGAAACCTCCAAAAGGACTCCAGAACCATCCCGGATCCGGGAGTCCTGCCCACTCTGCACCCACGACCTGTGTCCAGGTGGCCCACCAGTCCAGAGAACGTCTTCAGACAATTTCCACATCGAGTCCACCCTGAGTTGACCCCTCCTGACCAACACGACGATGCCTGCAACCTAAATCCAGAGGACCCTCCCCGACCGGAAGATTTCCTGACGCCTAAAGGTACACCTGCACCAACAGCCCTCCTGGCCTTGGGGAACCCAACCGACGGTCCAGTAATGTCCAGTGGGCTTTGTACTTACCTGTCCAGCAGTTGGTTTTCTTCAGTTGACTCCCTGGACAACACATGCAGCATCTGTGTGACCCCAGGGTTCCCTTATTGCAAAGCTTTGGGTGCCCGACACTGTGTCTGCACCTTACACCCGGCTGCCTGACACTGTGTTTGCACCTTACACCCGGCTGCTCCTGTGCCCCTTAAGGTGCGTGTTTGGTGCTCCCTTTCTTTCTAAGTACCCCCAGTGTCCATAGGATTTCACGGGGCGCCTGACACCAACTTTGACCTGTGCACCCATCCGGCCCATGTTGCTGGTGGTGCACTCCTGGTGTCTTCCTAAACTTTGCCTTGTGGACTCTGTAACCCTTGAAGACTGGGATTGTAAATTGAGTACTTACCTACAAATTAAGTTATTACTTTTCCTTCCCTAGGATTGCATTGTGAGAAATTGCACCGTGCCCACTTTTGAAACTGAAAAGTATTACTTACATATAAACTGTTTTACCTGTTCTAAACAAAGTTCATATGATAGGTAAAAGTGATAAGTTCTTGAAACTGTACTTACCTGCAACAAAGATCCTTTTGGTTCTAGAAATAAAGTAACAAAGTATATGTTTGATAGATAAAATATTGGCCTTGAGTTAGTCATTGAGTGTGTGCCTCATATCTTGACTGTGTATGTACATCAAATGCTTAGCACTACCCTCTGATAAGCCTAACTGCTTGGACACAACACCACAAAAGAGAGCATTAGTGTTATCTACTTTAGCCTCTGGGGATCCACTGGACTCTGTGCACACTATACCTTTCTTTAATACTGAGTTGTGTATGATATGCTTAGCACTGAAAGTGTTACTCTGATCCACCAAAAAAGGATGGGTGCACCTTTCACAGATAACGCTACCACCATGTAATACTGCAACAACCATGTTGGAGGAGGTTTGCGAGTCCTGTGTCTGGAAGTGTTTGTACCTTTGGGAGTGGCTGAATTATCAGGGCATTTCCCTGATCGTACAATACGTTGTAGGATCTTTAAACGCTAGGGTGGACAAATTCAGCCAACATTGCCTAGTGGATCAAGAATGAGTGCTACTCTTGGAGGTGGCACAGGGCATCTTTAGCTCTTTCTCTGAGACTGCTTTTCCTTTGACTGGAACTTGGGACTTCTGTTCGCCTTCGTGCCACTGCCTCTCCTGCCCACAGTTCTGAAGAAGATCTGCAAAGAGCAGGCCCGAGTCATCCAAGTGGCTCCAGTCTGTGTGAGGATAGTGTGGCAACTAGAACTTCTGGCCATGAGCAATCTGGCAGCCTCTTAGGAAGGATCTCCGGTCATGTCAGCAGGGCAGGGTCCTGCACCCAAATCTATACAACTTACATCTTCATGCTTGGAGATTGAGTGGTGATAATTGATCTTGTAATCCCAAAGTTCTTGAAAAGCCAGGTGTCCCTCCACCAATTTGTTTAGGACACTATGAGAAATTTGTTGTATGGTGTTCCTCTCACAACATCCAGCCTCTACAGACATTTAGCTGACATACTGTTATTTTGCCTGTCTTTTGTCCAGGAAGGCCTTGCTGTTGAAACTGCTAAAGGTTATTGGTAAACTCTTTTGGCCTTCTTACTTCTTCCTGATCACCCATCTCTCGCAAATCATCCATTGTGATGCGTTTCTTGAAAGAGCTGATTCATGTTCCCACTAACACCATTTCATATACTGCAATGGGTCCTCAATTTAGTTCTCACGTTTCTCATATGCAACGTATTTGAACTGATACACCATCGATCCCTACGTCTCCTTAACATTGAAAATTGAATTTGTCATTGTGTTTACTGCATCTCATTACGTGAGTGAACTGCAAGCCCTGTTGGGCCAACAGCTGTATACCCACTTTTTTCTAGGTAAACTGGTTGTAGGAAAGAGCCATTTTTGACATGGTCACCCCTACTTTTTGCCCTAGTCTTCATGCTTTTTAACTGAACGTGCACTGGGTCCCTTCTAACAAGGCCCCCAGTGCCAGTGTTAATTCCTTTAAAACAAGGTAAAAGTCTAATAGTAACCTGATTGGCAAGGACTTTATCATCCCTATAAGTCCCTAGTAAATGGTCCCCCTCATACCTAGGGTCTGGGTACTAAAAAGGGTCCCTATGGGCTGCAGCATGTATTATGTCATCCTAAGGGACGCACACTCAAATACATACACACTGCTGTTGCTGAATGCGTTACATGGTGCAAACTATATTGAAAACACAACATTGCAACCAGCCACTCCTCTCCACCCCTGTGTGCGATGCCCATACCCACACCCACAACATGTAATATATGTAAGCCACTCCTACAGCAGGCCTTAGAGCCCTAAGGCAGAGTGCACTATTTATATTTACATGTGAGGGCACATCTGCAAGAGCAGATTACCACTTTGATGTCTAGTTCCATTGCTAGATATTGCACGTGGTCAGGCAGCGATCTTTAGGACATGTACTGGGAAGTGGTAAATACGAGTTACCCATCTACATGATGACTACTGCACTGAAACTGATGGTCATCTTAATAAATCTGTATTGATGCCAGTATCAGATTTATTATGACATTAACCCAGAGGGCACCTTAGAGCTACCCCCTGAAAGCCTCCTAGTGCTGGTACCGACCAGCCTGCCACCACAGATACGTTTCTGACCCACAGCAGTTAAGAGCCTGCACTCTGAAGCCAGAAACAATGCCTACTCCGAAAAAAGGTGTTTACACCTCCTCCAGCAGGATGGCTAGGGTTTTAGCATATCTGATAGAGACTTCTAGTTGCAGATTCCTTACCTTAGAATTTTCCCCCAGGCGTCAGACTGGATCCGGAGATTTTTCTTCGAGCAATACCCTTGCGCGTCGGTAGGTGGCGTAGGTCGACTCCGCAGGGATCGTAGGCGTTGTGGTCGCCATGATGAAGTCAGGAGTAGTAAATAGACGCCACCCTCACATAGTGACGTCAGTTCTTTTCTTTCCGCGCCACGTGCTGATCTGAGAGAGAGCTACCCTAGGCTATTTTTTGGCTGAATTCAACCGTTTTGTCTAACTTTTTTGGTGCAACACTTGGTGTGTCGAGGATGTCCCCGAAGACCGGGTTCAAGCCGTGCGAGGACTGCCAGCACATGATGTGGGTGACGGACCCTCATCGTGTTTGCCTGTGGTGCCTCGAGCGCGACCATGACCCGAAGTCGTGCTCCGAGTGTCGGGCAATGCATCCAAAAGCTTTGAGGGAGCGGTCCATAAAGCTGATGGTGGCCCGGCACGACTCCACATAGATCAAGATCTTGCTCGAGAGGAAGGGCTTGAGATCGGTCGCGGAGCCATTACCACTCGTCTTCTTCGAACTCTTCGGGTCAAGGTAAGAAAAAGAAGAAGTCGAAGAAGTCCCATCGCTCTTCGACTTCACCCTGACGCTCGGCCGACGCGACACGGGACGAGCGTCCACGCACTAGGCCTCCGTCCTCTGAGCCTACGTCTGGGTCGACTCCGCACTTTCCTGAGTTTCCCGGAGCCGAAGCGAATCCTGCTCAACTCGGAGTTCTACGAGCCCATGCGCCTCATCTTTGGGCGCGCCGACCCCGATACGGCGCCTTCGGGCCCAAGGGGCTTGGCTGAGGGGCCTTCGGGTTCCACGCCGGAGGCTTCGGCCTCAGCCCCGGCCAAAGAGGTTGCTTCCACATTGGTCTGCGGATCTGCACCGACACCAGTCGCACAATCGAGACCTTCTCCGGCACCGGGTCGTTTATTGACGCTCCCGACGTCGGTAGTGCCCACTATCGTCGTCTACCCGATTCTTATTCCTGACGACTCGGAGTCGGAGCGGCATCAGCGGATGCCGCCATCGGCTTCGGTGGGCCCTTTTCGCCCAAGGTCGGATTCCGACCCATTTTCCTATGGGTACGAATACGGGGAAGAATTGGAGGGCTCCCTGGACCCTTATGAATACCAGGAAGACCCTACTATGGACTGGGCACAGGACTTGGACGAAGCCAGTGGTCTGGATACTTCTCCTGAAGCTGGCATGCTGTCTCCTCCTACCGTGGCTACGGCGGAGGGAGATACCTATAGTATGGTGGTTAGTAGGATGGCTGAGGTCCTTGGCCTTGAGCTACCTACTGTCTAAGTCAGGTCTAATCTCCTGACGGAGGTGCTTCAGCCTGGGGCTTCTACGTCTGAACCCTTTCTCCCATTTAATGAGGCCCTCACTAATGTCCTTTTGTGTACATGGTCCAAACCCAACACAGGGGTTCCTGTGAGCAGGACTATCGATCGCCATCGGCCTGCACCGAACGACCCAAAGTTCCTGTCCCAACATCCTACGCCTGAGAGTCTTGCCATCCAGGCGTCCTCTTCTTCTGGCGCGTTCCCTTCCGCACCAACGGATAGGGAATCCAAAAGGCTGGAACAATTTGTTAAGAAATTGTTTTCTTCCTCCAGCCTCGCGCTGCATTCTGTGAACACTGCATGCCTTTTGGACCGTTATTCCCACTCACTGTGTGATACGGTTGCGCAAGTCCTGCCGCAGATACCGGAGGAGGCCCGTGCTATCGTCTCCCAAGCAGTCAAAGATGGGAGAGACGCGGCAAAGTTCACGGTCCGTTGTGGGCTGGATACGACCGACTCTCTGGGCAGATCGGTTGCAACGACAGTGGCCTTACGGCGCCATGCCTGGTTACGTACTTCTGGCTTCTCGGGGGATGTCCAACAATCATTAATGGACATGCCCTTTGATGGCACCCGTCTCTTCGGAGACAAAGCGGACTCGGCCTTGGAGAGGTTCAAGGATTCCCGGGCTACGGCTTGGTCCCTTGGCCTTTCTTCCGCCACACGCCCCCCACAGTCTGCTTTTTGCCCTTACCGTGGCCACGGAAGGGGCGCCATGTCGTGTCCTCAACCCAGCCACCGGGCCATGCACGCTGGACAGCCTCTGCGTGGCCGGGGCGCGTAATCCCACGTGGCAGTGGGACAGGGAATCAGAGGTCTGTCCAGTCCACCTCTGTCCCCGCAGCAGCCTCCAAACCTTCCTAATCCGTCCCCTCACTCCCGCCCAGTTGATGGCAGAATCCGCCATCACCTGCCCCACTGGGAACATATAACCATGGACCGGTGGGTTTTGCAAATAATTGGGAAGGGCAACTCCCTCCCTTTCGAATCTGCACCACCACACATGCCACCATCCTTCCATCACCTTTTGGAGGATCATTTGGTGCTTCTCTGCCAGGAAGTCGTGGTTCTCTTGGCTAAGGGAGCTATAGAAAGGGTCCCTGTGCCAGAAGTAGGTTGTGGTTGTTATTCCCACTACTTTCTGATACCAAAGAAGGACAAAGGCTTGCGCCATATCCTAGATCTTCTGGACCTGAACTACTTCCTTAAGAAGGAGAAGTTCAAAATGCTCACCCTGGCTCAGGTTCTGTCTGCCTTGGACCCAGGAAAATGGACTTGCAGGACGCTTATTTCCACATCCCCATCCTGCCTGCCCACAGACGTTACCTACGATTCATGGTAGGTCACGAGCACTTTCAATTTACTGTGCTCCCTTTCGGCCTTACCAGTGCTCCTCGTGTGTTCACGAAAGTGATGGCGGTGGTTGCAGCTCATCTTAGGGGTCTCAGTCTTCTCCTCCCTAGACAACTGGCTGTTGAAGGTGCCTTCGCCCCTGACAGTAGTCTCCCACCTCCAGACTACGACGGACCTCCTGCACCAGCTGGGGTTCACTATCAACGTGCCCAAGTCACACAAGACTCCCTCTCAGACGCTCCCTTTCATCTGAGCAGTTCTGGAAACAGTGCCGTTTAGGGCTTTTCCTCCCCAGAAGCGAGTCCAATACATTCAGGCTATGATTCCAATCTTTCAGCCTTGGTCTTGGGTTTGGGTGAGACATGAGGCTGCTGGGCCTCTTGGCTTCCTGCATCCTGCTAGTAACGCATGCCAGGTGGCATATGCGGGCTCTGCAGCGGGACTTGAAGTTCCAGTGGGCGCAGCATCAGGGGAATCTTTCCGACATGGTCCAGATCTCGGAGGGGACTGCGAAAGACCTGCTGTGGTGGCTTTCTAAACCCAATTGGGTCACTGGCAGATCCCTCTCCCTTCCCCACCCAGATCTCTCTTTAGTGACAGCTGCGTCGCTTCTGGGTTGGGGTGGCCTCATGAGAGAGGCTGAGATCAGAGGCCTCTGGTCTCCGGCGGAGTCGGGACTCCACATAAATTTGCTGGAGCTCTGAGCGATCAGACTTGCGTTGAAAGCATTCCTTCCCTCTCTCAAAGGGAAAGTAGTGAAGGTGTTCACGGACAACACTACCGCCATGTGGTACGCCAACAAACAAGGTGGGGTAGGGTCCTGGACCCTTTGTCAGGAGGCCCTACGCCTCTGGACATGGCCGGAACATCAGGGCATTACCCTGATGGTTCAACATCTGGCAGGCTCTCTGAACGCCAAAGCAGACGAACTAACCCGCCGACGCACAGTCGATCACGAATGGCGTCTCCATCCGGAGGTGGCGCATGGTCTCTTAAGTGGGGAGAGACTTGGTTAGATGTGTTTGCCTCCGCAGAGAACGCGCAATGTCAGCTATTTTGCGTGTGGGAGTTTCCAAGGCAGCACTCGCTCGGAGACGCTTTTCGTCTTGAGTGGAACTCCAGCCTCCTTTACGCCTATCCCTCTTCTCCCCAGAGTTTTGAAGAAATTCAAGTACGACCGGGCCCTAGTTATCTTGGTGGCTCCGTACTGGGCTCGAAGAGTGTGGTATCCAGAGCTATTGAGCATGTCCATGGATCCTCCACTCAGACTGCCTCTTCAGGCGGATCTTCTGTCGCAGCAGCAGGGGACAGTCCTCCACCCGAACCTGTCCAACCTCCACCTTCATGCGTGGAGATTGAGCGGCAACAGTTGACGGCATTTGCCCTTCCACCCGAAGTCTGCAATGTTACCTTGGCAGCCAGGCATCCATCGACTAAAACTGTATATGCCTGTCGTTGGAATAAATTTGTGGCATGGTGCAAATCTGTTGACCCCCCTATCTGCCCCTCTTTCAGAGGTTCTTCTATTCATTCTTTCTTTAGCCCAGCAGGGATCTGCATTGGGCACCTTAAAGGGGTATCTGTCTGCCATTGCCGCCTTTCTTAGGCTACCTGAACAGCCCTCACTCTTTAAATCTCCTCTTGTGAGTAGGTTCTTGAAGGTGCTCACCCACTTATTTCCTCCCACTCCTTTCATCATGCCTCAGTGGGATCTTAATCTTGTACCTACTTACTTGATGTGTACCCCCTTTGAGCCAATGCATAATTGTCCCTTACGGCTCCTCACATTCAAAGCTGTATTTCTCATCACCTCTGCTCGCAGGGTGAGTGAGCTTCAGGTCCTTTTTCAAAGCCTCCATACTTGTCTGTGCACCCTGACAAAGTGGTGTTATACACTAGGGCTTCCTTCCTTCCTAAGGTGGTTACACCATTTCATGTAGGCCAGTCCATCACTTTAACTACCTTCTACGCACCCCCACATTCTTCGCATAAGGAGGAGAGACTCCACCGTCTGGACCCAAAAAGAGCGTTGGCATTCTATCTCAATCATACAAAAGACTTCCAGGTGGACGATCAACTCTTTGTTGGCTATGTGGGTGCGAAGAAAGGGAAGGCGGTGCAGAAGCGTACCATCTCTCGATGGGTGCTTCTTTGCATCAAAATCTGCTATGCTTTGGCAAAAAAGCAACCTCCTGATGGCTTGCGGGCTCATTCTACCAAGGCCACTGCTGCATCCACTGCGTTAGCACGCAGAGTTCCTGTCCTGGATATCTGTCAGGCAGCTACGTGGGTGCCCCTGCACACGTTTGCTAAGCATTACTGCTTGTATGCTCGGGTCTGTTGGGACGGCTACTTTGGTCGTTTGGTCCTGCAGAACTTTCTAGTATGATCTTAGTTCGCAGCCCACCACCGAGGATGGCATTGCTTGGGTATCTATTCTAAGGTAAGGAATCTGCAACTAGAAGTCTCTATCAGATGTACAAGTTACTTACCTTTGGTAACAAAATATCTGGTAGAGACACATTCTAGTTGCAGATTCCTTACCGCCCACCCATCCTCGCCGCTTGCGAACTGATTTCTAGGGACAGGGATTCCCCCCTTTCAGGTCCTTAGGTCTGGCGCACCAAACTCTGTTCTTAGCGGCTCTGCGCTCTGGCGTGGAAAGTCATTAAAAGAAACTGACGTCACTGCGCGAGGGCGGCGTCTATGTACTACTCCCGACATCATCACGGCGACCACGACGCCTGCGGAGTCGACCAGCGCCACCTACCGACGCACAAGGTTATTGCTCGAAGAAAAATCTCCGGATCCAGTCTGACGCCTCGGGGAAAATTCTAAGGTAAGGAATCTGCAACTAGAATATGTCTCTACCAAATATTTCATTACCGAAGGTAAGTAACTTGTACATCAGAGCCAGGGGCTTCAAAGCCTCTACTACTCTGATATGCGCCCCTGGCTTCCCGAAGACCTGATGAATGCCCCTGCCATGAGGCCCATTTGGCATCCGAGCAGGCGGGAAATTAGTTATTCAGGATGTGTGTCACACTTCTAGACGTTCACAATCTAAAGGTAGGCTACCTGAAGAGGAGACTCAAGGAAGGGTTCCACCATCTTGTTTTTGTGAAACTAGAAACTCTAGGTCAGGAATATGCCTACTCCCCACAGGAAGTGGTTATCTAGGGAGAGTAGTCACCCCAGGGGTATGTAGCCCATTGGCTACTGCCCTACACTCCCCTAAACGCCCCAAAATTCAGCATTCAGGGGTCCCCCGAAACCAGGACTTTAGATTTGTCTACTGGGAACCAAAAAAGGAAAAAAGAAGAGCAGTCACTACAAGAACACAGGACTTTACCACCACTTGGAGCCAAACACTGCCCTGCTGCTGGAAATTCATCAATTGTACCAACCCGACTCGTCCAAAAGCTGTGCATCCTCCCAAAGCTATGGAGGACTGTCCAGCGCTTCAAAAACCAGCATCCTCCCTCTCAGTGGAGGAGCCTACCCCTGCATCTGAAGGCACAGATCGCATCTGTCCAGGATCCAGTGCTGTTGGCCATCAGGCCCACCGACGGACCAGCATGACAGGAGGAGGTTCTTGAGGCTCTAGGATGTGATCTCCATCTCTCTGGTGAGTTTCGAGAAGCTAGACCCTCCAGTACCCCCGCCTACACCAATAACTGGACTAGCTGGGCACTTCCGCTCACCAAGGCTTGTTTGCTTCTGGTCCGGACACCACCACTGCCAAAACTTACCTACATGTCGAGGGACATGAGGACAGACAAGCTTCACATCCAGAGTGGCCCTGCCATTTTGTTCTTCCTCCCTCTGCAAGGTGACCAAGAACCGTGAGTCTTCAACTATTAGTTGCCAGTCAGCTAGCACCTCTGCACCTGAGCCCCCCAGCCCAAGTACAAGACTTCTACCTATGTCTCGTTTGGCCCAGGAGTCCCCACAATCCCAGCACCCGGTTGGGTTCTGCTTGACTTGTCCAAAAGGCCCCCTTTGCAGACTCTGTGGTTTTGACAGGTCCCTTTAAATTTTCACCACTGTAGCGCTCAAGGCTACCAGTGCGACTATCACCTCTGCACCCGGACACACCAGGACAGGTAAACCCAAACTGATGGTGGTGCTTTAGACCTTGACCCCCCAGCACCTTAAGTCCTAAAGGATCCCCTCTGCAACATTTTCCAAGTAGTCCTACGTAGTCCTATGTTTCTCCCCTAGTATAACATTACAATGTTCAAGCCTCACGCCTTATATCTGACAAATTTGCTATTTTTACTGTGTTTCTTGTAAAAATCTATAACGTTTAACATACTTACCCAATATCCATGATCTTGGTGTATATATATATGAAAACCTTTGTTCTTTTTCTAAATTGGTCTCTGATATCTTTCTGAGTGTGTCTCTCATTTATTGACTGTGTGTACAACAAATGCTCAACACTCCCCTCTGATAAACATATGCTGCTCGACCACACTGCCACAAATAGAGCACTTGGAATTATTAAAGTAAGCCACTGTAAACCATTGAGGGTCGTCTGGAATTTTTGTATGGTGTATTCCTACATTGGTACACTATATAAATAGCCAGCTTCCTACACAGGTTCTTCTGTTTTCAGACAAAAGCTACCGTCCTTCCAAAGATTGCCAGGCACTTCCATACAGGACAGTCCATTGCAGTCCCAGCTTTCTTTGCCCCTCCTGGCCCCTCCAGAAAGAAGAATAACTTCATCCACTCAATTCCTAGTGAGCCCTCAGCTTCTATATTGACTACACCAGAGCAAATCTGTGGATGATCTATTATTCATGGTGATCTTTGGGGGAACAAAAAGGGAAAGTGGTGCAAAAGAGGACCATCTGCAGGTGAATAGTCTGGGGCATCAAGATCTGTTATAGGCTGGCAAGAAACAGCTTCTGGAAGGTTTACCCACTCATTCCATCATAGCGAAAGCATGACCACTGTTCTGGAGTACGCTTTGCCAGTCTTGGGCATCTGCCATGCTACTACGTGGGCGTCCGCTCACGGTCATGAAACACTGCTGTCTGGATAGTCTGGTTCGACGAGTTCAGCATTTTGTCTGGGCTGTTCTGCAGGATTCCCTTGCCCATGGACCAAGTGCAGAAAGAAACTGACGACAGTGCACAAAGGTGGCAACTATGGAGGTTCTCTAATGTTCCTCCAAAGCATGAGACAGAAGCCATATGACTCCACCTACCGACGTGCAAGAAAATTACTGAGAAAGTTCTCCAGATCCATTCTGCTGCCTGTGGATATTCACAAGTGAGGAATCTGTGGTTAGATAGAATATCCATCAGAAAGATAGTTACAGAAGTTAAATAACTTTATCTGACCTGCGGTGGTCTTTGTAGAAAGCTGGGTCTTTATTTGGTATACCAAAATGAGGTATACTGTGCAAAGAGTCCAGGGGTTACCTGACTAGTGGACAGCACTTGCTCTAGGAATTCCAAGGTGCTCTCTTAGGGGCTAGCGTGGTCAAGCAGCCTTGGGCTTATCAGAGAGGAGTGTGAGACATTTGCAAGTGGAAACACAGTCCATAAATGACACACATGACTCAATATGGAAATTCACACCAATTTACAAAAAAAGTTATCTCTATATATATTTAGGCACCAGAATCCGTATGATCAGGTAAGTACATTTTGCAAGGAAAACACTTTCAGGTTTCTAAAGTCGACACAGTGCAGTTTTCAGAAGCAGCAATGTTATCCATTGGAGGAAAAAGAAGTACTGCATTCAGTGCATTCAGGTATAGTACAGCGACTTGTGGGAGCAATCTCCTGGACTTAAGGTGAGTATGGGTCAAGGTCCAAGGCCACACCAACAGGGCAAACCAGGCTGCACTGGGGCAGCCAGGTGCAGTACAGCATTAGGTGCCTAATGTTAATCAATGGGGATTGGTCTGCCTTAAAAGAAGCTGCAGGCAGGGACTGAGGCTCCAGTCGAGGTGACCCACAAGTGGGTTCCAATCTTGAGGTGCTCGGGGACGTGAGGACACCTTCAACCCTCTTCTCCACTGACCGGGGCGACAGGTGCAGAGGGTTATTGGGGTGTTGGGTTTTTTCTACCAGGAGCACTCACAGTTGAGGGGGCCTGTGAGCAGAGGCTGCAGTGTTGGTGAGTCCACAGTGGGCAAATCCAAGGTGGACTTTGTCTCTGGAGGGCTAGGGGACCACGCTGGCACTGTTGGCCCTCTTCAGGTCGTGCTAGGCAGCATGGATGCAGTGGTGCTTTCCGGTGTCAGGTTTCTGCAGTCCAGAGTCCTCTCAGGTCTGTTGGGGTGCTGCAAGATGCAGGGAAGCAGCTCCATTGCTCCATGGGAGTTCTTGGGTCTATGATGAAGGCAAGCAGTCCTCTCAGGCAGCTTTTGGAGGCACAGCATCTTGCAGGAAGAGTAAACTTTGGGCAAATAGGCGGGTTCAGCAGACAGGCCAACTGCGCTGGTACCAAGTTGGGTGCTTTAGCTTTTGCGGCTCCTGAGTGTTGTTCTTTTTTGTAGATCAGCAGGAGTCTGATTTCCTGGTGCCAGGGGCTCCCCTGAATACAGAATGTATGAGTGTTAGGGAAGTGTAGGATAGTAGCCAATGGGCTACTTACCCCTGAGGTCTCTATGCCCCCTATGTTACCACTTCCTATGGGAAGTGGACATAACCCTTTCCCAGAGTTCTGAATTCTGCCAGCAGATTTCTAAATGTTGTGCCCACATCAGGCAGCTCACTGTTTGGGTGGGACTGACCTGAAAGGTGGGCACACCTCTCTGAATTCTAAATTTCTCACCTATCTGGGTGCCAAATGGGCCCTAGGCCAAGGGGGGTCAGCATCTCTCCTTTGAGGAAGCCAGATCTGCATACCAACGGCGGTGGGCTTCTTTGAAGCCCCCTACCTTGGATTGCAGATTCGCAGGTCGACCTGTTGAGAGGGGTGTGCTAACACCCCTGCCAGGCCATGCTTTTATTCCTGTCCTGAGAGTAAAGGCCCTCACCTTTGGGGTTCAGAAACGTGTCTGATGGTGGCAGGCTAGTTAGAACTAGTCAGCCAGCACACAGGTAAATGGTAGGTTTTTCAGGAGGCACCTCTAAGCTACCTTCTGGGTACATGTATTGATAAATACATCACTGGCATCAATGAGAGTTTATTAATACGAGATGTTTGATACAAAACATACCTATTTTCAGTGAAGTCATCATGTAGCTGGGGAACTCATACTGACCAGAGTCCAGCACATGTGCTTAAAATGGCTTCCCTATTCACTCACTGTCTGAGAACCAACAGACCTAGCAGGGGTATATCTGATCTTGCAGATATATCCTCAGATGTAATATAATGCACCCTGTCTTAGGGCTGTAAGGCCTGCTGTAGGGGTGACTTTGATATATTTCATTTAGTGTTAGGGGAACATGGCACACAGGCTGTATGCCATGTCGTGTTTTCACTTTTAGCTGCACCAAGACACACAGCCTGCAATGGCAGTCTGCCTGTACTAGTGTCACGTAGGTTCTTATTCTGCTAATGAGGTTACTGGATTTGGGAGACAGGATCACCTGGATGGTGGGTACTAAGTATGATTCCACACCACATGACGCCTGTCGGCCTAATCCGGGTTCTCCGGCTAACTATCAGCGCCTCATCTCAAACCAAGATGATTGTGGCAACCGGGCGCATGATAAGGAAGACTCCTTAGGGTAATCATGGTCGATCAGATCCCATCCCTTTCTCTCAGTTACCAAAACTCTCATACAGTCAAAGACAGCAGTGGCAGAATATAGTTCAATAAGAATTTATTGAGGTAACTGCATCTTATATAAAAATGCATGTATTGTAATAACTAGGATGATTAAACACAATAAGAGCGAGCCGGTGACTAACAGAGTAAAACTCAAGAACAGTCCTACCATACTGTCACTAGGAGTGATATGTATATATTTCTCCTACCTACACTATGTTTGAGCACAACGTAATAAGCCTAATCTGCCCTTTGGGTTTTCCCCCTGACGGTACATGTAAGGAAATGCCTCCTTGGCATGGTTACCCCCTAACTTTTTGCCTTTGCTGATGCTAAGTTATTATTTGAAAGTGTGCTGGGACCCTGCTAACCAGGCCCCAGCACCAGTGTTCTTTCCCTAAACTGTATCTTTGTCTCCACAATTGGCACAACCCTGGCACTCAGGTAAGTCCCTTGTAACTGGTACCTCTGGTACCAAGGGCCCTGATGCCAGGGAAGGTCTCTAAGGGCTGCAGCGTGTCTTATGACACCCTAGGGACCCCTCACTCAGCACATGCACACTGCCTCACAGCTTGTGTGTGCTGGTGGGGAGAAAATTACTAAGTCGGCATGGCACTCCCCTCAGAGTGCCATGCCAACCTCCCACTGCCTGTGGCATAGGTAAGTCACCCCTCTAGCAGGCCTTACAGCCCTAAGGCAGGTTGCACTATACCACAGGTGAGGGCATATGTGCATGAGCACTATGCCCCTACAGTGCCTAAGCAAAACCTTAGACATTGTAAGTGCAGGGTAGCCATAAGAGTAAATGGTCTGGGAGTTTGTCAAACACAAACTCCACAGTTCCATAATGGCTACACTAAAAACTGGGAAGTTTGGTATCAAACTTCTCAGCACAATAAATGCACACTGATGCCAGTGTGCAATTTATTGTAACATACACCCCAGAGGGCATCTTAGAGATGCCCCCTGAATACCTAAACGACTTCTAGTGTAGGCTGACCAGTTTCTGCCAGCCTGCCACACACCAGACATGTTGCTGGCCACATGGGGAGAGTGCCTTTGTCACTCTGTGGCCAGGAACAAAGCCTGTACTGGGTGGAGGTGCTTCTCACCTCCCCCTGCAGGAACTGTAACACCTGGCGGTGAGCCTCAAAGGCTCACCCCTTTTGTTACAGCGCCCCAGGGCATCCCAGCTAGTGGTGATACCCGCCCCTCCGACCACTGCCCCCACTTTTGGCAGCAAGGCTGGAGGAGATAATGAGAAAAAACAAGGAGGAGACACCCACCAGTCAGGACAGCCCCTAAGGTGTCCTGAGCTGAGGTGACCCCTGCCTTGAGAAATCCTCCATCTTGAGTTTGGAGGATTCCCCCAATAGGATTAGGGATGTGCCCCCCTCGCCACAGGGAGGAGGCACAAAGAGGATGTAGCCACCCTCGAGGACATTAGCCATTGGCTACTGCCCTCCCAGACCTAAACACACCCCTAAATTTAGTATTTAGGGGCAGCCCAGATCCCAGGAAATCAGATTCCTGCAACCTAAAGATAGAAGGAGGACTGCTGACCTTCAAGCCTGCAGAGGAGGAGGAAGAGGACAACTGATTTGGCCCCAGCCCTACCGGCCTGTCTCCAACTTCGAAAACCTGCTCCAGCGATGCATCCGACAGGGACCAGTGACCTCTGACGCATCAGAGGACTGCCCTTGACTACAGGACCAAGAAACTCCTGTGAACAGCGGCCCTGTTCAAAACCAGCTACTTCTTTGCAACAAAGAAGCAACTTCCAAGGACTTCACGTTTCCCGCTGGAAGTGTGAGACTTTACACTCTGCACCCGACGCCCCCGGCTCGACCTGAAGAAAACCAACACTTCGGGGAGGACTCCCCGGCGACTGCGAGCCCGTGAGTAACCAAAGATGACCCCCCTGAGCTCCCACAGCAACGCCTGCAGAGAGAATCCAGAGGCTCCCCCTGACTTCGACTGCCTGTAACAAGGGACCCGACGCCTGGAACCAACACTGCACCCGCAGCCCCCAGGACCTGAAGGAACCAAACTTCGACGCAGGACTGACCCCCAGGCAACCCTCTGCCTTGCCCAGGTGGTGGCTGTCCCGAGAAGCCCCCCCTGTGCCTGCCTGCACCGCTAGTGACCCCCGGGTCCCTCCATTGAAACCTATACAAAACCCAACGCCTGCTTTGCACACTGCACCCGGCCGCCCCTGTGCCGCTGAGGGTGTGTTTTGTGTGCCTACTTGTGTCCCCCCCCCCCCCCCCCCCCCCCCCCCTCAGTGCTCTACAAAACCCCCCTGGTCTGCCCCCGAGGACGCAGCTAATTACCTGCTGGCAGACTGGAACCGAAGCACTCCTGACCTCCATAGGCGCCTATGTGTTTTGGGCACCTCTCTGACCTCTGCACCTGACCGGCCCTGAGCTGCTGGTGTGGTAACTTTGGGGTTGCCTTGAACCCCCAGCGGTGGGCTGCCTATGCCCTAGGACTCAGACTTGTAAGTGTTTTACTTACTTCCTAATCTAACCTTTACTTACCTCCCCCAGGAACTGTTGATTTTTGCACTGTGTCCACTTTGAAAATAGCTTATTGCCATTTTTACAAAGACTGTACATGATATTGTTTTCATTCAAAGTTCCTAAAGTATCTAAGTGAAGTATTTATTAAGTTCATTCGGTCTAGAAATCTAGACCATTTAAAATAATAATAACAATCATACTTAAAAAGGGATGTAATAAAAACATGGTAACAATGTAAAACCAATAGACATCAAAACAGTGTAACAAAAAGAATAACAAAACAAAGCATTTCATCAAATATATAAATACAATAAAATAAAACTTGAATAAATATAGTAAAAAAAGGGGACAGGGCTAAAAACTGAAGTATAAGACTTTTTGTCTGGAGGACCAGTATGCACAACCAAAAGACAAAAAAGACAAAAGATAGTCTGATTGGACTAAAAGACGACATAATCAGAGTACCAATCAAAGAAAACAACAGGCTAACTATATGAGAAGGCTATATGGGCTTGTGCAGTCTTGGTAGTCATAGGGAAAGCAACAAATTCATAATGGAAATTTCCAACTAAAAACAATACAAAAAGGATAAAAAAAGAAGATTAAAATCCTTCTGAAAACAAATATAGAAATGGCTCAGTAGCCTTTGGATGCTATGAACTTGCGACGGATGTACCAAGCCTCCGATAAATATTTGGTAACTGGAATGGCAACCCTGGGAGAAGAATCATACGTACAGATTCTAATGGCTGTTACTCTGTCCTGAAATGACATGTTTTTACAGAGGGGAATAATCCACCTCTTTCTTGGTGTCTTGTACAAAGGGCAGAAGAATAATACATGCTCTGATGTTTCTTTGCAAAGTTGACAGAAGGTACACCTATCATTTGTAGCGATGTTAGATGGCCAATGGGCCGTAAAACCATTGGTAGGCAATGTGCCATATCTTAACTGCAGGTATAGAGCACGGGCATACGGAGGGATAGGGAGGTTCAGGAAAATCTCAGCCCAGGGTTCATGCTTAATTTGGAGAAAATCCATAGTTAACCTACCCGCCCTCTTTTGGTGCAGGGAATCTTCGTTAACTTTCTCCCAATATCTGTTCGTAACAAATCTCCTAGCCTTGTCAGGGATTTGATCCGGGTGATTCCAATAATGGGGAAGACCCATTTTGTCCCAGGCAGTTTTCATCTCTTTCAGCCAAGGGATTCTCTCCAGTGCCTTAGGGGCGGCTATCAACTCTCTTACAGCCAGCCTATATGGTTCTAGTTCAGCAGATTTCCATAGACGAATCCAGTAGGAAAGGGGTCTTAAGGCCGCTATAGTTTTAATGCCATTTAGACCAAGGTCAAGCCTTAAAGGGGTCATTGGTGTACCCGTACCTAGCCTGGACACCTGCCTAAGGAAGATATTTTCCTTAGTTTGCAGAATGTCCAGGTTTTTGTGGGACCCCCAAAGTTCCGCTCCATATAGGGCTGCTGCTCTGATTTCAACATTATAAATCTCCGCAAGAATGTTCAGAGGGGGGCTCGGTGCCTTTCTAGATCTGCGGACTAAGGCCCCACCTCTTTGGCTTATGATCAGAGCCCCCTTGTCAATAGCTGCCTTCCATTTACCCGATGTAGATAGTCTGAAACCCAAATAATCAAACTCTTCAACTTTCTCCAATGGGGTCGAATTCATCTCAATATTAGTACGCAGTCGTTTTTTAGAGGTAGTGAATATCATAAATTTAGTTTTCTTAATATTTACATCTAAACCATAATCACTACAGTAAGCACAGAACTGGTTAATTAGGTGTTGAATTCCCATTGGTGATTTTGATAGTAGGATCGTATCATCTGCATAAAGCAGGCAGGGGATTTTTTTCCCACCTAGTTTTGGAGAATCATTTATGCAGTTCTCTAGGTAGTGGATGCAATTATTGATGTAGAGCAGAAAAAGAGTGGGTGCCAGAACACAACCTTGTCTAACTCCTTTTTTGATAGCTACAGGGTCAGTCAGCTCGCCCCCTTGACCACACCTGATTTGGGCAAAGGTATTTTGGTGCAACTGGGCTATGAGTTTCAGGAGGCCAAATGGCACTCCCATGTTTAATAATGTTGACCACAGCAGATTCCTGGGGATCAGGTCAAATGCAGCTCTTAGGTCTATAAAGACCACGTAAAGGTTGCCCCCCCCCAGGTCAACATTCTTCCATTTTATTGACATAAATCTTAGAGCTTGGTCAACTGTGCTCACAGCGGGTCTGAAGCCCGCTTGTAAATCAGAAAGGGCTTTAGACTCACTAATCCATTCCTCAAGGTGGGACAGAAGATGTTTAGCATAAATTTTTTGGAAGTTATCGAGGAGACTAATTGGACGGTAGTTAGCCGGAATGTTTGGATTTCCTTTTTTGAAGATCGGTACAATTTCTGCCCCTTTCCAAGTAGATGGAACTGGAGCGCCTGCTGCAATAGTATTGCAGATAAAATTGAGGTAGGGAGCCCATATATCAGGTCTAGATTTATATAGATCACCTGGAATTTTATCTGGGCCAGGCGCCTTCCCCCATTTCAGGGAGTCTATTGCAGCTCTAGTTTCGGAAAGAGAAAAAGAAATTGGAATGATCTCTTGGTTTGATGAATCATTGGGGGGCCACAGAGAAACATCTGGTGGACCACCATAAAGTTGCCCAAAATGCTCTACCCAAGTTGCTGAGAGGATTGTAGAGCCAGGCGCGGCTGGAGAGTCACTGTCATTATCAGCTATTAGTTTCCAAAACTTGGAAGTATTATTAGATGAGGCTGAAACCAGGATAGTGGCCCATCTGGCTTGCTCCCAACTTCTGCGTGCCTTTGAACATTCCTTCTTATAAGCGGCCCTGGCTATTCTCAACGTCGCAGCATGGCCTTCTTTAATTGCATCCAGGAGAGCTAGTTGTGCTGATCTGCAGGAATTATTGAACCAAGGGGCATTGTGTTTTTTATTGGAATTGTTAACAGACTCTTTTGTAAAAAATTGTTTTAAAGATTGGAACAGATCAGTGTGGGCTGTAAGAAGGCTATCGCCCTCCTCGGACTCATCTAACCGGATCATACACTCCATTTGATTCACGAGCAAACTGTAGATAGATGCTAAATGATTAGGGGAGGAGATAACAGATTCCCATTTTAGATTGCGTCTATTATTGGTTAGGGCCAGATGGGACACGTTGGACCTAGAGTGAGGCACTATAAACGAAGGAAAAAGACCTCTGGTTGATAGAATCAGGGGATCGTGGTCGCTCACAGGCTGCTCATCTACCCTCATATCTACCATGTAACACCAAAGACGGATATAAAGAAGTATGTAGTCAATGCGACTGCTATGTACTCCGCGCCTAAAAGTGGGTCGCAAAATAGCATCCGAGTGTGAGCGGCCATTACAGGCTCGGAGGCCATGAGCTAGTGCGATGTCAGCCAAAAAGCGAGCAGATTTGTTCAATCTTGGTTTTTTGTTGGAGACTAACTGGGGGATGCCCCAATGGGCATCCTCTTCTTTACAGATTCCTTGGACTAAAGGATTAGGTTCGAAGGTAACATTAAAATCTCCACCAATTAAAACAAAAGAGGGGGAATTACTTTTAAGAACATAGTCCAAGTTTGAGAGAACGTCAGACTCAGAGTGGGGACTCACATGCCTGTTATAGATATTAATTAAAAGGAGGGGTTTTTCTTCAGAAATCATTAACAATAGGGCTTGCAAGTCCGGGCAACCAGTGTCTAATTCTTCTATCTTGCACCTGAGAGAAATATTTAGCCACACGAGCAACCCTCCCGAAGGTCTCCCAGAAGATGACTTGCGGGCCGGAACCCAGAAGCTTTTAAAACCGAGTCTGTATTTGGGTTCTAATGCCCATGTTTCTTGAAAAAGACAAATCAAGTGATCATCAATAAGGTTACCCCAACCTGGGCTGTGTAATTTACTTTCCAATCCAGCTATATTCCAGCTGAGCACCTTATCGAGATCCTCTGGGCATGAGGACCCAACTCTATTCTGGGCATATGGAGTACTAGGGGAGGGACTGTCAAGGACCATGGTGCTTCCCTCGGGTGGATTAAGATCAGAAGGTTTCTCACTCTGAGTCTTTAAAACCTCGCTGGGTATATCCTCAGTAGTGTTAGGATTTGATGGGTTGGCCATGCAGATGTGACCCAAGGTATAGGGAGCCTTTGACTGATTAGAAATGCATTCCTCAGATGCTTGGCATATTAAACTATTGGGTGAACCCGGGACAACAAAATCGGCCGAGATGTTGAGACCAATAGGGCAAATGGACTCAGCTTCGCAGTTAGACAAAACCGCATCCTGAAAGGCATCTCCTAGTCAGTCTGCCTCGGAGAGGGAGGATAGAGGACGTCTAGAACCAATTTCAGGGGTAGGCAGTGTGTGAGAGGCCGAGTCGGCCCCATGTAATGGTGGTGATTGAGTACTCCGGGACGACATAGAAGGAGGATAGAACACATGTAACCTGCAAAGAGAAGTTTTGCCAATTGTAGGGTAAAGTCTGTTGGCATTAAGAGAAAGTCGTTGGACTAGATCGGGAGAATTAAAATTAATGACAATACAATCCCCAAAACCGATCTTCGCTAGAGGGTCCACCCACCCTACCCTTCTCACCATCAGTATTGAAGATGACATGGAAAAAGCAAACCCCGCATTCACATGCAACCAGTGGATAACCTTATTTTTGAGTTCGGTGAAGGATTCGGAAAAATAAGGTTTGAGTTCAGGAACATTTGATATAATAAGAACATAAGGGCATGATTCAGGTGGTAAATGAAGCACTTTGGATTCTTGAGAGTTCCAACTCTTATTCTTCTTCTGGTATGCTGGCTGTGAGGATTCCCTAAAGGGGGGGCCGTCTCGTGAATTAGTTGCTGGATTGTTCCATGAGGCGGTTCCTTTTAATAAGGGCGCTAAGGCCATATGGGGTTTGTTCGTCAGGATGCTGGGGGTTTTAGCAGGACTAGGCCAGACGTGATTTAGAGTAGGAGGAAAAGTTTTGGGAATTTGGCCTGTGTGACTAATGGCAACAGTAGAGTCATGATTAGGATGAATATCTGCAGGTAAAGAAATTGTTGGTAGCTGACTGCTCATAAGACTTTCAAGTTTGTCCTCGATCCTTTGGAGACGGTTGGAGATAGGAAGAAGTAGTTTAGAGAGCTCATCTCTTATGAGATCCCTAATAAAGTCGTTTGCATGGGAGTTATTGGTATTGTGTAAGGAGATTGATGCCATTTCATTAATAGAAGATTGGGCCAGATTGGAGGGACTCAAGGTTCTAGATCGTTTATTTTTGAGGACAGGTTCCCTACGCTTCCTTTTCCCTTTGGTATTGGATTCAGTTAAAGTAAGGGAACCTTCTATAGGGGGACACTGGGCCAATGAAATTGATGCGGCACAAATGGCAGGTGCAATTGGAGTATCATCTTGGATCTCTTGAAAAATTTTGGACGGAGAAGGGGAATGGATAATCGGGACAGACTGGAGCTCTAGTCGCGGGAGGGGCTGTGAGACTGGGCTATCATGGGCTGAGCTAATGGATGCAGAAGGAGGGACAGCAAGACGACGTTGTACTAGTTCTATTTCTCTTTCAAGTTCCCCAACGGCCTTTTGTAAAAAGCCGTCCAGGGTTTGGTTAGAGTGCAATTTCCCATCCAACCCCCCCCCGCGTCGTCGACCCATTTTGCTAAGAACCAGGGGTCTTGGGTTTAGTAGGAGAATCAAGTAAAATCACAGCGGGGCGAGCAAAGGCAGGTTAATATTGGAAGTTGACCACTAACTAGGTAGAGGCCTAGAGCTTTGGGGGAAAGCTACCCCACCACAGTGTAAATAGGCTTGAGTTTGTCCTTCGGGCAGTCAAATAGAAAGTGGTTATCTGGGACCACAGTTTAAAGTAAATGACAGGGGGGTGGCCCTGCCCTGCCTCTTCCTGGCAATGACGGGCAATGACGGGCAAGGACGGGCCCGCCCTTGGCCCGGGCTTCGCCCGGGCGCCGCCCGCGCGCGTCCCGCGGAGCGGGAGCGCTTGCGAGTTTTTAAAGGGCTCCTGCCCTGATTGCTGGCAGCACACAGCTGCTGCCCACCTCCTCCTCCTCGAGTCCCGGCAGGAAAGTTTCAGCGCGTCCCGCGGAGCGGGAGCGCTTGCGAGTTTTTAAAGGGCTCCTGCCCTGATTGCTGGCAGCACACAGCTGCTGCCCACCTCCTCCTCCTCGAGTCCCGGCAGGAAAGTTTCAGCGCGTCCCGCGGAGCGGGAGCGCTTGCGAGTTTTTAAAGGGCTCCTGCCCTGATTGCTGGCAGCACACAGCTGCTGCCCACCTCCTCCTCCTCGAGTCCCGGCAGGAAAGTTTCAGCGCGTCCCGCGGAGCGGGAGCGCTTGCGAGTTTTTAAAGGGCTCCTGCCCTGATTGCTGGCAGCACACAGCTGCTGCCCACCTCCTCCTCCTCGAGTCCCGGCAGGAAAGTTTCAGCGCGTCCCGCGGAGCGGGAGCGCTTGCGAGTTTTTAAAGGGCTCCTGCCCTGATTGCTGGCAGCACACAGCTGCTGCCCACCTCCTCCTCCTCGAGTCCCGGCAGGAAAGTTTCAGCGCGTCCCGCGGAGCGGGAGCGCTTGCGAGTTTTTAAAGGGCTCCTGCCCTGATTGCTGGCAGCACACAGCTGCTGCCCACCTCCTCCTCCTCGAGTCCCGGCAGGAAAGTTTCAGAGCGTCCCGCGGAGCGGGAGCGCTTGCGAGTTTTTAAAGGGCTCCTGCCCTGATTGCTGGCAGCACACAGCTGCTGCCCACCTCCTCCTCCTCGAGTCCCGGCAGGAAAGTTTCAGCGCGTCCCGCGGAGCGGGAGCGCTTGCGAGTTTTTAAAGGGCTCCTGCCCTGATTGCTGGCAGCACACAGCTGCTGCCCACCTCCTCCTCCTCGAGTCCCGACAGGAAAGTTTCAGCGCGTCCCGCGGAGCGGGAGCGCTTGCGAGTTTTTAAAGGGCTCCTGCCCTGATTGCTGGCAGCACACAGCTGCTGCCCACCTCCTCCTCCTCGAGTCCCGGCAGGAAAGTTTCAGCGCGTCCAGTGAAGTACTTTATATTTAAAGTATTAACTGTAAATCTTGAACCTGTGGTTCTTAAAATAAACTAAGAAAATATATTTTTCTATATAAAAACCTAGTGGCCTGGAGTAAGTCTTTGAGTGTGTGTTCCTCATTTATTGCCTGTGTGTGTACAACAAATGCTTAACCCTACCCTCTGATAAGCCTACTGCTCGACCACACTACCACAAAAAGAGCATTAGAATTATCTACTTTTGCCACTATCTTACCTCTAAGTGGAACCCTTGGACTCTGTGCACACTATTTCTTTGAAATAGTATATACAGAGCCAGTTTCCTACAGTACGTCATCCTTCATACCTGGAGGAAGAAGCCTGTGGTCTAGAGAGACACTGTCCCTGTGTGGATCAGGGGTCCGGCCGTCTAAGAAAGCAGCCGCAGCGAAGCAATCTGCATACAGTTGTAGTCATGTGGCTGGAATTTCCCTCTAACGTGTCTAGGACAAAGGGGTGTTTTTCTAATAAAACAACTGACGTTTTAATAAATGGTCCCCACGTATGAGTGTGTATTTTTCTGTGAATGTTGGAGACACAGCATACCACGTTTGTCGGCAACCCTATCTGAATGTGGCCTTGAAGAAAGCACAAAGTGAATTAAATATCCAACTAAGAACAGGATGCTTTCCTAGGCAAAAGTACAAGGTAAAGAAAATAAACCAGCACCGCAAATGTGGCTTATTGATAGGAAAATAAAGCAATGCCGATAAAATGTAACTGAATTAAATTGGTTACCACAAGAAAGTATGAGGTTCACCGATGATGTAGAGCTCAGTTCACGAGAGATTGTCTGTGGGCTCCTGGACCTCGCTGGGTTTAGAAAATGTGCGGTGTGGGTGCTGTGTCGGGTGGGGGAGGGGAGGGGGAAGGGGGTATTTCCTTTTGCGGACTAGGTGGTCTCACACACTATATAGTGTCATGCTTCATCATTTGACCACCTAGCCCCAAGTGTGACTATAAGGGGACACTCCTCCTCCTGGAATCTGAAGCCAGTTGCCTCAATCATTAGGGCCTCTGCGAGGTAGTTCCTTGCCACAGGTAGGCCCACTCTATCAATATATTAAATTCCCCCCCCCCCCCCCCCCCCTTTTTCGAGGGGAGGCTCATCCATCTGCACCTTGCATGATGGTTAGGGATCCTAGGCCCTGAAGAATGCCCCGAGACCTTCCACGGCTCCCAGTAGAGGGCAGAAACATGTCGGCCAACTTTTAGTGAGGTGACCCAGTGAGTCCTTGTTCTCACCGTGGTGTCCCGCACCGTTTTTAGTTGCACCAGCAGTTACCACTTTTAAAAGTGTAGACTACACACAGGTGACTGCCTAGGTGCTTTTATATCCCCGTAGCTTAGCTGGATCCCATTATCTCCAGATAAAATATATTTACGCACTCCCTCCCGTTCTTTTAATGGCGAGGTTGAGTCCGCCCAGGTGGTACTATCCTACCTGGGTGGGGCTAGGTGGTCAAATGATGAAGCATGACACTATATAGTGTGTGAGACCACCTAGTCCGTAAAAGGAAATCCCCCCTTCCTCCTCCCCCACCCGACACAGCACCCACACCGCGCATTTTCTAAACCCAGCGAGGTCCAGGAGCCCACGGACAATCTCTCGTGAACTGAGCTCTACATCATCGTTGAACCCCATACTTTCTTGTGGTAACTAGTCTTTTGAAGAGGGAGCTAGTATGGGACGTTTCCCACCAAATATAGGTTTCTAATCTCCCTCACAACTCTCCGGTAGTGTGATTATACTGAATTAAATTGCACAGTAGCAGGCCTAGTTAGCTAAAACAATGTGTCTAAAACATGGCTAAAATAGCTATACAACAACCTCCCATTGCCAGTCAAAGGTGGTTTAAAGTTCAAGGTAAAAGAAATTTAATAAACTCTAATGCTTAATTAAAAAAAACATAAATGCCAATAGTGACAAGTTAAGAGACACAGAGTCAAGAAAAGGACAATTTGAACAAGTGATGAAAAAAATCCAAATTTAATAGTCAGTGTCACTTTGGAAATCACCAATTACATCTGGGAAATTGTGTCCAGGAGACTTTCTAATGGGTCTCTAGGTGGTAAAAGATCCAGATCGTATCCAAGGAAAACCACAGTTCACTTGTGTTCCAAAGCTTGAGCTCCAGCTGAGGTAGCAGTATTCCGTGTCATGCCCACCATAGAGTTAAGAGTCGCCCAATCCACAAAGTGCAACTCATAAACAGCTTCCCGTAGCAAACACACCCTCAATGCACATGTCTTATAATAAGCCCTCATCAAGAACATCAACAGTTCAACGTCCAATGAAAGTAAGCACTGTGTAGAAAGACAGACTTTTAGTGCACATTCAAAGAATCACCAGAGGCATCGAAACACGGGCTGCACACAATCTAAAACCAGTCGAAATGCCAAAGATGAGTCACACTCCGGTTGTTCTAAGAGTGGTGCTCCGAAATACTGCATCATGCGTTCACGACACAGCAGTGCTGGTGGTAGCAATTTCAGTGCTCTTTGCTGTGGTGGGACAGCCATTGTGCATAAAAAGTAGCAACAGCAAAATGCTACCTGTTACAGCCAAAGTAATCGGAAATTTCACGAAAACACTTGATAATATTGAATGTATGGCTGATGGTATGAAACCGAATATAGAGGAGAAGGTGTGAACAGAACAGCCTTCAAAGGTGGGCAATTCCAGTAGTACTGGATACATTAAATATTAGTCCCACGAGTTCACCAAAGTGTCTCGGAAAGTTTGTTGTTAGAAGGGACTGAATCTCCGCCGATGACCTCACAACCTTAAGCGCATAGGTCTCGCGTGCAGATGTAAGCGTCACGTATTTGAAACAATAAAGCCTTTAGTCTGCTCAACTTGTCAAAATTCACATCAGAAGTAGCAATATGAGGCCAGACGTCTGCGTCTCCTTGAGACTGCATAGGGGGGGGGGGAAAGGACATTCCCCCAGCACGTAACAATTTGGGAGACCGAAACAACATAAGCTATTCTGGCTTGGATTCCACAACAGATCTCACTGTTAAGGAGCACCATTTGAGAGCACCTGGAACACAGGTCTAAACAAGGTGACTGGGACTCCCTTCAGATAACAAGCCAAATTTGCTGTGGAGGCATTACATGCCCCTTGCAATGACAGCTGTTTACAATCCATCGAATGGCTCACAGAAGTCTTGCATTCATTACTGCTAAGAAAGACCTCATTCATGCCTTTGAAATATTTGTATGAGAAAGGAAGCTCCCACACCTCGTGTATGTAACTATCTCCCAGTCTTTCATATCTGCCCACTGGAATGAATTTCAAACAGGATGTAAATTGAAGTGTTGAAATGGGCAGATTTATAGCCCAATGTATTAGCCATTGAGCAGATGGTATTTCAGCCACAGTAAAAGGCAATTTTTCTAACTTTTCAATATTCAACATGACATATGTTGCTTTTTTCTTAGCCATTATTTGTTGTTGTCACGTTAAATTAAATGTTGAAAAAATCTCCGTTGTGCTCACACGTTGCCTACTTCCAAAGTTTGTAGTGTCCAACCTAACTGCATAACGATCTTAACTGACTTTGTCCATGTTGCAAAAATTATACATCACTCTGTACTATATCTATTGCAGAGGATATAATGTTATTCAAAAGTATATTCGGTCGGACAAGGTGTTAATCACATTATCTACAACGGCTGATGCTTTCTTTAAAATTTTCTGATCGATTTGCCTTAACCGGGCAGCGCTTCTTGTTGGGAAAGCTTCCATATTTCATTATATGCAGCATATAAGGAGCGTTTTCTGCGTTGTCTTCTGGGGCCTAACTGGAAATCTTGTAAATCTGTGTTATTAGACAGGAGACTAAGATGTTCTTTGACAGCATCCAGCGAGGAACCCTTCAACCATTGCTGGCATAGTTTCCTTACACTATATGTTGTCACTATACCCGAGTGTTCCGAGGACACATAGCGAGGGTCAGGCCTATTCATTCTAAAACGCCCCCCCAAGGAGTTAACAAAACTCATATGGCACCCATTGGTGTCCACAGGCCACAATAACCACCCACCAGGATGCGAAAATGATGTGTGAAATGTGCCATTCTGGACCCATTCATTGAGCTGATCTTCAGACGTATTTTTATACTTTTGTCATTTGAAAAATTTAGCAGGGGTGGAAATACAGGGTGCATTTAATTCCTTAATGCTTGCGGAGCCTAAACAACTTGTTTGCTGTACTGTTTCATTTAAAAATATCTTCTGAACAGGAATCATGCATGCCCTAATTAAGGCTTCTGTTCCTCTTATCTGCCAATTTTTTGTTCCCCACACACTTTTCAAGTCAATCGACTTCAACCAGTACTCATATCCTTCTATAGCCAATCGGGTAACAAAGGAATCGGAGTAAATAAATTTTGTATCTGTCAATAAAACATGTTGATTTTCCATTTCTAGCAATTCAGAATAATATGACTCAGCATTGTTAACTTTGCGCCCAGAAAAATATGCAAATTTTCCAGTATACGTTTTAGAACTGCCTACTGGTGGAGTCGGGCAATGTTCCCATTGTGTATATTTAAAATATTCTTTGGGGTACTTGCTCTGTGAAGGAAATAATGTCCATAATAATTATAACAGACCATATCGCCATAATTTCCTTTAAACTGGTACACATCTTCATTTTCAAATACTGTATAATACTGCAGATCAGACATCATAGCATCAACAGTTTTCACGTCCCAATCATCAGAAACCACTCTGGGTGTGACTACATCAGTCATAGAAAGCTTGAATACATATGGAATTTGAATGACCTTAGTAGGCCCATATCTATTGAATAATAATACTTTCTCCCAAACAATCCCATTAGGAATTGGTATGGCTGTAATGTTCACTAGAGACAAGTCTCTGCTAATTTTATGTGATGAAAAATGTGGTCTTAGAACCTCATCCACCAGTTCAAATGCAGAGCGTTCAGGAAGGAAATGACCATGTACAAGGAGAAAGAAAACAATAACAAACCCAATCCAAAGGAGGAAGGCAAGTAGAGTCAAAAAGAGCCATAGATAAATCCATGGACAAATTAAATAATTAATTTTAAGCCAATCGATCAGTTTATGTACTCTTGACAGTTCTGTTACAGTAGAGGCAGATGAGTCATTGTAAATGTCGTTAGCGTCGACAAAATAACCAGAATCTGTTTGTGCAAAAACTGGGGCTGTGTTTTGAAGAGGAGAACTTCCTGCAGACTCCCTTGGTGGTTCATAATAAATTGACATCAGTTTGTGTGAATTTGCAAGAAAGTGCTCATTATTATCATTATTAGTTGTAGAAATAGTTGTCAGTGGAACTAATGAAAGCTCATTTTCCACCCTCCCCAAGTTCGGAGACATTGCTGTTGAAGGCTTGTAGGAGAACATCCTGGTCTGTAGTGGGAGGGATTCGGGCACTACCCAGGAGTCCTCTAGGTCTGCTGTGCAGGATTGGCCACATGGTGTAACTTGACATTGTTGATGGAGACAAAGTGATTTTCTTTAGAGCCAGGCGGTAGGTGTTACTGGTACGTCCCTAATTCTAGAGCATTGGCAGATGCGTTGTCATCATGGAACTGTTGTAAGTCCTGCAAGACAGTGACACGTTCATTTATGTCAAAGGGTGTATCTGCCGCCTCCATGCCAGGACCATCAAGATCTGGAACATAAATTTGAGTTCCAAAGAGGCATTTGTATGATGTACGCCCCCCAGGGACTTTCTGGGCAGATTAAGTGCTCTCTGGACTCCATATAGGTGTGTAAGCCAACTACAACCCGTGCCTAATACTATAGCTCTTAAGGATTGCTTTAAATCTCGGTTTCGTGGCTCAATTACACTATTTCCCTCAGGATGAAATGGAGACGAGCAATGCAGTTGGACCTCTAACAAAGCCATGGTGTCCCTGTAAGCCCTTGAGGCAAAACCAGGTCCCTGTTCTGAGTGGAATGCCGCAACAATTTATGTGCCGATAAAGGCTTGCAAATCTTTAATAACAGTTCGAGCGTCAGCCGAGGGTTGTGGCCAAATCCACAGAAATCTGGAGCATGTGTCAACAGCGACTAGAATGTACTTGTATGCACTATCTGTGGTCAGTGGACCACGATGGTCCAAGTACACACGTTGTAAAGGTTTGTTGGAAATTAAGAGGGCTGTCTGCGGTAGGCGTTTCACAGTAGACCCTTTTACTTGCTGGCAGATGTCACAACAAAGGACATGCTGCTTGGTCTGTTTATAGGAACCTGGCCACCAATAGCGTGATTGTAATAATTAAATTGTAACCGCCACACCAGCAGAAGCAGCTCCCTCATGCGCTGCTTTTATTAGTTCAGGACTTAAGTCTTTATTGGGAATTACTTGAACTCCCACACCTGTATTGTTACTTGTGCATCAATAATGCCAGCCATCCGGTAGGAATATATAGGAGGATAAGCTTTAGAAAAGGTGTGCCGTCAGCCGAAGCTTTCATGGCTGCCAGTGTTTCCTCATCCACTTTTAGTTAGAACAAGTTACTGTAGCAACAGAAGCCAGGGCTACTGCTGATTTGGCTGCTTCATCAGCCAGAGTGTTGCCTTCAACGTATATTCCAACACGCTGATGTCCTAGTTTATGTACGATGTGGACATTAGGTAGCGTTTCTCTCAGCTTCGCTACTCCCCCCACAGAAGTCTGTGTTTAACGGTGTTACCTTTTGAATCTCTGAACCCGTTTTGGCACCAGTAATGCAGATATTCATTGAAGGACTGGACACAATAGTACGAATCATAGACAGTGTCATCTGCCCCTCATCCAAATGTTCCAGTGCCATCACCAGAGCCTTAAGCTCTGCAAGTTGTGCAGTAGAGTCTGTGTGTAAGTATTTTGTGGCTAGAACTTGCCATCCTTCATGTGACCACGCACAACTGCGCAAGCAGCGGAGTATTGATGTTTGGTTCCTATTGCTGGTTGTGCTGAACCATTAGTGTACAAGATTGTATGATATTGCTCAATAGGCAATGTATTTGCTCAAACTGGGTATTCAAGTTCATATTGTAAGAATTCTTGGGTCTGTAATTTAGAGTCAAAAACATAATCAACACCAGTGGCTGTCAGAGACATTGCCCATTGGATCCAACGTGGATGTAATGCTTTAGCGTTTAGAACGCTTGCTTTGGTAACAGCCTCATGGGCTGGAATCGGGGATACGACAATAATGCACTTCCCCTGAGCAAGAGGTTTCTCTTTCAGGACGGCCATCTGGACAGCAGTGAAGAGTTTTTCAGTGGGAGTAAAGCGTTATTCAGCTGTGGAGTATGTGTGATTTGATTGCAATTGGGACGGTATCACCCTCATTGAATGTCATATAGGTGAAACCAATGGCACCAGCAATTACTCTGATGACCAGATGTTTTTTATTGTCCCTTGTATGCAAGTGTTTTGCCTCAAGCAAGTTTTTTTGCAAAGCTTTTAGAATGCATGTATGTTCGACTGTCCAGAATTTGCTAGTAAAATCTGGACGTATTAAGTCGCACAATGGTTTAATGCGTTGTGCATAATCTGGAATATATGTTCTGCCAAAGTTTTAAAAGCCCAACACTGACTAGAGCTTTTTTATTGTGTTTGGATGTTGTAGTTGCGCCCATTTGTCTTAAAATTGGGGCACCAGGCTCCTGCCTTCATCCGACAGTTCGTATCTTTAAAACAGGACACTAAGGAAGGCTATTTTTGTTTTTGTTTACATTGAATCTGTAGCCGATTTCGGCAAATTCTACAACAATGCAGGCTACCCGTCTTAAACATTGCATGAGGTTGTTGTCTGTGAGATAAATGGCATCCACATATGACCGCCTCAGGGTCGATGCCGTGTAGAATAGATGTTCCACAAGCTGAGTGCAGTCCTGGGCTGTTATTGTACCCATGTGGGAGTCGGCAGAGTTTTTTTCTGTGAGCCAAGGCCTCTAAAACTTGTTAAGTCCCTACTTTCAGGTGCTATGTTTTGGCAGAAAAATCAGTTGGATATATCCAGGGTCGTCTTATATTTTTTGCACACTATATTGTTCATGAGTGCTGTGTACATTTTGTATGGCAAATGTTTTTGTGTGACTGTTTAAATGTCTGTAGTCCAAGACTATTGTATATGAGTGGTCGGGTTTGACGACCGGACATAGTGGATTATTGATTGATGAATTTGAGGGTTCAAGTACACCCTGGTATGCTAATTGGTTGAAGATTTCCCTCACAGGTGCACTTGCATCATATTTTATTGGGTATTGAGGTTGGGGGTTGGAATTTTATTGGTATTATGTGGTAGGAGAAATCTTTTCCCCATCCTACGTGATTGTGATATAAAGCAGGTGCCTGTGCCACTGCCCAATCAATGGCATCCATATCAACAAGCTTTCTGGAAACAAGGGGTGAGAAGGATTTTTCAATCACATCCTCTCAATAAGGGAGATTGCAGATGTATTCTGGTGGGCAGTCTTTTTCAGCCAGCAAGATATCATAAATAGAAACGACACGGTCCTAAAAGATGGCGTCTATCCTACGTTCAATGTCTCCTTCTTACTGAATAGTTACTCTGTACACTCTATTGGGTGTAGAGACACTCATGCCCGCAGTCTCAACTTGAAAGAAGTCATCAGTTGCTTTCACCTCCAGATGCTCTTGAAGATCCTGGCAAACTGTTGTGACATCTGCTGCACTGTCGAGCAGTGCCAGTGCCCACTTCCTGTTCTTCAGTAAAGCCCTCTTCTTGAGTGGCGTGTCGGATTGTACCTGCTACCACTTTTTTCTTTTTAAATTGGGTTTTTTGTTGGGGATGTTTCTCTTATTTTTTAACTGAAACTTCAGGCGAGCGTTTCGAGTCGTTTCACGTACTCGGTTTGCTGCTCCGACTGCCCATCTCTCTCACTGCATTTGTTTCCGGCTAATCCTGAAAGGAGCGAGATTGGCGTGAAGCAATATATTGATATCTGTCAGGCGTTTTTATATTATCCCTGTTTCTAAGGTTATACCTATTTTGTGGGGTCTCCGTGTGTGGAGATTCTCCCCTTTCTTTTTTTGGTGTTTGCTGTTTTTTATCCTGATGTTTTTTGGAACTTTCAGGCGCTTGCTTGGTAGTACCTTTATTAGATCTGCCTTGAAATTGTGGTTTCATTTGGGCTGGCCTCCAGACTATCTAGACCAATACTAGAATACATCTCTGCGATAATCTTTGGTAGCTCACGTTCTTGATCCTGTACAGGAACGTCCTGTAGCCGCATGCGCGCTGCTAGTGTAACTGCTTCCCCTTTAAGGTTACTTAATATGATTAAGGATACTGTGGCAAAACTGCCCATTATTTGATCCCCAAATCCAGCCCCGTATTCATCTTAAATTTGTTTAAACACCTCTGGAACATTGGTAAGTGTTGGAGTACCACGTGTCGTAGTATAGAGGGTGGCAAATACCGTGCCCCATGCAGTTATCAACTGTGAGAACCATCACGAAAATGGCAAGCACATAGTGAGAATTCTATGTTTATCCTGAGGTCCTGTACGGGGAAAAACTGCTTCTAGCGCATTTATGTTTTGAGCTAACCAAAACGGAATTCCCTCCCGCTTGGTGGGTACCTTCCCATGATTGAATCTGCAGTTGCACGGTTAATGCCTAGTGTGAATGCATGTTGTTGCACTGGGGCAGCACATGCTGGGTTAGTATTTAATGTTTGCATAACACACTGTACTAATAGTCTGTATTTCATTGTGAGCTCTATATATAGACGGCAAACCTCAGCTACCGCTAAGGTTGCTGCATCAGGGTATGGTGTATATGTGGCCAATAAAGTCCAGGTTGGGCCATTGTTGCTCAGAGGACATAACCTAACATGTAATACTGTATTTGGTTGGGCACCATCAAGCCAGTTATTATGGTCTTGATAAGATTAAGGGATTTCTAAATATGCAGAAGCTCTATATTGTGTAGATATCTTTGCAGGTGTGTAGTGGTGAAATGTATTTGTGTTCCCATCTACTGCTGGAAAAGTGACCCGATTAAAATACTTCTCTTCTATAGCCTGGATGAGCCTCAACAACAAATGTAACTGGGCCCACCTAGGCCGTAAGGCAATAGGACATTAGCCAATAAATGTGCAGTGAGGGATGGTCGCATATTTACTGAAATCGCTACCCGTTGTGGGTTCGCCATTTTTACAGTAGATGTATGTTCAGAGATAAGGACACATAGTGGGGATTGGTCCTTTTAAGGTTCAAGCTTGAACAACCTCCAGCTCACGAAAGGCACTACCTATTTAGCTGAGGAGGCAATCCTCAATACCACGGACGTCTCCGTATATAGTATTGAGATGTCTTTAGCCTTAAATGAGACAGAGATACTCAGGAGGATCCGATTATTAGTGCCTGACCAAACGTTGGTGGCGCCATGTCACGTAGGTTCTCATTCTGCTAACGAGGCTACTGGATTTGGGAGACATGATCACTTAGTTGATGGGTACTAAGTATGATTCGACACTATATGGTGCCTGTCGGCCTAATCCAGGTTCCCTGGCTAACTAGCAGCCCCTCATCTCTAACAGAGATGATTGTGGTAACCGGGCACATGACAAGGAAGACTCCTCAGAGGAATCGTAGTCGATCAGATCCCATCACTTTCTCTCAGTTACTGAAAGACTCATATAGGCAAAGACAACAGAGGCAGAATATAGTTCAATAAGGATTTATTGAAGTAACTGCATCGTATGTAAAATGGCACATATTGCAATAACTAGGATGATAAAACACAAAAAAACAAGAAGGTGACTAACGGGGTAAAACACAAGAACAGTCCTATCATACTGTCACTAAGAGTGTTATGTATATATTTCTCCTACCTACACTATGTTTGAGCACAGTGAAATAAGCCTATTCTGCCCTTTGGGTTTCTCCCTGGGGGTACATCATCCCTCATACTTGGAGGAAGAAACCTGTAATCTAGAGAGATACCGTCCCCGTGTGGTTCAGGGGTCCTGCCGTCTAAGCAAGTAGCCAGCGAAGCAATCCGCATACAGTTGTGGTCATCTGGCTGGAATCTCCCTCTAACGTGTCTAGTACAAAGGGGTGTTTTTATAATAAAACAACTGACATTTTAATAAATGGTCCCCAGGTATTTGTGTACACAGCCTACCACGTTTGTTGGCAACCCTATGTGACTGTAGCCTTGAAGAAAGCACAGGGTGAAATAAATGTCCAGCTAAGAGCAGTATTCTTTCCTAGGCGAAAGTGCAAAAAGATAAGGAAAATAAAACAGCACCGCAAATGTGGCTTATTGCTAGGAAAATAAAGCAATGCTGAATAAAATGTAACTGAATTAAATTACACAGCGGCAGGCCTCGTTAGCTAAAATAATGTGTCTAAGACATGGCTAAAATAGCTCTATAGTACTAGGTGAGGGGTCCTTGAGGGTGGCACAATACATACTGCAGCCCTTGGGGGCCCTTTTTGATACCCATGCCCTAGGTACTAGGGGTACCATTTACTATGGGCTTACAGGAATGCCAATAGTATCGCCAATTGGGGAACAATTGCACAGTTTTAGGGAAAGAGGTCTGGCACTGGGGACCTGGTTATCAAGAACGCAGTGCACTTTCAGTCAAAATTGCATCCACTACCAGGCAAAAAGTGGGGGTGACAATGTAAAAAAGGGTCACTTTCCTACAGTTTCCAGGGGAGAAGAAAGCTCAACATATCCCTCGTTAAATTAGGTTTGAATATATAGCAATAAAGATACATAGATAGAGCTAGATATAGATAGATGGATATAGATAGATTTATAAAGAGAAAGATAGAGATGTAGATTTAGCTATATTTATATCCTTACAAAATAAATTTGATCACAGGCCTTTTACCTAGCACTTCTGTTAGCGTTCCATGGTTACGAAATCTGTCCTCTCTAGAACTTCAATGCTATTAATGTAATGGCTACCAGGCCTTTTGAACCCACAGCTGCTAGCAATATTAAACTAATAACATGGCAGACTATTTTAGTGGTTGTTACTGGAGCCCGCAGGTTAATATATTGCCAGACCCTTTTAGCTTAGGAGCCATGTGTAGTATGTATAGAAGATAGGTGGCTTTCCCTCATCCAGCAGTTTTTCTTCCAACGCTTTTTCAGTGATTGCTTGTCTGAAGTGTGTAAAAGGGTCCAAAACAGTTGGTCTGATGGGGTTTTGTAGGAAAGTAGCCTCTTTCTAGCTTAGTTACCCACACTTTTTGCCTGTTTGTCAGTGTGTTTGACTGTGTTCACTGGGATTCTGCTAACCAGGACCGCAGTGACTGTGCTCTCTCCTTTAAATTTGGTTGCTGGTAAAATTTTCCTCCCACAATTGGCATACTGGTCCCCCCCCCCAATGTAAGTCCCTAGTATATGGACCCTAGGTACCCAGGGCATTGGGATTCCAGGGGATCCCTATGGGCTGCAGCCACTCATGGGAAGCCATTCAAAGGGTTCTGCAGGACTGCCCTTGCAGCCTGTGTGAAACGGGTGTATGCACCCGTTTTTACTACAGGTCACTACACCAGGTCACTGTAAGTCACCCTTATGGTAGGCCCTCTCATCCCAGAGGGCAGAGTGCAGGTACCATTGTGTGAGGGCACCCCTGCACTAGTAGAGGTGTCCCACAAACTCCAGGTCCATTTTCCTGGACTTTGTGAGTGCGGGGATGCCATTTTACGCATGTACTGAACATAGGTCACCACCTATGTCCAGCTACATAATGGTAACTCCAAACCTGGACATGTTTTGTATCAAACATGTCGGAATCATACCTCAGTACTGTTGCAAGTATTGGAAGTATGATTCCATGCACTCTGGGGGCTCCTTAGAGGACCCCCTGCATTGCTACCACCAGTCTTACTGGGTTTTCCCGGCAGCCCAGCTGCTGCCACCCCTCAGACAGGTGACAATCCCCTGTCTATCACCACCCCAAGGGTGGTGCCCAGAGCTCCTCCAGAGGGTCCCTGGGTTCTGCCATCTTGTTTCCAAGGTTGGCAGGGAACTCTGGGAGCAGCTGAGTGGCCAGTCCAGGCAGGCGACGTCAGAGCCCCCCCCCTCCTGCAGGTGCTTACCTGGTTAGGTGACCAATCCCCCTTTCAGGGCTATTTAGGGTCTCTCTATTGGGTGGGTCCTCAGTTGGCGTGCACGATTCCAGCAGGACTCCTCTGCAACCTTCACTTCAACTTCTGTCCACTGGAACAGCGACTGGAACCTCTAGGAACCGAAAAAGCTGCAGATACACTAGGAAGACTCTTCTGCAACATTGTATCCACGACTCCTGCCAGCTTTGCAACATTTCCCCGGCCGTGCATTCTCAGAAGACTGCAACTTTCCAATCTGCATAAGAAGAAGAAGGAATCTCCCTTGGAGTGAAGGAGTCACTTGCCTGCAACCACAGGCACCTACAATAAGCGACACGCACTGCTTGGATCCCCTCTCCTACTGAGCTGCGTGGATCCTGCTTCACGGGCGGTGGTCTGGAGTAGTCCTGGAGTAGTCCTCTTTGTCTTCTTTGCCAGTTATCCGCGCAGGACAGTACCCCCGTGCACCGCGTCTCTTGCAGCTGCCAAGGGTTGTTGCCATCTCCTCCAGCCACCAGCACTCCATTCTGCAAAGCACAGCCTCCTGCGTGGTTCTCCTGCGGTGTGGAATCCTATTTTGTAGTGCTGCATGGGCTTCTTCTGCAACTCCTGTGTTCCCGTTCTGTGGGACTGCAGTGGGCGCTGCCTCTGCTCCTGTGGACTTTCTGCCACGCCGAGGGTCCCCTGTGACTCCCCCTCCTGGGTTGAGTCCTCCTGGACCTTGCTGGTCCCCGGCAGCAACTCTTTTCCACTAATTGTGAGTTTGCCTTTGCCAAGGCTTGTTGGTGAAATTCCTGCACCGACACCCATCTGCAACCTTCCTTTCAGCGTGGGACTTCATCTGCATCCATTAGGAACTCTTCACCGGCTCCAGGACTGCCTGTGCTGACCTGTTCTTCATCACTGTCGACCAACTCCTGCATCCACAGCTGGCTGGGTAGTACCTCTTGCTTCTCCTGTAATCCACTGTGACTCTTGGACTTGGGTCCCTCTCCACAAGTCTTCTTTCTTCAGGAATCCACTGCTGGCTCTCTTGTAGTCTTCTCTGGGTGTCTTCTTTTTCTTCTTTTCCTCCTTTTGGGTGGTTTGGGTAAAAATCCAGTGTTTTACTCCCCTCAACACATTTTACTTACCTAGGTGGGGGTACCTTGTTCTCATTCAATGTTTTTAGTACATGGTTTGTGCTCCCCCTAGAGTCACTATTGGTTATTGCTATTTGCACTGTCTTCTAACCTTTTCTATGCCTATTTCTGATTGCTAGTGTATATATTTAGTGTGTTACCTCCTAAGAGTGGGTTACCGGTCTAGTATTTTGTAGTGATTTGTTACAAAAATAAAGTACCTTTAGTTTTGTACAACTGAGTGTTTTCTTTCATGTGTGTAAGTGCTGTGTGACTGTAGTGGTATTGCATAAGCTTTGCATATCTCCTAGATGAGCCTTGACTGCTCATCCACAGCGACCTCTAGAGAGCCTGGCCTCTAGACACTGCCTACAGTTCACTAAAAGGGGATACCTGGACCTAGTATAAGGTGTAAGTACCTTGAGGTACCCACCACACACCAGGCCAGCTTCCTACAGGGTATGTTTTTTTATTCTGACTCTTAAAAGGCTCTATGATTGTACCCCCGCCCCCAATTGAACCTCAAAAACTGTACATCAGTTACAGGTTGCTGACATTCTTCACAAAGAAAGTGTTTGAAGCGTTCACTGGGTTCTGGATTATGTCCTGCACTAACCAGTGTAGTGTAATACGAAGTGTTACGTCATCCAGGAAGTTATTCCGTATTTACCCTAAACCAGGACCAGTGCAGCTGTAGTGGTTTTGAAGAGACTAGCCAGAATAGATAATGAACTACACTGCCACAGGTTACACTCCCCACACTTTCTGTAAACACTACATTATTGCTATTAATTCCAGGGTTCATTTCTAGTTCAGACACATCATTCTGCAGAAAATCTTTTGTCAGTTAATTTATAGGCATCTTGATGCTATCTCTCTACTTTGTATAATGCTCTGGAATCTTCCAGTGGGTAGGACTTTTAGGACTGGGATGTAAGAGTAAGTACATGTTATTAACCCTTGTAAAAAAAAAAATTTTTTTATATGACAGCAGCTTGAACTTCTCTACTTTGTCACATCCATAAGGTTTTCATTTGTTTAGAGAAAAGAGCATGTCTGAAAGACACTGCATGGAAGATGGTCTTGGTTGCGAGAACGTTTCTCAAATTGTTTAAAAAAAATGTTACTGAATGCAAGATATAGCAAAGCACATTATTTTTGCATTATGCATGCTTACCACATAGCAGATGTTGAGAAGGACCCAAAAGATCTTCAGGAAGAAGGAGGAAAGGAAGGCCCTGACAGAGAAGGGGAGAGGAAGAACAAAGTGGAACGCGACATTGGCGAAGGGAATCTTTCCACAGCTGCTGCTGCAGCACTGGCTGCTGCTGCAGTGAAAGCAAAGGTAATGGGACATGCCAAATGGGAAGGTGGTGCTAAGAAGGGGGGCTTGGCTGTATCTAGGGATGGTATCTTGGGGGAGGGGTTTCTAGTTCCTGACACTGCTAGCATACGCGCTCCCTCTGCAGATAGTGGAGGTGCCCTGCTCTTACCCTTTATCCTGCTTTGTCATTGCTCTCCAGCACCTCGCTGCAGTGGAGGAGCGCAAGATCAAGTCACTGGTCGCCTTGCTTGTTGAGACACAGATGAAGAAGCTGGAGATAAAGCTGAGGCACTTTGAAGAGCTAGAGACCATCATGGATCGCGAACGTGAAGCGGTGAGGAGACTGGAGCGGGTATTGATGGGGCAGCATGGGAGAAGAATATAATAGCTGTTTAGGAGAGAGGAGGGAGGCAACTGGATCAAGGAGTGGAGCAATTAGACTACAGTTTCTAGGGAAATACATGATGAGGTAGTAGGCCATATAGAGGGGCCTGTGAATCTGTAAAGGCTGAAGTAGGGGATGTTGATACATGAGCAGAGAGCAGGTGATTGTGAGGTTGGATGCACAAGGGAGAGTGGTAGTGAGGCTACTGAGGCAGGAGAACTGTGAATACTAAAGGACCAACGAGCAGTAATGAAGCTGTAGTAAATGAAGGAAAGTGGAGTGAGGATTTAAGGGCCAAGGGAGGACGATAGTATTGAGTGCATGTGATTGGAACTGTTAGCTATGGGAGTGGGAGAAGTGAGGCTTACATATTCTGAGTTAGTGGAAGAGAAGGCACCAGGGGTTTAAAGTGGGAATCATTGGGGTGGTGGACTGAAAGAAAAGGACTTTGAGGAGAAGAAGGAGAAGGATGTATAAGGTGTACAATGACAGTTAAGACATTATTAGAGAGGTTTGGAGGATGGTAAAGGAGAACTGGGAGATATTGCGTGCAGAAAAGGAGTAGCAGTGGGTCCTGTGGCAGGCACATATCGGCCACGGACCCTCATTCTATTTGTAGAACACAGCGACTTCGAGGAGTGTGACTCCTACCGTAGCCTTCATCCTATGAGGCGTTGCAAGAGCAGCGTATGAGGATTCTGGCAGAGGCCCTGCGTCGTCAGTCTCGTTCAAGGTCCTGTGGATCATGAGTCCGTTTCAGGAGCCTTTGCTGCAAGCGTACACCACCTTCTACTTTTAGAGCAAAGACTTTAAAACGCCAGAGGTCGAAGTCGTGGCATCCTCTGTTATCAAGTAAGTCCTGCATTCCTGACACCCCTTCCCGGCCTTCGGCTGAGGAATCGGGGCTTGAGTCTACTCCGAGCCTCCCTGTTTTCTCTGGAGTTGGGAGTGACTCCAGCCCAGACATGGGATTATTATGATTCCACCGTGACATCTTTGTGGCCCTACCTCCCTTTGGTGTGCTTTCTAGCCCCAAGTAAGTGAGAGGTGTACTACCGGACTTCACGCCGCCGGTTTCACCCTTGGTATCAGGTAGACCCTCTGCATCCATCCTCAGATCCATACCAACTCCAAAGCACATCCCTTCGGTGTTCCCACCTGCGATGCCAGAGTTCAATCAGCCAGTGTCGGCACCGCTGGTCGATGCCGAACCGATTACCCTCTCTGATGCCGAGCCTGCGATGCAGTGACAGTGGCAGCGTCAGATGCTGCACAAGTGATGCCCTCCGGCTCCCACCCCCACCACCACCCCACCCCCCACACCACCACCACCACTCCCCACCTCCACCACCACCACCACCCCCCAACAACAACCATTCACATCTGCGCAATCCCTGCCTGTATTTCCTCTGGGGGGACAGGCTTTTGGAGGTGACTGAGTGAGGTTGTGATTCAGCAACCCTTGGATGAAGCTAAACAGCCTCCTCTAGAGAACAGTTGCCTAGCAGAGCTGAGTGAGGCTTGTGGCCTTAAGTCCTCACTTGAGTCTGACCTCATTGGACCCCCTCGCTCTCAAGCCTCCCCTGAGCCTTGCTATAGAGGCAAGCTCCTCTTTTGCTGGGATGCTGAAAAGTGCAGCTGTGGGCCTAGGTTTGTAGTTTCCCTCTGCGGAGGTGTCCACTGATCCTTTGGTTACAGTGCTTCACCAGGCCCAATTGGGAATAGAGCCTGTGCTTCCATATAGTGAAACACTCCATGATCTTTTATTAGGGGCCTGGGCTAAGCCCGCTACAGTAGCCCCTGTGGACAGATCCATAGCACATAGACGCAAGCCCGCCCCGGGGGACCCAGCTTGTCTTTCCCAGAACCCGACTCAGAGAAGTTTTGTGGAGCAGGCAGCTATAGCCTCTTCTGACCTCAGCATCCTCCCTAGCATACCTTCGGACAGAGAAACTTGTGGACAAAATATTTTCTCCTCAACAAGCACCGCCCTGCGGTCAATAAACACTTCTTGTATTCTGGGCTATCATTTCCATGCATTGTGGGATACTGTGGCGCGCCTGCTACCTTTTCTTCCGCAGGAGACCCGGAATGAACTCGCCCAGTCACTCCAGGATGGGTGAGAGGAAGCTAGGTTTGTCATAAAGTGTGGTATGGATACCTCAGACTCAGTTGGCTGAGCCATTGCTCACACTATAGCTCTGCGCCGTCATGCCTGGCTATACCTCTCTCGTTTTTCTGTAGCTGTCCGATCCACATTGGAAGATATTCCCTTCGATGGCACTCAACTGGTTGGCACTCATGCCGATTCTGCATTGCAACACTTTAGGGACAGTCGGAGTGGCAAAGATTCGTAAATATGTCTATTTTTATGTTTACTGATCGACACATCCCAGAGTGGAGTCCTGTACTTCTGTCGAGCCCTTTTTAGGGTCGAGCCTGCAAGTGCATACACTAGCGCATGCGTCTCACTTGTGAGACTGTTGCGTACAGTAGAGGGCTTGGAGCCCACCTGTCGCTCACCACTTGTTGACTTGCATGGTTCTCTTCTTTACAGCCACGTAATTTGTCCACTTCAGGCCTGGAATCCCTTCCGTTCCTCTCTGTAGCACAAGGTCCAAGCACTGATTGATTCAGCTTAATTAGTGCACGCCTGCCTCTCAACATTATCAAAGTACTATTTTGTTCATTTTAACTCCTAGTATTTTGCAAACAGAAGGCTTGTGACTTGGCAAAAAAGCCCCCAGTATGACAAATAAAGTTGCAAAGTTTTCTTTTTTATAGCTCACTTTCTTTTATTTTGCCAAGTCATCTTTTCTCACTTTCTACTCATGTTTTGTTTTATTTTTGCTCGTGGGCACTCTTCACAAAAGATTATCTTGTTCGAAATATTGCAATGTGATGTTGTTTCTTTATTATGTGTAAGTTATGAAATGATGCTTTAACACATAACCGTGCAGTACACCCAAATCCACTGCACTCCAATCTGCCCCACACCAATTCACCCCACTTTACCTCAAACCAATCCACCCCACTTACGTCCAAACCACTCACCCCAATCCAGTCCAACCCAGCCCACTCCAATCCTCCCATCTCACTCCAATCTGACCTACCCCACTCCAATTCGCCCCACTCTAATTCAAAACAATCTGTACCACTCCAAAATAATCTGCCACTCCAATCAATACAATATGCCCCACTCCCATCTGCCCTGCTCCAACCTGCCTGGCTTCAATACAAAACAGTCTGCCCCACTCCAATCCAAAAAATATGCCCCAGTCCAAAAAACTGTCTGCACCAGTGCTATCTGCTGCACTCCAGTCCAAAAAATCTGCCCCACTCCCGTCTGCCCCACTGCAATCCAAAACAATCTGCCAGCTGCTTTCAAAAACAGTCTACCCCACTCCAGTCCACCTCACTCCAGCTTGCCCACTTTAATCCATAGCCATCTATCCCACTCAGTCTGCCCCAATCCTATCTGACTCACTCCATTCCAAAACAATCTGTCCCACTCGAATCCACCCCACTCCAATCTCCCCCTGTTCAAAGCAATATACCCCACTACAATCCGCCCCACTCCAGTCTGCCCCCACTACACTCCAAAACAATCTGTTCCACTCCAATCTGCCCCACTCCAATCCGAATCAATAAGCCCCACTCCAGTCCAATCCACCTCACCCCAATCCATTTTGCCTCACTCCATTCCACCGCACTCCATCCCAGTTCACCCCACTCAAGTCCACCCCAGTCCCATCCAATCCACCCCACATCACTCAGTACGTCCCACTCTAATCCTCCCTATTACAATCTGCCCCGCTCTAGTCTTCCCACTCCAATCCAAATTAATCTGTCCCACTCCAATCTACCTCATTCCAGTCCAAAACAATGTGCCCCATTCCAATCCAAAACAGTCTGGCCTGCTCCAATCCAAAACAACCTGCCCCACTCCAGTCCAAAACAATGTGTCCCACCTCAATCCAAATCAACCTTCCTCACTCCAATCCATTTCAATCTGCTCCACGCCAAACTGCCCCACTTTAATTCAAAACGACCTGCCCCACTCCAACCTGCACCACTCCACCATAACCCACTCCAGTCCCAAACAACCAACTCAACCCCAAACTGTCTTCCCCGTTCCAAACCAATCCACCTAAACCCACCCCAAACCGATTCACCTCACTCAAACTCAATACACCCCACTCAAATCTATCACAATCCACCCCACTCCAATCTATCACAATCCACCCCACACCAATCCAGTCGTCCACCCCACACCAATCCAGTCGTCCACCCCACACCAATCCAGTCGTCCACCCCACACCAATCCAGTCGTCCACCCCACACCAATCCAGTCGTCCACCCCACACCAATCCAGTCGTCCACCCCACACCAATCCAGTCGTCCACCCCACACCAATCCAGTCTAGCCAAGTGCAATCTACCCCACTCCGTTCCAGTCTAGCCAAGTGCAATCTACCCCACTCCGTTCCAGTCTAGCCAAGTGCAATCTACCCCTCTCCGTTCCAGTCTAGCCAAGTGCAATCTACCCCTCTCCGTTCCACTCTAGCCAAGTGCAATCTACCCCACTCCGTTCCACTCTAGCCAAGTGCAATCTACCCCACTCCATTCCACTCTAGCCAAGTGCAATCTACCCCACTCCATTCCACTCTAGCCAAGTGCAATCTACCCCACTCCATTCCACTCTAGCCAAGTGCAATCTACCCCACTCCATTCCACTCTAGCCAAGTGCAATCAACCCTTCTCCAATCCAAAACACCTCATCCCAGTCCACTACAGCCCAATCCACCCTACTCCAGTCCAATCCAGCCCACTCCAGTCCACCCCAGCCCAGTCCCGTCTATCCCACTCCAGTCCATTCCAAACCATCACACCCCACCCCCCTCCAACCATCCTATTCCAATCCAACCCACCCTGCTCTGGTTCATCCCACTCCAGCCAACTCACTGCAATCCAAACTAACCACACCACCCCAGTCCATCCCACTCCAGTACAATCCACCCTACTAATGTAAAATCCACCCTACTCTAATTCATCCTACTCCAGTCCAATCCACCCTCTCCAAACCACCTTAATCCATCCCACTGCAACCCAGTCCGCCCCTCTCCAACCAGTCCACGCCACACCAACCCAATCCACTCCACACCAGTGCAACCTACCCCACTCAGTACAGTCCACTCCACCCCACTTCAGTCCACCCCAACCCAGTCCACCTCACTCCAATCTACCCCAACCCAGTCCACCCCATCCCTATCCAGTCCACCACATAGTCCAATCCACCCCACTCAATCCAATCCATCCCACTCAATCCAATCCATCCCACTCATTCCAATCCATCCCACTCATTCCAATCTACCTCACTCCAATCCACTCCACACCTTCAGTCCGATCCATCCCACTCCAGTCCACCCCACTCTAGTCCAATCCACCTCACCTCAGTCCACCCCACCCCAGTCCAATCCGCCCCACCCCAGTCCAATCCGCCTGCCCAGTCCAATCTGCCCCAATCCAGTCCAGTCCACCCACCCACCCATTTCAGTACAATCCACCCCACTGTACCCTATTCTAATCCATCCCACTTTAGTCCACCACACTCCGAACCAGCTGGCCGACCCCGCTCCAATCCGGTCCACCCCACCCCAGTTCAGCGCACCCCACACCAATCCATCCACCCCACCTCAATGCAATCCTCCCCACTCCAATCCTCCCCACTCACTGCAGTCCACCAAAGACTACTCTAATCCATCCCCTCTATCCAAATTCAATCCACTCCAATCCATCCATACTGCCCCACTCCGATCCATCAAGCTCACCCCACTCCGATCCATCAAGCTCACCCCACTCCGATCCATCAAGCTCGCCCCATTCCAATCCATACAGCTCACCCCACTCCAATCCAGCCCACCCCACTTCAGTCCAGTCCATCCACACCACTCCTATCCACCCCACTCCAATCCTATCCACCAAACCCCACCCCAGACCACCCCACTTCAAACCAGTGAATCTAATCTACCCCACTCCAGTCTGTCCCACTCTGACCCACTGAATCCAATACACCCCACCCAGTCCAATCCACTCCACTCCCTCCAATCCCACATTAATCAACCCCAATCCACCCCACTCTACTCAAATACAATTCATCCCGCTCTTCTCAAGTCCAATCCATCCCACCACCTTAATCCACTCCAACCCACTTCACCCTATTCCACCCAACTCCACTGTGACACACACTGCTACAGAACCACTGAACTTTACTCCCGTATACTCAGCTCAGTGGCAGTCCTACTCCTTCTACTGAACTTTACAACATTTCAACAAATCCACTCAATGACACTGTACTCTCCCACTGCACTCTGACACTCCATGCCACAAACGTTTAGCTAAGAGAATCTGCTCTATTTCTAGCCCGTTTTTTTCTAGTCAATTGCTTTTGTTCAATTGCAGGTTCAGTCGCTTTTGCATTAGAATCTGCTACACACTGACCAAGAGTCAACTCCATGAGGGTTTGTGTGCTCACTGTACCAGAGTTAGATCCATGACCACTGTACTAGAATGCAGCGTTTCGGTGCTGGATATATACCTAGCAGCAACGTGGGTTTACCTGCACACGTTCAACTTACATTACTGTCTGAACAGTCAGGTCCATTGTGACAGGCATTTTGCCCATTCAGCCCTGCTGGACTTCCTTGTCTGAAATTAGTTCGCAGACCCTCCTCTGGGTATGGTATTGCTTTGGTATATAATGCTTAGGTAAGGAATCTGCGGCTAGATGTCTCTGTCAGATGAAAAAGTTACTTACCTTTGGTAACGCCTTATATGGCAGAGACACGATCTAGCCACAGATTCCTTATTAACTCACCATCCTCCCCACTCTGCGGACTGATTCTAAGGGTAGGGACTCCCCTTAACGGGGGAAGCTCTGTGAAATGATCTTTCTTTTTATCTCAAAGATCCCTATCTTAGCATTAACATTCATTAGAAGTTCATATTGCTTAAAATAGATGTCTCTTTTTTGGCACGCTGTTTCTATGAGTGGCTCCGCGCTTTGGCGCAGAAAACAGTCACGGAAGAAACTGACATCAGCGCACTGAGGAGGGGATTATATGGCCCCCGTCAATGTCACATCTGGTGGACAACGTCACTACGAAGTCGCATGACGCCCTCTTCTGACGCTCAGAGGTACTGTTAGGGAAACAATTCTGGATCCAGTCTGGCGCCTGGAGTGAATTCTAAGGTAAGGAATCTGCAGCTAGATCCTTTGTCTACCAGATAAGGCGTTACTGAAGGCAAGTAACTTGTTCATTAACATTGTGACTTTAAAGGCCCACAGCCCTCCAGTATCCCATCATGTTCACTCAGTGGCAGTTGCCTTCGTTTTTTTTCACAGAGGCGTCATAGAATACTAATATAGAGCAATGTTAACGGGGGAGGGTGGGTTGTTTGTGATTTTAATGGATATTTCCCTGAATGAGAACTAGGGATTACTGTTAAGCAACCATTCATTCTCCTTTATGTGATTTCCATTCATAATCATACGCACTGAATAGAATTGAAAGCCTATTCATAATAAAAGCGATGGAATGAAAAAATAAATCATTGAAAACTACATTGAGATTCCTCAGGAAGGCTTGTTCTGCTTCCGCATCTGTTCTAGAATCTGTAAGTATGTGTTTTTTTTTTTTTTTTTTACAAGGCCAATTGGGATCAAAGTCCCGGTGTTTATAAACAGTTATACATCAAGAATAAGAAAAACGTATAAAACAATAAGATATTATCGTTTGTACTTCGAAAAACATGAGGTACTGTTCGATTCCAACATATGATAGGAGAAGGGGGTTAAAGGAGATATAGATAAGGATAAAGGGTAGATTGTAACTGATCAAACGAGTAGACAGGATATCGCGTCATTGATCGCCCAAGTAATAGGTGAGAGAGAATAGGAAAGGGAAACAGATGAGCTAGCTAGTTGAGCAGCGAGGATTTTGGGTACGGGGTCGCCTGATTCCCTACAGATACGAAGTAAGATTCTCGCTGCGTCGGTGTCTGAATTGGGATCAGGTCAGAGAGCGGTTGCCTAGCAAGCTTTCGTCCGGAGTTTTTTTTACCTTGGGGAGAACGTGGCGCCAAGACATTGGTGTATCCTAAGATTGCGCATTACCAAGGGGATTATGCGGTGCAAGTAGTGGGGCTTGCAACTCCTGTCTTCACTTTGGCCAGTTCAAACTGATACTAGGTGTCCTTCTCATGACACGGAGAGAGAGGTCTGTGGCGAAGGTCTGCTTAGAATGTTGATGAAGAGCAGTGTGTAGTCTCCAGTGAATTTAAGAAGGAAGAGAGAAGAGAGAGAAAAAGGAAAGAGAGGGAAAAGAAAAAAGAGAAAGAGGAAGAAAAGGAGGAGAGGAAGGGAAAAATGCAAGGATAAGGGGAGGGGAGGGAGGGGAAGGGGGGCTGTGGTTCTGGATGGTTTTCTATCGTCCCACTGTAAGGAAGGGAGCCCATACCTGCGTGAATATTTGAACTTGGTCTTGTAGGTTATAGATGATTCTTTCGTGTGTGGCCGTACAGGTCATGGCTATAATCCATTCCTCCGGACTTGGGGGGATCTCCGACCGCCAGTGACGGAGTATGCAGATTTTTGCAGTGGCTAGTGCAGTGTGCAACAGTCTTTTGTGTGGTCTGGAGAGATCTGGTAGGGAGGTCATGTCTTGTAAGAGTATGAGGGCGGGGGGAGTGGTGACAGGAGTGGCATTGATTCGGCCAGGGTGGAACTCACAACATCCCAGAGTGGTCGAACTGTTGGACAGTCTGTCAGGATACGTTTTAAGTCACAAGATGTCTCCGGGCACCGCCAGCAGTTCGCGTGTGGGAGGAGCCCTGTCCTGTGTAGTTTCTCTGAGGATCAATGCCAGTCGTGTAGGACCTTAAAGAGGCATAATTTCAAACGTTCCTCACGGGTGCCTCTGTCTAGTGCCTCTAGGATGGCTTCCCAGTCATCTGGATCTAGGTCCTGTTGCAGTCGGGTTTGCCACTGTAGGCGCAGTTTGTCCGAGAGAGGCTGGGAGTAGAGTTGTCGGATAATTAAATCGTAGAGACCTGCCATTACTCCCTTATGTTGCCCCCATTGCTGCAAGTAAGCCACTATAGGTGAGGGCTGGGATCCCCGTCGGGTAGTTACATTCCCCTGGGAGATGCAATGCTTGAGTTGTAAATGTCTCCATTCCTGATTCGGTTGGAGGCCGAACTCCTCCCGTAGCCTGGGGAAGGGTTTGAGCACATCATTTTTCAGAACCTGAGAAAGGGTAAGGATACCTGCCCTCCTCCACTGCGGCCAGTTGAGTACCTCACCACCTATCCGGAGTCCACTGTTGCGCCATAAAGGCGCTTGGGTGTGGATGAGGGGATGGACCCCAAATAGTCGGTGGCCTCTTCGCCAGACTGCCCTGGTCGCCTTCAAAATAGGGTTCACCTAATTGGTGGATGGGAGGTCTTCACGGTAAGGTCCCCCGAGCCCATCGTTCGCAGACAGAAGTTGTCTTTCCACTGCTATCCACAAGGGAGGGTCTGGTATTTTCGACAGTGGGTTGGACAGTTGGGACAGTTGTAAAGCTAGAGAATAGTGCTCCACCGATGGGTGTCCCATGCCCCCATGGGAGCAACGGGCTAGAAGTTTAGCTGGCGATAGCCGTGGTCGCATGGTGCCCCACACAAATGATCTAATTAGCGCATCAATGCCTCATAATGTGGAGAGGGGCACTTGTAAGGGGAGAAGACCCAGGATGTAGGTGAAACGGGGCACCGTAACCATCCTAACCGCTTGCACTCGGCCCCACATGGAGAGGCCCAGCTGGGTCCATTTTGCAAAATCTAGTTTCGCACGCATAATGAGGGGGTCAATATTGTCCGCCCTCATGTGTGTCAGGCCTTGATTGACTAGCACTCCCAGGTATTTGAGACATTTCGGCATCCAGCGGAATGTGTAACCTAGGAGTGCTGCCCTTGTGGTTACTTGCGAAAGTGGGAGTGCCTCGCTTTTGTCCCAATTAATGCGGTACCCGAAAGGGCTGCGAAGTCCTCAATTACCTCTAGCAAGGCCGGTATGGATCGTTCTAAGTCTGTGAGTGTTAAGAGGACGTCGTCGGCATGTAAGTATATTTTGGAGATACCTTCGGGTAATGGAAGGCCGGTTATGGAGGGGGAGGATCGAATAGCTGCAGCCAAGGGCTCCATTGCCAGCAGGAACAGGAGAGGCAAGAGGGGGCAACCCTGTCATTTACCCCTCCGGATAGGAAAAGGATCCGAGAGGAAACCCCCACAGTTGACTCTGGCCGCGGGCTGGTCATAGAGCAGCCGCACCATAGAGATAAATTTGCTGCCCAAACCAAATCTCTCCAGGGCCGCAAACAGGTAGGGCCATTCTGTGCGATCAAACGCCTTTTCGGCGTCTTAGGACAGTGCCAACGCCGTCTCCGATGAGTCCCTGGTAGTCCATAGGGTGTGACATAGAGTAGGCAAATGGTTCCTAGAGGTGCAGGCCGGCACAAACCCCACCTGCGTATGGTGTATTAAGGACGGGATTACTTTGCGAAGTCTGTTTGCCAGAACACTTGCTAGGATTTTGATATCCCTGTCTAAGAGAGAGATGGGTCGGTAGCTGCCACACAGTAGGGGGTCTCTCCCAGGTTTCGGTATGATGGCTATTGTTGCGTTATTGGATATGGCCCCTAATGTCTGTGTTTCGCAGGCTTTGTTTAGGGCTTCGCATAGGATATCAATCGCCTCTTTCCCTACCCATTTATAAAATTCCGCTGGGTCTCCATCCTCCCCAGGTGATTTGTGATAAGGGAGGTCGGAGATGACTTTATCTATCTCCTGCCTGCTTATTTCCCCTTCTAGGAGGCTACGACCCTCGTCTGATAGGGAGGGGAGGTCGAGCCCCTCCAAGAAGGTGGCAGTCTGCTCCGGGCTGATTGTTGTTTCCGGCGTGTAGAGGCGCCTGTAGAACAACGCAAATTCGTTTGCAATAGCCTGCGGGTGCGTCAGTGTTTCCCCAGAGGGGGAGCGAATAGCCGGGATGGCCAAAGCGGCTGTTCTTTGGCGAAGTTGGGCTGCCAGCAGTCGTCCTGCCTTCTTGCCTTGTTCGTAGTGTCTCCCTTGTAGCCTCTGTAGCGCGTATTTGGCCTGAGTGGTGTACAGCTCATTAAGGGCCATTTGGGCGCGTTCTAGGTTTGGGCGACCTAGAAGGGAGGGGTGCGCCGTGTATTGCCTGGTAAATCGGCGAATATCGAGTTCCAGTGCCGCCTGTTGCTCTTTTCTTTCTTTATTCGCTAGTGCAGCGTCCCGCATGAGCTGTCCTCGTATTGAGGCCATGGCCGCGGCCCACATGATTCGACTTGAATCAACAGTGCCTAGGTTATCTTGGGCAAAAGTGGTTGCATGGTCTTGTAACTGCAACTTACCTTGGGGGGGATCGGTAGCGATGGACTGCTAGTCTCCAGGGTTTGCGGCTCGGAGATACCAGGCCCAACTGGATGGCTACAGTGACTGGAGAGAGGTCTGAGAGGCCTCCCTCCAGTATGCTGTCCTCAAGGGTGTGGGCTACAAGATAGTGGGATAGGAGAAAATAATAAATCTGGGATTGGGTACCAAGCACCGGCGAGAGAAAGGTAAATTCTCTGTCTGCCGGGTGAGTCAGCCTCCAATGTTCGACTAGGCCATTGTCCACGAGTATGTCAGTCTGTAGGGCTCTGTCTGCATTGTTACTTATGTCCAGGGGTCCCGTTCTGTCCAGTGCTGTGTCCCTGGCTAAATTCCAATCTCCTCCTATAGCTTAACGGGATGCCCCTATCTCGGTCAAGAGTCGATTAAGCTGTAGGAAAAAGAGGCGTTTGGGACCTGTTGGTGCGTAGACGGAGCCCACACACAATGTTGAGTCTCCGATCTTCAGTTTGGCAAATGTGTAGCGGCCCTCGGGGTCAGTCCACGATCTGAGGACCGTGAAAGGGAGGGTTTTACGTAGTAGGATCGCCACCCCACATTTTCTTGGGATATTCTCCTTGCTGGATAAGGGTGGGTTGCAGCTAAACAGGACGGTACCCACCCAGTCACGTCGTAGTTTATCAGATTCGAGACTATCTAAGTGTATCTCTTGTAATAGGGCGATATCCGTCTGCTTGGAATTAAGGTAGGAAAGGACTTTTTTCTGCTTGATGAAATGGGTGAGGCCATTTACGTTCCATGAGATGGACCCGTAGGGGTACTACCAATGCTCCAGCCGAGTTGGGCATCTCTACTTCTTGTACAGCCCACCCGGGGGTATGGTCGGGGGGGGGGGATAGACTATGTAAACTGGGGAGGAGGTTGAAAGGAGAGGAAAGAAGCAATAGGTGTGTAGAATAATAAGAAGAATAAAAGAGGAAACAGCAAGTCAGTGGAGAGGGGAAGCCAGTAGGCGAGACTGAAAAAAAAAAAAAAAGAAGTTAGGTTAGGTATGCGCAAACTTTAACCGCTGGGTCTAAAACCTAGGCCAAATGAGCATCGACGCCTGGCCAGCGGGCCTGTGCCGGGGAGGGCGGCGCTCACGCGGCGCCCAGGCCCCCCACGCAAACATCTCCGGTCGTGCCTGAGGGAGGTATGTGGCCCGAGAGGTGGGAAGGATAGGCAGGGGAGAGGGGTGGGGGGGGCACGCAGAGGGCACACGCCGCTCTCATGACAGCTTGAATCTGAAGGTGAGATAATGTTGCACCTTTGGAAGGGGGGGGAGGGGGCAGCGGAGGGAGCGGGTAACAGAAAAGGTGCATGGCAAATGTCCACGCAGGTTTTTTTTTTTTTGAGAAAGAGAGAGAAAAGCAGGGGTCGTGTCCAATGGGAGTGCTTCTACCGCAAGGATCTTGCGCCATGGGTTGATCTGAAGGGTTGCAGTGTAACTTTACCCTGGGCCGTAGCACCTGTGATCTACTCTGCTCTACACCATCGCCCACGGTGGGTCCTCTGCAGCGTCCACTGAAAAGCCAGATAGGGTGAATGATATGGGATGGGATTGGTGTTATTAGAAAAGAGGGGGGGGGGGGGGAGAAGAGCGAGAACGGTCGGGAGCAATCAAGAGCAACCAACAACCCAAACAGTCTAAGGCAGTCGAAGCCTACTAGAGGCAATGACTCTCTACGTTATAATGTCTTAGGGGTGCACATAAGAACAGGTACTCATCTCTCCGTCTGGTCTCCCCCGCCGTGGGGTTCCTGCAACGCCTCCACAACAGTCCATGGTTCATGACATCGAAGATCCATAGGGGTGCAGTGCCCGTTTTGGTTTCAGGTGGAGGACACCGAGGGTTTCAGAGCGGATCGGGATTTATCTCTGTCCGACAGCTGTGTGTGCATCGCCACAGCCTGTAATACTTGGCCCCTGTCATCAAAGCTTTTTGTTAGTCTCTCCAGTTCTCTACCCCTGGCTTGGGGGTCTGTGTTTGGTCTTCCATCGTTGTCCAGTACGGTTTCTGGCTGGCCCGCTCACCAGGCTTGGCTCTGTGTGTTTTGGGGGAATTGGGCTGCTGCTTCCATGGGTTGTGTCGGGTCATGTAGGCCCTCTAGGAATGTTTTCAGGTCCTCTGAGTCGTAGAAGGTCCGTGACTCCCCATTCTTGGTGATCCACATCCTGGCTGGCCCGAATAGGCCAGATTTCACATCCAAGTGGCGAGGGCGAAGGGAGAGAAAAGCTCTCCTTCGGTATGCTGTTTCTTTGGAGAAATCAGCAGAGGCGAATTTCGAGGGAGCCCAACCGGAGTGGACCTTGCGTTCGGGTTGTCTGTAGCAGTTGGCGGGCCTGCCCATGTCGCAGGAAGCAGGCTATGATTGGGCGGGCGGTCTTTTCCGTTTTGTCTCTTGAGGCCAAGCCTATGAGCCCTTTGGAATTCCAGTGGAGGATCAAATGTTGTGTCAGCTAGTTTGGGAAGCGTGTCCCGCAGGTAAGAAAGAATGTCTGCGCCCTCAATGCCTTCCGGAAATCCGAGGAAGCGAATGTTGTTTCTGCAACTTCTGTCCTCTAGATCGGTTAGCTTGCTGCGGAGGTGGAGGAGTTCCTGATCTCTGTCAGTCTGTAAGGCCACTTGGTTTTCCACTGCCGCCACTCGATGGTCCAGTCCGGAGATTTGCGACTGGAAGCCCGCTATCTCCAGGCGCATAGATCTTGTCTCTGCTGTTAGCGCCACCATAGCATTGTCCATACCTTCCAGTTTGCGACCCACCGCCAATGTCTCCTGTAATATACGGTCCATTGACGCTCCTTGTGCGTCTTCTGTCATGTTGGCATGCGGGGGAGGTAGAGGGTCCGCGGCAGGGGAGTATTTCTTTTGACGCAGGGCTTCGGAGAAGAGTAGTTGGCGGGCTGGTTTACCCGATGCTTTACCCGCCGTCTTGCCCCTGGGCATTGCTGATTTCCCCGTGCTGATGAAGGTCTGGAGGATGCCTGTCCGTGTCTCAGCTAGAGCGGCGAGCGTAGACGTAAGGGTATCCGAGGGGGAGGGGTGGAGGGGAGGAGAGAGAGAAGGGCTCTGGTTAATCAGTAGATTCGGGTGGGTACCGATTGATCTCGTAGAGCGACCTGAGAGAGCAGGTGACCAGATGTTTGAGCAGGATGTAAATCTGGGTACTGACGCTATGTCAGACAGTGTCTCACTGTGACATGTCAGGACCATGTAAGGGTGAGGCTCCCTGCTACTCTCTAGCCCCTGTGTTGGCCTGGGGGTCCACGAAGAGAGAGGAGGGGTAAGGGGGGAGAAGGATGGGGTGCCCCCTCCAGGATTGGCCTCCTGGCTGCTTGAAGGCACTAGTGTGGGTATCTCCGACCGTCTTCTCTTCTTTCTTGCTCCCCCTCTGTCTGTCTTTCCCTCCTCCCTCTTGTGCTTTATTTGCGTTGTTCCTGTGTCGTTACTATTGTCTTCAGATACTCCCCACCTTTTTTGTGTTGTTAACTGGGTCCGTTGCGGCTCTTGGGTCTCCTTGCACCTTGTTGGTTCTTACTTTGTTGTAATTAGTATTGTCCTTTCGTTTTTATTTTGGTTTATTATTGTTCTTTTTTTTTTTTTTTTTTCCTTTCCTCTTTTGGTCCACTCCCCACCGTTTTCCCTCCTTCACTGTTTGTTTCTTTCCTTCTCTCCTTCTTTTCCCCCTTGTCTGCTGTTTCCCTTTTCTTCTCTTTTTCCTTCCTGTTCCTTCTCTTCCCCTTCTTCCCTGTATTCCCTTTCCCTACCGGCACTGTTCCCGTTGCCCCTGTGCCTCTGCCCTCCGTGGGGCTTCTCCTCTCTTGTGAGCCTCCTTTGTTTAGTGTGGGGGCAGCCGTCACGGGGGCTCCGAAGGTGATGCCCCCAGTCTCCAGCCGGGTAGGGGAAGGGAGTTGGAGAGCTCCTCACGTTTCGTCGCCCCCAAGGGAGGTGGGGGGGTTCAGAGAGAGGAAGAGAGGCGTGCCACCAATGCCGGGCCTCCTTTCGTTCTAGGCCGCAGCGTTAATTTTTCTCCCTCCCTCCGGCCCGGGTCGGCGAGGATGGATGGGCGGGGCTCCGGCCGCTCGCCGGCCCTGGTGACCGCGTCAATAAAGTCAGCGGAGACACAAACATAAACAGAGGGGCGCGTCTCTCACCCGCGGTCCCCTCCAGGGGACGCGCCTCTCCACGTCGGGTTGTTTCTCCACTCGAGGCCACGGCTTGGTATCCTGCCGTGGGCCTCGGTCTCGCCCACTTCGCTCCGCACGGTGTTCCTAGGGAGGACACGCCCCCGTGGCACGAGCACCGGTCTTCCGCCGTCCCCGACCGCCGCACGGGTGCCGGCAGTGCTCAGGGGCCCTCTGGTGCGCCCCCAGCGCCGCCACCCTCGGCCCGCCGCCTCACGGAGCTCGGCTCCTAGGCGCCATCATGGATCGCGGCCAGACCACGCCCCCCTGTAAGTAAGTTTTATTCCGATTAATCAAAATCACAAACATTCTGTGAGCTTCACAGTAACTAAATGTTCATAATGGCAGTATTTCTTTAAAAAAAAAAGGATAAAAATAAAGGCATCAGAAACACCCAGTCTTATGAAAACAGGTAGTGAAATAAAACCAGTAAAAGGTCTGAGTTCATAGGGAGGCCTTCTGGCGCTAAGTCTTTTTTGCACTTTTTAACCTTCATCACCAAACTCTGTCTTCTCTACAAAACAAAGAGCAATGAGAAGCAGTGCAAGAGAGAAAGTGCTGGTGCAGACTGTGCTATAAAGTGCAGTTTTAAGGTTTATAATGTTCCTGTGCTGCTTGACCATTCGGCTGTCGGTAGTTTATTTGCCTTTAGTATGAACTTTATAAAATATGCTTGAGGAGGCTCCTTTCATGCAGAGAAGTAGAGCATGGTGGCACGACCTTATGCTATGTTGATTAAAGATGTGTCACAGCAGAGTTTTGTATTGTCAGTAGACCACAGCATATTAATACAATGTGAGACAGAGATTCATCATACTGATGACAGTCTGCACTTTGTTATTGAAGGCTTTGGTTGCCATTTTGGGAAGCAATCAATTGTAGAGAACACCCCCAAATCGCAGGTGGAGAAGTTTGATTTTATTGAATTAAGTGAGGCTGTTAAGTATTCCTGCGGACAAGGATGTATTGATGGACATCCATGCATGGTTGATTTTACTAAAAATGTGTTTGTCCCTGCAGCATGAAATCCTCTTTATTTGTTCATTCAGGGCTTTATAAATGAATTGTGAGCTAGGGCCCATTCCCACATCTGCAGTGCATTTAGATCATTCAAAGCTTCTCAAATGTCAGTGCCCAACTGTTCGAATTAGTCTGCCAGCCTACTTGTATTTCTTTCCAAATCAAAGATCTCAGAGTTTCCTGGTCTGCCTTTCTCAGTAATGACATGTATTTTAGTAGTGACCCTTTTTGTGCTAAAACCTGATTGATGAGACCCAATTCCAAATAGATCTGTGGTGAAATAAGAGATGGAAAACCTTGGTTTGTGCCTTTTTCATGAAGGAACGATACTTTTCAGGGAAGGTTTCCATTCCAAATACAATTGTTGTAACGAACTTCACCTTTACAACTATTAAAGTAGGGACAGAATTGGGCTGCCACGTTTACGTGTAAGGACTGGAATGCTGTAATCAGGAAATCGGTTCCAGGCTTTATTAATTTAAGGTGCAGGGACATAGTTTCTTGTAGCCAGACCCTGAGGCATTTATAATTTGTACTTATGACGTTGAGGTTTCCTATCTGTAACCAGCTTCCTTTCATATTGATTTTTCTTCCAAACACCACAACCTGAGCTTTTGTGAGATAGACAGTCAGTTTGTTTTCTGTGCAACAAGTGTGAAGTTTATTTAATAGCCTCTGCAGGCCTAGTCCTGTCAGCTTCATCAGGACTATATCGTCCACGTATTGCAAAGAGGACACATGACGTTCGCCAAAGCTCAGCGGGTGAGATTTGGCTGCATCCAGATGTAAAGTGAGATCGGAAATAAAGAGGTTAAAAACCATTGGAGTAAGGCACAATTTTGCTTCAAACCCCTCTTGGTTAATATGTTTGACGACAGCCCTTGTTCAGGCCAAGTTTGATTTTATCCCATGTGTTGAAGTGTAATAGTTGGATGGCCTATATCATTTTGGATGGGATGTTCCAGCTTGCTAACTTTCTTCAGAGCTAATTCTGCTTACGTTGTCGAAGGCCCTACTGAAGTCCACGAAACAGCCATACAGGAGCTGTGTTTTTTTTGTGTTTTTTAGTTGTCATGGAGAGGGTAACCAAGTTATCCGTTGTACTTGACATGGCTCTCAATCCCGTTTGATTAAATAGGATTAGGTTTTCTGTGGCTGCGCAATCCTCCAGTTCTGCTGTTTACAGAGCTGCAAAATATTTTGATTCTGTGTCTAGGAGGGCGAACATGCGATAGCTGTCTGGGCTAGCACACAGGCCTTTCTTATAGATTGCCTGAAAAATGGACCCACGCAGTGTCTGAAAATGTGTGCTCCAGAAGATGCAGCCTTGTTTGTAAATAGTGTCTGGAAGCCCATTTGGGCTTTGTGCAGGATCTCATCTGCTTGTCTTCATCCTGTTTCCATGTAAGTTGCAAGGGAAGGGCAAATTGTTCTTCGAACGCCCAAGTTGGGTTTAAGTCCGAGCTATGATGTATCAAATATATATGGTCCTGCCATGCTTTTTGAGTGACATTGTTGCCAGTCACTTCCCTCAGGAATCTAAGTGATTTATTACAGACCAGAGAGAGGTATTATTGTTACTTTTGCGTGTGTGTACAATATCTAGCCAGTCCTGATCGGCTTGTGCCCTTTTTGCATCCCAGACTGCTTTTCTGTAAGCCTTTCATAGTTCACTGATCTTTCCAACTTGCGCTTCAGTATCTGGTAGAGATTCAGTTGCCTTCATTTGGTTGTGTAAGGCCTGGTGCGGTAGCTTGAGTGAACTTGAATACCACTTTTGTTTCTTGGACCAGGTCATCAGATAAGGCAGGTTTTTAAGTAATTGAGAGTTTCTTTCTTAATTCTTCCTACGACTTCCGCCATGCTAAAATGGGATCTTTTGGGTCGCAGGAGGGGTTAGAGTTGGTTTGTTTCTAATCTTCATGTTTATCCAGTGAGTGGACATTCCATCTAACTCTGAGCCAGTGGCTGTCTGATTCTTGTGTTCCAATGACATTTAAGTGTTGAGCCTAAGAGTTATTGTTTCTGACATTGATTATATGTGGTGAGTGATCGCTGTCACATCTTGAGACTATATTGAAACTCTCAATTTTCTTAGAGTAAGAGGGACACAAAGGTATACTCCAAGATTGATTATGCTTCAGTTGTTTTTCATGTGGCTGTCATTGGACTATCTCCCAAACTTCGCCAATTGAGTGTACAGAAACTGAGGGCCTCCAAAGTGCACAGGAATTCATGATCAAGTTTATCGCTAGCACTAAATTTGGAGATTTGGATCAAGATTCACCAGTTTATGTTCGCTCTTGTTAACCTACTGTAGGAAGCTCGTTCTTTATATAATGGACTAAAAAGGGGTACACTGTGTAAAGAGTCCAAGCAAGCTCCAAAGGTATTGGAGAGGCACAAGTGACATCCCAAATGCTCTCTTTTGTGGTAGTGTGGACAAGCAATTAGGCATATCAAAGTGTGGTGAAATGTACACAGAGAGGCAGTAAGTGAGACACACACTCAACGAAGAAGTCCAGCACCAATTTATAAAAAATAACATGTGCTTTTATATAAATTTTTATACCAAGATTATCGGAATCAGGCGAGTACTTTTTGAGTTATGAATCTCTACAGTTTTCAAAAGTTGACAATTTTTGAATGAGGTAATGGGGGAAAAACATGTACTTCATTTGGACACTTCACAGCAACTTACGGGACTGTTCTCCTGGACTTAAGGCGAGTATGGGGCAGTCCTGGTTGTGTTACAGTGTTGGCGGTCCCAGTTACTTAAATGGATAACGGTCTGGTCAGGAAGTTGCTTTAAGCTGGGACTGGAGGGTCAGTACGGGGGGAACCCATAGGGGGACTCGACCCTTGAAGTCCTCTGGCATGTAGGGACACCATCTATCCAATTCTCTTCAGGCTGTGGGGCCTCGGGTGCATTGGTGTCTTTTTGTATCGCATCTGGTGCTGGAGTTACTTGAGGTTGGAGGAGGCCTGCGGAAAGAGTCAGTGACTGGAAGTCCATTCTGACCAAACCAAAGGATGGGCTTCAGAGGGTCTCACGGGTACCGTAAACTCCCTCGGACTGGGGCTGTGGGGCTCAGCAGCAGAGGTGCTTTGAGGCGTCGGGTCACCATGGTCCGGGACTTGCTCTGTGTCTTGGTGACCTGGTGAGGAGCGAAAACAAGGTAGTGGTGCCACTCTCCTGATTGGCCTTATGGATTCTGACGTCTCTCAATGGTAAGTCTGCTTTGGTGCTGTTGGAATCTGTAATTGACCACCAACAAGCCTTGGTTTCTGCAAGGGCACTGTTACCCAGGTATAGATACAGGGAGCCTCCCCCCAGTGGGGTCAGCATCTCAAGTCTTCGGTGAAGTGGAGGTTCTGATCTCCTGGGCTCCAAACAGTCTTCTCCTGCCTTGTTGATTCCTTGGAGGGCCCGATGGCCGACTGAGCGGAGTACTGGACTTTACAAGTGGTGCCTGCAGTTGCAAGTATGCAGCTCCTCTGTTCCAAGGGATATTCATCTGCCAATTGACAAAGCACTGGCAGGTGTCTGCACAACTGCAGGACTGGTCCCTTGCTCCACAAGGTGGGGTACAGCAGGCAGGCTGGCTGGCAGGGTTGGTGCCAAGTCAGTCATGTTCCTCGGTTCTTGGGTCAGCAGTCTACTTTGTCCACTTCTTCTTTTGTGCCTAGGGGAGATCTAAGGTCCTAAATACTCAATTTTGGGGCTTTAAGCGGAGTGAGGGGTAGGAGCAAATGGGCTGCTTACCCCTGGATGACCACTTCATTTGGGGAGTGGGCATCACCCTGTCCCACAATTCCTAATTCCAACACACACAAGATTTTGGCATTTATAAGGCTGTGTTCACTTCAGGTTGGTCACCCTAGGGATGTTTCCAGCCTGCAAGTGCAACATGCCTCTTGCATAGCTAATTTTCCCCGTCTGTCCAGGTACTAAACGGGCCCTGGGACAAGGGGGTTCAGTATCTCCCTTCTGAGAGAAGCCAGATCTGCATACCAAGAGCGGCGGGCTTCTTGAAGCTCCCCTGCCTTTGAATACAAATTTGCAGGTCATTCTGTTGGGAGGAATGTATAACGCCCCTGCCAGAGCAGACTTTGTTCCTGACCGCCCAAGAGCAAATGCTCTAACCTTTGGGGGTCAGAAACTCATCTGTTGGTGGCAGACTGGTGGAAACCAGTCAGTCAGCACACCAGCAGTTGGTAGGTTTTCAGGGGGTATCTATAAGGTGCCCTCTGGGTGCATGTATTAATAAATCCATCACTGGACTCAGTGAGGGTGTATTAATACAAGATGTTTGATACCAAACATCCCTAGGTTCATTGAAGCCATCATGTAGCTGGGGAACTCGTAATGACCAGTGTCCAGCACATGTATTTAAAATGGCTTCCCTATTCACTTACTATGCCTAAGAATCGACAAAGACACAGTAGGGGCATACTTGCTCATGCATTTATGTCCTTACCTGTAATATAATGCACCCTTCCTTAGGGGTGTAAGGCCTGCTATAGGGGTCACACACAAATATTACAGGCAGTCTTAGGGGACATGGCACGCAAGTGTGTGCCATGTCATGTTTTCACATTTTGGAGCACCTTGTCACGCAGTGTGTGTCTGTATGAGTTTGGTTCTGGCTTCCTTAGAGTGGCACACGTTATGCTGCAGCTCTTAGGGACCCTCTTTAGTACCTATGGCCTAGATTCCAGAGGTACCATTTACTGGGGACTTACAAAAGGTGCTAAAGATCTGATCACTTGGGGATCAAGTTGACCAGTGGTCTTGTTTTTGGAGAAGGAACACTGGCACTAGGGACATGGTTAGCAGGGACCCAGTGCACTTCTGTCAAAGTTGCATCAAAAACCAGACAAAAAGTGGGGGGGGGGCTTCTGCAACCAGAACCCAGTTTCCTACAGTTACTTCTTCTTCTCAGGTGATTAGCCAGATTAAGGTTGAAATCCCCTGGAAGGATTCAAGTGATTCCTCCATGAGGAGGCTTTCTATCATATTTAGTTTTTGCTTTTTTTTTTTTTTTTTTTTTTTTTTAGAAGAATTTGGGTTAATGTACATTTTGAGTAAAAGGACTGCGTCTGTGATGTCTCTAAAGTTCCAGTTATGGACTATTATGCCATGCATATGTGATGAGTGGAGTTCTAGATGAATTGGATTGAAGGACTTAGCGAGCATCACGTACATTGAAAGACTTGCCTGTTGGATAGGCATTTTCCTTGAATTTCTCAGCTGATGTAAAAACAAAAATCAGCATATTCCCTTAGCAGCAGTTGTCTCTCTGTCCAGGTATCCTGTATGCATACAATGTCGAAAATCCTCAAATAGTGTTCTTACTCAGGGTCTGTGTTAAGTTTTTTGACCCGAGCTGTTCCACAACATTATTGATGTTGACAAGAGGCTCTTGAATGGGGACCTGCCGGACATGTAAACTTGTTGGACTGACATCCTTACATTGGCTGGTACAACGAAATATTAATGGATGTGGTGTCAGTCTGATTTGTTGTTGTTCAGATTGGTACATAACCAGGTCCATTCCACTGCTTGTGAAATTGAACTTTTCAGGAGCAGCATAGTGTGACCTTGAGTTTTGTTTAATTAAATAGTTACAGAATCTGTTGGGGGGATTCTGTTGATTGCCCTTGGTCAGAGACTTCTCGCCAACTAGCACTGTAGAAATACAGGGTCAGTAGCACCAGCCTTCTCCCTTATGTTCCATCCCAACCACCTCCACTAGGGTCACCTAAGGGGTGTTCATGCACCTTTTCAGATGTAAAAATAAGCAGCCCATACTAGCCTGTCAACCCATATGATTAGCCTCTAGATCTGCGATGACTAGTACATTGACCCACTAGGCGTCCCAGACTTAGACCATTACCAGGTCAGGGTATGCCTGCAAATCAATAGCATGTACTAACATGAGGTCATACAGAAAGCCGCAGCATTTCACCAAGCAGATATGCAAGTCATACAGGAGAAAGAGGATTTCCTCCCTCATGAAAACACTTTCCAAATCTTCACAGCTAAACCTAGCATTCTGGCACCTGAAGTCTTAACATTTGGTTTTCTGATGGATACTTCTAAGGACAGATTCCTCACCTTCAGAATATTCCTCAAGTGCCAGACTGGGCCTAGGCACTTTTTATAGCTGTGCTCCTGCACACTGCTATGTGGCTTTTAGTGACTCCATGCTGACTGTTCCAACACAGAAGTAACAGAGTGGATCTGCATGCAAGTGCCACCCATGCATCCTGACTTCAGTTCTTTTCTTTCTGCACCTTTTAGTGCAGATCCAGAGTTTTGCTCCCGCTTTTGTTGGATTTTTATATGATATATCAAAATAAGATAGATCTTGCAAAGATTCCATGGGTCCCTTACTAGCGGACAGGGGCTTGCTATAGCAATCCCAAGGTGCTCTCTTAGAGGGTAGTGTGGTTGAGCAGCCTTAGGCTTATTAGAGAGGAGTGTTAGACATCTGCAAATACACATGCTGTCAATAAATGAGACACAGACTCAATAAGGAGATCCACACCAATTTACAAAAATAACAAGTATCTTTATATATATTTAGGCACTTGAATCAATATGATCAGGTAAGTACGTTTAAGGGGAAAGATACTTTCAGGTTTCAAAAGTCGACAGTGCATTTATCAGAAGCTGCAATGTTATCCTATGGAGGAAAGACAATTACTGCATTCCGGTATAGTACAACTCCTTACAGAACCAATCTCCTGGACTTAAGATGAGTATGGGGTAAGGTCCAAGGCCACACCAACAGGTCAGACCGGACGTCTGGGTCTAGAGGTGCAGTACAGCGTCGGGTGACCAATGTTAGTCAATGGGGATCGTTCCATTGAAAAGAGGTTGCAGGTTTGGACAGGGAGTCCAGTCAAGGAGAATCAACAGGTGGGTTCAAGTCTTGATATGCTCGGGGATGTGGGAACACCTTAGGTCCTCTTCTCCATGGGCCAGGGATGACAGGTACAGAGGTGTCTTGAGGTGTCAGGTTTACTCCACTGGGAATACCCATGGTTGAGGGGGCTGTAAGCAGAGGCTGCAGGTGGCATTGACAAATTCACAGTGGGCAAGTCCAATGTGGTCTCTCTCTCTCCGGAGGGCCAGGGCCCATGTTGGCACCTTTGGCCCACTTCAGCTCGGACTAGGCAACACGGGTGCAGTGGTGCTTTCCAGTGTCTGGTTTTTGCGGTCCGGAGTCCTCTCAGGTCTCTTGGGGTGCCTGCAGGGTGCAGGGAAGCAGCTTCTCTGCTCCACAGAAGTTCCTGGGTCTTTGTTGAAGGCACTTAGTCCTCCTAGGCTTTTGGAGGCACAACAGCTTGCAGGATGAGTTGTCTTTGTTGCAAATTCGAGGGAGTAGTGACAGGCGGCTGGCAAGGCTGCAGCCAAGTTAGGTGCTTTTTCTGGACTTTTTGCTTTTGCAGCTCTTGAGTGTCACATTTCTTCGTAGGTCAGCAGGAATCTGATTTCCTGGTTCCAGGATCTCCAGTAAATGCTGAATTTAGGGATATTAGAGGAGTGTGAGGTAGTAGCCAATGGGTTACTTACCCCTGAGGTCCCTGTGGGAAGTGTGCATAACCCTATTCCAAAGTTCCAGGCTCTCCCATCACCAAGATGGCAGACTTTTAAAAATTGTGTCCATATCAGACAGCTCACCTTAAGGGTTAGTATGACCTGAGAGGTGGGCACGCCTCTCTGACTACTAATTTTCCCTGCTCTTCAGGTGCCAAATGGGCCTTGGGCAGAGGGGTCCGCATCCTCTCCTTTGAGGGAAGCTAGATCTAGATATCAAGGGCAGGGGCTTTCTTTGAAGCCCCCTTTCTTGAAATGCAGATTCACCAGTCATCCGGTTGGAAGGGGTGTGCTAGCATCCCTGCCAGACAGGTTTTGTTTCTATCTGCCCAAGAGCAGAGGCTTACACCCCTGGGGGGCAGAAACGTGTCTGGTGCGGACAGGCCAGTTAGAACTAGTCGGCCAGCACACAGGTAAATAGGTTTTTCAGGGGGCACTTCTAAGGTGCCCTCTGGGTCCATATATTAATAAATACATCACTGGCATCAGTGTGGGTTTATTAATACAAAATGTATTATACTAAATATCCCTATTTTCATTGAAGCCATTGTGTAGCTGGGGAACTTGTACTGACCATTGTTTAGCGCATGTACTTAAAATGGCCTTCCTGTTTACTCACTGTGTCTGTGAATAGACAGACATAGCAGGGACATATCTGCTCTTGTCCTCACATGTAATATAATGCACCCTGCTGTAGGGGTAACTTACATATATTACATGCAGTGTTAGGGGACATGGCACACAGGCTGTGTGCCATGTCGTGTTTTCACTCTTAGTTGCAAAGACACTCAGCCTGATGTGGCAGACTCATTGTGCTAGGTGAGTGGTCCCTGAGGGTAGCACACAATACATGCTGCAGCGCTTGGGTACTCTTTGGTGCCCATGTCCTAGGTACCAGGAGTACCATTTATTAGGGACTTAGAGGGGTGCCAAAGGTATTGCCAACGGGGTAATAATTGCACACTTTTAGGGAAAGATCCGAACTCTGAAACCTAGTGCAATTTCAGTCAAAATTGCATCAAATACAAAGCAAAAAGTGGGGGTGACTAAGAAAAAAAAAAAAAGGGGGCACTTTCCTACACATTATGCCCCTGCCAAATCCTCTGATTTCAAACCATACCTTCAGAAAGCAGATTTCAGTCATGGACCCACTCGAGAGGCACCTTCAGCGTTTGTGCTTGTGGCATGTCTTCAAGTTATGTGACAAGTGCTCCTTCATTCAGCCGAAAGCAGTTTGTGACTGTGAAGCTAAGCTGTTTGTCACTGAACACAGGAAGACCTTGCATACATCCCAAGTTATGGGAGTGAACCTGCTTCATAGTTCACTCTTGTGAGAGGTCGGAGTCAACATTTCTAAGAGGAAAAATGTGAGGGCAAAAAGGAATTTCACACTATCCTGCCACTCTCTACTTAAATAGAAGTTGCATTGGTGTCAAGGTGTCACTCAATCGGGACCCCCTTGCCATCGACCACACTGAAGAAGGTAGAAGCCTTTGAGAAGGCATGCTGTGCTTATTTGGCATTAGTCTGGCTCCGTCTGGTGGTCCTTCCCACCCCAAGGATCCATGGGGCTTCCATTTCAGTTACCACATACGTATCCCCTGACTTTGAATCTTGGGCCTCCAGCAGAGAGAGTACTCCTTTTACCATAATGATTTGATGTGTTGCTGAGTTCCTGGACCTACACCTGCATTGTGTTGAAGTTAAGACAAATGTTCTTACTGAAGTTTAGCATCTTGGGCCTTCTTCATTTGGTTCCTTGCTCCCATTCATTGAAGCCCTAATTGACACCGTGATGGGCACTTAGTCTAAGCCTAGTTCTTGCCTGTCGATGTATAGACAGGTTGCCAGAAATGACAGCTGCACCTGAAGACCTCGACTTCCTGGTAGTCCAAGTTCACAAGCAAGGTGCACCCCAATTCATTCCCATTGTTGCCTCTTTAGAGGGAGTCAAAGAGGATTGTGGCGTTTGGAACACAATGTTCTCTTCTGCTAGCCTACCCTTGAGGTCGGTAAATGCTGGTTGCCTATTGAGTCCCTAAATGCATGTCCTCTTTGACATGGCCAGTGAGATCTTGCTGGTGGTCCAATAAGAATTTAGAGGATTGTTGACTCAAACTATTCAGTGTATGGCCAAATATGTGATTCATGCTGACCTGGATACCAGGAATTTTCTAGGGTGTGTTAACAATACTAGTGTGGTGCTGGGTCGCAGTGTGTGTGCGCGATCTACATATTTTTCGGTTGATGTATAGGCATCCCTTAAGGGTATGCCTTTCGGAAACTGAAGGCTATTCAACAACAAATTTGATTTTGCATTAGAACACCTAATGAGAGCTGGGCTACAGCACACTCCCCAGGCTTTTCAGCCCCTTCCACACACTATCCTCACCAGCTAAGAGCTTCCAGAGCTACTCAAGAGGGCTAGAATTCATATACCACAGGAGTCACCTCAGTCCTTTTGAGGTCGGGGATGCGGCTCTGGCATTCAATACACAGGTTCTCATGGGCATCGGACCTCCAAGCCCCCCTTTTCTTTGGCAACAGCTTCCAAGCCACTTTAATTTGCTTTTAGTGGTGCACAACTGCTCTGTTGGAGACAAGATTGAGTGCTTTCTCCCAGTGTGGTGATCCATCACATCAGACAAATGTCTTCAAAATTGTTCAGCATAGCTATGCCCCACCACTTATTTTTGCCCAGGGCACCTTACACCCACATCAGACCAGCTCCCAGAGGAAGGCCTGTTCATTCTCATGCAAGAGATACAAGCTGGACTCTCTGAAGGCGACAGTGAGCGGGTTCTGGACTCTGAATTAAGGACAGTTTCTTCATACCGAAGAAGGATGGAGGGCTTCAGCCCATCTTAGGTCTTTTCCCTCTGATTGCCTTCCTGCAGGATGACAATGTAATTGTTTTCTCTAGATACTCAGTTATTTGCATTGATAGTGGGGCTTTGTTGTTAATGGGAGTTCTCTGATGGGGAGGAAAGTATATTGAATGGTTCTCCATGGTTCAGCAGATTTTTGTTTGGTAAGTTGTGCAGGAAGAGAAAGCATTGTCTATGTATCACTGTGTATCACTCTGAGAAAATGAAGTAGTTTAAGAAACTGGATAGCATTCTACAAGAGTATACACTACTTGTGATGGTTCAGTAGATGTTACTAGCACTTGTTTATCTTTGGCATTTGTACTTGCAGTTGGAGTACCAGAGGCAGCAACTACTGGCAGATCGACAAGCGTTTCACATGGAACAACTCAAGTATGCTGAGATGAGGGCTCGCCAACAGCACTTCCAACAGATCCACCAGCAGCAGCCACCACCACCGGCTATGTTGGGCAACCAGGTGGTGTCAACATCAGGGGCCCCTATGGCCCCCACAGCTCATTCCATTCCCCAGCCATCCACCATGGCTGCAAGCATGGTGGGACAGACTGGTGTCTCTGCTTCAGGGGAACAAAGTGTATCCACTCCCCCTTCCCTGGGGGAGAGGTCACAGCTGCAGGTTCCACCCCCACCAACGCATCAGGGTGGGATGCCGCAGCAGACAACTGCCCAGTCAAACCAGCCACCTGCTGCAGCCCTCGGTAAGTAGATGTTTTGTGTAGGACCTCTTGGTTGGCAAGCAGAGGGGTGGTTGTGTGGCATTCCATACTGAGCTCAAATGGAACACACTATCTCACAACCCCTAGGGGTCTATTACACCTCCACTTCTTGGCCCTCAGTTGGCCCACCTCATGGCATACAATGTTGGCTTTTTTCAGTGGTTTATTACTCTTTCGTTCTTAGCCTAACACTGATAAATGTTGGATATCATTTTGCCCATTTCTAGCTACTGAATAACTGGGGAGGGGGTGTGGTTGTGGGGGTTTGTTTCCCTTTTGCTCAGTATGTTTAGCAATGTACTCAGTATGTTTATCTGTGCTCTAACCACTCCTTTGTTTCTGAGCTACTCTTGCCTGCATATTTCCTGGGCTCTCACAGCTTGCTTGTTTGTGGACCCATCATGCCCTTTGTGTTCCTGGGGTCCCCCATGCCTTACTTGTTGTTTGATTCTGCTTGCCTTGTTTGTCCCTAGGCCCGCCATGCTTTTTACATGTTCAAGTCTGCAACCTCTTACATATTTAAAATGTCCTTTGCTTCACCAAGCTTTGCGTATTCGGAGTCCACTACCACTAATCTTCGCTGTTCTTGTTGCTGTTCATTCTCTTTCTGTAAATATTAAATCTGGTTCTTTCTCTTTAGGTCAGACTCCATTTCCAAGCCCCCCTCCTCCCTCTTCGATGATGCCAGCGAATGTGCCCGTGAACATGAACTCGACAGTGCCGGGTAATGCTCCAGCTGGTATGCTGTGTGGAATTCCCTTATCCATCCCATATAACCTGCCTAATAATGTAGCAGAGACCATGAATATTAACCTTCCTCCTAACATTCCCTCTCCTTCAGTGCATGGTATCCTCCCCTGCAGCATGCCTGGGGGTATGCTCACTCCCTCTCACCTGCCTGTAACAATGCCCCCAAGGGCACTTGCAACAGCCGTACCACCTCCCACGACATCCTCCATCCCTCTCATCTCGGGCACCACAACAGCTGCATCACACAGTCCAGCCATCGTAGCTGCCATGCAGGGGAGCTTTGTACCAGGTGCCAGTCTATCTCCAGGTGAGATTCTGTAATGTATGCAGGACTATTGTGTCTTGTGAGTCTTCAAAATTCACACCCCACTGTAAGGAAACAAGCTGAGAATATGTGGCCTGGGTAGAGTGGTTTTAAGAGCACTCCCTCCTGACCCGTACCATCCGTTAACTTGGAAATAGAACAGGTCAGAATGCTTTTTTCTGGTGTCATGCACCAAGTATTTTTTAATTTAAAATGTTTATTAGCATTTCAGAAAAAAATCAAGTACAAGAAGGCTAACTGTGTGTGAAACTGAAACTACAACAGCTATGTAGCATGGTCTACATATGTTTTGACCACAGTGTGCCTTAGTTTAAACTTTTGTGGTCAGACTTAGGGATGTATAATAATGACAGTATTGTATCCTGCTGTCAGACTTGCTGCTGACAATCTGTAGGGTATGACAGATGATAAAGTCCAAAATGTTTCCCACAATAACAACAAATCTAGTGAGAAACGTTGGCTTGTGGAAGATTGTGTTTATGTATGTGAGACAGATGAGTGCCCATATTGTGTCTAACTGTCTAGCTAGTAGGTGAAAGTTAAAGAGCTGTCTGTCCAAAGATGAAGTCCAAAATGCAGCCCATTGTAAAGATATAACTTGTGCGTACTTGAGGTGGGAGATATTGTCTCAGTGTTAAGAAATTAGGAAAGCTTCTGTGGCTTTATGTACACTTCAGTGAAAGTTGTCCCCTTTAGTTGCATGAATCGAAAATGTGCTCCCAACAATTCTTCTATGCCCCATTGATGATTGGAATACAATACGTGGAACACAGTACTCCCATACCTTATCTTCCCTCTCTGTTGGGTCCAGTAAGCCAGACTTTAAGCATTTTTTCTTCAGTGACGCTTTTCTCCATGTCTTGAGCTGCTTGTGTGAAGCACTCTTTCAAGCCTTTAATTTTCCTATTGGTCCCATTTATATGATTGTTTAAAAAGACACATCACTTTCTGAAGAGAATTACTCTATAACTTACAAATGTCTGATCTAAATCTAGTACTCCTTGTTTGCCATTTTCTCTAAATAGTACCTAAATCAGACCCATGCATGCCCTAATAAGTAGTTTACTCACAGGTCCTATGTCCAGTAGTTTACTAACTTCAGATGTTGTAATATTTTATTTCTAACAACTCTGGCCCTTCTGTCTATCCTTTTCTTTCAAATAGTGCACCCGGGATGCTAGAGTTTTCACAGTGTGACTGATTACTAGCAAGCTGCTTATTTCTCAGGACATCACACTTGTGTCACAAAAAAGTCCAAACATAACAATACAATGACACATTACACCTACCTCCTCTGTTCTCTTATCAGTGCTCAAATGTCAGCTCCTAACATGTAGGAGTCATGCTCAGCTGTTCAAATAGTTATTCAATTTGAGATTGTTTCCCAGTTTTTTTTGTTCCATTTTACTTTTTTCCCATCATGAGCAAATGCATTTCAAGTTATAAAAACTAAAGCGAATGCAGGAAGGTGATGTCGGAGGCTAGCACCCATGACTACTCTATGAGCTATCCGACAGAGACTTTTAGACACAGATTACTTAATTTAGAATAATTCCCAGGCTGAATGCAGAAAATCTTGAACAGTACCTCTGCTTGCCAGTATTTACCATTGTCCGTGCCAGAAGTGACGTGTGTGGGGTCCTTTTATAGGTGTTACCCCAGTGTGCTGACATCACTTCTTTTCTTTCTGTGCCATCAGCGCAGTTCCGGAAGAGTGACTTTAGTCCTTTTTGGATTACCTTTTTCGACTTTCTTTCAAAATTATTTTTGAGCTAAGCTCCCATTGTGCACAAGTGATGTCCCTCAAAGAACCTTGTCAGGCTTAAGTTTAAATCCTGTAGATCCTGTCACAGTTAGATGTCTGTGACAGACCTCCCACCTGGTGTTCTTGTGGTGCCTGGAGCTGGACCACCACTCCAAGGTCTGTACATACTGTCGAGCGAGGTACCTCACGGTGTTCTGGGAGTATGCCTTAAAGCTCCTGGTCACCAGACAACTCTGCGCTGTTCCAGAGCCCTGTCACAAGGAAGGTCCTGGGCCCATCTGCGGAGGTTAAGATCTAGAACCTCCCCCTACCTAGATAACTGGTTGTTGAACTCGGGCTCGGGCTCGCCCCAAGCAGTCATCTCCCACCTTCAGACTACAGCGGGACCTCCTGCTTTCTCTGGGGTTAACTATAATATGCCAAAGTCACACCTGACTCCCAGTCAGATGCTCCTCTTCATAGGAGCCATTCTAGACACAGTTCTGTTGCGCGCCTACCCTTTGAGCTGCGATTCCAGGATAATCAGGCTATGATACCAATGTTTCAGACTCTATCCTGGATTACAGTGAGTCTGACTCTGAGGCTCTTGGGTGTCTTGGGCCCCTGCATCTGGCTGATAAAGCATTCCTGCTGGCAAATGTGGGCTCTGCATTGGAATCTGGAATCCCAGTGAACGCTGCATCAGGGGAATCTCTCCTACCTTGTAGAGATATTGGGGGGCCATGTCAACGTCAACACCAATTGTCAAGTCCAGTACCCGTCTGTCGGCTGTCCGCACAGCCCCAGGAAGATTTCATGTTGCCCAAGGGTCTTTGGCATGAAGCAGAGGCTAGGGGCAGCTCGCCAGGGACCAAAGGGGCATAGCTCATCTCACTCCTGGTTTGTCACTCACTCGATGTGTTGGGGGGGTGGGGGGGTAGGAGTATACACTGACACCGCCTTCACTGAGCATCCTGTGGGCCCTAGAGCCCTCTGCAGGGTGTAGTAGTCCTCCAACCATGCCGGAGCACACATTCACAGGCTCGGGCCTGACCTGGGCCCCTCTGTGCCATTCTGCAGCTGCATCCTGGAGGATAAAGTGTAGCATGCCCCCTTTGACCCCGGGTCCCAAAGCAGGTCCTATTTCTCGCCAGTGAAGGCCCCCCGATAATCCGAGAACAGTAAGTGGGGGGAGGGTGGGGGGTGCAGGGCATTCACCGCTCTCCTGAGGGGTCTGGGCTGGGCCCTCCACTGCTATTGGTGTAGGTTGTGCCTGCCCGGGAGCCTTCCTGTCGCTCCCTCTGTGTCACCGGAGCAGTATGATCCAACATCCAGGGCCCTCTCAGCCCTATCCAGTAGTCTGCTGCATTCTGATTGTCGCTCTGGAGTTAGGCCACGCCCCTGCCTCTCAGGCACAGGGCCTCGTCACATCTCAATTGCCAGTCCTTGTGTGCTACTTTACTGCCAACAGGGCCGCCTCAGGTCCCCCGCTGCATCTTCAAAGCACTGACCATGCCTGATTCCACGTGGATTCTACGGATTAAGCATGAGCCACCATCTTGCTCGTGAGGCTGCCCAATTGGGGACTGCTGCTGATCCCCAGGACCTTACAATGTGCAGACTAGGGCACCGCAGCACCTCCAGAAATGCTCCTCTAAATCAGGCTGCACAGGAACTCAGCACAGCTGCCATCTTGGCCTTCTAGGCCACACCCCACTTGGAAGGGTGTCTTCCAGCTATATGTGGCTGTAGATACACATGTTCTGCATATCTCTGCCAGCTAGTGTGGTTCTGGATGCATGCAAGCTGTTTTTCTTCAAAGAAGTCTTTCAAGTCACAAGATAAAGCCACTCCTCCTCTTGGTGATAATGCACATGGACAGTGACTCCATTGTTAGATGGTTTTCTTTCCGCCGTCAGGTACGGATGTGTTTTTCAGTGCTCTGATTCAAGACCGTTTTGAGCGCTCTTTGGTTCATAGTTCACTACCATACTCGTTGGTATTGTTCTCAAGAAAACCATTGCCTGTCAATTCAACATGCTCCACTTGTGGCCTTCGAGCCTCGCCCATTCAGGCCTGTTATTCACCTAATCGGCTTCGACCAACAATGCACTGCTAATTGAACAAACTCCAGTTCGCTTCTGTTCCATGCTAAATACACGCTGACCGACCTCCACCAGGTTTGCAACCTCTGCCTGTCTTCTTATCATAACAATGATGATTTTGAGGTCTGTCGATCCTTATGATCGAGCAAGACTTTGTGGGACTGTTGGGCGCATTGTAGAGGAATGCAGCGCAAGGATTTTGACGAGGCTCCTGACATTTTTGGAAGATGAAGAACTGCACAAGACCTCGGCAGCTGAAGAAGAGGCCTTTTCCATCCAGGACTTCGGCCTTGAGATTGGGTTACAGACCCAAGACTTTCCTCTAGGTCAGCATGCCAGGAGTATCCATGCCCCTGTGCAGCTGCCCAAGAGACACTCTGTTCCCAACGAAACTACCACTCACGGGCCAACTCTTCCATCTACTAATGACACCTCGGGCTCACCACTAAAAGCAAAGCCGAAACTACCTTCTGCGCCGAGCCGACCTGCCTCGGCACCAACCATCTGCCTCATTGGCTCTGAGCACCCCGTCCACTTCAGCACCGAGTACCACTTTGCCGAAACCGTAATCTCTTTCGGACCCAAAACCCTCCACATCGGCATTGGCCCCAGAACCGATACGCTAAACCATACAGGAGCAACTTGATCCAAAGCAAAAGAAACTGCATATACAGCCTCTCACTGGTCATATTTTAGCAGAAGCTGTGCAGCCGGCAATCCTACCATTGAAGCGCCAACTCTCTTTTGAAGTGGCTTTAGATTTACAGGTACCTCCTAAGAGGAAGAAGGACATAGCATCCTGTCCTCTGCAGCCTCTTCTTCCTGCTTCACCACCACCTCAGCCACCTGTCCACCACCACTTCCTTCACCACACCACTCACATAGTGATATAAGGCATTTAGCGGACATCACACCACAGGGCTCCCCACAGTCATACACTGGGGGGTGAGGGGTGGTGATCCATATCAACTGCCCAAAGATCCTTGGGACAGCTGTGATGTTGATTCCCCCAGGTGATACCAACCCAGACCTCTACCCGACTAAGCCATCGCTCCTTGATGATGCAACATCTTTCCAAGAACTGAAGGCTAGACTGCAGCATATCGCCAGGGCCCTTTACACAAAGACCCCATCAAAGAATATTTTCTCTTTGAAACACTCTCCAGTACCAGTAGGGCATGTCAATACCTTCCTATGTTGAAGGGGTTGCTTCCCCACTTGGGTGATGTTTTTAAAGATCCAGTGAGGGCATGCATTATTACACCCAAGGTCGATAAAAAAAAAATTAAGCGGCACCCTCAGACCCAGTTTACATGAAGGGCCACCTCCCCACTCTGGCTCACTGGTGGTACCTAATGCCCGTAAGAGGACAAATTCCCAGACCACAGCGGATGCTCCTTCACATGATAGTGTCCAAGCTCATTGACGCTTTGGGGAAAAGAGTGGCAAGATATGATAGACTGCTGAATTCAAGCCAGAGGTGCAGCAAACACTTTTAAATGTCCCATTTGACGTACATCTGGTGGACTAAACATTCGAAAAAATGAAAAAGGACTAACTCAATGGGTGGCGCCTAACCCCAACTCCTTGTGGCTCCTTTCGGCGTTCTGCATATAAACAGGGAGCCAAATCTACACCGTCAGTCAGATGTGTCTACCTTCCATGTACAGGCAACTATCAGACCTCACCTTCAAGGGGATATTACAGAGGCACATACAGAGGAAACCATTCCAGGGGTTGCAGAAAGGGTGCCTCTGCTGGCACCGCACCCTCCACCTCTAAACAGTCACTCTCTTCTCATTCCCCCTGACCATCTAACACCTGTCAGGGAAAACTACAGCATTTCATTTCCACCTGGGAAAACTTAACATCATATCAGTGGGTGTTGGACATTATCCAACATAGTTATTGTATGGAACTCATCACCACACCTCCAAACGTCCCACCTCGCAAACACAAACTCTTTATAGAACATCAAAACCCACTCAAACAAGACGTACAGGTTCTGTTGCACTACAGGGCCATAGAGCTTGCCCCTCTTCAACAACAAGGCTTAGGTGTATACTCTCTATACTTTATAATCCCCAAAAAGACAGGTCACTATGGCCCATATTAAACCTCAGAACCTCAAATCATTTCATCCTATCAGAACATTTCCACGTGCTCACTCTTCAAGATGTGATCCAACTGCTCCAACGGAGCAACTTTGTCAGAACTAGCCTTAAAGGATACTTAATTTCACATCCTGATCCATCCAGGTCACTGCGAATACCTCAGGTTTGTTATAGCGGGAAGGAATTACCAGTTCAAGGTGCTTCATTTTGGAGTCACCCCATGTGTTAATCAAATGCCTTATACTAGAAGCAGCACATCTGCGCAGGCAGAATATTCATGTCTTACCATATCTAGACACCCAGCTCATCAAAGCCATTACACCCGTCATGTCAACAACACACTCAGACCACTCTACAACTTCTCCACCAACTAGGGTTTACCATCAACATATAGAAGTCACACCTCCAACCTTCACACATTCAGCAGTATCTAGTGGCTATTCTCAACACACAACGATTAGCCTACCCAAACTTAGCCAGGATTCAGAACATCCACGTGCTACTACAACAGTTTAATTGGAGCTAACACATAAGTCATGCGACTCCTAGCATTATGGCATCTTGAATTGAAGTAGTACCACATGCAAGACTACATGTGCGCCCGCTGCAAGAATGTCTGGCACGCCAATGGTTTCAGTCACTGTAAATTACAAAATCTAGTTTTAGTTGACAGCCGCACTCATCACTGTCTGCAGTGGTGGAACACAAAACCTATCAAAGGAAAGGTCATTCCTCAATCCTGTTCCCTAGATCATTTTCACAGCGGATGCATTCCTCACAGAATGGGGTACTCACCTATTGGATCTCACTGTTCTGGGTCACCAAACACCAGGATCTTTGTCAGCTACCTCGAGCTTCAAGCTGTTTACCTAGCATTGAAAAAGTTTCTAACGCACCTGATAGGCAAGGTTGTCGTGGTCCATACAGACAACATGACAATTATGTTTTACCTACAAAAACAGAGGGGGGCACACTCCCTACAGTTATCACGCATATCTGAGACAATTTGTCATTGGGCAATATGTCACAATGTCCCCCTGCTAGCCGAACACCTCCCAAGAATGGACAACAACTTTGCTGATGTCCTAAGAAGGACACGGCAACAAGTCTACGAGTGGGAACTGCACCCCCAAGTCGTCCTCCCATAATTCCACAAGTGGGGTTGCCACAGATAGACTTGCTTGCAACCACAGATAACGCAAAATGCCCAAACTTTGCCTCCAGGCTCCCACACCAACTATCCAGGGGCAATGCTCAATGGATGAACTGGTCAGGGATATTTGCCTTTGCTTTTCCATCTCTCCCTCTTCTTCCATTTGTGGTTCGGAAGATCAGGCAAATGTCGCTCACCCTCATTCTGGTAGCTCCTACTTGGGCTCATCAACTGTGGTTCACCACACTAGTCAAGCTCCCCATAGTTCCCCACGAGCAGCTTCACCTCAACCCAGATCTTAGTCAAAACCATGGAGAAATCCGGCATCCAAACCCAAAGGAACTCAACTTTGCGATTTTGCTCCTGAGGTAATAGTATTTGGTTACCTTAATCTCCCACCTGAATGTATGACCATTCTCAAAGAAGCTCGTAGACCCACAACTGGAGCGTGTTACGCAGCTAAGTGGAAAAGATTGATTTTCTACAGTTGCAGTAAACACATTGATCCATTTGGGTGCAACTGTTCAAAACATTGTCTGCTATCTTCTCCATCTGCAGACCTCTGGTCTTACTTACACTTCAGTACGCTTCCATTTAGCTGCAGTGGCTGCCTATCTGCAAAACAGGGAACATTCATCCTTGTTTAAGGTATCAGTTATTAAGGCATTTATAGATGGCCTTAAAAGAGTAATTCCACCTAGAGTTCCTCCTTGCCTGCATGGAATCTCAGCATTGTGCTCACCAGACTTAATGGGTCTACCATTCGAACCATTGCATAACTGACCCCTCCAGTTTCTCTCTTGGAAGGTTGCGTTTTTGGTAAACATTACTTCACTTAGGGGTGTCAGTGAGCTCCAGGCATTAACCTTGGAAGAACCTTTTCCAGCTACATAGAGATAAGGTAGAACTTTAAACTAACACAAACTTCCTCCCAAAAGTGGTTTCCACTTCCCACCTTAATCAGTCAGTTGAATTACCTGTTTTCTTTCACCAATCTGATTCAGTGGCAGAAAGGGCCCTTCATACACTAGAAGTAAAAAGAGCTTTAAAGATTAAATTGACAGAACGAAAGAATTTTGTAGAACCAATTAACTCTTTGTTCCTTTTTTGCCCCCTCACAAAGGAAAGCCTGCATCTAACTCAGGCATTTCCAGATGCTTAATTACTTGCATTCAGACATGTTACACCAAAGCTAAAGGAAATTTGCCCACACCTTTTAGAGCACACACTACCCATAAGATAGGAACTTCTTCGGCTTTCCTGGGAAAAATCCTAGTAGCTGAAATTTGTAAAGCAGCTTCATGGTCTTCGCCACACACTTTAACTAAACATTATTGTGTGGATGTGTTAGCATGCCAACAAGCAAATATAGGACAGGCAGTACTACGTTCCCTTTTGCAAACAACTGCAACATCCACGCTATCTAGAGTGCTCTGCCTTACAGTCTGTGCAGTGTATGTGTATCTACAGCCACACATGCCTCAAACAGAAAATGTTAGTTACCCTTAAGCATCTGTTTGTGGCATGTAGTGCTGTAGATTCACATGCACACATCCTTCTCCCTGGACACCTGTGGCCGTTCTAGTTCCTTTTTCTGGTTTCTTTGCACGGACATCTCTTTACTGATGATTACTGACACTCTATTCTCACCCGCCTGTGGGAAAACAGTGACACTCTATTCTCACCCGCCTGCGGGAAAACAATCTAACAATGGAGTCAGTGCCCATGCGCATTATCACCAAGATTAGGGGTGTAGGAAGCTGGCCTGGTGTGTGGTGGGTACCTATGGCACTTGCACCTTATACAAGGTCCTGGTATCCCCTATTAGTGAGGTGTAGGAGTGTCTAGAAGCCAGGCTCCCTATAGGTGGCTGTGGATGAGCAGCCAAGGCTTATCTAGGAGACACGCAAAGCTCATGCAATACCACTGTAGTCACACAGAACTTAGACACATGACAGAAAACACTCAGTTGTACAAAAATAAAGGTACTTTGTTTTTGGAACAAATCACCACAAAATACTAGACAGGTAACCAACCTTAGGAGGTAAGTAAAACACTAGAAATCCTCAATAGGCATAGAAAAGGTTAGAAAACAGTGCAAATAATAATAACCAATAGTGACTAGAGACCCTGTGATTCTCTGAGGGACCCTCCTCAGTGTTCAGATCCTCTCTAACACTGGGGGGTAGACTCTTCCTCGTCCTCCTCCTCCTAGCTACCAGCTTGTTCCTGGTCATAATGGAGGAGGAGGCCAAGAACCAGAGCCTTATTAGGATTCTTCCCTATCTTCAGGTTCCTACTCTTGCACACTTCCCTCAGTTTTTGGAAGGTGAGATTCTAATAGGGAGAATCCATGTTCTGAGATGTGCTAGATACTAAAGACATGTTGGTGCTAGAGTGGTGTAGGGTGTGCCTAACCTCCTTAACGTCTAGTCTCTTTCTAGAGAAGTTTGGATAAGAGGCTATGGCAGACCCCTCTTGTACCCAAACTTTAAGAGACTTGCTACTAGGTATAAGTGTAAACCTAACTAGTGAGTGGTCTTTCTTGCAGTGCTTATCCCACCGCTGCACCACCAATGTAAGAAGCTGGCCTGGTGTGTGGTGGATACCTATGGTACCTACACTTTATTCCAGGTGTTCCCTCTTAGTGAAGTGTAGGCAGTGTCTAGAAGCCAGGCTATCTAGAAGTAGCTATGGATGAGCAGCCAAAGCTTATCTAGGAGACATGCAATGCTCATGAAATACCGCTGTGATCACACAACACTTACACACAGGAAAGAAAACACTCAGTTGTACAAAACTAAAGGTACTTTAATTTTGGAACAATTCACCTTAAAATACTAGACAGGTAACCCTCCCTTAGGAGGTAAGTAATACAATAAATATATACACTAGCAATCAGAAACGGGCATAGAAAAGGTTAGAAAACAGTGGAAATGGAAATAACCAATAGTGACCCTAGGGGGAGCATAAACCATATACTAAAACAATGGAATGCGAACAAGATACCCCCACCTAGGTAAATAAAATGTGTAGAGGGGAGCTGGGAGTACTAGAAAACTACAGAGGGAAGTTTCACAGTACCCCCCAGCAACCAGGAATGCAGGAGTAAAACACTGGATTTTCCCCACACCACACAAAAGTAGTAAAAGAAGAAAAAGAAGACACCCAGTGAAGGCTAAAGGGAACCAGCGGTGGATTCCTGAAGAAAGAAGACGTGCAGCGAGGGGACCAAGTCCAAGAGTCAAAGTGGAGTCCAGGAGAAGTAGGAGGTACTACCCACCCAGCTGTGGATGCAGGAATTGGTCGATGGTGATGAACAACAGGTCAGCACTACATCCCTGGAGCGGGAGAATAGTTCCTGATGGATGCAAATGAAGCCCCACGCGGGAAGGGAGATTGCAAACGGGTGTTGGTGCAGGAATTCCACCAACAAGCCTTGGCAAAGGCAAACTCGCAGTTAGTGGAAAATAGGTGCTGCCGGGTACCAGCAAGGCCCAGGAGGGAGAGTCACAGGGGACCCTCATCATAGCAGAGTCTACAGGAACCGAGGCAGCACCCACAGGATGTGGACACAGGAGTCGCAGAAGAGGCCCATGCATCACTACAAACGCTGCAGGAGGCTGTGGTTTGCAGGATGGAGTGCTGGGAGCTGGAGCTACATGTCGCCTGAAGATCCCTTGGAGGAGATGCAAACAAGCCTTGGCAGCTGCAAGAGACAGCGCATGGCGGTACTGTCCTTCGTGGGAAGGCAAAGGCTTACCTCCACCAAAGTTGGACAGCTGCCATAATACGTTTAAATAGCAAGTACCCTTGGGGTTTGAATCAGGATGAGGAACTTTTTGTTCATGTGGGTTGAGTTTATGAAAATTTACAGTAATTTTGGGTTATATGAGAGAGGGGTTTGGAATCACGTGGTTATAGGCTTACATCATAGTGGTTCAGATACACCCCCAAGAGAGATTATAAAGATATGTGTTTAAATTGGAGTTATCAATGGTATTTAAATGCTATAGCTGATTATTATAATTTGATGTGATACATTCTTAGGAATGATACTAGATGAAAAATCAATTTTTCTTTAGTTATTATTTTTATTTGTTTTCAAATAAATTTAAGAATTAGGAATTTGAACTTCAAAAGAAATTAAAATTGATAATCTTAGAAAAATGTGTAATAAGAGTATATATATGATGGATCAGGGTAGTATTTTGTTAGGGATATTTCTTCTATGTTTAGTAGACTTAGTCTATATTTTCTACGGGGGATGGGTCCTCTGTAAAAGGTTTTTGGCTGGAAGAAGACCGCAATGGTTGAAACCCGTTGCCATTGATGTAAGCCATTAAATAATGCGTTTGGAGTTGCCTGGAGTGCTGGCGTTTCTTTAAAAAAATGTGCTACTGTGTGTAAGATAATTACGGGTCCTGCGCCCGTAGCTGTGCACCGACTCCGACTGGCGGGAAAAGGAAGAAAGGCAGGAACTGAGGAACTGATTTGTATATGTATAAGTGTATATATATATATCTATATAGATATATATATATAAATATATATATATATATATATGTTCGATGGCATGTGTAGCTGCAGGTACACATGCTGTGCTCTGTTCCTGCCATCTAGTGTTGTGCTCGGAGTGTTACAAGTTGTTTTTCTTCGAAGAAGTCTTTTCGAGTCACGGGACCGAGTGACTCCTCCCTTTCGGCTCCATTGCGCATGGGCATCGACTCCATCTTAGATTGTTTTCTTTCCGCCATCGGGTTCGGACGTGTTCCTCTTCGCTCCGTAATTCGAATCGGGAAAACTTAGAAATACATCGAAATCCGTCGGTATTGTTGCGTTCGGGACCGGTTTAGTATAGATACATCGGCACCAACAACACAACCGCTTTGGCGGCCCTTCGGGGCTTCCGCACTCAACCAAGGCCTGGTCGGCCCGACCACACCCATCGTCGAAGACTCATGGACCGGACCCCCTTCCGTTTCTGTCCGACGTGTCATGCCAAGTAACCTTATACAGACCAGCATTGGGTCTGTAATCTGTGTTTGTCGCAAGAACACAGAGAGGATACCTGTGAGGCCTGCAAGGCTTTTCGATCCAAGAAGACCTTAAGAGATCGACGGGCACGGCGTTTGCAGATGGCATCGAAGTCGACACAACACCTCGACGTCGAGGAGGAAGAAATGACTATTTCGATCCAGGGTTCGGAATCGGATGACTCCGACGGGGACCGGCCACCGACGGCAGCACAAAAAGTGAGTACACCTGCCCCGACCCAACCCCAAAGTCAAATGAAGAAACAGAAGGCCTCGGGGACACCACTGCCAGAAGGTCATGGCTCGACCCACAAGAAAAGCGGTGAGCAAATAACATCTTCGGCACTGAAAAAGGCCAAGATCGTGCTGAAGTCTTCCGACTCGGGTCGAGAAACCGGCATCGAAAAGAGTCGACATTGATTGGTTGAATCGAACAAGCCTCGAAAGAGCCTCTTGGAGCTGAGACCGACCGTATCCATGGGTGTTTCGGTATTGAAAAAAACGGCTTCGAAGCCGAAAAAGACTTCTTTCATTGAAGAAGAACAGGGGCTATCCCAACTTAGAGAGGCACAGGTTTGAGCAGGAACTGGATTTGGAAGAGCTTGACCAAACTCAACCAAGGCCACAAATCCAAAAGGACACGTGAAAATTCAAACCATCCCTCCGTTCAAGTTCAAAAGAAAATTGGCTTTTCATGAGACTGAAACTGAGCAACCAAAAGCAAAAGTGGTTAGAGAAAGGTCACCACTCCCACATTTCTCACCACAAACGTCGCCACCTCACTCGCCACAACGGACAAGGTTACCAGTTGGCACACCAGTGGCACAGTCACCCACACATACTGTGCTGACGCAGGACGATGAAGAGCCCTGGGACCTATATGACCCACCAGTCTCAGACAACAGTCCTGAGTGTTATCCTTCAAAGCCTTCTCCTCCAGAGCATAGCACATCCTACACGCAAGTACTGGCTAGAGCAGCGACATTCCATAATGTCACTATGCACTCAGAACCAGTGGAGGATGACTTTCTTTTTAACACACTGGAATCCATCATATCAAAGCCTGCCAATGTTACCAGGCATGCTTAAGCATGCACAACAGGTCTTTCAGGAACCGGTGAAAGGAAGGGCCATTACACCAAGGGTCGAGAAAAAATATAAACCTCCCCCGTCAGACCCTGTGTTTATTACACAACAGCTCCCTCCGGACTTTGTTGTAGTGGGAGCCGCAAGAAAGGGGGCAAATTCTCAATCGTCAGGGGATGCGCCACCCCCTGATAAAGAAAGCCGTAAGTTCGACGCGGCAGGGAAAAGGATGGCATCGCAAGCGGCCAACCAGTGGCGTATCGCCAATTCCTAAGCCCTCGCCTGTTACGACAGAGCACATTGGGACGAAATGCAGGATATTATCTAACATTTACCAAATGAACATCAGAAACAGGTGGTGGAGGAGGGACAGGCCATCTCCAACAACCAAATCCGTTCTGCACTGGATTCTGCTGATACAGCAGCACGGACTGTCAATACAGCAGTTACCATCAGGAGGCATGCATGGCTACGAAGTTCTGGTTTTAAGCCAGAAATACAGCAGGTGGTATTAAATATGCCGTTCACCCAACAATAACTATTTGGGCCGGAGGTGGACACTGCGATAGAGAAAATGAAGAAGGACACAGACTCGGCCAAAGCCATGGGCACGCTCTATTCTTTCCAGTATAGGGGAACATTTAGGAAGCCACAGTTTAGGGGAGGGTTCAGACAGCAACCCTCAGAGCCATCCACCTCCCAAACAAAACCCACTTACCAGTCTCAGTACCAGAGAGGGAGGTTTTGTGGTTCATACAGGGGACAGTACCCAAGAGCAAGGGGAAAATGTCAGCCTGCCAAGCAGACCCCTAGTAACAAACATTGACTTCAATGTCACACTCCCCCAACACACATCACCGGTGGGGGGGGGAAGATTAACAAAATACCAAAAAAATTGGTCAGACATTACCACGGACACATGGGTTCTATCAATTATCCAACATGATTACTGCATAGAGTTCATACAATTCCCTCCAGATGTTCCCCCAAGGATGCACAAACTGTCAGCACAACATCTAGACCTACTACAAATAGAGGTGCAAGCACTACTAACAAAACAGGCCATAGAATTAGTACCACACCCTCAAAAAGGAACAGGGGTTTACTCCCTATATTTCCTTATTCCCAAAAAAGACAAAACACTAAGACCAATTCTAGATCTCAGAACGTTAAATCTCTTCATCAAATCAGATCATTTCCACATGATCACACTACAAGACGTAGTTCCCTTACTAAAACAGGGAGAATGCATGGCAACACTGGATCTAAAGGATGCGTATTTCCACATACCCATTCATCTATCTCACAGGAAATACCTCAGATTTGTAATACAGGGCAACCATTACCAATTCAAAGTATTGCCCTTCGGGATAACAACAGCACCCAGAGTATTCACAAAATGCCTAGCTGTAGTAGCAGCTCATATAAAAAGACATCACATGCACGTATTCCCGTATCTAGACGACTGGCTAATAAAAGCCAACACTCAACACCGGTGTCAAAGTCACACGCAATATGTAATAGATACTCTACACAAACTAGGGTTTTCTATATATTACCAGAAATCTCACTTGCAACCATCCCAAATACAACAATACTTGGGAGCCACACTCAACACGCAAAAAGCAATTGCCACTCCAAGTCCACAAAGAGTTCAATTGTTTCAAAATATAGGGTCAAGCATACAACCAAACCAACAATATACGGTCAGGTTTGTAATGAAACTAATAGGCATGATGTCCTCATGCATCGCTATTGTCCCAAACGCATGGCTACTCATGCGGCCTTTACAACAGTGCCTAGCAAAACAATGGACGCAGGCACAGGGTCAACTTCAAGATCTAGTGTTGATAGACCGCCAAACACACTCTTCGCTTCAATGGTGGAACCCTGTAAATTTAAACAAAGGGCGGCCATTTCAAGACCCAGTGCCTCACGCCATTATCACAACAGACGCTTCCATGATTGGGTGGGAAGCACACCTCAACAATCACAGTATACAAGGTCAGTGGGACAATCAACAAAAACAACACATAAATCTTCTAGAACTACTAGCAGTCTTTCTAGCACTAAACGTTTTTCAACCCCTTCTAGTCCACAAACACATTCTTGTCAAAACAGACAATATGACAACAATGTACTATATAAACAAACGGGGGGACACACTCGTCACAATTGTGCCTCCTAGCACAAAAAAATTGGCATTGGGCAATTCACAACAACATTCGCCTGATAGCACAATATGTACCAGGCATTCACAATCAGTTAGCCGACAATCTCAGTCAAGATCACCAGCAAACTCACGAGTGGGAAATACATCCCCAGATTCTACAGGATTACTTCCACTGCTGGGAGACACCAGACATAGATCTGTTTGCAACAAAACAAAATGCCAAATGCCAAAACTTCACATCCAGGTACCCACACCCTCAGTCCAAGGGCAAATGATCAGTTGGTCAGGGATATTTGCTTACGCTTTTCCCCCTCTCCCACTCATTCCTTTCCTGGTTAACAAACTGAGTCAAAACAAACTCAAACTAATACTCCTAGCACCAACGTGGGCTCGCCAACCGTGGTATACCACACTGTTAGATTTCTCAGTAGTACCTCACATCAAACTCCCAAACAGGCCAGATCTGTTAACACAACACAAACAGATCAGACACCCCAATCCAGCGTCGCTCAACCTAGCAATCTGGCTCCTGAAGTCTTAGAATTTGGCTATCTAAACCTTTCAAATGAGTGTATGGAAGTCATTAAACAGGCTAGAAAACCGACAACAAGGCATTGTTATGCTAATAAATGGAAAAGGTTTGTTTTCTACTGCCAAGCAAATCAAATCACACCGTTAGAGGCCTCCATACAAAACATTGAGAGTTACTTACTACACTTACAAAAAGCTAATCTCGCTTTTTCTTCCATCAAAATTCATCTCACTGCAATCTCTGCTTACCTGCAGATTAAACATACAACATCACTTTTTAGAATCCCAGTTATTAAAGCCTTTATTGAAGGACTAAAAAGGATCATACCTCCAAGAACCCTACCAGTACCCTCGTAGAATCTTAATATTGTACTTACAGGATTCATGGGTCCAGCATTTGAACCCATGCATTCTTGTCAAATCCAATTCTTAACTTGGAAGGTAGCTTTTCTAATAGCCATCACTTCACTACGAAGAGTTAGCGAAATACAGACGTTTACTATCGAAGAACCCTTTATACAAATACACAAACATAAAGTGGTTCTCCGTACAAATCCAAAGTTTTTACCAAAAGTCATATCACCGTTTCATCTAAACCAAACAGTTGAGCTCCCAGTCTTCTTCCCGCAACCAGACTCGGTAGCAGAAAGAACACTGCACACATTAGACATAAAGAGAGCGCTAATGTATTACATAGACAGAACAAAATAATTTCGTAAAACTAAACAATTGTTCGTTGCTTTCCAAAAAACCCCATGCTGGTAACCCTATATCCAAACAGGGCATAGCCAGATGGATAGTCAAATGCATTCAGACCTGTTACCTCAAAGGTAAAAGAGAATTACCCATTACACCAATGGCACACTCCACTAGAAAGAAAGGAGCAACAATGGTCTTTCTAGGTAATATACCAATGACAGAGATTTGTAAGGGAGCCACTTGGTCTACACCTCATACCTTTACTAAACATTACTGTGTAGATGTGTTATCAACACAACAAGCCACAGTAGGACAGGCTGTATTAAGAACATTATTTCAAACAACTTCAAATCCTACATGCTGACCAATGCTTTCGGGAGGATTACTGCTTTGTAGTCTATGCACAGCATGTGTATCTGCAGCTACACATGCCATTGAACGGAAAATGTCACTTACCCAGGGTACATCTGTTCGGGGCATGTTGCGTTGCAGAGTCACATGCGCCCTCCCACCTCCCCGGGAGCCTGTAGCCGTTTAAGATGCATTAAATTTATATGTAAATAAATATTCCTTTACCACAAACTATGTACATACATATCTACCCCATTGTATGTACATCTTTAGTATCCTCATTCTACCACTCCTACCTCACCCTATGCGGGGAAAACAATCTAAGATGGAGTCGATGCCCATGCGCAATGGAGCCGAAAGGGAGGTGTCACTCGGTCCTGTGACTCGAAAAGACTTCTTTGAAGAAAAACAACTTGTAACACTCCGAGACCAACACTAGATGCCAGGAACAGTGCACAGCATGTGAATCTGCAGCGCAACATGCCACGAACAGATGTACACTGGGTAAGTGACATTTTCCATATAAAATATTTTTTTTCTCGCTGAACAAAACTAAGCTTCCCTGCCCTCTCTTGCCTCTGTACAGGCCCACCCATCCCTACTGTCTTCCATGGTCCTTTGAGTATGCCCCTGTCCCCTTCCTCTTGCCCATCATAGTCCTTTGTGCTGCTAGTAACTCTCCCACTTGCCGGGTATGCCCCTGTCCCCTCCCACCTGCCTTGTGTGGTCAGCTTTTTGTGTCTGGCTCCCTCCCAACTTCCCTCCGTTGTCAGTGTGTATGTCATTATAGTCTCACTGGCCCTTCATGTGTTGTGTTGTGCTTCCAGTGCCCATCCTGTCTACCCTCCATGGTCAGCTTGCTGCTCCAGCCCTGCCCCCTACCCTCCTTTTTCCATGTGCATGCCCCTATCTCCCCCTCCTGCCTTGTCTGGTCTGTTGTTGTGCCCCTGCCCCCTCCTTCCTGCCCTTCTTAGCCTGTTATGCTGCAGCTTTCCCTCATGTCTTTCCGGTATGGTCAGCTTGCAGCCCTTGCCACTTTCTCCTCTCTGTTGTCCATGTGCATGGCCCTGTCCCCTTCCTATTTCTTTCCATGGTCTTTTGTGCAGCACTGCCATCCCGCTTGACTTGTGTGGTGTATTGTGCTGTTGCAATCCCTGATGCCGGCCCTGTAAGGTCAGTTTGGTGCCCCTGCCCATCTCCCTCCCGCCCTCTGTTATTCAAGTCAATGTCCCTATCCCATTCCTTCTGCCCTCAGTTATCCAATGTACCATGCTTGCCAACATTTCGACCTTAGTAAGAGGGAGATTTTGAAACAAAACCTAGGGAATTGATTTTCCCCATTGACTTATATTGAAAAAGACAATATTTTAGGCAGGAGACTGATAAAATAAAGCTCTTTTGGGTTTAAAAAGATCTGGAGTCTCCTACCTGAATTGTGTCTGTTGACATGTATGGTTGTACTGCCACTTCCTCTTCCTTCTGCCATCAATGGTCTGTTATATTGCCACAGCCTCTCTTGCCTGTCCTGCATGGTTGGTTTGTTACCCATGCCCCCCTTTTCCCCTGCCCTCTATAGTCCCTTGTGCTGCAACTACCTCTCCCACTGCCCAGCGCCATCAACCTTTTACCTCTACACCCTCCCCTCTGCCCTCAATTATGAGCCCTGCCCCTGATATCTGCCACCCCACAGTATTTTAATAAACAACTAGATTGCTGACATACTATATTTATTACAAAAGTGTGGCACATCTAACGTCATCTTGATGTAATCAAAGCTGTAATACCTAAAGCATTTCCTTTAGAAATTAATAGAAATGAGAGGGTCTTACTCCCACAGAAATGATGGTTACTGCTCTAAAAAAATAAAACGGGGGCATTTTTTCTGAGTTCTCAAATAGCGACAAAGGATGTTTAAATTTTTTGCTATTTTTTTTTATCCAGTCATCACTTGATTATATGTTGCACTTAGGGGAAAGAATGTGGTGTTATGGCCAGAGCCGCAGACTTTGCAACTAGGGAACCAGGTTCAAGTTTCAGTGTCAGCTCGACATCCTGAGATTCTGGTCAAATCACTTAACCTCCTCATGCCTAAATCCCAAAAAGAATGTGTTCTTGTGTAATGTAACTGATGCCCATGTAAAGCACTCCAATACCTTTGGGTCAGGTCAGTGCTGTATAAAACTGCACAAAAAAAAACAAAAAAAAATTAAGTGTTTGCACACTTTTGTCATTGGGCTACGCTTGGGCTATATTTGGGTGATATATGTGCTACATTTGGGCTGTATTTTTCCTCTGGTGGCCATCTTGGGAGCCTCCTTTATTATGAAGCTCCCTAATGTCCTAATTTACTTGCAGTATCCTCTGTACAAAATGCTTTCAGTTTTCCACTTCGATTCCATCAAGATGACGGTCAGATGTGCCACACTTGTGTCATAAATTAAGAACGTGCATGTTTCAGACTACATGTTGGAATATTTCAACGAAATAGAAGAGGAAGATATTTGAGAACTCACTTAAAATGTGTCCTAAGTTTTCTTTCTACAGCACTAACCATAATTTCTATACCAAAATGAACCCCCTCATTTTGTTCCTTTCTAAATTAAATGTTTTAAGTTTTGCAGTTCGTTTTAATCAAGATTGCTTCAATTGTGCCACATTTTTGTCATAAGTAAGAATGTTAGCACTCAAGTTGTTCTTTAAAACACTCTGGGAGCCTGTAGTAGAGCACAGGGGAATTAACTGAAAGGCTGCTCCTGTTGGACTTCATTCTCATATGGCTGAGAAAGATAGTGTGAATTTGCAGAAACTGTGCTCTCATTTTAGCTTCTGGATGTATGAGAGAATAGTTCTCTCTCAAACCTGATTCATGAAATCCCAGCAGAAGGCTTTTTCACAGGGTGAAATCACTTTAGCACCAAATAATTTATATTGTAACTAAAATCTGTTATCATCCTTTATATGCTCTCCTTTTTGTAACCCTCAACGACTGCCATTCACTGCAGTGCATTTAAATAGGTGCTATCATGTATATTGCTCACAAGATGGTTGCCATCACTTTCTGGTTGAAGTGCTGACAGCCAATCGGATCGCACCTTGAGAGCTCTGTTTTGGTTCCGCCCAGATATACAAATTTGGATTTTTCTTTAATATCTCAAAAACTCTGAACAGATTCACACCAAATAAGAAAAAGGGTGATCTGCGGGCCAAACCCTACCTTGGGTGCAAAATATTATGACCAAAGGAGTAAGCCTTCATTATAACAGGAAAACTCCAAATCAGCTGTGGTTTACACTGCCTTTAGGAAGCAAGAGTGTCCAGCTTCTCAGTTTTCTCCTGCCCTTGAAAAGTAGGATGGACATTTTAAACTAGGGTAGAAAAGTTTAATTGAGAGCTTCCTTCTCCTTGAAACAAATAAACCCTTCACTGGCTATGTCCTGTTCTACTTTACAAAATGTATACATACTTGAGCTGCGATAGAGTAGTTAAAACCAACATAGAGAAAACAGATGTAACCACCTGACAATATTTTTTTCCATGTACATTCAGACATCCTCAGTAACTAATTTCTTCTGATGGGTACTTCTGACCACAGAATGCTTCTCAAGCAGTACCTTTGGCGCCTGTAAGTGTGTTGTGCGGCTCCACTCCAGCATCGTGTAGAGCCTCATATTGTCTCCACTTGTGCACGCTTTCATCAATTTCTTTCTTTCCATGCCACCAAATGCGGATGAAGTGATCCCTCTAATTTTTTTTACGAGATTCTTTTCTCTTGAAAATTACTTTAAAACACAGTATGTAAGGGAATGTCACGTCTCAAAACTACAGGGTTTCAACTTTACAAGGGCTGTCACAAACAGATGTCTGTAATAGATCCCCACCAGGTATGCTTTTGGTGCTTGGGACACAACTCCTGCAACGAGTGCGCCCAGATAAACCCAAAGAACTTATAGGACCACCTTACACTGGAAGACTCCATGCTGGTCAAGGTCGAAAGAGAAGTCCCATTCCCAAAGCCATTTCTGTGCCAGGTCTTCTGGGAGGTCAAAGTCATCGGGTAAGTCAAAAATCAAACGCAACAAGTCCAACTGGGTCTCTGCTCCTTTCTGTCACTCTAACTCCAGAGAAGGGGATAAGGAGTAAACCTGCCTCTCTGTTTCACTCCCAAGCTCCATCTCCTTCTGAGCCGATTCCAGAACTAGTCCCAATACACCCCCGATTTTTCAGGCCTGTTGGTGATTTCACAGTAGCTAGAATAGGTCAGTGAAGCAATGCTGTGTTTATTTGGCACTCTACCGGCCTCCTCTACTGCGCCTTCTGGCCCCAAGGAACCACAAGGACCTCCAGTTGGGTCTAAGTTGGTGATCCTCCTTCCTCACCAGTTGGACTCTCTGAACCCACTACAAGTTTCGCACTGGCTCCAATGCCTACTTCTGTCCTGGTGCCACCATGCTGTCAGGACCATTGAGCACTGACTCTACTATTGACACCTAAAGACGTGTCACTACCTATATTGTTCTCAGATTCTGAGCCAAAGTCCCAAATTTGTGTTGGCCAAGGCTGGTCCTTGGTCCCTCCAGGGCACTAGCCTTACGGCAATCCATTGAATTCTGTCACATTGCCTCTACCTCATGGCTGTGCACAGGATCTTAATAACCTCCGTCACAGACCTAAGTGATGACCATTATGATGACGGGGTGAATGGGAACCCATACACCGACGACAATTGGTTTAATGATTTCAGGATGCTAGTGGGCTGAATACTTCTCCAGACACTGGATCGGTTTCTCCTTCTGGCCCTGCTACTGAAAAAAGTGCCTCTGCTGTGGCAATGTGAACGGCAGCAGTGGTGTTGTCCCTCTAGTTATCAACCAGTGAGGTAAAACTAATGTCTTGACAGGTCTTTCAGCCAGGTCACAATTCACAAAATGATGCAGGTTTGACCTGCTAGCTTCTCCTGGGACATCCAGTCCTCTCTAACCCACGTCTTTTGGCAGCTCTTGCCTATTTGGCAAGAATACACTTGGCTCTTGAGTGATTTCAGGACGGTAGGACCACAGCTCTTTCCTTGGGTCTGTCTCCCCCAGTGAGACAGTTTCAGCAGCAGTCTTGCCTCGTCTGTGGGTATGGTAGGGGCCTCCATCATGGTGGTTGAGGCTATGGATCTCCCAGACACCTTAGTGGGAATCCCAGGCTCGCCCTCTCCAGGTTCGGCAGCTGTGAAACAGCTTTAGTATATCCTTCAATACATAAAGCCACCTAGCTGGAGGCAAGATCTGGCATTTTCTCCTAGGGTGGCAAGCAATCAGGTTGAACAAGTGAGTCCTGCAAATAGTCCATTTAGTTACACCTTCCTATTTATTTCTGCCTCATTGCACCCCCAACGACCCGTATGACAGCTGATGAAGGACCATCTGTCCATCTCACAGCAGAAAGTGCAGGCCCTTCTGGCCAAAAGAGCCATAGACTGGGTACCGGTATTCGAATTAGACACTGGTTAGCACTCTCACTACTTTAATACACTGAAGAAAACGGAGGTCTTTGTCCTATTCTAGACATTCACTCTCTTGATACCTTGCTGTGGAAGATTCTCAACCTAGCCCAAGTCTTGTCTGCCCTTGTCCCTGGAGAGTGGATTGTAGCATTGGATGTGCAGGATGCTCATTTCCATATACCTGTCCTCCAGGCGCACAGACACTACCTACTGTTCACCGTGGGCAACAAGCACGACATTGCAGCTCGTTTTTTTCAGCGATCAGGGGTTCCAGTCTTCCTCAGTTTCAATGACTGGCAGGAAAAGGCGAGCTAGACCCAAGCAGTCATCACCCATCTCCAGACTACAGCAAACTCCCTAACATCATTTTGGTTCACTAGCAACATGCCCAACGTCACATCTGACTCCTTTGCAGACATTTCCCTTCATCTGAGCTATTCTGGGCATTGTGCAGTTTTGTGGTTTATGCCCACAGCAGAGAGTCCATTTGGGCTATGATCCCAATATTTCAGCATTCAGTTTTCTGAAGTCCAAATGGGTGCTCAGCTTCAGCAGGATCTGTCCGATTTTGTACAAATTTTCAGGGGGATGGATGGCCAAAAATATAGAGTAGTGGCATCTGGATCGTGATTTGGTCAACTGCAGACCCCTGTCTTTGCCCCACTCAAGGTTAACAGTGATGATAAACTCATCACTCCTGGCCAGGCCATTTGGGAGAGGTGGAAATCAGAGGCTTGTGACCTCCAGCAGACGCTCGGTTCAAATCTGTCTACTAAAGCTGCAAGCCATCTGCTCAATGTTGAAAGCCTTGCCGCTACCCATACAAGGGAGGCTGGTGCAGGTTCTCCCAGACTAACACCACTGCTGTGTGGTACTGCTACAAAAAAGCCAGGGTAGAGTGGTGTACTTTGTCAAGAGCCAGTATTCGAACGGTGAGAAATCTATGGTTAGATAGAATATCCACCATAAAAAGCATTAACATAAAAAACTGAGGGGGTTGTTGAGGGCCACGACTCTCCACATTTCCTGCCAGGGCTCACAACAATCTCAGAAGGTCTTGACAATCAGAGGGCAATGTCTTACGTCTTCTTCCAACACAATTGGCATGCCTGCTTAAATTTCAGCAGACAGAATTATTGCAGTGTATCAGAAGCTACTTTCAGTGGGTGCCATAGAGGTGGTTCCAAAAAACCAAGGGAGGTCTGAGGTTGTACTGAAGATGCTTTGTCTCTAAAATATTTGTGGGCATGATATCTGTAGGGAGCTGGCTCTCTATATAGTGTACAAAAATGAAGTACACTGTGCCGAGAGCCCAGTGGATCCCCAATTGGTATTGCAGAGGCATTGATGCTCTATTTGTGGTAGTGTGGGTGAGCCGTTAGGCCTATTAGAGGGTAGTGCTAAGCATTTGTTGTACTCAGAGGCAATACATGAGACACTTACTCAATGAATAAATCCTTGATCAATTTAGAAAAATAACAATTCTTTATATATAGATTTCAAACCAAAGAGCTTCTTTATCAGGTGAGTAGACTTAGGCATAAATACTTTCTCTCAAGTTTATCCTATGGAGGAAAAACTATGTTCAGCAAAAACAGGGTTAACAACGACTTACAAAGCCAGTCCCAGAGAGTTAAGGTAAGTACTGGGCACTGATCAGAACCACACCAATTGGTCACACCATGCAGCACTGGGGCAGTAAGGCACTTGGTCCCCAATGGTTTCCTGTGGGAGTTTGGTCCTCACCAAGACAGGCTGCAGGCTCTGGCTAAGAAGCCAGTCTGGGACAACAAGCAGGTAGGTCAAAGACGTGAGATGTCCAGGAAGGTAAGTGCACCATTGGTCCTTGTCTACAGAGCCCAGGGGTATCCTTAGGTGTTGGGTTTTTACCGTTTTGGAATACTCACGGTCAGGGGGTCCTTTGTGTTGAGGCTGCAGGCGTCAGGGGTGGGGGGGGCGGGGGGGTAAGGCAGGAGTTGACCCACGGTAAACCTGAGCTCTTAGGAGCCGGGAGACATGGTCTGCACTGATGACCCACCTCAGCTGGGGTCAGGAGTCACGGCTGCAGTGGTTGCTGCAGCTATTGGATTTTCTCTCTCCAGGCTGTGGGAGAGGGAGGCCTGCATGCAGGGTCTGCAGGCGACTTGGATGAGTCCATGAGAGGTGACACTTAGGCTCAGGACAGCTGAGGAGCCCTGCTGGCACTGTTGGTGGGCTTCTCACCGGGTCGAGGTCATCTTGTGAAGAGATCAGTTCAGGTGTTGGGTCTCCAGGCTGCAGAGTACTTGTTGGATACTTTGTTGCTGAGCAGGTCTGCTGCTCAAGGGAGTCTTGAGTCTTTTTAGAAGACAGGCAGACTGCCTGGGTTTCTTGAAGCTGCAGGACGAGTCTTTTTGTGCAGAGTCCGTTGCAGTCAGCAGGCAGGCCGGAAGGGTAGGTACCAGGTCGGCTGCTTCTTCTTTCTCCTCTTCTGCGGGGCTGACTCTTCTGTGCCCTTCATCTTCCTAGCTAGTCAGGATCTGAGTTCCACGGTTCAGGGTTGCCACCTAAATACTCAATTTAAGAGCATTACAGAGAGTGCGAGGCTGTAGCCAGTGGGCTGACCACATTTAGGGTGACTACACCCTTTCTATGACCACTTCAGCTAGGAAGTGAACATAACCCTAACCCTAGTGGCCTAATTCCTTCCAAACAAGATGTAAGAATTAAAATGTAGTGTCCACTTCAGCTCGTCCATCTTAGGAGTGGGACTGGCATGGAGTGGGCACTCCTCCTAATTTAACAAATTTTCCCACTTGTGCTGCCACCAAAAGTTGGGTCAGGAGTTTGTCATCTCTGTCATTTGGAGAGACCTAGGTTGCATTTCAAAGGCAGCAGGGCCTTTGAAGCTTCCTGCTCAGGACGAGGTGTCATCACCTCCACCCAAAGCAGGCCTTTGTTCTGTGCCTCCGAGAGCACTGGCTTTCTCCTCAGGGGGGCAGAACTCGGTCTAGGGTGGCTGCACTGGTTTTGGACCAGTCAGTGAGCACTTGAGTAGCTGGGTAGGTTTTTAGGGGGCACCTCTAAGGTGCCCTCTGTGTGCATTTTTTAATAAATCCATCACTGAAGTCAGTTAGGGTTTATTATTCTGAGATGTTTGATACCAAACATCCCAGAATTCAGGAAAGCCATCATGACCAGTGTCCAGCACATGCATTTAAATGGCTTCCCTGTGCACTACTGTTTTTCAAAATCGACAGAGGCATAGTAGAGCCATATTTGCTCATGCATATATGCCCTCACATGTGCCTGGATGCATCCTGACGTAGGGGTGACTTACACCTGGCACATGCTTTATTAGTGTACCTGGCACACAGGAGTGTGTGACTTGTCATGTTTTCAATTTAGCCTGCACCAACACACACAGTCTGCAATGGCAGCACTATGTGAGTTTGGTGAGGGGTCCCTGAGGGTGGCACAGTTGGTGCTGCAGCTCTGAGACTTTCCTCAGTACCCCAGGCCCTAGGTACCAGGGGTACCATGTACTAGGAACTTACTGCTTACTATGCAGTTTTGGGAAGGAGATCTGGTACAGGGGACCTGGTTAGCAGGGACCCATTGCACAGTCAGTCAGTCACAACAGAAACCAGGCAAAAAGTGAGGAGGGCGGGGGGGGGAACCACGTCAAAAGAGGCACTTTCCTACAATATTCATTCAGGAATAATGGAGTCTGAAACAGATTCTGTGCACAGAGGATTCCTTCCAGATTGTGGCATTGGGGTTAATAAATCAACAGGAGTTTACCGTATACATAATATCATATTCCCAGCATAGAGGAGCATCATCAATACTTGTGAGGGTCTTCTTGAGAGTCAACATTTTACTGATACCTCTTCTTCTGAGTGCTCACAAAAATCGCCTCTCACCTTCGAGACTAGGGGTTACATCTTTCCCATAGTATGTGCAGCATTTGATCTTGTTCCAAGAACTAATTTGTGGGAAGTCTTGTCCGCTTTAGGAATGCCCCCAGATTTGCTATCAGTTATTATTTGGTTGCATAAGGTAACTTTGCTAGAGTATGTGGTGGCCCGCAAGGGGAGCTCACGCCCAAAATAGATGTCAGTAGAGGGGCGCGCCTGGGGTGTGTGTTGGCCCGACATTATTTTTGGTGTTTATCAATGGGTGCACAGATTCCCTGTTGAAAACAGATAATGACTTGCCCACCCTGACAGGGAAAAAAATACCTGTGTTGCTGTTTGCTGACAACACCCTCCTGATTTAAAAAAAACACTAAGGGATTGCAATCCCTGGTATATGGTTCCAACAAGTTCTGCAGGCAAAGTGGTCTCGAAATAAACACTTCTAAGACAGGGTATATGGCTTTAAATGTAAAGAGGCCTAATAGATATAGAATTCATGTGGATGCAAAGCCCTTGGAACGAGTCAAGGTTTTTGATTACCTGGGCATAAGACTGTCAGAGAGAGAGAGAATTGAGGAGAACAATTAATTAGGAGTGTGCCCTGCCTAAAACAGAACATCTCTGTCACTAAGTTTTTTAGTGGAATTTTTTTTGTAGAATTAAAAACATTCCCAGTCTCGCCAGCACTAGAGGTGTATAGAGCACAGGATTTAAGCGCAGCACTATATGGTGCCTACTTGGGGTCATAGCCAAGTTGAGATTCCACTACTTCCAGGGAATTGATTCATAAGGTCATTATTGAAGCTCCCGTCGATCTCTTCTTATTCCCCCTGGCGAATGGACTTGAATCTACAAAAGATAAGTGTCAGAGCGTGGTTAAAGCCTATTCTTTTTTCATTAAGGATCTAGTCTGCGGAAGAATTGTCCCACTATAGGGCTGCTCTAAATGATGTAATCAGGAGGCCACAGGCATCAAGGGTTCCCTGATTAAGACTTATCCAGACTTTCTTAACTAAGCTAGGGGCGAAGAAGCTCTGGCTTGAGCCTGATTCAATCACTTCTGGTTCTGTCCAATGGGTAAAAAAAAATCCTTTTGGCAAAATATCCAGAGGGTACAATGTGGAAAACCTTTTCATGCATCTTCAACTAATAATTTTCTGGTTGAAAAAATGGACTTTAACTTTCAAAGAGTACCTCAATTTTCTGCAGGTCCCACTTCATAGAAAGCTCTACATCCAGCTAAGGCTAGGCACCCTTCCACTGGCCTCGTTCACGAGCACCTGGTGCAACTCCTCGCTTAACAAAGACACATGTCCAGCTTAGCGTGAAGATGCTCAGCACGTTCTTGTCTTTTGTGCTGCATACAAAATTGCTTGAGAAAAGTGAATTAACCCAATCTGCCTAAATATGGGGAATAGACATTACCAGGAGGCCTTGTGGATTTTCCAAGCTTATACACATCCAAAAGTAGTGTTTTCTTTCTCTAGCTCTTTAAGAGCAGCTTGGTTTGTAAGACGTAAGCCCCTGACTGTCCAAAAACCTGCCCTGTAAATTATCTGTGCCTCTAGCTGTAAAAGAAAGTATGAGAAAGCTCACGCAATCATGTCACACACTGAATGAATGTATTTTTTTCATTGCTTTTAATCTACCTAATGCATATAGCAAAATGTGATTCTCTCTAATGTTTTTCAGTGTGTCAATGCATACTTGTAAATTCAATCTGACAAATAATAATAATAAATAATATCCATAGTTAGAATACTTGCTATTCAGAGCTTAATCTCTAGAAGGAGTTTCTTGAGGTCCTCATCTGGGTTGCAACAAGCTTTACCACCTGTGCTTTTGCATTAAAAAACACAACTTATTTTCTGTCTCAGGAGCTGTGACCTACATCAATGTGGATAGCTCTTAAGACAATATGCCATTTCCATTCACAGGTAGCAACCTCTTCTTCTTCCTTCTGCAGAGTTCTGCAATTTTAGTTTCATGCACTCACATAGCTCTTCTTGCCAACTTCTAAATTAGCCAACTCCAAAATCTTGTTGTCCTTTCTGGGATCAGACCCAAGACAGCTTTTGGTACAGTTGTGGGACTAACATTTCCAAAACCGGATGCTTCTGATGGATACATCTACCTGTGAAATCCTCGGCTTTAGAATATCGCCATTGCCCCAGCATTCCACTGAAACTTTTCTTCATAGTGCTCCACTTTGAAAATGGCGTCATAATGCCACGGCTCCACACATGACTCCGTTTGAGGTCACCGGAGCCATTAAGAAACCCTTGTCGGCATGCTGACATCAGTTCCCTTTTTTGTGCACCTTCGACGTGTAACAGTTTTTTCATCTCTCCATTAGGTTTCTGTTGCCAACAGTGTTTTAGGTTAGAAGTACAGTAGTTTCTGTTTTTCTGCAACAATGTCTCCACCGAGGAAGTCTGGATTCAAGCCCAGTCAGGAGTGCCAGTCAGATCTCGATCACCGACCCTCACGATGACTGTCTCTGGTGTCTCAGCCCAGACCATAACGTTGACGCCGGTTCTTCATGCCAGAAGATGAACCCAAAAGCATTGAAATAAAGAGAGGTGAAGCTCTTCATGGCCAAGGCAAGGAAGAAGAAGAGAAGTTGTTTGAAGTCTCAACCTCGTTCGGAGTCACCGTCTCTCCATTCCTCTAAGTCATCCAAGGAGAAGCACAAATAAAGCAGCATCAAAGTTTCTGAAGTCGATCTTCAAGAGATGTTTCTCCGACATCTGTGTCTCTGCATCCGAGGTCGACTGAAGGCTATCCTACACAATTTCTGTAGCCTGTCCTGGCTCACCTTCAAGTCTAGTGAGACCTTCGACTTCATCTGTGCCTCCTTATCCGGAGCTGTAAGTGGTCCCTCTGACTCCAGGTCTTCCTCAGCCTCCTCGACAGGAGCAAAAGTATCCAACTTTACCTGTTCCAGGAACAGATCCTGTCAGCTTCCTCAATGTTACATATAGCATTTCTAGCAGGGCTGTGACTCCATTTGGTGCACCTGTGAGCACCATGGTTCCCGTGTCTTATTCGCTGGGAGGTTTCCTGGCACCGTATCAGCAAGCTCGGATCCTGTCTTTCATGCCAATAGCCTAGGTACCCTGGCCTTCTCCATTGCCGAGGAAGGTGATTCCCTCGCTGACTGACACTCTCCTACGGCGCAGCTGTTGGAGTCTTGGCATAGAACACGTAGAGAAGTTCAACGGTTTCTGGATGAAGAATAGTGTTTCTGCTCAGAGCAAGATCCTGACCTAGAGGAAGGTGAAATGCTCATCCATGATCCTGATTTTGAGGGGTTTGACGTCGCAGGTGGTTTGGTACTTCCCCTGAATGGGAATTATCCTCTCCAAAGGGTATGCCTCCACTTGAAGTCACGTCATACCATGTAGTGGTAAGAAAGGCTGCGGACATGTTGGAGTTGCCCCTTCCTACAGCAGAACTTAAGTCTAATTAATTGACAGAAAGACTTCAACTTTTTCCTATGTCAGAGCCACTATTGCCTATTAACGAGGCCTTGACTGAACCTGTCTCACACATTTGGCTAAGACCTTTGTCGACTCAGGCAGTGTCTTGACCCATTGCCAGAAGTAACAAGACTGTTTAAGGGGTTCCTGTGTTCTTGAGTAGTCACCCTTCACCCGAACGTTTTGTGGTATAGGCTTCTTGTTTTTCCAAGTTGTCCCCAGAGTCTTTACCAATTACTCCAGTGGACAAGGGAGTCCAAAAAGATGGAGAAATCTGCGAAGAAGGTTTTAACTTCAGGGAGTGTGGTTTTGAAATCTGGTAACCCCATGTGTTTTTTGGCCTGCTATAGTCATGCCTTGATCGATTCTGCCAGGACTGTGATTCCAAAGCTGCCAGTAAATGTCCATTGACATTTTGCAGAACTCTTGAATGATAACCAGGTTGTGGGGAGGGGATGCAAGTTATCCAGTCGGGCCTGGATACGACTGATTTGATGGCTAAGGCGATGAGGACCTCAGTCGCTTAGAGAAGGCATGCCTGGTTAAGAGGATCTGTTTTCTTGCCTGATGTACGAGCCACTCTAATGGATTTTCATTTTGATGTTGCAAGACTGTTTAGCACCAGAGCGGGTTCTGCCTTGGAGAGGTTCAAGGGAACTATACCTTTCAATGGCAGGCAACAGTCAGCCAATCCAATTTACAAGCCATACAGAGGGCATGGCAAAGGGGTCAGCAAGTAGCCACCCATCTGCCTTCCTCCTCCTTTTCTTCCCTGGCCAACATCACAGGAAAGCAGCCCTAGTTTCACCTTCTTAGAGCATGGTATGCCAGTGGGAGGAAGATTGTCCCATTTTTTACCCTAGTGGAGGTCCATTACATCGTGCCTGTGGGTTTTGAGTATAGTAGAAAATGGATACATTCTACCCTTCCAGGACTTTCCGCCATCTTTCCCTTCTCAACTTGGTTTTTGTTCAGAAAACCATCTTCTCCTCCTTCAACAGGAGGTACAATCCCTACTTCAAAAGGGTGCAGTGGAGTTGGTTCTGGAGCAGGTAAGATGTCAGGTTTGTTACTCACTGTACTTCTTGATTCCAAAAAAGGACGATTGTTTGATGCCAATCCTAGACTTAAGGTATTTGAAGTTGTTCCTCAAGCAGGAGAAATTCAAAAGGCTGACCCTGCCACAAGTGCTTCTTACCCCCTGGACAAGGAAGACTGGATGGTTTCAATCAGTTTACAGGATGTGTATTTTTCACACCCTCTTTCTGCAGTTACACAGGAAACATCTCAGCTTTCGGTGGGGCAAGTTACCAGTTTGTGGTCCTTCAGTTTGGTCTTACTCCTGCACCTCAAGTCTTCACAAAGGTGATGGCAGTGCTTTCAGCACATCTCAGAAGGCAGGAAATACCTCTATTCTCTTACCTGGATGATTGGCTGCTAAAAGCCAAGTTTCCAGAGTTGGTGTTGCATTACTTGCAGTTAACAAATCAGTTGTTGTACAATCTGGGCTTTTGAACGAGTATGCCCAAGTCTCACCTGGAGCTCTCTCCGCGAACCCTGTTTATAGGGGCAGCGCTGGACACTAGTGAGTCATGCCTACCCTTCTCCTCAGAGGACTCGAGAAATTCGGGCTATGATTCCGATGTTTCAGAATGGCACAATGGTTCCAGTCCTAAAAGTCTTACACCTGCTCGGTCTGATTGCTTCCTGCATTCTGTTGGTCATACATGCACGCTGGCACATGAGGGCTCTTCAGTGGTGCCAGTCAAAATCTCCAGAGACACTGCAATGGATCTTCAATGGTGGGGTGTGCACAGCAGTCTATAGCAAGGGAAGTCGATTTGTCCTCCACATCCGGTGGCCACAGTGATAGTGGATGTCTCCACTCTAGGGTGGGGAGCACATTTGGGGGATCTGGAGATCAAAGGACCATGGTCTCCAGAAAAACAGGTTCGATGGCATATGTTGCTGCAGATACACATGTTTGGCACAGTCCGCTGCCTGGTGTTGGGCTCGGAGTATTACAAGTTGTTTTTCTTCGAAGAAGTCTTTTTGGTCACGGGACCGAAGGACTCCTCCCTCTTTGGCTCCATTGCGCATGGGCGTCGACTCCATCTTAGATTGTTTTTTTCCGCTGTCGGGTTCGGACGTATTCCTTTTCGCTCCGTGTTTCGGTTCGGAAAGTTAGTCAGAATCTCGGAAGAAAGCGTCGGTATTGTTCCGTTCGGTATCGGGATAGTTAGGTACATCGACACCGATCATCGGAAGACTTTGGGGCAGTTTCGATCCCCCATCGGGGCCTGGTCGGCCCGACCGCGTGCGACATCGAAGCCGATGGAACGGACCCCGTTTCGTTTCTGCCCAAAATGTCACAGTAAGTATCCTTATACAGATCAGCACTTGGTCTGTAACTTGTGCTTGTCCCCCGAGCACAAGGAGGATACCTGTGAAGCCTGTCGAGCCTTCCGGTCCAGAAAAACACTCCGGGACCGAAGAGCCAGGCGTCACCAAATGGCGTCCACGTCGACAAAACAACGTTTCGACGACGAAGAGGAAACATTCTCGGTTCCGGAATCAGAATCCGGAGACTCCGACGTCGAACAACAGCAACAAACTGTGAGTAAGACGTTGAAAAGTAAATCCATCGACAAACCGAAAGCCCAGGGGACGCCACTGCCAACAGGCCATGGCTCGACCCATAAATCAGGCGACCCGTCGAAGGGGCCGAAAAAGGGCACGCCCATAGCGAAGACACCCGACTCCGGTCGAGGGACCGCCATGGAGCAACCTCGGAGCCGAGAAAGCGGCTCCGAGAGACAAAAACAAGATACCGGCACCGAAAAACATCGGCACCGAGAATCCATGCCGAAAGGAACAAAAATTCTGTCGGTGCCGAAACCGAAAAAAGATTCTCTCTCGGCGCCGAAAAATACCACACCTTCATCCTACTCAGAGGAACAAGGACTAAGTGGCCAAATGCACAAATTTGGACAAGAGCTCCAAAGTGTAGAATCGGACTACACACAAAAGAGACTGTGCATCCAGCAAGATACAGGGAAGATATCAACCCTTCCCCCAATCATGAGGAAAAGAAGGATCGGACTTCCAAAGGATGACACACAACCACAAGCCAAAGTGGTTAAAAAAGTCACGCCTCCGCCCTCTCCTCCACAGGCATCGCCGGCACAAACACCGCCACAAATGCACTCACCAGCGCAAACTACCATAAGTCATGACGATCAGGATCAAGACGCTTGGGACCTGTATGACACCCCAGTGCCGGACAATGATCCCGAGTCATACCCCACAAAGCCGTCACCGCCAGAGGACAGTACCTCATACTCGCAACTGGTGGCTAGGGCTGCAGACTTCCACAATGTCCAACTGCATTCCGATCCTATAGAGGATGATTTCTTATTTAACACCCTCTCGGCTACACATAGCCAATATCAATGTCTCCCAATGCTACCAGGGATGTTACGGCACGCAAAACAAATTTTTGAGGAGCCCGTAAAATCAAGAGCCATCACCCCAAGGGTGGATAAGAAATACAAACCACCACCCACAGACCCAGTGTTTATTACTTCGCAGTTACCACCCGACTCTGTGGTAGTAGGGGCAGCTCACAAAAGAGCAAATTCACATACATCTGGCGACGCCCCACCTCCGGACAAAGAAAGCCGAAAATTTAACGCGGCAGGGAAAAGAGTGGCGTCACAGGCAGCCAACCAGTGGCGCATCGCAAATTCACAAGCGCTGCTGGCCAGATATGACCGCGCACACTGGGACGAGATGCAACTTCTCGTAGACCATCTTCCCCAGGAATACCAAAAAAGGGCGCAGCAAATAGTGGAAGAGGGACAAACGATCTCAAACAATCAAATCCGCTCTTCACTAGACGCAGCCGATACTGCAGCAAGAACAGTCAACACTGCTGTCACCATAAGGAGACACGCTTGGCTACGCACTTCAGGCTTCAAACCTGAAATCCAGCAGGCTGTCCTTAATATGCCCTTCAACGAGAAACAACTGTTTGGCTCAGAAGTGGATACAGCCATTGAAAAACTTAAAAAGGACACAGACACGGCCAAAGCCATGGGCGCACTCTACTCCCCGCAGAGCAGAGGCTCTTTCAGAAAAACTCCATTTAGAGGGGGGTTTCGTGGCCAACCCACAGACACCACCAGCCAACAATCAAGAACCACACCATATCAGGGTTCCTTCCAAAGGGGAGGTTTCAGGGGATATCGGGGGGGTCAATTCCCAAGGAGTAGGGGAAGATTCCAGACTCCAAAAACACCTCCACCTAAACAGTGACTTTCAAGTCACGCAACCCCTTCACTCAACACCAGTGGGGGGAAGACTAAGCCAATTCTACCAATCTTGGCAACAGATTACAACAGACAATTGGGTATTAGCAATAATCCAACATGGCTATTGCATAGAATTCCACAACTTCCCACCGAACATCCCCCCCAAAACACGCAAAATGTCACAACATCATTTAGAACTTTTAGGACTAGAAGTTCAAGCACTACTGCAAAAGGATGCAATAGAATTAGTACCAGTACAACAAAAAAACACAGGAGTTTACTCCCTGTACTTTCTAATTCCAAAAAGAGACGAAACATTGAGACCAATATTAGATCTCAGGACACTAAATACCTACATCATATCGGACCATTTTCACATGGTCACACTACAAGACATCATTCCACTGCTCAAACAGCAAGATTACATGACCACATTAGACCTAAAGGATGCGTACTTTCATATACCAATACACCCTTCTCACAGAAAGTACCTACGGTTTGTATTCAAAGGAATACATTACCAATTCAAGGTGTTGCCATTCGGAATAACAACTGCACCAAGAGTGTTCACAAAATGTCTAGCAGTAGTAGCGGCACACATCAGGAGACACCAGATACATGTGTTCCCTTATCTAGACGACTGGCTAATCAAAACCAACACAGTAAAAAAATGCGCAAACGACACCACCTTTGTCATACAAACCCTTCACAAACTGGGGTTTTCCATCAACTACACAAAATCACACCTAGAACCGTGTCAAACACAACAATATCTAGGAGCAACCATCAACACATCAAAAGGAATTGCCACTCCAAGTCCACAAAGAGTGCAGGCATTCCACAAGCTAATAAGTGCTATGTTTCCAAACCAAAAGATACAAGCAAAATTTGCGCTGAAACTTCTAGGCATGATGTCATCATGCATAGCCATTGTCCCAAACGCAAGACTACACATGCGACCCTTACAACAGTGTCTAGCATCACAATGGTCACAGGCACAGGGTCAACTTCAAAATCTGGTGTTGGTAGACCGCCAAACATACCTCTCGCTTCTATGGTGGAACAGCAAAATTTAAACAAAGGGCGGACATTTCAGGACCCAGTGCCTCAATACGTTATAACAACAGATGCTTCCATGACAGGGTGGGGAGCACACCTCAATCACCACAGCATTCAAGGACAATGGGATATACACGAAACAAAATTTCATATCAATTACCTAGAACTGTTGGCAGTATTTCTAGCGTTAAAAGCCTTCCAACCCATAATAACACACAAATACATTCTTGTCAAAACAGACAACATGACAACAATGTATTATCTAAACAAACAAGGAGGAACACACTCAACACAATTGTGCCTCCTAACACAAAAAATTTGGCAGTGGGCGATTCACAACAACATTCGCCTAATAGCACAATTTATTCCAGGAATACACAACCAACTAGCAGACAACCTTTCGCGAGACCACCAACAAGTCCACGAATGGGAAATTCACCCCCAAGTTCTGAACAAGTACTTTCAAATTTGGGGAACACCCCAGATAGATTTGTTCGCAACAAGAGAAAACTCAAAATGCCAAAACTTCGCATCCAGGTACCCACACCGCGAATCACAAGGCAATGCTCTATGGATGAATTGGTCAGGGATATTTGCGTACACTTTTCCCCCTCTCCCTCTCCTTCCATATCTAGTAAACAAGTTAAGTCAAAACCAACTCAAACTCATACTGATAGCACCCACATGGGCAAGACAACCTTGGTATACAACTCTACTAGACCTTTCACTAGTACCGCATGTCAAACTACCCAACAGGCCAGATCTGTTAACACAACACAAACAACAGATCAGACATCCAAACCCAGCATCATTGAATCTGGCAATTTGGCTCCTGAAATCCTAGAATTCGGACACTTGGACCTCACACAAGAATGCATGGAGGTCATAAAACAAGCTAGAAAACCTTCCACTAGACACTGCTATGCATCTAAGTGGAAAAGATTTGTTTACTACTGCCATGCCAATCAAATACAACCAGTACATGCCTCTACTAAAGACATAGTAGGATACTTACTACATTTGCAAAAAGCAAATCTCGCTTTTTCATCTATAAAAATACACCTCGCAGCTATATCTGCTTACCTACAAACTACTCATTCATCGTCTCTATTTAGAATACCAGTTATTAAAGCATTCATGGAAGGGCTAAAAAGAATTATACCACCAAGAACACCACCAGTTCCTTCATGGAATCTTAACATCGTCTTAACAAGACTCATGGGTCCCCCTTTCGAACCCATGCATTCCTGTGAAATGCAATATCTAACCTGGAAGGTCGCATTTCTCATTGCAATCACATCCCTCAGAAGAGTAAGTGAAATACAGGCATTTACCATACAAGAACCATTTATTCAAATACACAACAATAAAATAGTTCTAAGAACAAATCCAAAATTTCTGCCAAAAGTAATCTCACCATTCCATTTAAATCAAACAGTAGAATTGCCAGTGTTCTTCCCACAACCAAATTCTGTGGCTGAAAGGGCACTACATACATTAGACATCAAAAGAGCACTAATGTATTACATTGACAGAACAAAGCTAATCAGGAAAACAAAACAACTGTTCATAGCTTTTCAAAAACCACACATAGGAAATCCAATCTCTAAACAAGGCATTGCTAGATGGATAGTCAGATGCATTCAAACATGCTATCTTAAAGCCAAAAGAGAATTGCCTATTACACCAAAGGCACACTCAACCAGAAAGAAAGGTGCTACAATGGCCTTTCTAGGAAACATTCCTATGAGCGAAATATGTAAGGCTGCAACCTGGTCTACGCCTCATACGTTTACTAAACACTACTGTGTAGACGTACTAAATGCACAACAAGCTACAGTGGGCCAAGCTGTACTAAGAACATTATTCCAAACTACTTCAACTCCTACAGGCTAAACCACCGCTTTTAGGGGAGGTAACTGCTTTATAGTCTATGCCAAACATGTGTATCTGCAGCAACATATGCCATCGAACTGAAAATGTCACTTACCCAGTGTACATCTGTTCGTGGCATTAGTCGCTGCAGATTCACATGTACCCTCCCACCTCCCCGGGAAGCCTGTAGCCGTTTAGAAGTAGATCATAAACCTTAAACATCTGAACATTTGTAAATAATTATTAGAAACTCTTATCATACATACATATTCACTCCATTGCATGGGCACTATTTATACCAAACAACTCCATCCTCACCCTCTGCGGGGAAAACAATCTAAGATGGAGTCGACGCCCATGCGCAATGGAGCCAAAGAGGGAGGAGTCCTTCGGTCCCGTGACCAAAAAGACTTCTTCGAAGAAAAACAACTTGTAATACTCCGAGCCCAACACCAGGCAGCGGACTGTGCCAAACATGTGAATCTGCAGCGACTAATGCCACGAACAGATGTACACTGGGTAAGTGACATTTTCATTGTTGCACATCAGTCTGTTGTAATTGTGGGTGATACATCTGGCTCACAATACCTTCTTCCCTTCCATTTACAGTCAGTCAGTGCAGGTCTTGACAGACAGTACTACTGCAATGTGGTATGTCAACTAACAGGGAGGTGTGGGTTCATATCTTCTTTGCAAAAAGCTCTACTACTTTGGTCCTGTGCTCAGGTCCATTGGATTTGTATCATTGCGAATCACCTGGCCGGAGTTCTGAACGTAAGTGCAGTCTCAGGTGGCATTTTTCAGCCAATCACAAATGTCTCCATCCAGAGGTGGTGCTACCCATCTTCTGGCTATGGGAGAACCCCCAGATAGACCTGTTTGCCACTCTTGAGAACTCGCACTGCTCGTCTTTCTGCAGTCTTCAGTATCCACTGCAGGGAGCATTGGGGGACAAGTTTCAGTTGGACTGGTGCTCCCAGCTGCTTTGCGCATTTCCCCCCATACTCGATCCTCAGGTTCTGAGGAAGATTCGGCAAAACCTGGCCCAAGTCATATTAATAGTCCTGGATTGGCCACAAAGGGCGTGGTACTCTGATCTTCTTCACCTCTGAATGTGCCGTCTGCTGAGTCTCCCTCACAGGAAAGACCTCCTCTCACAGGGGCTGGTTCTACACCCCCACCTCCGGAGCCTGCACATACGTGCCTGGAGATTGAACAGGGCAACCCGAGTTCTTTTTTTTTTTTTTCCTCCCCCTGACGTGGTATATGTTATATTGACATCCAGGCGACACTCCACCAAATCAGTGTCTGCTGGCAGATGGGCTAGATTTGTAAGGTGTTGCGAAGAAAATACCTTTGTCACCTTAAAAGCCTGTTTGTCTACATTTTATGTTTTGTGCTTTCCCTGGTGCAGCAAGGATACGCAGTTGCTGCAGTTAAGGGATATTTGTATGCCCTTTCAGCTTTCCTTTGTTTACCTGACTAACCTTCCCTGTTTAAGTCCCTTATAGTGCTAAGGTTTATTAAAGGACTTACCAATAAGTATCCTCTTACTCCCTTTATCATGCCTTTGTGGGATCTTAATTTGGTTCTAACTTACCTTATGGGTACTCGCTCTGAACCCTTACATAGTTGTTCTCTGAAACGCCTTAAGTTTAAAACTGTCTTTCTGGTAGCCATAACGTCGGCTAGAAATGTTAGCAAATTGCAGACATTAAGTGTGAAACCCCCTTTCACAGCCTTTAACCCTGATAAGTTGGTGTTAAGAACCAGGGCTCCTTTCCTGACAAAAGTGGTTACACCCTTCCACTTGGGCCAGTCTATTCATTTGCCTACTTTCTGTCCCGCTCCCCAGCCATCTAAAGAAGAGGAACAGCCTCATGGCTTGGACCCTCAGAGGGCCGGGAGCTTTTATATAGACAGGAGACATGATCTCCATATGTTTGTTGGCTACGTGGGTAAAATGAAAGGAAAGGCTGTACATAAGTGGACAGTGTCCATGTGGGTCATCCTGTGCATAAAGATGTGCTACGTCATGGATAACAAGGAGACACCTGAAAGTATTAGATAAGTCTTCTACTTCCGCATTGGCTAGAGGTGTCCCAGTAGTTGACACTTGTAAGGCGGCAACTTGTGCCTCCCTCCACACTTTTGTGAAACACTATTGCTGTTTAGAAGTAAGGAGGGACGGTCACTTTGCCCGTTCTGTCCTGCAAGATTTTTTGGTTTAGGCAAACAAGCACCACCTCCGTGTGCGAGACTGCTTGGGTAATCTGTTCAAAAGGTGAGGAATCCACAGGTAGATGTATCCATCAGAAGAACAAGTTACTTACTTTCTGTAATGCTTTTTCTGGTGGACACAATATCTACCTGTGGATTCCTCACTGTACCACCCAACCTTCCCGTTGGTTGTCTGCATAAACCAAAAAGAAACTTGTGTGTATATCATTTGTAATTTTCAATTTCATATACATATTTGTGTATATATATGATTTGCAAAATATGGTTGTACTCGTGATGTTGGTTTCACTTGTTCGCCTGGAAGGCACAAAAAAAGTGGATGGAAACTGACATCAACATGCAGATGAAGGCTTCTTCTGGCTCTGATGACGTCAAACAGTCACGTGCAGAGCCGTGGCATTATGACATCCTCATCGACGTGACGAGCTATGAAGAAAAGCTTCTGTGAAATCCTGGTGCATTGGGGATATTCAAAAAGTGAAGAATCCACAGGTCGATACTGTATCCACTAGAAAAGGAGTTACGGAAGGTAAGTAACTTGATCTTCTTGTTGATATCCTGCTTGGGAGGAGCATCAGCTGTGGAGTCTGGTAAGCTTGTGCAGGTTTTACCATACTTCTCAAAAATGGCAACTTTAAGTTGTGAGTATTGTCCTTATATCTTTGTTGTCGCTCATATAGGCCTCTTTGCCACAAAGAAGATTTTTAGGTCTCTTGTTTGCCTACCACTAGGTAGCTAGGAATGGCCCTTTGTAATGCTATCCATCCCATGTAGGTATCCCAGGAGTTTTGTAAATTGCATTTTTTTCCTAAATTTAAACTAAAGTTAATACTTTCCTGCTGACTTATGAGAGTCCAGATTAGCTCCATTTTAAAGAATGATAGTTTGCACTTCTGTGGAGAATGCTAGATAAGTATAGATGCAAAGGGTTTATTGATGATCACTATCAATTTAAAATCTAAACAAAATTTGCGGTGGAATATGTCGTGAGGTTTTGTTATTCACCATGTGCCATTATTCTTGTCTGGTGGACAAGTCATCTTGCCATTTGTAATTACTGTTTTAATTTGGGGCGATTTTGAATAGTAGAACACTTCTCTGAAACATTGTATTTCCAAAACCTTCCTCATCCAGATATGATTGATTGGGTTGGATTTCTTTATCCATTCCTTTCCACAAACCAGGACCAAGATCAAAACCCTAAAACAGGCCACTCACAAACACAATTAACTAAACTCTTCTAACAGTAATCTTTAATTTTGAAAAAAGCGCAAAAAAAGGAAAATGAGTGAACAAAACAGTTAAAAGAAAACTGTGGGTTATTCATGTAAAACCAAAGCAGCTTAATATCCTCCATTGCATTGTAAAATTAGTGTGTGAATGAGAGTGAGAAGGCCTTTTTCTGTAGTGCTTGCTATTTCACCTTTGTAACATTTCAAAGAGCAGATGTTAAAATCACTCAACCCAGTGCTGCTACTTTTATGCACTTTGGAATTATGTGAAACTGCTGTTTATATACATATATCTACATCACATGCTGAATTCCACTGGACTGTCTTACTGCCTAGGTAATATTTGTTATAATTTATTGATGTTAAACAGTCTGATGCTGGTACTACATAGATCCAATAAGCATGCTTTAATTTCCTATTAAACATGTGTTTAGAGGGGTTCCAGTAGAAGTCACTCTTTTGGCAGAGGTTACCTAAATTGCATCAAAAGGCCAGCAATGCCACATGTCTGGACTTATAACTGGCTCTGTTCCAAGTCTAGTGGCCTTTCAAAAGTATTAGCTTTCTGGAATATCTCCTGTTTCCCCAGTAGGTGAGAAACTAATCAGCTTTGCTGGAGCTGTGGTCTACTGGCCAGATTGGCGACTGCAGTGATCTCAGTTCTAATCCTGGTTTGGTTGCTTTATTTGACCACACTGCACGATTCTGAACAAATCTTTTTATCCTCTGAACTTCATTTATTTTACTTACCAAAATTTGAGTAACTTTGGAATGAGCTACATTCTGGAATTAAACACTATTTTAAATGATAAACATTTTGTGTTTTCCTCATCGACTTCTTCTCTTGAATACTTTTACCTGCAGAATTCTAACTGCTTGAGTCTTCTACAGCTGCCAAATTAAATCTGGTAAGTTGAAATGGCTGTCCTGTGCCAACAGATGGCGCCTCAGCTCTGACTCTGCTCTTAAATGTGACATCACAGAGCCTTAATATGGTGACCACCTGGAGTAACATGGGGTTATGTTTGCTCCCCACACCTTTTGACGGATACCTGAATTCGTTACTGAAGAAATATCCTGAGGAAACAGTGTTTTTACAGAGTGTAGTAGTATTTCTCCCTTGAAAAGTTTAGAGTTTCAGAGATACCACTGTCACAAACGGATGCCACTGTCGGACACTCGCTACCCTTGTCTCTGGTGCTCAATCATGACTCCAAGCCATGTGAAGTGTGGCCTCATTCATGCCAAGTAGTATACTTAACAGGGCATGCCCATAAAACTGTGGAGGTTAAGCCCCACAACCTAAACCACAAAGAAATACCTTCTCAAGCAAGTTTCTCTATGTTGGAAACAAGGAACAGAAGGATATTCAGTAGTCCAATGCTTATTGTGTTATACTAACATGCATTGTCTTACAAATACACAGTTAATTCTGTGAGAAAGGTTTTTACGTACATGAGGACACTATACTATTAAAAGCAAGTCGCTATTTAGCAAAAAACTGTCACTGGTAACATTGAAGTGCTTACGGTGCTTTACAAGGAGTGGTGATTTTTTTTTGTTTCAATGCCAATCTATAAATATATTTGGCACAGATATGGAAATAATGTATGCTTCAGTTGAATTAAAGGGTTAGAGATTGTGTAGCAAGTAGAGGGGACCAGTGGTAAAAGGTGGGACAGTGTCTCGCTAAGGTTGGATCCTCTTGATAGGCCTAGCTAGTTCTAAGTTCAGGTGCCCTTCTTCCTATGCATAGGTAGTTGACATATTTCAGCCCCAATGGTTTTGTAGTCTCATCAGAACAGAATATGTAAGGTGCAATTAAAGAAGAGAGCATTGTGGAAAGAACAAAAGACAAACTTTAGTGAAGAGCCTCAGTGCATGTCATAACTTATACTTCAAAGAAGGGGAGGATCTTATGGTAATGCCTCCATCTGGAGGGTGAAGGGAAGAATAAAAACAATTAGGTTGAACAATCAACGAGATCCTTATGCATATGATTGTAAGAAGATGGTACCCGGTACTCATTCCTTGTTGGAAAAGAGATGGTTGTGTTGGATTGGTTGGTGTCTCTCAACTTCTTGAGCCAACTTCAGTCCTCAATCTGCCTGGTCTTTAACCCAGGGTTTCCAGCCAACCTCTCCGTGTCGCACCTCCAGCTCTCCTAGCATCTCCTCCTTATTGGTGAAAGCTGGGGTTTGTCTAAATAAAGGCATTCTGCATCCCCAATGAGTTCAAGACATGCAGACTATAATCAGTGTGTTTCCTTAGGGAGCTCTTCTTCTGGCCTTAACAGTCCATTACCTTTTGGGCCTTTTCACTTCATGCATCTTGCTTGTTTCCAGTGATTAGTGTCATTTGTGTGCACTCCATTGGTGCCTCTGTTTTCACTGGGCCCAAGACTAGGGAGTCCTGACAGCATTTAGGTTTCCTCAGAAGCAGCCCAAGATCTGCAGTGGAGTTTGTTGATGGATAACTTTGTGTGGAATCCCTTCTGCCCTCCACTGGCAGTGGCCACTCTGGTAACCAATGCCACCTTTTGGGGCCACCACCTCAATGCATTGAAGATCAAAAGTCTGTGGCCGCCCACAGAGCAGAAATCACATATTAGTCTGTGTGAGTTCCAGGCTATCTGGATTTCTTCCTTTAGGCTGTGGTCGGTCAGTTCAAGTCATGATGGACAACACAACCACAATGTGATATGCCAACAAACTGGGAGGTATGGGTCTCTATGCCACTCATGGGAATACACACTGCCCATTGTCCTGTGCCCACAGTTGCTGCTTCAGAGAGCCTTGTGAGATATTTTCTGAGTTGGGACTTCTTTCGTCACTATGCATCTCCTCCAGTCTCTGATTCTGAACATTGTTTCAGCATTGGGTGCTTTGCCTGGTGTTTCACCTCAGGGTGTACTGGCTGTCACAAAGCAGTGCCAGGTTCTGCATCTGAACCTCCTGTAACTCCACCTCTTTGCATTACAATTGAGCAGAGCAAGCTGAACTACTTTCACCTGGCTGCAGAGATGGTGCATGTCATCTCATTAGTTTTTCACCCTTGTACTAAATCTGTACTATACTATTCTGGATATTGGTCTTGTTTTGCTTCTTAGTGCGCCTAGGAGGAAGTTGACCCTCTCAAGGCACAGCTTTCCTTTTGCCACTATTAAGGGTTATTTGTCAGCCTCTTTGACATTTCTTTGTTTACCGGCTCTGCCATCATTTTTCTGGACTCCTACTGCCATGCGGTTTCTGCAGTGATTGCCTATTTGTTTCCATCACACCCCTTTGATAAACCATAATGTGACCTCAAGCTGGCGCTAATGCTTCTGATGGGTATGCCCTTCAAGCTCATCATACACAGTTGCCCTTTATGGCTACTTACGACTGTGTTCTTGATTGCCATTACATTGGCTGGAGCATAATCAAACTGCAGGCTTTATCTTTTTGTTATTTTGGGTTGTGCTTCCCACATACATTAATACTTTAGAGAAGAGGTTTCCAACCTTTTGACTTCTGTGGGACCCCCACTTCATCCTTACTAGAACCCGGGGACCCCCACTGAGTCATTATTGGAATCCAGGGACCCCCACTCAGTCATTAACTGGTAGCCTAGCCGGGGAGCCCGGCCTAAACATTGCCCATGATTTGTACCGTAAAACAATACAAAAAAATACATAAACAAGCCTTTCTCAAACACCTACACAAATGAGAACCCGTTTTATTTAATTTGCAAACAAATATAAATAAAATAATAACATTTGTAGTTTTAATATGAAGAACAGGTCTTTTCTAAATTCAATTAATGCCACACATCATCCATACTATATTCTGTTTGATGCACCTGCATTGCTCCCACAAATCAATTTGAGGATACTAATTTCATGTTTAGCCTCAAATTCCTTGACATTTACTGTGCGTTTTAAGAATTTCAGTTGTGCAAACTAGCCACTTTGTTTAAATGCACTCTATTGATCTGTTAACAATGTTAAATTTTCTAAGCAGTCGTGAACCCCCTTAGGAGGTTTTGCGGACTCCCAGGGGTCCTCGGACCACACTTTGGGAACCACTGCTTTAGTGTAAGGCCTCCTTCCTGCTGAAGGTGGTTACACCTTTTTTCATGTTTTTTTTTTTAACTCTATTGACATTCTACCAGCCTCCTCTTCCAACCTGAGAAGAAAGACTGCACCACCTGGATCCTCTTGGAGCTGTCAGTTTCTACATTGACAGGACCCACAAGATAGATGATTAGCTTTTCCTTGGCTATGCGCCAGGAAATGCAAGATGATTCAGAAGCACCAAGATCCCACTGAATCCCACTGTGTTTCAGAATCTGTAATGATCTTGCCAGGAGGGATCCTCCTTAGGGTATCAAGGCCCATTCCTCCAGGGAAAAGACTGAATTGGCATTGTCCAGGGTGTTCCTGTTTTAGATATCTGCAGTCCTGTTTTAGATATCTGCTTGACTGCAACACAGTCTTCGGTCCAGACCTTCACTAGGCATTATTGCTTTGACTAAAGCCCACAGGGATAGTTATCTTGCCAGATCTGTGTTTCAGGACTTACTGATTTGACCTCTTCCTAATACCCCACTCACCACCTTAGAATAACTGTTTAAGTATGAATTGTAGAGGAGTGGAAACTTAGGTTGAAGTCATCATCAGAAGGACCAGTTACCTCAGGGAACAGTCCAATATCCACTTTCTAGTAGATAATCTGTCTATCTGCAGATTTGTCACTGATACATGAGCAGCTGTTAATAAACTACCAAACTAGTTTTGGTTCACTTCAGCTTTTATCACTTTCATCAGCCTTGTCTCTGCCTCAGTGCACCAGAGTGATATATCCATGGTGGTTCACGCAGCCAAGGTCCCACCTATCAGTGCAGTAGGCCTATTTCAGCCTTCCGGATCCAGTCTGGCGCCTAGGGAAGATGAGGAATCTGCAGGTAGAAACATTGTTACAGAATGTAAGTAACATGGCCATAAACAAGCATGACACGATGAAATGGAGCAATATATATTTATAAATGTATATGTGTGTGTGTGTGTGTGTGTGTGTGTGTGTGTGTGTGTATACATTTATGTTCTGTGGCATGGTTAGCTGCAGATACACATGCTGTGCACTGTTCCTGCCATCTAGTGTTGGGCTCGGAGTGTTACAAGTTGTTTTTCTTCAAAGAAGTCTTTTCGAGTCACGGGACTGAGTGACTCCTCCCTTTCGGCTCCATTGCGCATGGGCATCGACTTCATCTTAGATTGTTTTCTTTCCGCCATCGGGTTCGGACGTGTTCCTCTTCACTCCGGTTATTCGATTCGGAAAAACAAAAAAACGCCGAAAATCGTCAGTATTGTTTTTGATCGCGAACCATCTTGCATCGACACCTCGGCACCGGCGAAACACACCTTCGGTTGCCCTTCGGGGCTCCCACGCCCAGCCTTGGCCTGGTCGGCCCGACCGCAGGAAGCGTCTAAGCCTCATGGACTGGACCCTGTTCCGATTCTGCCCTCAGTGCCACGCAAAGTATCCATACAAGGATCAACATCGGGTCTGTAATCTGTGTTTGTCACCGGGTCACCGAGAGGATACTTGTGAGGCCTGCAGGTCCTTCCGTTCCTAGAAGACCTTGAGGGATCGAAGGGCGAGACGACTACAAATGGCGTTGAAAAGTACCGAACACCTTGACGTCGAAGAAGAGGAGATGGCCATCTCCATTCAAGGATCCCATTCGGACGAATCCGACGCGGACCGACCACCGGCAGCAGGCCAGCACGTGAGTACACCTGCCCCGACCCAAACCTAGAGCCAGTCCAAGACCAAACAAAAGGCATTGGGGACGCCACTGCTGGAAGGCCATGGCTCTACCCGGAAGAAATCAAGCGGTGACCAAGCAACACCTTCGGCACCGAAAAAGGCCACACCCACATCGAAGTCTTCGGACTCGAGTCGAGACAGTCTCTAAAAAAGTTCGACATCGAAACTATTTCGGGAACCGAGGCTTACTATCACAGTGGGCATTTCGGTACCGAAAAAAAACGGCTTTGGAGCTGAAAAAAGGCTCATATACTGAGGAACATGGACTTTCTAAACAGATACAAGAAAGCCACAGATTTGAGGAGGAACTTCTACAAATAGAGGAATTTGATGAGAGACAAGCCAGGATACAGATCCACAAGGATACTGGAAAGATCCTCACAGCACCTCCCCTCAAATTTAAAAGGAAACTGGCTTTCCAAGGACGTTCGGACACTGGCAGCCAAAGGCTAAAGTGCCAAGAGAGCAATCTCCGCCACACCAGTTTTCCCCAGCACATTCTCCTCCGCATTCTCCTCAAAGAACTTTTTCTCCTCTTTGCTACACCCTCTGCACAGTCACCCACACACACTGTGCAGTCACATCAAGATACAGACCCGTGGGATCTTTATGATGACCCTGTGTCAGACAATAGCCCGGAGTGCTATCCGTCTAAACCCTCTCCACCTGAAGATACCACCTCCTATACACAGGTTTTGGCTAGAGCTGCTGCTTTCCAGAATGTAAGCATGCATACCGAACCACTAGAGGACGACTTTCTTTTTAATACCTTGTCCTCCACACATACATCTTACCAAAGTCTACCCATGCTCCCAGGCATGCTCAAACATGCCCAACAGATTTTTCAGGAGCCGGTTAAGGGAAGGGCCATAACACCAAGGGTAGAAAAGAAATATAAACCACCACCTTCTGACCCGGTATTTATCACCCAGCAGCTGCCCCCAGATTCGGTAGTGGTCAGTGCGGCGTGGAAGAGGGTCAACTCGCAGTCATCTGGAGATGCACCCCCTCCAGATAAAGAGAGTAAAAAGTTTGATGCTGCAGGAAAGAGGGTAGCGTCACAAGCAGCCAATCGGTGGCGCATAGCGAATTCTCAGGCCCTCCTCGCAAGATATGACAGAGCTCATTGGGATGAGATGAGCGACATCATTCAGCATCTCCCCAAAGAATACCAAAAAAGAGCTCAGCAGGTAGTAGAGGAGGGACAGGCAATAACTAATAATCAAATAAGGTCTGCATTAGATTCAGCTGATACGGCCGCAAGAACAATAAACACTGCAGTGACAATTAGACGCCATGCATGGCTTAGATCATCAGGTTTTAAACCGGAGATTCAACAGGGGGTCCTCAACATGCCATTCAACCAACAACAGCTATTTGGCACACAAGTGGACGAAGCCATAGAAAAGATTAAAAAGGATACGGATACAGCCAAAGCGATGGGAGCACTTTACTCATCCCAATACAGAGGGACATTTTGAAAAGCGCAGTATAGGGGGGGTTTCAGGCCACAGCCATCAGAACCATCCACCTCACAGACAAAGCCCTCATACCAATCACAGTATCAAAGAGGGGGGTTTCGAGGGTCCTTCAGAGGGCAATTTCCCAAATCCAGGAGAAAATTCCTACCTACAAAGCAAGCCACTAACAACAAGCAGTGACTTTGCCATCACCTTCCCCCAACACACATCCCCTGTGGGAGGAAGACTGGAAATGTTCCACAATCAATGGTCAAACATAACAGTGGACACATGGGTACTATCAATTATCCAACATGGTTACGGCATAGAATTCACACATTTTCCTCCAGGTATATTCCCCCAAAAGCGAAAAAACTATTGTCGCAACATCTAACAATGTTACAAACAGAGGTGCAGGCACTATTAACAAAACAAGCCATAGAACTAGTACCTCATCAACAAAAAGGAACAGGGGTCTATTCCCTGTACTTCCATATTCCCAAAAAGGACAAAACACGAAGGCCAATATTAGATCTCAGGACTCTCAACCTCTACATTCAATCAGAACACTTTCATATGGTGACACAACATGATGTAGTCCCATTACTGAAACAGGGAGAATACATGTCAACACTGGATTTAAAAGATGCATATTTTCACATACCCATCCATCCATCTCACAGAAAATACCTCAGGTTTGTTATACAAGGAAAACATTACGAATTCAAGGTATTAATCTTTGGGATAACAACAGCCCCCAGAGTATTTACAAAATGCCTTGCCGTAGTAGCAGCAGCATACATAAGGAGACAACACATGCATGTATTCCCATATCTCAACGATTGGCTAATAAAGGCCAACACTCAAGAGCAGTGTCAAAATCACACACGTTAAGTAATAGATACCCTACACACACTAGGGTTTTCAATAAATTACCAAAAATCACACTTGCAACCATCCCAAATTCAGCAGTACTTGGGAGCTACACTCAAAAAGCGACTGCAAGTCCAAGCCCATAAAGGGTACAGTCATTCCACACCATTGTACCAAAAATACAACCAAATCAGCATTACACAGTCAGATTTGTGATGAAACTCCTAGACATGATGGCATCATGCATCGCAATTGTCCCAAACGCACGGTTACACATGTGGCCCTTACAGCAGTGCCTTGCAAAACAATGGTCGCAGGCATAGGGTCATCTCCAAGATCTCGTGTTGATAGACCGCCAAACACACTATTCGCTTCAGTGGTGGAACCCCACTAATTTAAACAAAGGGCGTCCTTTTCAAGACCCTGTGCCTCACGCCATTCTCACAACAGATGCATCAATGATTGGGTGGGGAGCACACCTCAACAATCACATAAATCACTTAGAGCTGCTAGCAGTCTTTCTAGCACTAAAAGATTTTCAACCTCTTCTGGCTCACAAACACATTCTTGTCAAAACAGACAATATGACAACAATGTACTACTTAAACAGGGGTGGGACACACAAAAAATTTGGCATTGGCCAATTCACAACAACATTCGCCTAATAGCTCAATCAATTAGCAGACAATCTCAGTCAGGATCACCAGCAAACTCACGAGTGGGATATACATCCCCAGGTACTACAAAAACACTTTCGCCAGTGGGGGACACCAGACATAGATCTGTTCGCCACAAACCAAAATGCCAAAACTTCGCATCCAGGTACCCACACCCTCAGTCCAAGGGCAATGCTCTATGGATCAACTGGTCAGGGATATTTGCTTACGCTTTTCCCCCCGCTCCCATTCATTCCATTTCTAGTCAACAAACTGCGTCAAAACAAACTCAAACTAATACTTATAGCACCAACGTGGGCACGCCAGCCGTGGTACGCCACACTGTTGGACCTCTCAGTAGTACCTCACATCAAGCTCCCAAACACACCAGATCTGTTAACGCAACACAAACAGCAGATCTGACACCCCAATCCAGCAGTGCTCAATCTAGCATTCTGGCTCCTGAAGTCTTAGAGTTTGGCTATCTAAATCTTCCAAACGAGTGTATGGAAGTCATTAAACAGGCAAGAAAACCTACCACCAGGCATTGTTATGCTAACAAATGGAAAAGATTTGTCTTCTACTGCCAAGCAAAACACATCACGCCATTGGATGCGTCCATACAAGACATCGTAGGTTATTTACTACATCTACAAAAAGCAAATCTAGCCTTTTCATCCATCAAAATACACCTCACTGCAATTTCAGCTTATTTGCAAATTAAACAAACAAAATCTCTATTTAGAATACCAGTCATTAAAGCCTTCATGGAAGGACTAAAACGGGTCATACCTCCAAGAACTCCACCAGTACCCTTGTGGAATCTTAATATTGTACTTACACGACTCATGGGTCCAGCTTTTGAACCCATGCATTCTTGTCAGATCCAATTCTTAACTTGGAAAGTGGCATTTCTAGTAACAATCACTTCATTACGAAGAGTTAGTGAAATACAGGCTTTCATTATTGAAGAACCCTTTATACAAGTACACAAACATAAAGTTGTTCTCCGCACAAATCCAAAATTTCTACCAAAGTAATTTCACCGTTTCATTTAAACCAAACAGTGGAACTCCCAGTCTTCTTCCCACAGCCAGACTCTGTGGCAGAAAAAACACTACATACATTAGATTTAAAAAGAGCTCTAATGTACTATATAGACAGAACAAAAGCATTTCGTAAAACTAAACAGTTGTTCGTCGCATTCCAGAAACCCCATACTGGTAACCCTATATCCAAACAAGGCATAGCCAGATGGATAGTGAAATGTATACAAACTTGTTACCTAAAAGCTAAAAGACAACTACTCATTACACCAAAGGCACACTCCACTGGAAAGAAAGGAGCAACAATGGCCTTTCTAGGTAACATACCAATGACAGAGATTTGTAAGGCAGCCACTTGATCCACACCTCTTACTTTTACCAAACACTACTGTGTAGATGTGTTAGCAACACAACAAGCCACAGTAGGACAGGCTGTACTAAGAACATTATTTCAAACAACTTCAACTTCTACAGGCTGACCACCGCTTTGGGGGAGGATTACTGCTTTGTAGTCTATGTACAGCATGTGTATCTACAGCTACACATGCCACCGAACGTAAAATGTCACTTACCCAGTGTACATCTGTTCGTGGCATGTTCCGCTGCAGATTCACATGCGCCCTCCCACCTCCCCGGGAGCCTGTAGCCGTTTGAGTTGCAATTAAAAATTGTACATATGTAAATAAACATTCCTTTACCTCAACTTTGTACATACATCTCTATCCCATTGCATGGACATCTTTACTATTCTCACTCTATCACTCCTACCTTACCCTCTGCGGGAAAACAATCTAAGATTGAGTCGATGCCCATGTGCAATGGAGCCAAAAGGGAGGAGTCACTCGGTCCCGTGACTCGAAAAGACTTCTTCGAAGAAAAACAACTTGTAACACTCCGAGTCCAACACTAGATGGCAGGAACAGTGCACAGCTTGTGAATCTGCAGCGGAACATGCCACGAACAGATGTCAGATGTACACTGGGAAAGTGACTTTTTCGATATATATATATATATATATATATATATATATATATATATATATATATATATAATCTTAGAAAACAAACTTTTAAAAACAGAATAAAACTTTATGAAGGTTCTATGTTCTATGATGGACCCCTAAAGGAAATATACATCCTTTCCAAGCTCATTAGATAAAATTCTCCCTTGATGAAAAATATTTGGATGTGTGCATAGGGAACATCATTGTGATAGACCTTCGTCCTTGTATAATGCATATGTGATGAGACCTTTGCTGATCTGTGTAAAACATTAGGAAAGAACCCTCTCATTTGCTTTTCCCTAGTTGTAAGTCTGTGATTTTCCAGACACCCTAAGTGGTGTTCTTACTGCCATCTTTCACCCCTGCAGCAGTTGATCCAGTACTTTCTGAGTCAGGATGGGGGATCAGATAGGCAGCGTGCAGTTCCCAAGTGGCACATACCTTCCCAGTCTCCCTCTCCTGTGCCATTAGTCTCCATAGCTTGCCCTTGGTGCCACATGACCACCCTGTAGGTAGCCGGATCCAACACTTTCTCAGTGTGTGGCAAAGAATCACTTCCGGCAGATGAGTCCTCTAGATCGTTTATTGGGGCTTAGCCCTTCCATTCCACCCACATCAGAGCATCTTTTAGAGGAGCGCCTGGACAGTTTGGTGCAGGAGGCGCAGGCCCTTTTGTCCAAAAGGGCCATAGAGAGGCTACTGGCATTGGAAATAGGGGCTGGTTGTTACTCTCCCTATTTCCTCATTCCATAAAGGAACATAGGCCTTTGTTTGTTTTGGAGCTCAGCCCTCTGAACTCCTTTCTGAGGAATGATAGGTTCAGGTTGCTCACACTGTCCCAGGTTCTGCCTGCCCTGGATCCGTACTAGTGGATAATACCTTTAAACATGCAAAATGTTTTATTTCATGTACCCGTTGTGCAGTCCCACAGACACTACTTGTGATTCAAGGTCGGCCAGGAGCATTTTCAATTTGCCTTCATCACTAGTGTTCTTCGGGTGATCATGAAGGTGATGGTGGCGGCCATAGCACACTTCTGGCAGTCGGAGTGCCAGATTTCCCTTACTTCAGCAACTGACTTTTGTAGACGGGCTCACTATAGGCTGTCGTAGACCACCACCAAACACCAGTGAAAGTCTTAATGTAATTGGGATTCACAATCAATGTCCCAGAATCACACCTAACTCCTTTACAGAAGCTCCCCTTGATTGCAGGTGTCCTTGATCTGGTGCAGTTTCATTTCTTCCCTCCACCACGAGTCCAGGACATTTGAGGTGTGATGTAGATAGGTCAGCCTTGGTCCTGAGTCTCCGTGAGAATGGCTCTAAGGCTTCAGGGCCTCTTGGCATCCTGCTAGTCAGTCATTTCAGGTGGCATATATAGACTCTACAGTGGAACCAGAAGTCACAGTGGGTCCAGCCTCAGAAGAATCTTATCGGATTCCATTTAGGTTTCAAAAGAGACTGCAGAAGACCTACTGTGGAAGCTCAACCACAGTTGGACTGGCGGCAGTCCCCCTCGATCCTGCCCAACAAGAGCTAAAGGTGATAACAGAAGCATTGCTGCTGGGAAAGCGAGGTCATCTGGGAGAGGTGGTGATTAGAGGTCTCTGGCACACGTCTGTCTCCACATCAAACTGTTGGCAGTGTGGACCATTCACCTGCCGCTAACAGCCTTCTACCGTTCATCAAAAGGAGGCAATTTCAGGTTCTCGCGTATAACACCACCGCCCTCTGGTACTGCAACAACCAGTGCATGGTGGTGTTCTCAGTCCTTTGCCAGGAGGCCCTCCTTCTCTGAAGCTGACCAGAGCAACAGGACATTTCTCTGGTCATTAACCACAACGAGGGATCATTGAGTGCCAGGGGCTGAGGAGGGGAGGGGCTGGCTGATCACAACTGTTGAGAACCCTGGCTAGATCATGTGCTACTGCCCATGCAGATTTTGTTATATCCTAGTTACAGAACTGAGACATCTTGGTGGTCATGCCTACGCCACACTTTGCAGTGCGTAAATAAGTGCCATAGGTGAGGTCAGACTGCTGAGGCCTGGATCAGGGGGTCGCCTGCTTGTAAGCTGTTGCCAGTGTACTGCCTCGCTTTTGGTTGGGAATATTGTCTTTAAAGGAATGCTGTGAGGGGTAGGTTGTTGTAAATCTCTTATAACTGTATAACTGCCTGCAAATGGCAAGAACAGTTTGTCCTCACATTTGAGGGGACAACAGTGGGGGCAGTCTGGTGGCCTATGTTGTGGCACTCTGTTTATTCGTGTCATGCTGCAATGTGGCAGTCACATTTTCTGTGAATCCTTAGCGTCTACATCGATATTCTAGTACGCTAGCTTGATACTTTAACTTCTGAAGAGTTGTGTAAATAACTTAGTGTCTGAAGGAACAAATCACATCGGGACTATCTCAGCCTTTGACGCTTCTGAATCTAATCGAACTCTATGGAATCCGCTAAACCTACACATCCAGGGACCTTAGTGTTGTGTTTGCGAACACTTTTACCCTACAGTAAAGAACAAAGAACATGATTGATTTGAGATGGGAACTACCTTCAGCACTGCAGTGTGGGGTCTATACTGTCCCAGCTACAATTGTTTATAAAGTCAAACCATTTTCGCTAACTATTTTTGCCTCTACAATTATGGTTTGCAGAGTATGTATATAGTAGTAAATGTTCATTTCTGCCTCTAGTTCTGATGTTAGTTGTATCTGCCATGTCTGCAAATCGCAATCTCGGCTCATGCCTACCAGAACGTATCATTATCCGGATTTTTCTTTCCACAGACACAGCGCTGTCCACGGACTCTGTGACGCCTGACCCCCGTGCTGCAACTCCAGTACCGCAACCGCAGTGAAGATAGCATCTATATTGCCTACTGTCCGTCCCTCCTGCCCCGGCGGAGGACCACTATGTTGTGGATAAGAGCAATGGAGCTGGTGGACGAACTGGAGAGCCAAGAAGAAAATGACCCTGCCTTCCACTTCAGAGATTAAAACAAGGGCACTGTTCTAGGGAGGAAAAAAGACAAAACACACAAAAATTGAAGACCTTTCTTTGAGACTTTTATTGTTTTTTATATATATATTCTTAGCTCTAAAGTTCTGCACAGTGAATGGGCCTTCTGATTGGACAGAAAACAAGATGTGTTTACAGAGTTGTTGCCCATTTTCAGAGGATGTCATCCATCTCTGAAGCGAAAAAGCAGCTTTTGTTTTATTTATGAATTGAAGACGTCAGTTTTCTTTTTTTATTTTATTCCAGGCATTTTATGTAACTGTGCTTTAAGGCACCTGCCAGTTACCCATGCCTCACTGTAGTGATATTTTGGAAAAATGGAGGTGAGGTTACGGGGTGGGGTGTACCAAGAAGAGACGACCAGTCCTCAGACCCAAGTGGCCACAGATGGCATTTAGAATGTGGCTATGTTAGTGGCGACGCACAGCTACAAAGCATACGTGCACACAGAGAGGAGGTCATTTTGGCTAGTGCAACAGAGCTAGAACGTCAAGTCTACTTTTCGTAGATTCTCTTGCCATCTCTGCTTGACATCTCTTGGAAAAAAAGAAAAAAATATTCATTGGTTTGGGTAGCACCCTTTAAACAGCACCTGACAAAACTGTCTATCGTGCCTGTTTTAGTAAGCTGTTTTTTTAACTGAACACAAGGAAAGTGCAGTCCTACAGAGTGCTGTTTTGTCCCTTCCACGTACTGTTCTTCCTTCCTTCCCACAATGATTGTGTCCCACTGCTGGACTTCGCTCTGTTCAGTGTTCTCCCAATATTGGCAAGTCTGATGGCTGCACCTGTGCTGATTTATCAAACTGTAGGAATTGTAAAATTTGTGATGCAGCACCAAATTATCAACATGTTCTAACTTGAGTTAAAACTGGCCTGTAAAATGTCTGCATAATATAGTAAAGCTGTGCGGTATTAGTGGACAGATGAGGAAAGCCAGTGGTTCAAGTGTGGGTATAAGAGGGCCATTTACCCCTCCTTTGACCCCTTTATCTTCTTGATATTTTTTATTTCTTGGCTACGGGGCTGTCTGTATTTACAACACCACTTGTATAGTGAAGTTTCCAGCCTGCTGAATGCACACTAGTGCTTCCCTATTTTCCATTTTGTAAATTCTTTTTCTATATTCGTCTGATTTGATCATCAAACGTGATTGGACCTGCAGTCCGATAGGAAGATGTCTTAAGGCAATGACACCTGTGACAAAGCCAGTAGAGTTAGAGCAGATTAGCTCACTGGCCTGGTAATGTCAGTTGTGTAATAGATTCTACTCCAGTTCTACTGTCTTTTGTGGTCAGGCTTCATGTGTGTCTGACTGTGCCATCCAGACCAGCCTTTCGGAAGCTTCACTTGATCAGAAAATCTTGTAATTTTTGTGGTGTTGGCTGATACTCTACTGCTCAACAAAGTGCCCCAAGGTTTGCCGTGTACAGGTATAGAAAATATTTTTAAGACCTGATGAACAAGCTTGATTCTCCTTTTCCCCCACCCCTGTGATGATTGTATGTGTATTTAATGAAAATACATCCTGAGGAAAACCGTTCTGACAAATCTTTTTCATCAAACCTGTTTTGACAAGTTTTACCACCTAGAATGACCATTCTGGTGAATGCCCTTAATGGTGAAATTGTTTTTTTCTCCCAGGTTGCAGTTTCTAGAACTGTTAGAGCAGACTTCTTGGCAGCTGATTTAAAATTTCAGGTTTCAAGGAAGGTTGCCCCTCAAACCTCCAGCCCCCTATCTCCTCCCCACCTTTACCTTTTTTTTAAGGGGATGGGTCGCCCCTTAGCATCCCAGCCCTTTCTCCTGCCTTTTAACCCACGTGAGCACCTCCAACTTAACACCTTCTCCACCTCCTATTCTCCAACTAACTGTTTTTAGTAAACATTTATCCCCTAAATGAAGTTCCGTCAGGTTGGCATTCTTCATTTTAGAAGTCGGCCATACTGATGGAATGGTATCTCCACTGCTGAGCATTCTGTTCTGAACAGTTTGTTGATGTACAGTCTTGGACATAGTTGCCTTCCCTAGCAGTTTTATGTAGACTAATATGTTATATTCTTTGTACACATAGGGAGATGTTTGTTTAGACTGGATATTAAGGGAAGCAGAAGGAAGGGAAAAGACGGAAGGAAGAGGACAACAAATGGAGGTTGACTGCCTCCCTTGTCAAAGATAACTATTAAATTGCATGGTACACTGCTGCTCTGTGTCACTGAATTGTGATGGATATTCTGCTGCCACCCACTACCTTTCTCTAATGATTACAATGTTTTGTGGCTGGAACCAATTTTACTGATTTCAGGGCAAGCTTGTTGGGTGTCTCCTCCAGAAGAACTGGTTAAAAGTTCTTAGAATCTGGTGGCTACTGAGATGCTCTGCTTCCATGTATCCCAGTGTAGAGGAACCGAAAGATCTTTCATGGCTGGGTTACAATGGGCTTTCTAGGTGGAGTGGCCAAGATTCTGGCACAAAAATTAGATGACCTTGTTCTTTCGCCTACAGACAATGTGAAGAGAAGAATGTATCGACTGAAGTCTCATTCCATGGTTGGAGGCCTTCTCTACCAAGTTCTGGCAGGGCTGAGATTGAACAAGCACAATTAACAAAGTTCCAGTCCACCTTAAACCCACACGAAAGCAAAAGTGAAGCAAACTTTTAGATTGACATTAGTCTCCCACCCCATCTTTAAGTTACTCTGTACAGAGGTCTGTTCAATAATGGCAATAGAGACTCAGCTTCCCAAAGACAACTTAAGACATAAAGTGATTTCTCCAGAAAGGTACTAAGGCTCAAATAGGGAAAAAATTGAATTTGTGACCGGTCAGACACATGTGTACACAGAAAATATTTATTTATTAGAATCTCAAACTTGATGAGTGTTAAATTCTTTTGAGTGGCTATGATTCTCAGGTAAGTAGTGCATAACTGGTCTCACAGTCATGCCCTCCAAAGTAGATTTATTTGTGCAGTCTTCGCATCTGAGCTTTTGTCCAACTTCCAGCTGCACATAGGGGTAGACAATGATAGTTGAATGTTCCCGCTCTTTTAACTTTTCCCTGGCCAGTTCTGGCACTGGTTTACAGTTGACCTGCGAGTAATTTCTTGAGCATTGAGCAAAATGGTGTCCTCTGAACAGGCCAGGGTGTAAAGGGTTTTGTTACATTGGAGGCTATTGTAAATTGAGTTGTATAAATTATTTTAAGCATAGTTTGTGGTTATTGTATTAATGTTGAAAATTGTGGTTTTGCCTTCAGCATGTTGCATCTCTGAAACTTTGGCGGTAGGTGTGATGGCAGTAAGCTTGTGGGTGTCCTGTTTCTCATAATAGAACATCCCATTGATGCTCGGGTCCAAATGTTTAAGGGCAAGTGAAAGTGGCAGAAATGGTCTCATCTCTAACTTGTAATTTATGTCATTGTCTTTCTGTTTTGGTAATTTGAGTGGTTGGCCCATTTATAAGTATAGGTCCAGTAGTTATTTCACACCAACCACCTGCCATTTCCAACTGATTTTTTCCAGGGTCTTGAATGATCCACCACAGAGTGAGGAAAGCTGCACGAAGAAAGAGTAAATGGATTAGGCTCCTTGTTACCACAGAGCAGTGCTGGATCATTTTTGTGAAATATCTCAGTATATAACCCAACCTTTCAAGGCCCTATATTGCTGTTTATTAATCAAAGAGACATATCATTGAATTATTGAAAATAAGGTATCATCGGTAGGCAAATTGGTAAATGAATTTCAATGGAAAACATCTTGCCTCTACTGGAAAGCATGTGGTTTTTTTTCAGCCAAGTTGGGTCATTTGGCTGTCAACATGCCTGCCATGATTTGCATATCCTAGCCCAACTCTCTCTTTCCATGAGTCTTTTTGGGTTATCCCATTCTTCGGTACAGGCCAATGTGATTTTTGCCACTGGAGCTGCTTAAAAGTGCACTATTTTAGCCGAAACATAGTTGATGACAGTGTCTGACCTTTTTATTTTCAGAAAAGGCGCTTCCTGTATTGCCTTTTGAAACTTGTATTTTATGTATTTTAATTTGATCTACTTTGTTGCGGTGGGGGCTGTGGGTGGGAGAGCGCTCCTTGCACTTTACTGAATGAAGGTTTTTTTTAAAGAAAAAGTTCAGCTGTTGGGGAAGAGGGGATTAGAAATCCAGTATTGATGCATGGTTGTGACTTGGGTAAGTGGTTGGGGGAATTGTAATAAAAAAACGAAAGAAAATGTGTGTGGCATGAGGGGGGAAGAGTGCTTCCTTTTCAGGTATTTTATCTCCTGTGCACTATCAAAACTTCCAGTCCCAACGTTTTGTATTATTTTTTTATTTTTATGCCTGGAGACTCAGGTATTTTGTTACTTGCCTGTGAACCTTGTGCTCTGTGACTGTGTAGACTGCCACTCCCAAACCTCTAAAGTGAAGCTGCTGAGGGGGAATAAAAAAACATGAAAATCTGCCTCCGTTATTTCATGTGTCTTCCTTCGTTAATGTTTTTTTTAAGCGGTATGGTCTGTCCTCTGAGGACTTCCTTCATAGGGACTGGGCATGATGTGTTCCCTTCATATATACCCATCTTTTCTTCAGCACTACCTATCACTTTGAATATGTTGTTTGAACTGTGGTGTTCTTCTAACTAGCCTGTGGGTACAACATTAGCAAGTGGCAGAATTTTGTCTGCTTGGTGGGACACCATTCCTCTATAGCTGACCAGAGAGGACCACTAACCCCGTTTGATGGAATTTAAGACTTTCAGCTGAGAGATTGATGGTTCCAGGCTGCCTCTCTTCTCCATCTGCAGCAACTGACTGTGCTTAGGAGGAAACTACAGGCAGAAGGAAGCACATTTAGGTAAGGCTCCTTTATCTGATAAAGACTTCTAGTTGCAGATTCCTTACCTTAGAATTTCCCCCGGGCATCAGAATGGATCTGTAGATTTTTCTTCAAGCAATACCCCTGCACGCTATCAGGTGGCATCAGTCGACTCCGCATGCGTCGTTGGCTGTTGTATATAGGCAATACCCCGGCACGCTGACGTCATCTGCGCAAGCCTATGCATAGATCTGAGGGAAGAGCTATCCCTAGTCATTTTTTGACTAACCAACACTTTTGTTGAATACTTTTTAACGAGTTTTGGATGCGTCGAGGGATGTCCCGGAAGACCGGTTTTAAACTCTGACTCCTGTCACCAAATCATGTCTGTGACTGATCCTCATCTCTTCTGCTATTGGTGTCTAGAGGGCGACCAGGAACGGCCATGCTCAGAGTGTCCGAAAGATTTGAGGGAGCGATCCCTAAAACTCCTGGCAGCCCGGTGCTCAACTCCGCATCGCTCCCGGTCTCGTTCAAGAGGAAGGTCACAAGACCGCTTGCTGAGCCATCACCTATCTTCCTCGTCCCATTCCAAATCCTCTGGATGATTGGGTCACAAGAAGAAGTCGTCGAAGAAGGCCAAATGTTCTTCGACTTCTCCACGTCACTTGGATAAGACAAACGGGAAGAGTGTCGACGCTCTAGGCCTCTGTTTTCGGAGCCTGCGTCTGGGTCGGCTCTGCTTCCCCCAGACTTTCCGGGAGCCGGTGCCACCCCTGCCCTGTTGAAGGAGTTCTATGAGGCCATGCGCCTCGTCTTTGGGCAGACCAACCCGTCCTTGGCACCTTCGGACCCAGGAGAGTTGGTGAGGGCCCTCTCAGGTTCCACACCCGCAGCTTTGGCCTCAGCTCCGGGGGCCCCTCCGGATCTGCTCCTCGTTCCGTAGCGACGCCGGTCGTGCCAACGCAACCTTCCCTGTCATCGGGCCAGAAGTTGACGCTCTGGATGTCGGTTGTGCCCGCAATCAACGTCATTCCTATACTTATCCGCGACGATCCAGAGCCGGACCGGTGCCACCCGATGCCAATTCTTTTTTCCATGGGCTCTACCCTTCTTTCTATTGGTATGGATATAGGGATACTGTAGAGGGGTCGCTGGACCCTTTAGAATACCAGCTTGACCCTGACATGGACTGGGTTCAGGATTTTGGGTGATGCTAGCGGACTCAATACCTCTCCTGACGCTGACATGCTTTTTTCCCCTACCGTGGATACAGAGGAGGGAGCTTCATACTCTATGGTGATGAGAAGGGCTGCTGAGGTTTTGGACCTCGAACTTTCTTCTGTGGATGTCAGACTAACCTCCTGACCGAGGTGCTTCAGCCTGGGGCTTCCAGTTCCGAACCCCTACCATCCTTTATTGAAGCCCTTATGGACATCGTACTGGGTACCTGGTGCAAACCCAGCACAGAAGCTCCTGTGAATAGGATGGTTGCCCGCCCCCATCGGCTTGCGCCAACCGACCCAAAATTCCTCACCCAACATCTTACGCCTGAGAGCCTTGTAATTTAGGCTTCCTCCTCTTCTGTCGTATTCCATTCCACTCCCCCGGATAGGAATCAAAAAGACTGAATAATTTTGGGAAAAAAATGTTTTCTTCCACCACTCTAATGCTGCGGTCCTTGGATATCACATGCCTTTTGGGCTGATACTCCCATACTCTCTAGGATACGGTGCTGCCTCTAGTCCCGGAGGAGGCCTGGGCGGTTTTTTCCCAAGCTGTTACTGACGGGAGCAATGCAGCAAAGTTCATGATTCATTGTGGACTGGATATGACCGACTCACTAGATCAGTTACATCGACAGTGGCCTTGAGGCGCCACGCCTGGTTGAGGACATCTGTCTTTTCAGAGGATATCCAGCAGTCTCTAATGGGCATGCCCTTTGATGGCACCTGTCTCTTCGGAGACAAAGCAGACTCAACACTTTCAAGGATTCCTGGGCTATGGCTCGATCACTTAACCTCGTAGCTGCTCCTCGCCCCCCACAGTCCGCTTTTCGCCCCTATCGTGGCTACGGAAGGGGCACCCAGCCGTGTCCGTTTCCACCCCGCCATTGACGCGTGCATGCTTCACAGCTTCTGCGCGGACGCTGGATCCTATGTGCTGGTGGATCAGGGAGCCAACGGTCCACCCCCATCCCCTTCACTGCCTCCAAGTCTTCCTAGTCCGTTGGAGCATCCAGGACCAGTTGTCAGCAGGATCTGACATTACCTGCCCCATTGGGAATCCATCATCAAGGACAGGTGGGTGTTGCAAATGTCCGAAGGGGCTACTCCGTCCCCTTTAAGACTTCCCCCTGGCCATGCCACCATCATACGATCATCTGTCACAGGATCATTTGGCACTTCTCTGCAAGGAAGTCACAACTCCCTTGGCCAATGGAGCTGTAGAAAGGGTCCCTGTGCCAGACGTTGGTTCTGGTTGTTATTCCCGCTACTCTCTGGTGCCCAAAAAGGACAAGGGCCTGCGCCCTATCTTAGATCTCCGGTCCCTCAATCTCTTCCTCAAGGAGAAGTTCAAAATGCTAGCTCAGGTTCTGTCTGGCATGGAGACTCGATGGTAGCTTTGGACTTGCAGTACACCTATTTACACATTCCCGCCTGCCGGCACACAGACGTTACTTGCGATTTGTGGTAGATCACAAGCACTTTCAGTTCTGTGCTCCCCTTCGGCCTTACCAGTGCCCCTTGGGTGTTCACGAAAGTGATGGCAGTGGTTGCAGCTCATCTGCGCAGGTTAGGGGTTTCAGTCTTCCCCTACCTCGACAAATGACTGCCAAAGGCAAACTCTCCCCAGGCTGTCTCCTCCCACTGCCAGACTACGGCGAGCCGCCTGCATTCACTGGTGTTCACTATAAACGTGCCGAAGCCACACCTGACTCCCTCTCAGGTGCTCCTTTTCATAAGAGCTTTTCTGGACACGGTGCAGTTTTGGGCTTATCCTCCCGAAAAGCGAGTCCAGGATATTCGGGCTATGATATTGCTATTTCAGCCTGTATCCTCGACTTCGGTGAGAATGACTCTGAGGCTGCTGGGCCTCATGGCCTCCTTCATCCTGCTGGTCCAACATGCCAGATGGCATATGTGAGCTCTGCAGTGGGACCTAAAGTTCCAGTGGGCGCAGCATCAGAGAAATATCTCCGACATGGTCCAGATCTCTGAAGGGACTGCAAAAGATCTGCAGTGGTAGCTAACGAACAACTAATCGGTCGGTGGCAGACACCTCTCCCTTCCCCAACCAGATCTGACAGTAGTGACCGATACATCACTCGTGGGATGGGTTGGCCATCTGGGAGAGGTGGAGATCAGGGGACCCTGGTCCCCGGAGAAATCCAGAATCCACATCAACCTCCTGGAGCACCTAGCAATCCTGTTGGCATTGAAAGCCTTCCTACCCTCCATCAAGGGAAGGCTAGTGCAGGTGTTCACGGACAATACTACAGCCATGTGGTGCTGCAACAAACAGAGCGGGGTGGGGTCATGGACCCTTTGCCAAAAAGCCCTGCATCTCTGGACATGACTATACCCGGTGGATTAACACCTGGCGGGCTCTCTGAATTCCAATGATGGGCGAAATCATCCGATGTTGCCTAGTGGGTCACAAATGTCATCTCCATCCAGAAGTGTTGCAAGGTATCTTTTAGCAGTAGATATAACCTTTGGGGGTACATCTGTTTGCCACTGCTGATAACGTGCAATGTCAGTAGTTCTGCACCCTGGAATTTCCAAGGTTGCTCTTGCTCAGAGACGCTTTTTGTCTCGAGTGGAGCTCAGGCTTACTGTGTGCTTTTCTGCCCATACCACTCCTGCACTGAGTTCTCAAGAAGATCAGGAACAACTGGGCCCAAGTTATCCTTGTAGCTCCGGACTGGGCTTGACGAGTTTGGTATCCCGAGCTTTTCAACATGATCATCGGTTCTCTGATCAGTCTACCTTTTCGAGACGATCTTCTGCAGCAGGGGAGGGTCCTCCCCCAGAACCTGTCACTGCTCTGCCTTCTTGCATGGAGATTGAGCTGCAACGGTTGACAGCTTTTGACCTTCTGCCCGAAGTCTGCAAAGTTATCTTGGCAGCCAGGCGTCCCTCTACCAAGACAGTAAAGGCTTGCCGTTGGGGCAAGTTTGTGGCATGGTGCGCAGAGAAACAGGTTGAGCTTCTTTCTACTCCCCTCTCTCAGGTCCTTCTATTTATTCTTCATCTTGCCCAGCAGGGCTCTGCTTTGTGCACCTTAAATGGCTATTTTTCTTCCATCTCAGCCTTTCTGCGGTTGTCAGATCAGCTATCCCTATTCAAATCCCCAATTGTAAATAGGTTTTTGAAAGGTCTGCAACATGTTTACACCTTCACACTTCATCATGCCTCAGTGGGACCTTAATCTAGTACTCACCTTTCTGATGTGCGCTCCTTTCCAGCCACTGCACAACTGCCCACTCAGGCTCTTTACCATCAAGACTGCTTTCCTAGTGGCAATAACATCTTCCCAGAAGGTCAGTGAGCTTCAAACTTTGTCATCAATGCTTCAATACCAGAACATCTTCTCAAACAAGCTGTTTCTTCACACTGGAGTGTCCTTCCTGCTGAAAGCTGTCACTCCCTTTCATGTAGGCCAGTCCATCACCATCCCTAACTTTTACTTCCCCCCACATTCCCTTATGGTAGAGGAGTGATTCCACTAACTGGACCCAAAAAGAGAGTTGTCATTCTACCTTGACCACACAAAAGAGATCCAGGTGGACGACCAACTCTTTGTGGGTTATATCTGAGCGAAGGGGAAGGCCATGGGCCATCTCCTGATAGTCTGCATTTAAATCTGCTGCGTATTGGTCTAGAAGCAACCCGCAGGGCTTCTGTGCTCATTCCACCAGCACGAAGACTGTGACCACTGCATTAGCACATAGAGTTCCGGTCCTGGACATCCGTCAGGCAGCAGCGTGTGCTTCTCTGCACACATTCACCAAGCACTACCGACTTGACAGGCAAATCTTTTGGGATGGGCACTTTGGTTTTTTTGGTCCTGAAGGACTTTTTTAGTATGAAATGGTTTCGCAGACCCACCTCTGGGGAGATATTCCTTGAGTATCTATTTTAAGGTAAGGAATCTGCTGCTAAAAGTCTATATCAGATGAAGAAGTTACTTACCTTCAGTAACACCTTATCTGGTAGAAAATATATCTAGCCTCAGATTCGTTTCCGACCCATTTATCCTCCCAGCACTGCAAACGGATTTCTAAGAACAGGGTTTATCCCCTTTTAGGGCCCTAGTTTTCCACACCAGTGGTCAGTGTTTTTCGTGGCTCTGCACTCCTGGTGTAGAAAGTTGCAAAAAGAAACTGACAGCGTGCTGGGGTAGCGCCTGTGTAGGCACTGCGCATGTCACTTTTGACACAGAGGATACCATGCAGAACTGAATAATGCCATCTACCGGCGTGCAGGGCTACTGCTCACAAAAAGAATCTGCATCCATTCTGACACCTGGGAATAGTTCTAGGGTAAGGAATTTGCAGCTAGATAGTCTCTACCAGATGTTACCAAAGGTAAGTAACTTGTTTGTTAGTAGAATGTTGCTAATTACAGCTCCTGGTATCAATACAAGAGGTTGATTGTTGACAGATTATGAAGCCTTTTGAATTTTGAGCATCGGTAGCAGCACCCCAGTTGCTGGGCTGGTAACCTGTTGTAGTCAATGTTTACCTAGCAGTGTACTTTAAGATGGAGAGATTTAGAGCTCCATCTCCCAATAGAGGTCCAACTGTAATATTTTCTGTCACATACTAAATTGCAATAGAGAATCAGAATTCTTCTTTCTACTCACTTCAGAATATTTTTTCAGGATTTTGATGGCCTCCTGTTCCTGGGTATCACCACCCTATGCTACAAAGCTAAGCCATTTTTATCCTTTTGTGATTTGGAGGGTGAGCTTTGGGAGTACCTCATGGCAGGCATGCATTCCAAAAATAAATTTTTCTTCTGGCTTTGTGCCCTCCTGTGGTGCGAGAAAGATCTTCATAGACAATGCCCACAAAGAGTGTTGATGTTGCCTTCACACATCTTGACACATAGCTAGGAGGTGCTGCATTTTTATTACTTGGCTCCAAAATGTAAGGATGCTAGGACTAGCTTCTTCCCCCAAAACTAGCTCTTCAGGTAATGCCTCTGTAAAGAGTAAGTGTGCCTACAACCTCATCATCCAATGTGACAAAACAGATTGGATCTCATGCCTTCAAATTTGGGAACAAAATCTGTGGGTCTGAGATTTTAATAGCCTTCTCCTTGACACAGCCAAACACCAAGGCCACTGATCTTCACTAAGTTTCATTTCCTGCTCCTGCTTCCAGGTCTGAGAGCAAACCGTTAATTTATTGTATGGGGTCTCCATCTTATGTCACCTTAACCATGTCTTCACCACCAACGACCACCATTTTGATGACAATGGTAGCATTGACTTTTACTCAGTCCTTTCTCAGCAATGATTACACTAAAAATTGAATTTTGTCTATTGTTATTATTATGTTGGATGATCTGCTACAACCACTTGATAACTTTATACCTGGTGGATTACAAGATTCGATGAACTGTTACGATGGACCTCAACCAGAAGGACCTCGTTACCTGGAACTCTTGTATATTTCTGGTAATTCTGAAGAAGACGTCTCCTGTGCGTTAGAACTATTTTCAGAATCTGCCTTCCTTTCCAAAACAACCTGCATTTTTGCAGCCACACATTATTTTCTAGATACAATGAGGCAAATGATGCAGGATTTCTCCAAAAGACTTCTGCCTTCACACTATTATCTTTTACCAAGACTGCACCAATTAGTGCATTAGGCTCCACAAGGAATACCTACCTACTCCTTGTCTTGTACTTTAAGCATGTCTGGGTAAGCTAGTACCTCAAGCACCATAAATCAGTCTGCTTCTTAGCAACACAATCCGTAGGTACAGCTAGAAACGCTATGGATTCCTCACCTAAAGAATTTTCCCCCACGCGCCAGCTTCGACGGAAATGTTTCTTCTAGCTCTGCATGTCGACAATGACGTCACAATTGCCCGACTCCACGCGACGTCGTATGACGTCATCTAGGCAATAAGAAGCCCTCGTCGACGTGCAGACGTCAGTTCCCTTTTTTCCGTGCCTTCGAGTAACTTTTTTTCTTCAAGGCTACCAGGGAGCTACAGTTTCACTTCGGTGTTACTATGTCTCAGCTGAGAAAATGTGGTTTTAAACCTTGTAACCAGTGTTTGGGTCGGATGTCGGTCACAGACCCCCATGAAAATTGTTTATGGTGCCTTAGTTCCGACCATGAGGTCAAGTCATGCGGCTCATGCCAACGCATGAATCCTAAGGCCCTTAAGGAATGAGAGGCAAAATTATTTCTTGCCCGTTCAAAGAAGAAGAAGGAGAGGCGTCATCGTAGAGAGTCTTCTTCGCGATCTTCAAAGACTCATCGACGCCATGGGGACTCTCGGCGTCGTCACGAATCACGGCACCGATCGAGCAGGGATCGATCCCGATCTGTCAGCTCGGCGCCGGCCGACATGGGAGATTAGCCCGACTGTCACGCCTCCACCTCCGACGTCTCCTTTGTCGGTGTTTGAAGTTGAGCCTCATCAGGAGCCGACGGCTTCTCCGGAGCAGGAGATGCCTGGCCCATCATCGGCTTCTCCTCCGGCACTGGTTCCTCAGACTTATCCAGCTTTCCCGCTGCCTGGTACGGATCCAGCTGCATTTTTAAATGCAATGTTTAACATCTTTGCCACCATGGTGTCTGGTGGAGGGCATGCGGGTCCATCACGTCCTTTGGCCTTTAACTTGGGTGCTCCAGCTCCTTACGAGCCGACAACCTTTATGCCCTTTCTTCCTTCTGGAGCTGCTTCGGCGCCGATGCCCTTGGCGTCACCCAGAAGGCCTGTGACGCCAACGACGTCTGCTGTCCCGGCGCTGATGGATTCACCACGGATCCAGTCAACTGTGAAGTTGTCTGTGGCGCCGGATGGATCCGAGGAGCAGCGCCGACGAAGATCTTCTGCGTCGGCCGATGCCTTACCGATGCTGGGGCTCGAATCCAGACTCTGATCCAGGAGATTGGCTTTAAGGCTCCTGGAGGAAGAGGAGTATAGTAGGCAGCATTTGGAGGAAGGTGAGATCATGGGGCCTTCGGGGGACCTACAAGGCTTAGATACAGCAAGTGGCCTGGACACTTCCCCTGAATGGGATCTGGCTTCCCCAGGGGAGTATACGGAGGAGGCTGCTTCATTTCATGCTGTAGTGAGGAAGGCGGCAGACTTTTTAGACATTCCTCTTCTGCTGCAGAGGTGAAAACAAACCTTCTGACTGAAGTGCTGCATCCAGCGTCGGCGGTGGCGGAGCCTTCTCTTACCTTTCAATGAGGCTCTTTTGGACCCCATTAAGGACATCTAGAAGAAGCCAGTGACTTTGGCAGCCGTCAACAGGGCGGTAGCGAGACGCTATTGTGTGGCCCCAGGTGATCTGGACTTTCTCACCAAGCATCCAACTCTGGAGAGTTTGGTTGTTCAGGCGTCGTGCTCCCGTTCAGCTCCTGGTTCGTTCCCCGGGGCCCCTGCAGACAGGGAGTCTAAGAAAATGGACCAGGCAGCAAAAAATACCTTTTCTTCTTGCAGCATGGCCTTAAAGTCTACCAATGCGACTTGCATTTTGGGGTGTTATATTCATGCCCTTATGGAGGAGGCTAAGGGTCACCTTGGTTTGGCGACCCAGGTGATTCAATCAGGGCTGGACACCTCGGTTTCAGAGGCAAGAGCTATGGGCACATCCATAGCGACAAGGCGGCAGGCTTGGCTACGTTCATCAGGTTTCTCCCCGGATGTACAGACTACTCTCCTGGACCTGCCATTTGACGGAGATAAACTTTTTGGGGCAAAAGCCGATTCTGCTCTTGAACGCTTTAAAGAGATTAGAGCCACCGCGAGGTCGTTGGGACTTCAGGCAGCCACTTCCTCTACTTTTAGATCTTTTTGGAAATTTAGAGGTTTTGGTTGTGGCACCTCCTTTTGTGGCAGGCTCCATGCGGCAGGACAACAACCTAGAGGAACCCTACCTTACAGATACTTCAGGGGCAGGGGTAGAGTACGAACTAGAGGGGCCACCCAGCAGCACTCTGCCTCTTCCTCAGGAGGGGTGCAGCAGGGAAAGCAGCCTTAGTCCTCCACCACTCCCTGCTCACATGTCTCCGGTGGGGGGGGAGACTTGCCCACTTTCTTCCCATGTCGGAGTCCATAACATCAGACTCCTGGGTCATCGGCATTGTGAAAAAGGGGTATGCTCTTCCCTTTTGGGAATTTCCTCCTCCCTTCCCTCCTCGTCCCTCCTTCTGTTCGGGCGACCATCTTCTGTTATTGCAACAGGAGGTGATGTCCCTTTTGTCGAAAGGCGCAGTGGAGTTGGTTCCAGAGCAGGAAAGGGGTCAGGGCTGCTATTCAAGGTACTTCCTGATCCCCAAAAAGGATGGTCGGTTATGTCCAATTTTGAACCTGAAGATTTTGAATTGGTTCCTCAAGCAGGAAAAGTTCAAGATGCTGACCCTGTCGCAGGTTCTTTTGGCGTTGAACGAAGGAGATTGGATGGTGTCTGTAGATTTGCAGGATGCGTACTTCCATGTTCCGATCCTCAAGTCACACAGGAAGTATCTCCGGTTTGTGGTGGGGTCGCAGCACTATCAGTTTGCGGTCCTTCCGTTTGGTCTTACTTCGGCACCTCGAGTCTTCACAAAGGTGATGGCGGTGGTTCCAGCAGAGCTCAGAAGAAGGGGGATAGCGGTATTTCCTTATCTGGACGATTGGTTGATCAAAGCCAAGTCTCCAGAGCTCTTGCGGCGTCACCTGCAGTCAACTCAGTTGTTGTTTGACCTGGGATTCTCAGTCAATGTGCCCAAATCTCACCTGGAGCCCTCTCAACGCCTCCTGTTCATAGGGGCAGTTCTGGACACAACATTGAATCGGGCCTTTCCTCCACCCCACCGTGTTCAGGACATTTAGGCGTTGATTCCAATGTTTCGAAATGGAGCTGTAGTTCCAGTCCTCAAGGTCCTTCGTCTGCTCGATCTGTTCGCTTCTTGCATTCTGCTGGTCACTCATGCATGCTGGCACATGAGGGCTCTTCAGTGGTGCGTCCGCAGGCAGTGGTTTCAACACAAAGGAGATCTCGAGGATTCCATAAGGATCTCCAGAGACACTGCAGCGGATCTCCAATGGTGGGCTGCGGTCGGCAACCTGTCGCAAGGAAGGCCGTTCTCGCTGCCTCCACCAGTGGCCACAGTTGTGACGGATACTTCCACTCTAGGGTGGGGAGCTCATCTGGGGGACCTGGAGATCAAAGGCCTTTGGTCTCCAGTGGAACAGAGGTTTCACATCAATCTGTTGGAATTACGGGCGATACGTCTGGCTCTCAAGGCCTTCCTTCCCTCCCTTCGCGGTCAGTCATTTCAGGTCCTGGCGGACAACACTACCGCGATGTGGTATATAAACAAGCAGGGAGGAGTGGGGTCGTATTTTCTCTGCAGAGAAGCTCTTCGACTCTGGTCCTGGCTTCAGGACCACGAGATTTGCTTGGTAGCAAATCATTTGGCCGGAGTTCTGAACTTGCGTGCAGACGTTCTCAGTCGGTGCATCTCGATCGATCACGAGTGGCGTCTTCATCCAGATCAGGTTCTTTACATCTTCCAGATGTGGGGATACCCGCATATAGATATGTCTGCCACTCAGGAGAACACGCACTGCCTGTCGTTCTGCAGCCTCCAGTACCCGGTGCAAGGAGCTTTGGGGGACGCGTTTCAGATGTCCTGGAAGGGTTAGTTGCTCTACATGTTTCCCCCCATACCCTTGATTCCTCGAGTTCTGAGGAAGATTCGCCAAGACTGGGCCCAAGTCATCTTAATAGCCCCGGATTGGCCAAGAAGGGTGTGGTATTCAGACCTTCTCTAACTCTCTCTGTGCCCTCCGCTCCGTCTCCCTTACAGGGCAGACCTCCTCTTGCAGTCGCAGGGGCAGATTATACACCCCCACCTCCAGAGCCTGCACCTTCATGCCTGGAGATTGAACGGGGCAATCTGAGTTCCTTTTCTCTCCCGCCGGAGGTGGTGGATGTTATTTTATCGGCCATGCGACACTCCACCAAATCGATCTTTGCAAGCAGGTGGGCCAGATTTGTCAGTTGGTGTGGAGAGAACCAAATTAATGCCTTGAAGGCTCACTTGTCTGACGTGTTGTTATTTGCTCTTTCTATGGCACAGAAGGGTTGTGCAGTTGCCACAGTTAAGGGCTATTTATCAGCGCTGTCGGCTTTTCTGTGCCTCCCAGACCAGCCCTCTCTGTTTAAATTACCTTTAGTATTGCGGTTCATTAAGGGTCTCAATAATAAATTTCCGCCCACTCCGTTTGTCATGCCACAGTGGGATCTTAATTTAGTATTGACATTTCTAATGGGATCGCCATTTGAGCCGATGCACTCTTGTTCCTTACGTTTTCTAGTTTTAAAGACTGTGTTTCTAGTGGCCATAACATCGGCCAGAAAAGTGAGTGAGCTCCTGGCTCTTAGTGTAGAGTTCCCATATCTTTCCTTTTTTAGAGACAAAGTGGTGTTAAGGACCAAGGCGGCTTTCCTCCTGAAGGTTGTTACACCCTTTCACTTGGGGCAGTCTATTACTCTCTCTTCCTTTTACCCTCCGCCTCATCTATCCAAAGAGGAAGAGAGGCCTCACTGGTTGGATCCACGAAGAGCATTGAGCTTCTTTGTCGACAGGACGAAGGGGTTCAGGCAAGACGATCAGCTCTTCGTTGGATACGTGGGGAAGAGGAGAGGCAGAGCAGTCCACAAGAGAACGCTGTCCAGGTAAGTCATTCTCTGTATTAAATTTTGTTATTTCTTAGGAAAGAAAGAACCACCTGTGGGGCTTCGAGCTCATTCCACCAGGCCTAAGGCTGCTTCATCGGCCTTGGCCAGGGGTGTTCCTGTGGTTGACATCTGCAAGGCGGCAACTTGGGCGTCCCTCCATACTTTTGTCAAACATTATTGTTTGGACTCTGAGGTCAGGAGGGATGGCCATTTTGCACGCTCAGTGCTGCAGGATTTCTTGGTTTGACCATTCAGGCACCCACCTCCGGAGGTAGTACTGCTTTGGGACTCTATTCTTTAGGTGAGGAATCCACAGGTAGGTGTATCCATCAGAAGAACAAGTTACTTACCTTCGGTAACGCCTTTTCTGGTGGATACATTAACTACATGTGGATTCCTCATGGTCCCACCCGCCTCCCTGTTGCCTGATTGGTCTTACCACGAACTCCTTGGGTGAGCACCGTTTTCTTGTATATTTGTATATAATGATGGCATGTATATATGTATTTCTTTCTATATATGGTATTTTTCAAAGGAAACATGTTTGAACTTGGCTATGTATATATGTTTCCATATGAGGGTGTTGTTGCCATTAGTTTCACTTTATCTTATTGCATTAAATGTTGCTATATAATTTTACTTGATGTGATTATATTTCTCTTCAAGGTCAATGTTCACCTGTTCGCCTCAAAGGCACATAAAAAATGGTGGTAACGGACGTCTGCACGTCGACAAGGGCTTCTTATTGCCTAGATGACATCATACGGCGTCGCGTGGAGTTGGGCAATTGTGATGTCATCGTCGACGTGCAGAGCTAGAAGAAACATTTCCGTCGAAGCTGGGAGAGGGAGATTTCAACCTTTGGCATGTACCGTCCACACAAAGATACACAACACAGTTTGTAGATGAGTGGAAATAGTGTTGGTGGGCATGTCACCCTGTAATCACCTGGACTCTCGGTGTCTGCAGAGGAGCCACTTTAGGAGCAACTGAACTGTAAATCACATCAAGTAATTGGCCAATAGAACAAACTGATGGAGAGCACTCCCAATGTCAAACAGGCTCTGATCCATCGCACATTAGCTGGACAGGACTGTATTGGATCCTCATTTAATTTCACAACTGGTCCCTTTCCTCAAAAGGTGGGATGCTTATCTACAAAGTCTGTCCACAAGCGATCTCTGGACACCTCAAGAGAGGTAGAACATGTCTAGTATTCGTGTAGCACGAACCTTGCTCAAAAGGCAGCAGATTGCTTTACATGGTTAAAGCGGAGCTTATAGCCAAAGGTTGATAGATGAGGTATCTGTTTATTGAATTGTTTCTGTATTTTGACCGTAGTGCACTTTAATGAGGTGTCTGCAACTCTTTCCTAAGTTGGAGCAGTGCTGGGACCGTCCCAGGTCCTCGGTACATAGATGGAAAAGACCTGCTGACACAAAGGCTTGGGAAATGCTACATTAGCTGCTGCACATAGCAGAATCTAACTTCGAATGCTCCTCTGTGAGAGTTCTCTTAGTAGCTGTTTACGGGAACTTCCAGTAACCTGTACTCCATTGTTGTCTACTTGAGTGGTTAAATAATTCTTGAGAGGACTGTTTCACACGTATCTGTTGAAAACAGTACACCTCTTTAGGAACTGAACACTGTTAATGGGGCTTGCATTTGATCCTATCCATAAGGCTTCCCTGCCGATGCTCTCATGAAAAACTGTTTCAGTATGAAAATGTACTTGCCAATCTTCTTTTACCTGCCCCTTTCCTCAGCAGTGAGGGCCACCAGGGCTTGGACACTAAGCAATGCCTGAAATTCTACACTGAAAGAAACAAAGATCATTGGTCTTGTCTGTGGGAAAGTGCCCTCCTTTTGTTTGGCATGATTAGCCCTACTTTATGCCTGCCATCAGTATGCTTTGACTGTTTTCACTGGGACCCTGCTGACCAGGACCCCAGTGATAGTGCTCTCTCCCTCTAATTTTGTTTTCTTAGTGCATTGCACACCCTACAGTTGGCATACTGGTGCCCCCATTTAAACCCCTAGTATATGGGACTTGGGTATCCATGGCATTGGGGCACCAGGGGTTCCTCCTGGGCTGCAGCATGTATTGTGCCACCCATGGGATCTCATGCAAAATGTGTCTGCAGGCTCGCCCTTGCAGCCTGCTTAAAAAGGCGCATGCACCCTTTCACCATAGGTCACTGCACCAAGGTGACTGTAAGTCACCCTATGGTAGCCCCTCCTAGCCCAGAGGTCAGGGTGTAGGTATCTGTGTGTGAGGGCACCCCTGCATGAGCAGAGGTGCCCCTACGAACTCCAGCTCCATTACACTGGACTTTGTAAGTGCAGGGAAGCCATTTTACTTGTGTACTGGACCCTGGTCACTATCTGTGTCCAGCTACAGAATGGTAACTCCGAACCTGGGCATGTTTGGTATCAAACATGTCGGACTCATACCCCAAAACGGTTGCCAGTATTGGTTGTATCATTCCGTGCATTCTGGGGGCTCCTAGATAACCCCCAGCACTGCTCCTAACAGTCTTCTGGGGTTTTCTGGGCAGCCTGCACTGCTGCCACCCCTCAGACAGGTTTCTGCCCTCCTGCTGCTTGACCAGCTATGGCAGAGAAAGGCAGAACAAAGGTTTCCTGTGGGAGAGGGAGGTAAAACCCTCTCCCTTGGAAATAGGTGTTACATGGCTTGGAAGGGGTAGCCTTCCCAAGCCACCTGTATGCTTTGAAGGGCACATTTGGTGCCCTCCTTGCATAAACCGGTTTTCACCAGTCCAGGGACCTCTGATCCCTGCTCTGGCACAAAACTGGACAAAGGAAAGGGGAGTGACCACTCCCCTGTCCATTACTACCCCAGGGGTGGTGCCCAGAGCGCCTCCAGGTGGCCACTTGATTCTGGCATCTTGAATCCAAGGTTGACAGAGGCCTCTGGGAGCATCTGAGTGGCCAGGTCAGGCAGGTGACGTCACAGCCCCCTCCTGATAGGTGGTCACCTTGCAGGTGACCAGACCCCTTTTCCGGGCTATTTAGGGTGTCCCTCTAGGGTGGGTCCTCAGATTCAACTTGCAAGATTCCAGCAGGACTCCTCTGCATAGTCTACTTCATCTTCTGGCCACTGCAACCCCAATTGTACTCTTCAGGAACTGACAATGTGCAACCTCAGCAACCACTCCACTTTGCAACATTGTGTCTCCAGCTCCTTCCAGCAGCTACAACATTTCCCCAACTGTTCATCCTCTGAGGTCAACTTTAGTAACACAAAAGGATGATGGACAGAGTGCTGACAATGGAAACACTCAACCCCAGTCACAGATCTGGGTTTAATCCACAATGGATTTAGGCCCAGATCTCTGTACTGGGGGTGAATGTTTGACATTGTTCAGCATTCTGTCCATCACTTGTTCTTTTTCCATCCTCTGAGGTCGACAAGACTCCATCCTGCACCAAGACGTAAGAAGGAATCTCCCTTAGAGTTGAAGGAGTCACTCCCCTGCATCAACAGGCACCAACCTCAATGATGACTGGCTGCATGGATCTGCTCTCCTTCTGAACTGTGTGGACCCTGCATCACAGCTGGTGGTCTGGAGTAGTCCCCTTGGTCCTCTATGCCAGCTGTCCAACTTGGGAGACTGTAAGCCCTTGCCTTTCCTTGCAGGACTGTAACCTTGTGTACTGTGACTCTTGCAGCTACCAAGGCATGTTTGCTCCTGCTCCAAGGGATCTTCAGGCTTCGTGTAGCCCGAGTCCCCAGCACTTCTTCCTGCCAAGCACAGTCTCCTCTCTGCTGCTCCAGCAATGTGGGACTCCTCTACAGGTGTGCTGAGTGGGCCTCACTGACTGCTGTGCCTGCTGCCAGTGGGTTGCCTGTGGGGACTGCCTCCTCTGCTTGTGACTCTCCCAATTGCTGATGGTCACCCTGGAGTCCCCTCCTTGGGTTGAGCCCCTTGGGCCTTGCCGGTCCTCTTCAGCCTTGCAACTTGTCTTCTTCCTCTCTGCATGTGCTGAGGCTTGTTGGTGGTCTTCCTGCACCACTGACCCACTTCAACCCAACAGCCGATGTGGGACATCGCCTGCATCACTTCAGGGACTCCTCTTCAGCTCCTGTGCTGCACAGCTGGTCTTCGTGCCCCGTCAACCTGGTCCTGCATCCACAGAAGGGTGGGTAGTGGCTCCTGCCACAACCGGACACTCCATCACAAACTGGACTTGGTCCCCTTCCTTTGCATGTCCTCTTCTGCCAGAATCCACCTTTGGGTTCTTCCAGTCTGGTCGGGATCTTGCGCAATCCTTTTCCAAAGTTGTCCTGGTGGGTTTGGGGAAAACCAGGTACTTACCTCTGCTCTCCTGATCGCTGGGAGTCACTCTGGTACTCACCTCTTTGGGTTCCTAGGTCCCCCAACTCCACTCTGATTCCACATCCTTGGGTGGGAGACTGTATCTCGCATTCCACTTAGTATATGGTTTGACCCTCCCCTAGGGCCTACACTGTTTTCTAATACTTTTGCCAATGCTTGTTGCTTTTATGCTCTTTACTGATTGCTATTGTGTATATACTCAGTGTGTTTACTTACCTCCAGTTTGGGGGTGGCGGGGGACTGCCTAAGAGTATTCTAGTATTTGTGTTACCATAATAATGTATGTTTATTTTTGTAACACTGTGTGCTTCTTTCATGTGTAATAGTGCTGTGTGACTATAGTGGTGTTGCATAAGCTATGCATGTCTCCTAGATAAGTCTTGGCTGCTCATCCACAGCTACCTCTAGAGAGCCCTGATTTCCTAGACACTGCCTACACTTCACTAGAGGTGAGACCTGGTATGAGGTGATAACACCATGGGTGCTCACCACACACCAGCATCATCCTACATTGTCAGTCTAATATCTAAAAACAAGCCATCATCCAGTGGCTCACGGTTTTGTTTCTTTCTGCCCCGCACAGTCTCCACAATGTAGTGTAGAAGCTCACTCTGCCAGAGGCTTTGCTGCTGCCATTGCATTATTCGCTCAAGTGCCCCTGAAGGACAATAGCAAGAAATCAACTTAAGCCTCATACTACACGTTTACCAACCATTACTGCTGAAATAACAAGTCGAAAGCCATGATGGATGGTGGGTAGGCGGTGTTGCATAACCCGTTTCACTAGAGTGAGCCTCATTTTCACCTTTTATTTTTAAATTAAGTGTAATACTCCTCTGTTCGTCACAGTTGAAGCCTGTGAGTCTCCGAAAGATCCAGTGTTGGAGAATACTTTTACATATGTGAGACTACAGTTTTGTTATAGTCCATGTATTTTCAAGTGATCCTGTTCATGAGGTTGTAAATAGTCACTTGATGAATTTTGAAAATGTGATCTCTGTGAAGAGTAGGAACTCTGAGTCTCTTCCGCCTATGGTCATAGTTTGGGTTGTATAATTTCAGAAAATGTTGCTGTTTGTGTCATTTAACTTTAAGTGTACACTGCTTTCTTAACCTAGATTTCTGAGGGTTCCAGCCTGTGAGGGTATAATTACATTATGTGAATCCATGAAGGCTACCAGTGCTTGAGAAATTGTATTTGGCAGGTAACAACGTTTTCTTCTCCTGCTCCTTTATACAGTGGCAGGAAATGAGTTGCCTTAAACTGCAGAAGCAGATTTTTCCCTTCTACGGTCTCCACAAAAATATTTGGCAGGTGATCTTATTCAACCTGAAGCTTCCAAAGCCACAACCCACTTTACTCAGATAGCATCAGGATAGATCCCAAAGATGTTTTTTGGGAGACCTGATAGTTGTAAACCTTGATACATGGCACTTGTCTTCTTTGTTATGAAAAAGTATTGCTGCATGATTCCACTCGATCCATGTCATCAGTTCTGATGTGTTCATATATAATATTTGCCCTGCTCCACCTTTTTTTTCTGGAGTTTTTTTCTTTATACTTACAATTGAAAACAAAATGAATCCAATCCTAACAATAACCTCTCAGAACTAAGGGTGCTTTCTTTGGTTGTAACTTCTACCATTCAACTCTGTTGAAGAGGAGTCCGGTTTCGTAGACCAATATTCCTCTGTGATCAGGAATGAATACAGTCAGGAGTACTTCCAATCAGAGTGCCAGAAATGAAATATCAGGTATGGCAACTAGCTAATCCTAAAGAAGACTTTGAAAATTGTAATGGTAGGAGTATTGTCAGGATGTGAGGCCTCCTTGAATATCTAGAGAAGGTAATCCTGCATCTGCCTCATCTGCTTTATTAGTGCCTTCAGTGCTGAAGATGTCTATATGATCTGAAGACACTCTGCTAGTAGCGAAGTTGACACTGTTAATGATACCAATACTGAAGGCAGAATAAGCCACACAAGTTATTTTGCCACCTGCAGGTGCTTAGCTATAGGGTTTCATCCATAAGAAAGAAATCTTCAGTTCTGATGGATAGTTCTAACTGCACATTCCTCAACTTTAGAATAATCTCAAGCACCAAATTGGATCTGGATTTTCAAGCTCTTGCTCTTGCTAGCAAGTAGTTGTTGCCACAGAGAGTTCCTAGACAAAGTTGTAACTGTTGCATCAGTTTTTAAAGCATTCTATTTTACGAAGAGTAGCCTTCCAAATCAGAGAGACAGTTTTACGGGCCGGGGGACATCTAGAGTCATGTGACCACCCTAGAAGTGCAGTGGGTCTGTACCCCACATTGCAGAATATTTGCAGCTATAGACTGGTTCTGGTGAAGTATCAAATAGCCAGTCTTTCACAACTGCTAAATGTGCTGCATGGTAGTATGGCATGAAGTACAGCATTCCAAAGCACCCATCGAAGGAAGACTTGCAACATTTCACCATGCTGACTCATTGGGGTCTTGTTAGTCCTTAGAATTTACCTGATCATTCAAATTAACTTCTTAAAGAACTGTTTAGGGATTTTGTGGGGGGTATTTTGAATAAAGTATAGTATTTTAAGGTAGCATAACCAGTGCAGTTCTCCCCATTAAATATCTTAGTTAATACTAGTGCGAGATCGCTTATTCCACTTGTCAGTTCTTTTTTGTCCACCACTCTTATTTTGATCTTCTGAAATACATAAATGCCCAGGTATTTGATCCATTCTGTATCTATTTTAAGAAAAGTATGAAATACTCATTCACCTATCGGTCTCTGTGCCTTGGTCACGATATAGATTAGATTTGTTCCAGTTAACCCAGAGTTGTGTATGTGTCAGACTTATTTATTTTTTTATAGATAATTCTAACAGCAGATCTCACCGAAGAATATCTTCTGTGCGCCAAACTGAATCCGCATAATTTTGTAGCAGTGCTACATTGCGCTTTTAGGTGGTGTCATGCAGTTCCACATTGGGTCTGTACTCTCCCAGAAGTAATTGAGCGAAGCAGCTTATAGATGCTATCCCTGCACACTGACATCAGTTTCTTTTTGTCTTCAGCTTTTAAACAAGATGTGGAGTTCTGTTCCTTACTTTTTCAGTACTTTGACAACTCCAAAAACTTTTTCCACAATGTCGTCATCACAAATGACAGAATTCAAACCATGCTGCAATTGCATGAAGCAAATGCTGGTAACAAACCAACATGAGATTTGACAGGTGAGCCTTAATGTGCCTGAAGGCAATTCAAGACTGGAAGGCGAAGTTTTATGTCACTGAATACAAGTAGTAGTCACGGCCTTCGGCAAGACCCAACCCCAGTCAGAGGACTGGTCTCGGTCCCAGTCAAGGGGCCCTTTCTGTGACCACTGTATTCCTGCTCAAGATCCACCAGTAAGTTGAAATCCAAGTTCAAGCACAAGTGAAGCAGGCCTTGACCCCCATCCTACCACTCTGACTCCAAAGAAAAGGTGCAATTGCATCAGGATGTTAGTCGCACTTCTTCAAAGTCACTGGCCACAGAGCCGATCCCCTCAGCTGTTCCCAACATGCCCGAGTTTCCCAGGCTGTTGTTGACCCCACAGCAGATAGAGGCCTTCTAAGAGGGCTTGTTGTAAATTTTCAGTATGTTTCTGGGTCCCTCTGGCACGCCTTTCTTGACAGGGAAACACCGAGTCCTCCAGTGAGGTTATTGAGAGCAGGTCCTTCCCAGCGCCATCTGCCTTCTTGGGATCCATTATGTTTCCTTACTGACTCTAGTCCAGTACATACTTCCTCCCCATCCCCAAGATCCATGCCACTTACCCAGCACCAGAGCCAGCGCTACCGATGCCAGGGGATGAGCTAATGCCAACATTGCCAGATCCCGAACCAACATCTGCTCAATTACAACAGCGCAAACTGTTGTGATGCAACCTGATTCTAATCTAATGCATCTACAACACAGCTATCACCAGAAGCTCCACTATCTTTTTAGCTCCGATACTGATTCTGTGCCAGAGTAGGGTGCACTCCAGGATATTGAGGATGATGTGGTGAATGGCTTGCTCCTCCATCATTACACTGATGATGCCTTGTACTTTGATTTACAAAATACCAGTGAGCTTGATGTCTCCCTTGAGACAGCTTGACTGGCCGCAACGGCCACAAACAGAAGAAAGTGTCTCTTTTTCCCGTGGTGGTTCAGAGGGCAGCCAAAGTACTAGAATTACAGCTGTACTCCATTGAGACTAAAATAAGTATTCCGATGGAAATATGATATCCTTGGATGGTAACTTCTGAGCCCTTACTCCCTATTTATGCACAGATGATAATGGTGTGTGTGCACAGTAGTGTTCTCGTGGCCTACAGTGATATTGCAACACTTGCAAATGTTATTTGTTTCTACATGTTTGCATGCTGTCTCAAAAAGTCTCTGCAATTTGCCTGAAAATCGTACATGAAAACTGACTTTGACATAAAACTTCCAACTCAATTATCTTTTTCTTTCAAACGACTCTCTCCTTGCATTCCTCCCCCTGCACTGCATGTTCACCTTGATCATTACTTTTGTATTTCTGCCAATTGCCCACGCCTTATTTCAAAGATCACAACCTCTCCTTTAAAAGTCATACCCTCTATCCTAACAATACCTTATCTCCAGTAACTCATCTATTAATGCTGCTACCAGTGCATGAATTCCTGTATTTCCCTCTTGTCCACCAACGAGCACACCTAATTCCAACTAGTGTATTCTACCACTTAAAAACTGGAGAAAAGGCATAGAATGGTTCCTGTAGAGCAGATAACTAATCCCAATAACTGCCCCAAAAACACTAACCCTGGAGTAGCATGCTGCCCAGTGCAAAATCACAACAATGCCTCATCAGGGGTAGTAAATGGTATGTATGGCAATTACAATACAAGATAATAAACCACACTAAAACTAATTCCATAACTCTCAGCAGTCAGATAGATGATTCTGATAGAGACTTTTAACTGCAGATTCCTCAACTTAGAAGATTCCCCAAGTGTCAGACTGGATCCAGAATATCTTGAGCAGTACTTCTAGGTGCCATTAGGTAACATCAGTCGGCTTGGAGTTATCCATGTTGGAAATTATGTTCTGGTGCTCATATAAGCGGCACCCCGGCTTGCCAACATCAGTTCCTTTCTCTTCACACCAACAGCGTGCATACAGAGAGCTACCACGGTCACTTTTTGATCACTTTTACAACTTGTTGCCAAATGTTTTTTGAAGCTTTGATCCAAGTGTGCAAGGGACATGTCTCCCAATAAACACATGGGATTTAAAGCGTGTATATAATGTTACTGACATGTCTTTCTCTGACCCACATTTTGTTTGAAATGTGATGCTTGGGATCAAGCCACGACCCCAAGGCATGCTCTGACTGCAAGTCCAGGAATCTGAAGGCAAATCACAATTGGGAGTTAAAGCCCTTGGTGGTGCTGTAGAAGAAGACTGTGTGCCAATCATGGTCCTGCTGCTGCAGGAGAATCCAACGCCATTCCTTTGAATGATTAACTTCATGGTTCAAGACTTCTTCCTCTGAGCCGAGTAAGCCCAGGAAGAAGTTGAAGCATTCTTCGGCTTCCCCGTCCAAACAGCATGCTTCTGGGCCCCATTCTTCCCACTACCTGCGGGACCAGCATCAAGGCCCTCTCCACGCTACCCCATGTTCCCTGTAGCAACACTAGCAGAACTTAAAGAATTTATTGACATCATGCACACCATCTTTGACCCACATGGAGCCAAGAAGTCTGGTTGGTTACCACCAGCGGGTTTGCCCCGATGCCATCTTGGCCCTATGGATCCACCCTCAGACCAGGACCAGCTCTGTCACAAGTGTCTTTCTCCACCCTGGCTCCTTCTGTTCTGGCGCTGCTTGTGGATGAGTCCATTGTTATGTGAGATTCTGAACCGGTGCTGCCTGACACTGATGCCAGCACCATCCAGGCCCTACCTACCCCTGGATATACCTGCCAGCTACTTTTTGAGGAGGGCCAGGCTGTCCTCAACCAAGCCCTAGTGGATGGGCAGGATGCAGTCTGCTTATGGGCAGAGCCAGGGCTTCTCCTGTGGTGCTGCATCCTTAAGAATGGTTGCAGTCCACTTGGTTATCGGAGGATATCCAGATGCCCCTGATCAACATGCCTTTTGATAGCTCCCACCTATATGGCGACAAAGCTGACACGGCGCTCAAGTACTTTTGGGAGAGCCGGGTCACCACCAGATCTTTTGGGCTTTTCTTATCTGCCCAGTCCAAACAGCAGTCCTTTCACCCTTTACCATGGCCCTGGTCTGGGCATGTGTGTACGTCTGCAATATTTATAACATCCGCACGTACAGCAACCTGCTCAATCCTTTGTGGGTGGATCACTGATCCCAAACAGGAAACAGGAGTCAGACTCAGCGAGATATTGAGTCCTCACCTCTGTGGCTTCCACAGTCTCCAAGCCTCTTAAGTGCACCCTCCAGCTAGCACAGCCATTCTGTTGGTGGCAGGATCAGGCACTACCTGTCCCAGTAGTCTGCAATAACCTCTGACAAGTGGGTGCTGTAGGTTGTGGGGAAAGGGTACGCCCTACTATTTGTGGGAACCCCTCCACCTTTGCCACCTTCCTAGGAACAGTTGACAGAGGACCATCTCTCCTGGCTCCGTCAGCAAATACATGCTCTTCTGGCTAATGGAGAGGGTGCCTGCCTCAGAAGTAGGCCATGGTTGTTATTCCTGCTACTTTCTGGTGCTCAAAAATGATGGAAACACCCGCCCTATACTAGACCTACTCCCACTCAATTACATCCTGAGAAAAGAGAAATTCAAGATTCTCACATTGGCTTAGATTCTGTCTGCGCTGGCTTCTAGAGAGTGGGTGAGTGTTGGACCTGCAGGGAACCCCCCCTGCCATCCCACAGGTCTTAGTTGAGGTCCCTGGTGAGCCATGAGCATTTCAAGTTCACTGTGCTCCCTTTCAGCCTTACTAATGCCACTCAGGTGTTCACAAAAGTTATAGCAGTGGTGGCAGCCCATCTGCAGAGGTCCAGGGTTACAGTCTCCTAACTAAATGGATGGTTGCTGAAAGTGGCTAGCCCCAGGCAGTCATCACCCACCTCCAGACTACAGCGGACCGCCTGCATTCGCTGAGGTTCACTATCAGCGTGCAGAAGTCACACCTGACTCCCTTTCAGGCACTCTTTCATGAGACCCTTTCCAGACGTGGTACGATTTCCCATCTATCAATCGGACCGACAAGTCCAGGATATTGAGACTATCATTCTGATATTTCAGCCTGTATCTGGGACTTTGGTCGGACTGTCTCTAAGGATGCTGGGTCTCATGACCTTCTGCTAATGAAGAGTGCCTGATTACAATTGCACATGTGGAATCTGCAGTGGGACATGAAGTCCCAGTTGGCGCATCAGGGGAATCTCTTTGACCTGGTCCAGATATCGGAGGGGACTGCACAAGATCTGTATTGGTGGCTGACTATCCACGATTGGCCCAGTGGCAGATGCCTCTACCTTCCCTATCCGGATTGGACAGTGGTGACTGATTCATCACTTCTGGGTTGGGGCAGCAAGCTGGGAGAAGTGGTGATCAGATTATTTGAGGGTGATTGGCTTGGTATTGAAAGGCTCCCTCTTACTCATCAAAGGAATGTTGATTCACATGTTTATGGACAATACAACCATGTGGTACTGCAACAAACAAGGTAGGGTGGGTTTTCAGATCCTGTGTTAGGAGGACCTCTTCCTCTGAGCTTCGCTGGAGTGTCAGGACATCTTCCTGGTCATGCAGCACCCAGCAGGCTCACTGAACATAAGTGTGGATAAACTCAGACGATGATGCCCTGCGGATAACGAATGACCACTTCACCCGGCACAGGGTGTCTTCTGAATATGTGGAAAACCTTGGCTCAGCCTCTTTGCCTCCGTCGAGAACGCACCATGTCAGCACTTCTGTGCATTGGAGTTTCCAAAGAGGTTCCAGCTCTGAGAAATATTTGGTCTCAGGTGGAATTCAGGACTCCTGTACCCTTTTTCACTGATTGCACTGCTACCCCAAGTTCTCAGGAAGATCAGAACCAACAAAAGTTATTCTAGTGACTACAGATTGGGCATGGAGAGATTGGTATACCCACCTCCTGAGCATGACCATCGATCCTCCAGTCAGGCTGCCCCTCTCAGAGGATCTGTCGTAGCAACAGGGCAGGGTCCTGCACCCGAACCTGACCACCCTCCACACATAGAAATAGAGTGGCAACAGTTGAGGGGTGAGGGCAGTTGAGGGGTGTTGATCTTCCTCTTGAGGTCTGTGATGTTATTTTTGCCAGTCAGACATCCCTCCACTAAAAGTGTATATACCCCCACCATCGGGATAAGTTAGTGACTTGATGTTTTTTTACGCCAGGTGGACCCTCTTTCTCTTTTTCTCTGTTTTGTCTTTAGCCTAGCATGGTTGTGCCCTGGGCACTATTAAGGGTTACCTGTCGGCCAGTTTGGCTTTCCTGTGGTACCTGGATCAACCCTCCTTAATCACGTCACCTATTGTGACTCATTTTCTGAGTGGTTTGCCTCACTTGCTCCCTCCTACCCATTTTGTGATTTCCCCAGTGGGACCTCAATTTGGTTCTCACACTTCTCATGTGTGCCCTCTTCGAGCCCCTGCACAGTTGTTCTCTGCAGCTTTTAACCTTCAAGACTGTCTATCTAGTGGCCATGACATCTGCCAGGAGGGACAAGGAAGCATCAAACTCTATTGGTTCACCCTCCTTACACCAGCTTTTTCCTTAACAAACTGGTTCTTCGGACTTGTGTCTCCTTCCTGCCAAAGGTTGTCATTCCCCTTCATGTCGACCAGAGTATCACTCTTCCTACCTTTTATGCCCCTCCGCATCCTTCGAAGAAGGAGGAGAAACTCCATCTTTTGGACCCAAAGAGAGCTCTTGTGTTCTACATTGATTGCACCAAAGACCACCTCTTGGACGATCAGCTTTTCATCAGGTTCACTGGAGCAAACAAGGGCAAGGCTGTGCAGAAACTGACCATCTCTCAATGGATTGTACTCTGCATTAAGATCTGCTATGTACTTGCTAAGAAGCACCCTTCTGAGGATTTGCGGGCCCATTCTGCCAGGGGCAAAGCTGCTACAACTGCATTGAAATTCCTCCTTGGCATGGTTACCCACTGACTTTTTGCCTTTGCTGATGCCAAGTTATGATTTGAAAGTGTGCTGAGGCCTGCTAACCAGGCCCCAGCACCAGTGTTCTTTCCCTAACCTGTACCTTTTTCTCCACAATTGGCACACCCTGGCATCCAGGTAAGTCCCATGTAACTGGTACCCCTGGTACCAAGGGCCCTGATGCCAGGGAAGGTCTCTAAGGGCTGCAGCATGTATTATGCCACCCTGGGGACCCCTCACTCAGCACATACACACTGCTTGCCATCTTGTGTGTGCTGGTGGGGAGAAAATGACTAAGACGACATGGCACTCCCCTCAGGGTGCCATGCCAACCTCACACTGCCTATGGCATAGATAGGTCACCCCTCTAGCAGGCCTTACAGCCCTAGGGCAGGGTGCACTATACCATAGGTGAGGGCATAGGTGCATGAGCACTTTGCCCCTACATTGTCTAAGCAAAACCTTAGACATTGTAAGTGCAGGGTAGCCATCAGAGTATATGGTCTGGGAGTCTGTCATACACGAACTCCACAGCACCATTATGGCTACACTGAAAACTGGGAAGTTTGGTATCAAACTTTTCAGCACAATAAATGCACACTGATGCCAGTGTACATTTTATTGTGAAATACACCCCAGTGGGCATCTTAGAGATGTCCCCTGAAAACATACCCGACTTCCAGTGTGGGCTGACTAGTTTTGCCAGCCTGCCACACACCAGACATGTTGCTGGCCACATGGGGAGAGTGCCTTTGTCACTCTGTGGCTAGTAACAAAGCCTATACTGGGTGGAGGCGCTTCTCACCTCCCCCTGCAGGAACTGTAACACCTGGCGGTGAGCCTCAAAGGCGCACCCCCTTTGTTACAGCGCCACAAGGCATCCCAGCTAGTGGAGATGCCCCCTCCGGCCACGGCCCCACTTTTGGCAGCAAGGCTGGAGGAGATCATGAGAAAAACAAGGAGGAGTCACTGGCGAGTCAGAACAACCCCTAATGTGTCCTGAGCTGAGGTGACTCCGACTTTTAGAAATCCTCCATCTTGCAGATGGAGGATTCCCCCAATAGGATTAGGGATGTGCCCCCCTCCCCTCAGGGAGGAGGCACAAAGAGGGTGTAGCCACCCTCAGGGCTAGTAGCCATTGGCTACTAACCTCCCAGACCTAAACACACCCCTAAATTGAGTATTTAGGGGCCCCCAGAACCTAGGAAGATAGATTCCTGCAACCTGAAGACAAAGAAGGACTGCTGACCTGAAGCCCTGCAGAGAAGACGGAGACACCAACTGCTTTGGCCCCAGCCCTACCGGACGGTCTCCCCACTTCAAGAAAAACTGCAACAGCGACGTGTCCCCCAGGGTCCAGCGACCTCTGAAGCCTCAGAGGACTACCCTGCATCTAAAAGGACCAAGGTCTCCCGAGGACAGCGGCCCTGTTCCACAAAGACTGAAACTTGCAACAATGAAACAACTTTTAAAGGACTCCACGTTTCCCACCGGAAGCGTGAGACTTTCCACTCTGCACCCGACACCCCCGACTCCACCTGTGAAGAAACAACACTACAGGGAGGACTCCCTGGCGACTGCGAGCCCGTGAGTAGCCAGAGTTGACCCCCCTGAGACCCCACAGCGACGCCTGCAGAGGGAATCCAGAGGCTCCCCCTGACCGCGACTGCCTGCTTCAAAAAACCCGATGCCTGGTAAAGACACTGCACCCGCAGCCCCCAGGACCTGAAGGATCCGACCTCCAGTGCAGAAGCGGCCCCCAGGTGGCCCTCTCCCTCGCCCAGGTGGTGGCTACCCCGAGGAGCCCCCCCTTGCCTGCCTGCTTCGCTGAAGAGACCCCTGGGTCTCCCATTGAAACCAATTGCAAACCCGATGCCTGTTTGCACTCTGCACCCGGCTGCCCCTGTGCTGCTGAGGGTGTACTTTTTGTGATGAATTGTGTCCCCCCCCCCCCGGTGCCCTACAAAACCCCCCTGGTCTGCCCTCCGAAGTCACGGGTACTTACCTGCTGGCAGACTGGAACCGGGGCACCCCCTTCTCCATTGAAGCCTATGCGTTTTGGGCACAACTTGGACCTCTGCACCTGACCAGCCCTGAGCTGCTGGTGTGGTAACTTTCGGGTTGCCCTGAACCCCCAACGGTGGGCTACCTTGGACCCAACTTTGAACCCTGTAGGTGTTTTACTTACCTGCAAAACTAACCAAAACTTACCTCCCCAAGGAACCGTTGAAAATTGCACTGTCTAGTTTTAAAATAGCTTATTGCCATTTTTGCCAAAACTGTACATGCTATTGTGATAATTCAAAGTCCCTAAGATACCTGAGTGAAATACCTTTCATTTAAAGTATTGATTGTAAATCTTGAACCTGTGGTTCTTAAAATAAACTAAGAAAATATATTTTTCTATATAAAAACCGATTGGCCTGGAATTGTCTCTGAGTGTGTGTTCCTCATTTATTGCTTGTGTGTGTACAACAAATACTTAACACTACCCTCTGATAAGCCTACTGCTCGACCACACTACCACAAAATAGAGCATTAGAATTATCTCTTTTTGCCACTATCTTACCTCTAAGGGGAACCCTTGGACTCTGTGCATGCTATTTCTTACTTTGAAATAGTACATACAGAGCCAGCTTCCTACAGTACCTTTTCCTGGACATCTGTCAAGACGCTTCATTGGCGTCACTCTACATGTTCATGAAGGACTACTGCTTGGATAGCAGGGTCCATCAAGATGGCCATTTCGCCCCATTGATCCTCCAGGACTTTTTGATTTGAGCCAGTTTGCTGACTCACCTCTAGAGAGGTATTGCTTGGGTATCTATTATAAGGTGAGGAATCTGTGGTTAGAACACTCTATCAGAAGAGCAAGTTATTTACCTTCTCTAAAAATGTTCTGATAGACTCTATCTTACAGCAGATTCCTCATCAACCCTCCCATCATTACTTCTGTGCAAATTGGACTATTCACCCTTAGGATCTCATAAGATACTGCACACTGGTCAAAATACTGGTTTTTACGTGGCTCTGCATTATTACAGTGGAAATAGCCAAAAAAGAAACTGATGTCAGCATGCTGGAGTGGCGCTTATATGGCTAATGCAAGTCACTTCAGATGCGGATGACACTGACTGCCGCACAGAGGTAATGCTCAAGATTTTCCTGATCCAGTCTGATACCTGGGAAATATTCTAAGTTGAGAAAACGGTTTAGATAATCTGTACCAGAAAAGCAGTTACCACAGGTAAGTAACTTGTTCTTGTAGTTCATACAGGTTGCTTGATAATTACCCTTTACTGCTTGACACTTGGGTTAAGACAAACCATTTAAAGGTCATATTCATCACCCAGTACTATACCAGTCCTGAGCAATGAACTGTCCATCACTATATGCACAGAATAACTGAAGAGATCTGCCATTTACTGCTGTCCAAAAGAGGACTTAAATATAGTCCATCACTGCAGGTCCCGAATAACAGCATACTAGGGCTACATCTTGGCATCTCACAATGACTATCAGAATTTGAATGATGTTAACAAAAGTCCGTCCCAGCAGATCTCTCCAACACTTCTCCAGTACCAGTGTTGACCTAATAGACATGCCTGGATGAGGTCTACCAGGTCCTCTGGCAATGTACATGCTTTGGCAATGAACATGCTATTTGATGGATCTCAAATCTTTGGAGAGAATTCAGACTCCTCTTAGAAATGTGTTGAAGACAGAGTGACAGCACATTCTTCGTGACTGTTGACCCCTGCCAAGCAATTCTCCACCTGTGCTGGAACTATAGGGGTATTCAGAAGGGCTGGCATCTGGCAAAGACACCCTCCTCAGCTGATAAAGGAACAGACAGCCCAGTCCTTTCAAAGCTGTGGATGTTGTTCCAGCAGTCCTTCCAGCCAACAAACTGCTTTAGTTTGCCTTCAGCTGTGCATGCTAAACCAGTGAAGGGGGGGAATTCAGTACGTTCTCCCAGGTTTGTGATCCATCACAACTGGCAGATCTGTCTTGCAAATTGTTCAAACAGGCTATGCCCTACCTTTCTTTTCCTCCCCACCCTTTATTCCCCTCACAGCAGAAAGGTTTTCAGCTAAGGATCTTCCTTACCACTAGAGGAAGTGTCTGTCCTTTAAGGCAAGAGGGTAGTGGATTTGGAGAAAGGTGAAAGTTGTTATTCCTGCTATTTCATCATACAGAAAAAAAGATTGGCACCTCAGGTGTATGTTGTATCTAGACCTCTGAATGCCTTCATGCTGAAGGGCAATTTCAGAATGCTGGCATTGGCCCATAACCTATCTCCTCTGAACTTGGAAAGTGAATGGTGTCCTTAGTCTTCCAGGATGTGTATTTTCATATACCTGTCCTGAAGAGTCATAGGCATTAAGTGCTGTTCAGGGTAGGCCAGAAGCATATTTGATTTGCTGTGCTCCCCTTCAGTATCACAAGCGCCCCACAAGTGATATTGATAGTGGTGGTGGCTGTCACTGCCCTGCTTCAGAGGTTGGGAGTTCCTGTATTCCAGTACCTCGAAGACTGGCTTGTAAGATGGGGTTGCCACAGTCAGTCGTGAAGCACCGGCAGACAGCAGCAGAACATTTGACATCATTTGGTTTCACCACAACCCAGCCAAACTCCCACCTGATTTCCTTCCACAGACTTCCATTCACTGTGGAGATTCTGGACATGGTGGAGTTCAGGTCTTTTCCTCCACAACGAGTCCATGATATTCGAGGCTAAGTTCTCGATATTTCAGGCTGTTGGTGTTTTCGCAAAAGCACCTGTTAGGAGATGCTTGCTGATTGGAATGGAATAAAGGGAACTTTTACCTTCACACCACTACCCTTTGTGCCCCGGGACCTGAAGAAGACCAAGAATGACCCTCACCCAATCCAGAAGTGTGGTACCCATAACCCCTGAGCATGAATATCTGTCCCCTAATCAGGCTACTACTTCGGGAGGACATTTGTCTCAGCAGCAAGGCAGGGTCCTTCACACACACACACACACACACACACACACCCACACACCCACCATCTATTCAGTTTACACCTCCATGCACTGAGATTTACCGGCTGAAGTGGTGGATGTTATAGTCTCCCCCAGAATCCCCACCACAAAATCCATTTATGGTGGGTGCTGAGATAAATTTGTAACTTGCTTTGGTGCCTGGGACACAGACCCCTTACAGCGTAACCAGTTGGACGTCCATTTGTTTATTTTGCCTTTTGCCCAACAAAACTTTGCAGTGGATACTGTAAAAGCCGCCAGACCTTACAGCCTTTCTAGATTTGCCAGACCTTGTTTAAATCCCCTGTTGTGATAAGATTTATTAAAGGTTTGACACAGGTTCCCTCCTGAGCCATTTGTGATGCCACAGTGGGATGTTGGTCTTGACATTCCTTATGTGTTTGCCCTTTGAGTCTATGCATGGCTGCTCACTGTGTTGCTAAATCTTGAAGACTGACCTCCTTGATGCAAATATGTAATTTTACCCTATAGGTTCTGCAATACTTTTTGGTCTAAGCCCATTCCTAGAACCCTCCAACTCGAGGAGGTACTGCTTTGCTATCCATTCAAAGGTGAGGAATTTTCAGTTGAATATTCATCAGAAGAACCTTTGGTAATGCTGTTTCTGGTGGCTACCTTTCCTAACTGTAGATTTCTCACTGCCCTCTGACTTCTCTGTTCTGTGAAGTGGTCGTTTTTAACATCTTAAAAGGTACCAGTTTAGTACTCTGCACGCTGTAATAAACAATCGTTGAAGCTTTGCATCTCAGGGGGATGAAGGAAAAGATAAGAAACTGACAGTGCACAGGAGGGGTACTTACGCTCCATCACATCTGGAGCAATATGGAGTCAAGACTGAACCACACATAGCCATCAAGTGGTGTGTGGGAGCACTGCTACAAAATTCCCTAAATCCAGCACGGCACCTCTGAGATATTTTAAAGTAAGGACCCTTGGAGTATCCACCAGAAACAGGGTTACCAACCCTAAGTAAGTTGTTAGTCTGTACTGCTCATAGCCCTGAGTTGTCTGTGTTCTTAAGGTATATGGGAATGTCATTGGTATACAAAACCTTGTCAGTAATTAATTTATCGAGATCAAAGCCTACAATTTGTGGACCAGTTGTGAGAAGCAGTGCCACTGACACAATTGCATTGGTAAGTAACTGGTATCCCTGCCAGATCCCACATGGCAACGGTTGCGATAAAACCCTATGCACCAGCCCCCTTATCATAGGGGCAGTGTAAAGAATGTAAGTGTATGTTATAGAAGTTGGACCAAGATTCAGACCCGAAGTAAAGCAAATGAGTAACACCACTAGGCAATTGAAAGGCTTCTCAAAATCAATTTGTAAAGTGGGGAGAATGGCTCCTTAAGCCTTCCTGCTAGTGCGTTCGGTAATCTTTGAATATTGTGTCTAGTGGACCTTTCCAACATAAAGCTGCTTTGGTCTTGAGGGACCACTCTTTCAAATGTTGTGTATTAGAAATGGAGCTTCTGGTTGCCTAGGGTATGAGCCTAAGCCAAGCAGAACCAACCACTCTAGTCAGGGTAAAAGAACTACACACCCAAGATAATCCCTGCTCACCACCTTGGTAGCTTGGCCAGAACAGTCAGGCTTATCCCAGCGGCAATGTGTAAAGCATTTTTACAACACCCACCCACCAGTGACACAATGAATACGCCACAAAAGAGCCTCCACACAAAATTACATGAAAATAAGCTTTATTGCATGTAAAACATAGACCAAAAATGACAAGAACCAATATTTACTTTGCCAACTAGCCAATTGTCACAGCATTGCAGTGAGTGCAAAAAAAGAGATATTTCTATGTTGTACCTGTCATCAAAAACACCCTTCTTGTGCACGCAAGGCAGTTCCTGAAAATATGTTCATTACTTTAACAAGGCAATAATGACATATAATATTACATCAGGTCCTGAAATACAGTATAAACACTTAGGGCATACAATACCCTGGTGAAATGCAGAACATGAAGAAATCACCCCAAAACATCTTCCACACAAAGACTACAGCACATCTGCGCTCCTTTGGTAGATTATACGGTAAGTAGAAACCCAGCACGTCAAGTACGGGAGCTACTGCCATTGCAATTATGGTACACCGTGAGCCCAGCAGGAAAAAGGGCCTTTGTCAAGGTTTCTGCCCCATCCTGCAAGTTACGAGATGTGTATCACACAACAGGAGCCCCCTGGCTCTGGGACTTTGCTAGAGACCTTTGTGAGTCCCTTGTTATATAGAGGCCCCAATGCAGCTGCTCCGGAAAGACTCCTCAGAGTGGTTGTGCCCTTGCAGGTCTAGTGAGAGGTGTCTTCTTGGAGGGATGGCCGCGCCCCTCTATATGTATCACTGCTCCTCTCCTCAGCGCTGCAAGGAGGACAAAGCATTTGTTGGTGTCTGTGCACGGTGGCCACTTCGTAGGACACTGACACAAAAGGAGATGCCTGCTTGTGCCCCAAGGGCACTTACTAATGCAAGCGTTGTCTGTGCCTCTCCGGGCACTGCTAGCAAACACCACAGTAATTCTCCTTCTCTCCAGCCCCTCCTCACAGGGGGGGTGGGGAACAACACACTTTCCCTGGAGTTGTAGGGACAGATGGCTTTCCACACGGTCTCTAGGATCCTGACCCAGTGCTTACCACGATCCAGCTGTGACAGGGGAACGCAGGAAAACCTGAATCGCTCACCACGCACTAAACAACCAAGTCTTGCATGTAGGTTTCAGGCTGCCATTCATGGAGTCCAGCTGCAGGAAGCTTCCCAACACCTGCTGGACACAAAATGATGGCAGCCATGGGGAGGGAGGCACCCCATGTCTGGAGAATATCTGTGGAGCACTCAGAGGCAGTAGACAGGCAGGCCAGCACACAGGTACTTGTCAGAGTGGCAGTCCCTTCAGCATCATAGTAGAAAGCAGGTTAGCCCAGGAAAGTAAGTGGTCCAAGATGACGGTTCATCCTGAGGGCACAGCACTTCCCTAGTGCATAATGTAGAGCCAGCAGTGTCTTGCTACAAGTCCTTGCATTGTCTAAAACATGGGGTCACAGCCCCTCTACTTATACTCAAAATGCCTTTGATCTAGGAGGAACTTCAAAGACCTTCAGGAGTGTACAACATCCCATTTCAACCCCAGCCCTGGCTCCAGACATCAGTAGGGGGTAAACAAGCCCTTTGAGTGAGGACAGGACACAGCCTATACAGATGTAAATGGACATCACCTCCCTCTCTCCCAGCCCATAAAGACCATTCAGTAGGCAGGTGTAATCCTGTTACCGATCCATCCTCCCTGTGTGATGGCTGTCTGAAAAGTATGCACAAAGTCCAGCTGTCACTCTACCTTAGATTGGAGTCAGGCTGCAGGGCCTGTGAAATCAAATGCACACTTTCTAAAAGTGGCATTTCCACAATAGTAATTAGTAATTTTAAAAAAGCAACTACACTAATGAGCAGGATTTCTCACTACTATTCCAAACATGTCCACACTACTCCTCCCAGGTCAGAAATTACCCCTTAGACATATATAGGGGAATTCCCAATGCAAACACTATGAGAGGAGCAGCACTCACAGCAGTGAGAAATCAAACAGGCTGTTTGTCATTTCCAGGACATGCCACACAATGGAGGCGCACATGTCCTACCTTCTACCTACACAGCACCCTGCCAATAGGGCTACCTAGAGCCCACTTTAGGGGTGACCTATATGTAGTAAAAGGGGAGTTCCAGTCTTGGCAAGTAACTTTTGATGCCAAGTCAATGTGGTAGCAAACTGCACACACAGCCCCTGCAGTAGCAGGCCTGAGAGAAGTTTGAAAGGCTACTTCTGTGGGTGGCGCAAGCTGTGCTGCAGGCCCACTAATAGCATTTAATTCATAGGCCCTGGGTATAAGGGATACCACTGTAGAAGGGACTAACAGGTAAATTAAATGTGTCAATCATACCAAGTTTAGAGGGGAGAGCGCATTCCCTTTAGCACTGTTCAGCAGTGATAGTGCCCAGAGTCCTAAAGCCAACAAAAAAAGAGTGTTCGAAAAACAAGTGGAGGGAGGCAAAACGTTTTGGGGATAGCCCTGCAAAAAAGGTCAGGTCCAACATTGTGGTGAGCTGACTGACCCATATCTTGGCTAGCACCTTTGCCTCTTCATTGAGCAATGGTATGGGCTGAAAGGAGTCACTCCTATCAGTGGGTCTTCCAGATTTTGTATCACTAACATGACTTTTGCTTGAATATCATGGTAGTTGGTCCATCACTCTAGCTGTGCAGAACATTTATGTTAGAGGTGGGGCTACTATGGGTGCACTGGTCTCGTAAAACTCAATTGGGAGACCATTTGGATTGTAGGTTTTTCCAGACTGCATACCTGAATCAGGCTGCCTCTGGTGTCTTGGCAATGCCAAATGTGCTTCAATTAACCTGAAGGCTGTCGCTGAGTTCTATAGGAAGGCTTGGAAGACCCAATCCAGATCAAAGTTAAGAAGGCAGATGCATTCTTGGTCCCAAGGCTGCTTCTAAAAGAGATCCTCATCCCATTCCAAATTTTCAGGTGAGTCAAAGAAGCAGAAACACAAGATGTGCAAATATAGCTCTCCCCTCTTACCTCCATTCCCATCAGGATATGTTGCATAGACATCAGGGTATCCCCATATCTGGGTCGCCCACAATGGTACTGATTTCGGCACTAGGCTCTGTCAAGCCTGTTTTCCTGGGGCCATTGGAGACACTGCAGCAAATTCAAGCTTTCAAAGACACTATTCTGTCAGTCTTTGGAACCCTTCTGGAGTGTTCTGGCAGGCCTTCAGGACCCGTGGATCCAAGGAGGATTTCAGTTGGGTTACTGCCAGCAGGTATGTCCGGATGCAGACCGCACCTCTCAACCTTGCTCTAGGGCTAGCACCTGCTCTGACGCCTTCCATTGTGCTGAATAACTGGCCGGTTCCTTGTCCTTTAATGCCAGCAGTGATGCTTGTGCTGTCAGAGGGTGAACCCACAACCCTTTCACACTCAAAAGTGAATCTGCTGTGACCTCAATTGGAAGTTGTTTCTAACTTGACCTATGCCAAACCACATTCTGATTGGTTTCTGCTGCTACATAGAGTTTCAGACCCAGAGCCAGGTGGCAACAACAATGGTGATGAAGAATCTCAGGTATATGAAATCTTTTTCTGGACCTCCAGGGTCCAGTGGTCCTAGCACCTCCATTGATACTGAGCTAGATTCTCCACATGGCCCCTCTACACAGGAATCTGCCTCTTTCACCATGGTCATTAAAAGAGCATCAGAAGTTCTTGACCGCCAACTTCCTTCATTGGAGGTTAAAAAATGTATTGCTAAGGTTTTGCAGGCAGGGCAGACCAGTTCATAACCACTACTTCCATTCAGTGAGGCTATCACAAATACCCTCTTAGGCACCTGGGCAAAGCCAGGACCTTGGCTTCCTGTCAATAACAATTGGCCCAATGCCACAGACCAGCTCACGGGGACCGACCTGTCCTCCTACAGCATCCAACCCCAGAGAGCCTCATGGTTCAGGTTCCACCAGCCGATTAAACCCAAATGTGGTTCCGACCACTACACCAGTTAGAGTTAAAACACATGGAGGCATTTGGTAAACAGATGTTTTCTTCTGCCAGACTTGCCCTCACATCTGTCATTTGTTTGGTTTCATAACTTTATTCGGACACTTTGTAACATTCATAAAAGTGTGCAAACAAAAAACATACAAATAACAATCATAAATACTTGCCCTCATATCTGTCAACATAGGCTGCCTTTCACTAAGGTTTTTCTAGACACAGTGCTGTTTTGAGCTTTCCCTCTGCCTCAACAAGTACAGGATAGGGGAGCTATGATCCCGATGTTTCAGCCCTTGAACTGTGTAACAGTGAGAGCGACTCAGAGGATTCTTGGCCTCCTGCATTCTGCTAGTGAACCTCGCCAGGTGGCACTTGTAGGGTCTGCAGTGGGATCCTAAGTTTTAGTGGGCTTAGAACCAGGTATCTGAGGAGACTACAAAAGATCTCTAGTGGTGGTGCTGTAATGTAGTTGAACCAGTGGCAAACTCCCCTACCCCCCGAAGCTAACGGTTATGACGGATGCATTGTTGCTGGGCTACTGAGGCCGTCTGTGAGAAATTTAGATCAGGGGACAAGGGTCTCCGGTGAACCCAACCTCCACATCAGCGTGCAGGCAATTTGCTTGACACTAAAGGCTTTCCTCCGTCTATCAAAGTGGAATGGCTGCAGGTTATTACAGACACCACCTCTGTGTAGTACTGCTACAAGCAAGACAGGGTGGGGTTGTGGGTCCTGTAACAAGAGGCTGTATGCCGCTGGAACTGGCTGTGTTGTCATGGTATCTTCCTCGTTGTATAACATCTGGCATGGGGGGGATGGACTCAGCCGGCGTTGCCTAGGAGATCCCAAATGGCACTCAGAGGCAGCTCAAGGAATCTTCAAGCATTGAGGAGAACCCTGTCTCAATCTTTTTGCTACTTCTTAAAAGATATAGTCTAGACTTTTGCGTGTTGGAGTCTCCAAGGTATTTCTTCGTCAGAGTTGCCTTTTAGGTGGACTGGAGCTTGGGACTCCTGCACGTTGTCTTGCCTATAACTCTCTTGCCCTGAAGATCAGGAACCACCAGCATCAAGTCAACCTAGTGATCCTTGGTTGGGCCAGGAGAATGTGGTACCTGCAACTTCTGAGCATGAGCATCTTTCCTCCAAATCTGGCTGCTTCTTTGGTAGCACCTTTTGTAGCAGCAGCAGAGCAGGGTCCTGCACCTGAACTTGCCCCACTAACGCCTCCATACTTGATATCTTACCCTGCCTGCTCATGTCAAGCATTGCCTGTAGTAGCTTTCACCACCACCAAGAAGGTAGACCTGATGACGGTTTGTTCTGAAAATAATGAGATATTTATAGTCCTAGATGTATTTAATCTCTGCAGGGATTGGAATTTATCATTTGTTGTAAGGAAATGCTTCTTTTTGCATGATCAACATCAAAGTTATGAACTGATGCTGCTGGGTTTTTTTTTACTCTGAGAGTGCACTGAGGCCTGCTAACCAGATCTCAGCAGCGGTGTTCTAAACTCTGAAGGCAGGAGGCTGTATATTCTCAAGTAGGGAATAGATTTTTATGTAATAACAGTAAAAACCCTAAATTATTGTGTTTACTGTGGATAACTCGGAGTTACACACTGACCCTTCAGCTATGCTGACTTCTGAATGGTACCACCAAAATGGGTAATTAAAGATAAAAAAATTATTTTGGCATTAAACCTGTCTTGATGCCCAAGTCTAATGACCTGTGACTAGTAAACAAATGCAACTTTTAGAAAATTGACACTGTTGTATAGTTTTTAGAGAGGCCACTTTCAGTACCTGGGCACTAGGCAACCTTCTGCCTTACTAGGGAGTCGTATGAATCACCACACTCGAGGGGCTGCCCCTTTGCTTAGGTTGAAGCTGGCGGTGGGAACAGAGAGAGGAAAACAGTTGCCAAACCTCTTTTTCTGTGGGCATGTAGTCCACACCTCTAGGATGGGCTACTGTTGTGGGGAAACGTAAAATAAAAAAGACCAGACTCCTCTCTGCGAGGTAAACACAGCTTTTTACTGTCGCTGCAGGGAGAGTAGCTATCTCCATGCAGGCTCAAACAGCTGGTCTCAATTTACTGCTTCACAGGCAGCCATTTATATAGCAACATGAACAGCGCTTGTTACAGAAGGTCAAATAATAAGGTACTTAGCAGTTCAATGTTTGTTGCAAAACATCACATCACCGGTGTCCTTAAAACTTTAACCTTTTTCTGACACATTCTTTATTGCAGTTCTAAAAATGCTTAACTAACTATTCACTGCTCTTGAATGCATGTGTATTTCCATGCATGTTTGATCACTCTGCTCTCAAGACCTCTTATCAGATTTTGTGTACCCTTGGCTAATTCAATCTCCTGCTCCCATTATTCAATCATGTTTTAATTTACTGGGACAACAGAATGTGTGTGTTTGTGCTAAGATCATAAATTCCTTCAAGCTTGCAAACATTCGTGTTCCTTTAACTAAGACCTTGCTGGTCATGCGTTCTATTTTCAACTGAACTCTTCATCTCTCTGGCATCAGCAAGAATTTTAGGCCTTCACTTCTCTTTCACCACATATAATTTTGTATTGTTTTCTACCGATGTCTGATGTAGCGTAATTTCCTCACATTTCATTTTCTCTCCAACCCTACCAAGCTCCTCTCAGCTAAGGAAGGACTCATACATTTTGAGAGTGGATAGAATAGTGTACTCTGGGGTTGCTACATGTCACACACAACCGGAAGACATCATAAAGCAGGAGGAATCCTGGTAGCCCATTGGCTAGTGACCAAGGTAGCCTCCTAGGGCACTTTCTGGGCATAAATATGGCAACCCTGACCCTCATATAACATCTAAATGGGAGAAAGGACCGAAGGACTGCCCTGTTGATCCCTTGGACCTGGCCAAAGAGGCTGCACCAACTTCTGAACCATACCTGCTGCTCCTTGGGCTAGTGAAGAGAGGACTGTGGTAGTGACTGGCTCATGGAAAAGTCGCTCCAGTGCACCAGACAGAATAGGTGAACTCCAAGTTTCAGTTGGCTGGCTCCCTGTTACAGCACCAGGGCCATAAAAGGTGAAGTATCCCATCTTGGCTAGTCAGTGCCTTACTTCTGCAGAATCGCCACTGACAACCAAAGTGCTTCCAAGAAGAAGACAACCCCTTGAAACTCAAAAGTTGCATCCATGTCTGCCTGTCCCCAGAGAGTTGCCAGAGTGCATTCTGGTCACCCAAGAAGGATACTAGCCTTTGCCAAAGAATGTACCTGGTATAACTAGAGACTGGTAACCCAGTCATGATTGGACTTCTGTTGGCTTGAAGATGAATTCCAGGGACACCAACCCCTGTGGCCGAAGACACAACACCTCACCCGTGGACTGAGGAGTAACCCTGGGAAGACTACCTTCAACCGCACAGCACCTAGAGCATCTTTCAGCATCCTGTATTCTCAGCATCAGGACCACTCCATTGAAGTCTATGGCTGTCGTTGTGTGAAGTGTGGAACTGGACTTGAAACTGCTTTGGTGACCAGGTAACTGTCCAAATACTCATTATTACTCTCCCCTCCCCAACCTTGTACATGTTGGTATTGGTCACCCTGTCCGGGCCTAAGGTGTCAAACACAACTCTAATTTTTTTAATTGGGGTTGGATTGTTTTCGTGTTGTGTAATTCTCCTTATTCTGGTTGTTTGTGCTTCTAAATACTTTACACTAGGTCCTTTGTTTAAGCCTTGTTACTAAAAACCACAGCTACCCAGGGTTGAGCAAGAGGTTTTACAAAGAAGCCTCAGTGGACCCAAGGCGGTTGTGTGAGTGAATTGCACAGTGAGGTTTCACAATCACACCATATAATACACCAAATACCTCACATTGGTGTCTAGCGGTGGGATCCAGAACTTGTGTTTAGCTGTATCTGACAATAAGTTGGTTACCACCCAAAATCTGCCAAGTCGACACTAAGGGAAAGATTAAAGAAGTTTTTGTCAAGTTATGATTATTCAAGGCACTGTTTTCCAGGAGTTTACTGACATATAGTAAAGTTCACAAAAGTTTGACAAAGTTACAAAAAGTTTGGTAAAAGTTTTTGCTGAGTCTCGAACAAATGGAAGACTTGGAAATTGACTTGGCTACCCTGCCCACACTCAAGATCAACTACCTAGGAGTGCTGGGCAGGAACAGAACAATTAGCTAGGAGTGTCACTTCCAAGCCAGAAGACCTGGAAAAGGCCTCCAGAGCCTGTGAAGAAGCCAGGAGCATCCAAGTTCAACTTGCAGAGATGAACCCCCTGATAGTGAGTATGAGGATGATGGCAGGGGCCTCTTTGATGATGAAGGTGAGGGGATCAACAAGAGTATGATCCCCCCCGTTCATTCAAGGCATGCCTCCATATCAGGGAGTGAGAAGAATTCCACTCCATTGAGGAGACCCAAGGGTCTAAAGGCCCAACTTAGTCTCCTGGATCCCCAGGAGAGGAGACTGGCCCTAAAAGAAAAAAGAATGGCCCTAGAGAAGAAAAGGATCAAGCTGGGTCTGAAGCCCAAGGACATGGTGGCAGTAACAAAGACACAGAGGTAGTTACAGGGGGTGTCTATGACCCTAGGTTGCCCAAGGATGTTGTTGTCGTGCCAAAGTATGTAGAGGGGGTGATATAGACAGATGTCTAGCATCTTATGAGCGGGCTCTCAGGGTGAAAGAGTGGGGGCCCACCATTGGGAAACTATGTTGTGGGAACTAGTTCCAAGAGAGGGGAAGGATAGGGTACTGGCACTGGAAAATGATGTGGCAGTCATATTCACACATGAAAGAAGCAGTCATTTAGCAGTTTGGTCTAACCCCTGAAGAATACAGGCAGATATTTAGAAATATACACACATGGAATTAACTCAGACATGTGTAGACTTTGTACATGCTTCTGTGAAGTCACTGGAAGGCTGGATAAAAGGGAACCAGGTAGATTCCTATGAAGGGCTCTACAATCTAGTGGTAAAAGAGCCCATACTTACAAATCGTACCTGAGAGGAGTGACACCAACATCTGGTAGATTGTAAGTTATCTAGCCACAGAGAGCTGGGGAAGATAGTTGATGAATGGGTACGCACAAGAGTGCCCAAAATGGTGATCACAAGGAGGAGGACAAGCCCCCCTTGAAGGGGAACGATAGGGCCAAGAATAAAAAGGCAAACTCCCAAAGAGGCCCCAAAAGATGCCCAAGGGGGGAGCCAAGGGCCACATCCATTTCAAAGCAGAGGGGGTACCAGTCAACAATTTTGACTCTACAAACGCTGGGGTTGCTATGTCTGTAAACAGCCAGAGCACAAGAGGAACGATTCTGTGCACCAAGAAGTTATCCACAGGCGACCATCCCAAAAGTATTGTTAGTGTAGGGATGGGGTGTAAGTTGTTTCAGAGACTTGTAAGGGGTACGCTGGGCCTTTGCTCCAGGGTAACTGAGTCCATGAAGAGAGCAAACAGAACGGGGGCCAGCTAGGAGACTGTAAAGCACTGGTATGATCAGATGTCCTCCATGGATGAGTACCAACCTGGAAAAATGATGTGGGTCTTAGACCCTGTGGCCCCAGGACCCTCTTAGACATGTGGACTGGACCTTACCCTAGGTTGAAAAAGAAGGGAGAAGTCTCATATCTGGTGAACTTAGGGACACTCAGTCACCCAGCCAGGACGAGCCATATGAATGTCCCAAGCTCCACCATGACAGAGCAGATATCATGCTCATGGTGACAAATGGAGAGGAAGAAGAGGAAAGTGAGCCTTTCCCTGAATTCCTGTTCACCAATGTCAAAGATGGCTCAGTGGAGGTAATGGTTCTCTTTTTCACCATAACAGCAGCAGCCATAATAAACCCTGTCCACTCAGGAGCACCCACTGACCCCTGACCAGACCACATTTTCAACCTCAGGAGCAAGATGATCAACAGCGAGCCATCTTGAACTCATCCATAACCATGGCCTCCTTCCCAGAAATATGGAAATGCGCAGAAGTCCTACCCCTTCTCAAGAAACCTTCATTCGAACAATGCAAACTCAAGAACTATCCTCACATCTCGCTGCTCCCGTTCCTGCCAAAGTCCCCGAGAAGTCCATCAACCACCAACTCACACAACACCTGGAGATCAACAATCTTCTGGACCCCGCCTATATGAAGCTGACCCCTCATGTGGTATCTCGCTATTGTGTCAAGGGTCCAGTGTTTCCCTAATGAGTTGACAGGGCTTGCTATGCAATCCCAAAGTGCTCTATTTGAAGGTAGTGTGGTCAAGCAGCCTTGGGCTTAAAATGGAGGAGTCATCTGAAAATGCACACAATACTCAATTAATGAGATGCACAATTAAAAATTCAGATCCACACCAATTAATAAAAATAGCAAGCATCTTTTTTTATTTGTTTAGGCATCAGAGAAATTGTTCAGGTGGGTATGTTTCTAAACAGGAATTTTTTTCACTTTAAAAAGTGGACACAGTGCAATTTCTGAGTTCTGCAATGTTATTCTAAGTGAAGAAAAACAAGTTCTGCAAACAGGTGGAGTACAGCAACTTACAAGACCAATCTCCAGGAGTTAAGGTAAGTAATGGGCAAGATTCAAGGCAGCACCAGCAGTACACCACCAGCGGCATGGGGCGGCCGGGTGCAGGATGCAAAACAGCGTTGGGTGCCCAATGCATTTCAATACAGATCGGTCACAGCGAAAAGAGACTGCAGGCTCTGACCATGAGACCAGTCGGGCTGAACCAACAGCGGGGCTCAGGCCTCACAGTGCTCGGGCACAGGTAGGCAACTTTGGTCCTCTTCTTCACAGCTCAGGGGCAACGGGTGCAGCGGTGTCCTTAGGTATTGGGTTTTCTTTACTGAGCAGTCGGGGTGGAGGGAGTCTGCATGCAGAGGCTGCAGGTGTCATCAGGGAGTCCGGGGGGTGAAACCATGATGGAATCGGACTCTGGAGGGCTGGAAAACCTTGTTGGCACAGGTCGTCCACTTCAACCCGGGTCAGAGATGGCAGGTGCAGTGGTGACTTCAGGTGTCGGGTTTCAGTGGTTCCAGAGGCTTCAGAGTCCCTTCTTTTGAGTTTGCTGGAGAACAGGTCTGCCTTTCATGAGAGGTCTTGAGTCTTTTTCGAAGGCAGACAGTCCTCCCGGGTTTCTGGAGTCACAGCTGCAGGACAAGTCGACTTTGGTGCAGATTTCGTCAAAGGATGCAGATAGGCCAGTGGGGTTGGTTCCAGGTCAGCTGCTTCCTTTCTCCTCTTCTGCTCTCGCGGCTCTTTGGTGTCCTTTTTAGGTTGTCATGTTGTGCTTTTCTGGTGTCAGTGGTTCCCCAAAATACTAATGTAGAAAGTTGGCTCTGTATATACTATTTCAAAGTAAGAAATAGTGTTCACAGAGTCCAAGGGTTCCCCTTAAAGGTAAGATAGTGGCAAAAATAGATAATTCTAATGCTCTAATTTGTGATACTGTGGTCTAGCAGTAGGCTTATCAGAGGGTAGTGTTAAGCATTTGTTGTACACACACTCACAGACAATTCCAGGCCAATAGGTTTTTATATAGAACAATATATTTTCTTAGTTTATTTTAAGAACCACAGGTTCAAGATTTACAAACTATACTTTAAATGAAAGGTATTACACTCAGGTATCTTAGGAACTTTGAATTATCACCCAGTGCAAAAATCAACAGTTCCTGGGGGAGGTAAGTCATTGTTAAGTTCACAAGTAAGTAAAACACTTGCAGGGTTCAAAGTTGGGCCCAAGGTAGCCCACCGTTGGGGGTTCAAGGCAACCCCAAAGTTACCACACCAGCAGCTCAGGGCCGGTCAGGTGCAGAGGTCAAAGTGGTGCCCAAAACACATAGGTTTCAATGGATATAGGGGTGCCCCGGTTCCAGTCTGCTAGCAGGTAAGTACCCGTGACTTTGGAGGGCAGCCGGGGGGGGGGTTTGTAGGGCACCGGGGGGGTGGACACAAGCAGGCACAGAAAGTACACCCTCAGCGGCATAGGGGAGGCCGGGTGCAGAGTGCAAACAGGCGTCAGGTTTCCAATAGGAATCAATGGGGAGCGATGCAGGCACAGGGGGGGCTCCTCAGGGTAGCCCCCACCCGTGCTAGGAAGAGGGTTGCCTGGGGGTCGCTCCTGCACTGGAGTTCGGTTCCTTCAGGTCCTGGGGGCTGCGGGTACAGTGTATTTTCCAGGCGTCGGGTTCCTTGAAGCAGGCAGTCGCGGTCAGGGGGAGCCCCTGGATTCCCTCTGCAGGCGTCGCTGTGGGGGCTCAGGGGGGGTCAACTCTGGCTACTCACAGGCTCGCAATGGCCGGGGAATCCTCCCTGTGGCCTTAGTTTTCCACAGGTCGAGCCGGGGGTGTCGGGTGCAGAGTGGAAAGTCTCATGCTTCCGGCGGAAAATGTGTGGTCTTTAAAAGTTGCTTCTTTGTTGCAAAGTTGCAGTTTAGTTGAACAGGGCCGCTGTCCTCGGGAGTTTCTCGGTCCTTTTAGATGCAGGGTAGTCCTCTGAGGCTTCAGAGGTCGCTGGACCCTGGGGGATGCGTCGCTGTTGCAGTTTTTCTTGAAGTGGGGAGACAGGCCGGTAGGGCTGGGGCCAAAGCAGTTGGTGTCTCCGTCTTCTCTGCAGGGCTTCAGGTCAGCAGTCCTTCTTCGTCTTCAGGTTGCAGGAATCTATCTTCCTTGGTTCTGGGAGCCCCTAAATACTCAATTTAGGGGTGTGTTTAGGTCTGGGAGGATAGTAGCCAATGGCTACTAGCCCTGAGGGTCGCTACACCCTCTTTGTGCCTCCTCCCTGTGGGGAGGGGGGCACATCCCTAATCCTATTGGGGGAATCCTCCATCTGCAAGATGGAGGATTTTGAAAAGTCGGAGTCACCTCAGCTCAGGACACCTTAGGGGCTGTCCTGACTGGGGGGTGACTCCTCCTTGTTTTTCTCATTATCTCCTGCAGCCTTGCCACCAAAAGTGGGGGCAGTGGCCCGAGGGGCGGGCATCTCCACTAGCTGGGATGCCCTGTGGCGCTGTAACACAGGGGGTGAGCCTTTGTTCCTGCAGGGGGAGGTGTGAAGCACCTCCACCCAGTACAGGCTTTGTTCCTGCCCACAGAGTGACAAAGGTACTCTCCCCATGTGGCCAGCAACATGTCTGGTGTGTGGTAGGCTGGCAGAAACTAGTCAGCCCACACTGGAAGGCGGGTATGTTTTCAGGAGGCATCTCTAAGATGCCCTCTGGGTGTATTTTTACAATAAAGTGCACACTGGCATCAGTGTGCATTTATTGTGCTGAGAAGTTTGATACCAAAATTCACAGTTTTCAGTGTAGCCATTATGGTGCTCTGGAGTTCGTGTTTGACAGACTCCCAGACCATATACTCTTATGGCTACCCTGCACTTGCAATGTCTAAGGTTTTGCTTAGACACTGTAGGGGCATAGGGCTCATGCACCTATGCCCTCACCTGTGGTATGGTGCACCCTGGCTTAGGGCTGTAAGGCCTGCTAGAGGGGTGACTTATCTATACCTATAGGCAGTGTGAGGTTGGCATGGCACCCTGAGGGGAGTGCCATGTCGACTTAGTCATTTTCTCCCCACCAGCACACACAAGCTGGCAAGCACAGTGTCTGTGCTGAGTGAAGGGTCCCTAGGGTGGCATAAGACATGCTGCAGCCTTTAGAGACCCTCCCTGGCACCAGGGCCCTTGGTACCTGGGGTACCAGTTACAAGGGACTTACCTGGGTGCCAGGGTGTGCCAATTGTGGAGACAAAGGTACAGGTTAGGGAAAGAACACTGGTGCTGGGGCCTGGTTAGCAGGCCTCAGCACACTTTCAAATCATAACTTGGCATCAGCAAAGGCAAAAAGTCAGGGGGTAACCATGCCAAGGAGGCATTTCCTTACACAGCCCCCCCCCTCCCCCCAAAACGAAAGAGGATGAGACTAACCTTTCCCAAGAGAGTCTTCATTTTCTATGTGGAAGAACCTGGAAAGGCCATCTGCATTGGCATGGGCGGTCCCAGGTCTGTGTTCCACTATAAAGTCCATTCCCTGTAGGGAGATGGACCACATCAACAGTTTTGGATTTTCACCTTTCATTTGCATTAGCCATGTGAGAGGTTTGTGGTCAGTTTGAACTACATAGTGAGTACCAAAGAGGTTTGGTCTCAGCTTCTTCAGGGACCAAACCACAGCAAAGGCCTCCCTCTCAATGAAACACCAACGCTGCTCCCTGGGGAGTAACCTCCTGCTAATGAAAGCAACAGGCTGGTCAAGGCCATCATCATTAGTCTGGGACAGTACTGCCCCTATCCCATGTTCAGAGGCATCAGTCTGCACAATGAACTGCTTGGAGTAATCTGGAGCTTTTAGAACTGGTGCTGTGCACATAGCTTGTTTCAGGGTGTCAATGGCCTGTTGGCATTCTATAGTCCAGTTTACCTTCTTGGGCATCTTCTTTGAGGTAAGTTCTGTGAGGGGTGTCATAATGGATCCATATCCCTTCGCAAACCTCCTGTAGTAACCAGTCAAGCCAAGGAATGCCCTGACTTGAGTCTGGGTTTTTGGAGCTACCCAGTCCAGAATAGTTGCTGAACTTGGCCTCCACCTACAAGGTGTCCCAAGTAAACCACAGTACCCTGCCCTATCTGACATTTGGATGCCTTAATAGAGAGGCCTGCTGCTTGCAGGGCATGCAAAACCTTCTTCAGGTGGACCAGGTGATCCTGCCACCTGGAGCTAAAGACAGCAATATCATCAAGATAGGCTGCACTAAAGGACTCCAAGCCAGCAAGGACTTGATTCACCAACCTTTGGAAGGTGGCAGGTGCATTCTTTAAGCCAAAGGGCATCACAGTAAAGTGATAGTGCCCATCAGGTGTGGAGAATGCTGTCTTTTCTTTTGTTCCTCGTGCCATTTTGATTTGCCAGTACCCTGCTGTCAAGTCAAAGGTACTTAAGTATTTGGCAGCGCCTAGTTTGTCAATTAACTAATCTGCCCTTGGAATGGGATGAGTATCTGTCTTGGTGACAGAATTAAGTCCTCTGTAGTCCACACAAAACCTCATCTCTCTCTTACCATCTTCTGTGTGAGGTTTGGGGACTAAGACCACTGGGCTAGCCCAGGGACTGTCCGAGTGCTCAATGACTCCCAGTTCCAGCATCTTGTGGACTTCCACTTTGATGCTTTCCTTAACTTGGTCAGACTGTCTAAAAATGTTGTTTTTGACAGGCATGCTGTCTCCTGTGTCCACATCATGGGTACACAGGTGTGTCTGACCAGGGGTTAGAGAAAACAGCTCAGCAAACTGTTGTAAGACCTTCCTACAGTCAGCTTGCTGTTGGCCAGAGAGGGTGTCTGAATAGATCACTCCATCTACTGAGCCATCTTTAGGGTCAGTGGAGAGGAGATCAGGGAGAGGTTCACTCTCAGCTTCCTGGTCCTCATCTGTAACCATTAACAGGTTCACATCTGCCCTGTCGTGAAAGAGTTTGAGGCGGTTCACATGGATCACCCTTTTGGGGGTCCTGCTAGTGCCGAGGTCTACCAGGTAGGTGACCTGACTCTTCTTCTCTAGCACTGGGTAAGGGCCACTCCATCTGTCCTGAAGTGCCCTGGGAGCCACAGGCTCCAGAACCCAGACTTTCTGCCCTGGCTGAAATTCAACCATAGCAGCCTTTTGGTCATACCCAGTGCTTTAAATGGGCCGGTACTCTCCGGTACTGAGTACCGGCACTTTTTTATTTTGAGAGGGAGAGTACCGGCATATCTCAAGAAAAACGTAATACTTTTAATTGGAGAGTACCGGCACTTCTCAGAAACAAGCAAGTACTATGATAGAGAGTACCTGCACTTCTATTTTTCCATTTAAAGCACTGGTCATACCACATTTTCTAGAGTTGTTGCCTGGCCTCAAGGTTTTTACTTGCCTTTTCCATGTACTCTCCCATCCTGGAATGTAGGCATAGTACATAGTCCACTATATCTTGCTTAGGCTCATAGAGAGGTCTCTCCCAGCCTTCTTTAACAAGAGCTAGTGGTCCCCTTACAGGATGGCCAAACAGAAGTTCAACGGGGAAAACCCTACTCCCTTCTGAGGCACCTCTCTGTAGGCGAGAAGCAGACATGGCAAGAGGACATCCCATCTCCTTTTGAGCTTTTCAGGGAGCCCCATGATCATGCCCTTCAATGTCTTGTTGAATCTTTCCACAAGACCATTGGTTTGTGGATGGTATGGCGTGGTGAATTTGTAAGTCACCCCACGCGCATTCCACATGTGTTTCAGGTATGCTGACATGAAGTTGGTACCTCTGTCAGACACCACCTCCTTAGGAAATCCCACTCTGGTAAAGATACCAATGAGTGCTTTGGCTACTGAAGGGGCAGTAGTGGACCTAAGGGGAATTGCTTCAGGGTACCTACTAGCATGATCCACTACTACTAGGATATACTGATTCCCTGAGGCTGTGGGAGGTTCAAGTGGACCCACTATGTCCACTCCCACTCTTTCAAAGGGGACCCCCACCAAGGGAAGTGGAATGAGGGGGGCCTTTGGATGGCCACCTGTCTTACCACTGGCTTGACAGGTGGCACAAAACTCCTTTACTTTCTGGGACATGTTGGGCCAATAGAAATGGTTGACTAACCTCTCCCAAGTCTTGGTTTGTCCCAAATGCCCAGCAAGTGGAATATCATGGGCTAAGGTCAGGATGAACTCTCTAAACTCCTGCGGCACTACCACTCTCCTAGTGGCACTAGGTTTGGGATCTCTTGCCTCAGTGTAAAGAAGTCCATCTTCCAAATAGACCCTATGAGTTCCACTGATTTTTCCTTCCCTCTCTTCAGCAGCTTGCTGCCTAAGGCCTTCAAGAGAGGGACAGGTTCTTGCCCCTTACACAGCTGTTCCCTTGTGGGTCCCCCTGGGCCTAAGAGTTCAACCTGATAAGGTTCCAACTCCATGGGCTCAGTTCCCTCAGAGGGCAGAACTTCTTCCTGGGAAGAGAGGTTCTTTTTCTGTTGCTGTGTTGAAGCTGGTTCCCCAGTCTTCTTTCCTTTTCTCTTGGAGGGTTGGGCCATTATTCCAGGCTCCAACACCACTTTTTCACCCTGAGCCTTGCACTGTGCCCTTGTCTTGACACACACCAGTTCAGGGATACCCAGCATGGCTGCATGGGTTTTGAGTTCTACCTCAGCCCATGCTGAGGACTCCAGGTCATTTCCAAGCAAACAGTCTACTGGGATATTAGAGGAGACTACCACCTGTTTCAGGCCAGTGACCCCTCCCCATTCTAAAGTTACCATAGCCATGGGATGTACTTTAGTCTGATTGTCAGCGTTGGTGACTGGATACGTTTGTCCAGTCAGGTATTGTCCTGGGGAAACCAGTTTGTCTGTCACCATTGTAACACTGGCACCTGTATCCCTCAGGCCTTCTACGCTAGTCCCATTAATCAAGAGTTGCTGCCTATATTTTTGCATATTAGGGGGCCAGGCAGCCAGTGTGGCTAAGTCCACCCCACCCTCAGAGACTAATGTAGCTTCAGTGTGAACCCTGATTTGCTCTGGGCACACTGTTGATCCCACCTGGAGACTGGCTATTCCAGTGCTAACTGGAGTAGTAGTAGAAGTGGAACCTTTCTTGGGACAGGCCTTGTCTCCAGTTTGGTGTCCTTGCTGATTACAGCTACGACACCAGGCCTTTTTGGGATCAAAGTTTTTACCCTTGTACCCAAAATTGGAATGTGAAGAGGCTTTGGACCCTCCCTCCTGAGCAGGTTTTTTGGGCCCTGTAGAAGACTCTTTACTTTTACCCTTGGATGTCTCAACACTCTTCCCCTGGGGAGTCTTTTTGACCCCTTTCTTTTGGTCACCCGCTGAGGAAGTCTTGGTCACCCTAGTCTTGACCCAATGGTCTGCCTTCTTTCCCAATTTTTGGGGAGAAATTGGACCTAGGTCTACCAGATGCTGATGCAGTTTATCATTGCAACAATTACTTAAAAGGTGTTCTTTCATAAACAGATTGTACAGCCCATCATAATCATTTACACCACTGCCATTAATCCAACCATCCAGTGTTTTGACTGAGAAGTCAACAAAATCAACCCAGGTCTGGCATGAGGACTTTTGAGCCCCCCTGAACCTAATCCTGTACTCCTCAGTTGAGAACCCAAAGCCCTCAATCAGGGTATCCTTCATGAGGTCATAGGATTCTGCATCTTTTCCAGAGAGTGTGAGGAGTCTATCCCTACACTTTCCAGTGAACATTTCCCAAAGGAGAGCACCCCAGTGAGATTTGTTTACTTTTCTGGTTTCACAAGCCCTTTCCAAAGCTGTGAACCATTTGGTGATGTCATCACCATCTTCATATTTTGTTACAATCCCTTTGGGGATTTTTAGCATGTCAGGAGTATCTCTGACCCTATTTAAATTGCTGCTACCACTGATGGGAGCTAAGCCCATCTCTTGTCTTTCCCTTTCTATGGCTAGGAGCTGTCTCTCCAAAGCCAATCTTTTGGCCATCCTGGCTAACAGGAGGTCATCTTCATTGAGGCTGCCCTCAATGCTTCCAGAGTTGTTGGACTCTCCTGTGAAAGAAGCAACATCTCTGACTATCACTTGTGGAGTCAGGGTTGGAGGAACCCTGTTCTCCCTAACTAGGAGTGGAGGGGGGAAATGGTCCTCCACTTCACTAGCATCATCCTCTGTAAGGACATCATCAGAGGGGTTGTATCTAGCAAACTCTGCCAAGAGCTCCTGGAGCTGTACTTCGGTAGGGTTTGAACCAGTTTTTATCTTTTTGATTTTGCAGAGAGTCTTTAACTCTGACAGCCTAAGATGCAGGTAAGGGGTGAGGTTGAGCTCCACCACCATCTCTTCTGCAGTAGACATTATTTCTCTAAAAGTTGGGATACCTTTTAAGAATCTAAAACTATCTCTAGAACTTAATCCAAACTTTTACAAAACTTCTAACTCTAAAAGAAATGCTAACAGGGACTAACACAAGGCCCTAGCAGGACTTTTAAAAATGTAGAAAAATAGCTCACATTTCAAAAATCAGTTTCTAATTACAATTTTTGGACTTTAGTCGTATGATCAGGTATTGGCTGAGTAGTCCAGCAAATGCAAAGTCTTAGACCCCACCGCTGATCCACCAATGTAGGAAGTTGTTCTGTATATACTATTTCAAAGTAAGAAATAGTGTGCACAGAGTCCAAGGGTTCCCCTTAGAGGTAAGATAGTGGCACAAATAGATAATTCTAATGCTCTAATTTGTGGTAATGTGGTCGAGCAGTAGGCTTATCAGAGGGTAGTGTTAAGCATTTGTTGTACACACACAGGCAATAAATGAGGAACACACTCTCAAAGACAATTCCAGGCAATAGGTTTTTATATAGAAAAATATATTTTCTTAGTTTATTTAAAAGCCACAGGTTCGAGATTTACAAACAATACTTTAAATGAAAGGTATTTCACTCAGGTATCTTAGGAACTTTGAATTATCACAATAGCATGTACAGTTTTGGCAAAAATGGCAATAAGCTATTTTAAAAGTGGGCACAGTGCACAAATCAACAGTTCCTGGGGGAGGTAAGTAATTAAGTTCACAGGTAAGTAAAAGACTTACAGGGTTCAAAGTTGGGTCCTAGGTAGCCCACCGTTGGGGGTTCAAGGCAACCCCAAAGTTACCACACCAGCAGCTCAGGGCCGGTCAGGTGCAGAGGTCAAAGTGGTGCCCAAAACACATAGGCTTCAATGGAAATAGGGGTGCCCCGGTTCCAGTCTGCTAGTAGGTAAGTACCTGCGACTTCGGAGGGCAGACCAGGGGGGTTTTGTAGGGCACCGGTGGGGACACAAGCAGGCACAGAAAGTACACCCTCAGCGGCACAGGGGCGGCCGGGTGCAGAGTGCAAACAGGCGTCGGGTTTGCAATAGGAATCAATGGGGAGACCCGGGGGTCTCTTCAGCGATGCCGGCAGGCACAGGGGGGGGGCTCCTCGGGTAGCCACCACCTGGGCTAGGAAAAGGGTCGCCTGGGAGTCGCTCCTGCACTGGAGTTCGGTTCCTTCAGGTCCTGGGGGCTGCGGGTGCAGTGTATTTTCCAGGCGTCGGGTTCCTTGAAGCAGGCAGTCGCGGTCAGGGGGAGCCTCTGGATTCCCTCTGCAGGCATCGCTGTGGGGGCTCAGGGGGGTCAACTCTGGCTACTCACGGGCTCACAGTCGCCAGGGAGTCCTCCCTGTGGTGTTAGTTTTCCGCAGGTCGAGCCGCGGGCATCGGGTGCAGAGTGGAAAGTCTCACTCTTCCGGCGGGAAACGTGTGGTCTTTAAAAGTTACATCTTTGTTGCAAAGTTGCAGTTTAGTTGAACAGGGCCGCTGTCCTCTGGAGTTTCTTGGTCCTTTTAGATGCAGGGTAGTCCTCTGAGGCTTCAGCGGTCGGTGGACCCTGGGGGATGCGTCGCTGTTGCAGTTTTTCTTGAAGTGGGGAGACAGGCCGGTTGGGCTGGGGCCAAATCAGTTGGTGTCTCCGTCTTCTCTGCAGGGCTTCAGGTCAGCAGTCCTTCTTCGTCTTCAGGTTGCAGGAATCTATCTTCCTCGGTTCTGGGAGCCCCTAAATACTCAATTTAGGGGGGTGTTTAGGTCTGGGAGGATAGTAGCCAATTGCTACTAGCCCTGAGGGTGGCTACACCCTCTTTGTGCCTCCTCCCTGTGGGGAGGGGGGCACATCCCTAATCCTATTGGGGGAATCCTCCATCTGCAAGATGGAGGATTTCTAAAAGTCTGAGTAACCTAAGCTCAGGACACCTTAGGAGCTGTCCTGACTGGGGAGTGACTCCACATTGTTTTTCTCATTATCTCCTCCAGCCTTGCCGCCAAAAGTGGGGGCAGTGGCCGGAGGGGCGGGCATCTCCACTAGCTGGGATGCCCTGTGGCGCTGTAACAGAGGGGGTGAGCCTTTGTGGCTCACCGCCAGGTGTTACAGTTCCTTCAGGGGGAGGTGTGAAGCACCTCCACCCAGTACAGGCTTTGTTCCTGGCCACAGCGTGACAAAGGCACTCTCCCCATGTGGCCAGCAACATGTCTGGTGTGTGGCAGGCTGGCAGAAACTAGTCAGCCTACACTGGAAGTCAGTATGTTTTCAGGGGGCATCTCTAAGATGCCCTCTGGGTGTATTTTACAATAAATTGCACACTGGCATCAGTGTGCATTTAATGTGCTGAGAAGTTTGATACCAAACTTCCCAGTTTTCAGTGTAGCCATTATGGTACTGTGGAGTTCATGTTTGACAAACTCCCAGACCATATACTCTTATGGCTACCCTGCACTTACAATGTCTAAGGTTTTGCTTAGACACTGTAGGGACATAGTGCTCATGCACCTATGCCCTCACCTGTGGTATAGTGCGCCCTGCCTTAGCGCTGTAAGGCCTGCTAGAGGGGTGACTTACCTATGCCACAGGCAGTGTGAGGTTGGCATGGCAGCCTGAGGGGAGTGCCATGTCGACTTAGTCATTTTCTCCCCACCAGCACACACAAGCTGGCAAGCAGTGTGTCTGTGCTGTGTGAGGGCTCTCTAGGGTGGCATAAGACATGCTGCAGCCCTTAGAGACCTTCCCTGGCATCAGGGTACCAGGAGTACCTGTTACAAAGGACTTACCTGGGTGCCAAGGTTGTGCCAATTGTGGAGACAAAGGTACAGTTTAGGGAAAGAACACTGGTGCTGGGGCCTGGTTAGCAGGCCTCAGCACTCTTTCAAATCATAACTTGGCATCAGCAAAGGCAAAAAGTCAGGGGGTAACCATGCCAAGGAGGCATTTCCTTACAACTAACTTTAGGGGCCTTAGGGGTGTGTAGGGTAGTAGCTAATGGGCTACTGACCCTTGAGGTCACTGCACCCCCTATATGACCACTTGCTGTTGGAAGTGTACATAAACCTGTCCCAGAATTCCTAGGTATGCCATTATTAAGATGGCTACTTCTTAAAGTTGGTACCAGCCTGGGGATGACACGCCTACCTGACTAGCTAATTTTCCCACCTGTCAAGGGGCCAAGTGGGCTCTGGACAGGGAGGTGTGACTTCCTGTCCTGTGAGGGGAGCCAGATTCCCATTTCAAAGGCGGCAGGAAGGCTTATCAGGAGGTCATCCTGTGGGAGGAGGTGTTACAACCTCTTCCAGGACAAGCTTTAGTTCTGCACCTTCTGAGAGCAGAAGGCTCTCATCCTAGAGGACCAGAAAGATGTCTCAGGTGGCAGGTTTGCGGAAACCAGTCAACAAGCACACCAAAGGCTGGTAGGGCATCAGGGGACACCTCTAAGGTGCCCTATGGGTGCATGTGGTAAATCCAACACTGGCATCAGTGTGGTGTACCAATACGAGATGTTTGATACAAAACAGCCCTTTCTTCACTGAAGCCATGATGTAGCTGGGGAACTCTTATTGACCAGTGTCCAGCACATGCATTTAAAAATGGCTTCCCTGGCCACTTACTATGTCTGAGAATAGACTTAGACGTAGCAGGGGCATACCTGCTCTTGCAGATATGCCCTCACGTGTGATATAATGCACCCTGCCGTAGGGCTTTAACACCTGCTGTAAGGGTGACTTACATATATTGCATGTGGTGTTAGGGGACATGGCACACAGGCTGTGTGGCATGTTGTGTTTTCATTTTTGTCTGCACCAAGACACGCTGCCTGAAATGGCAGCCTGTCATGTGCTTGGTGAGGGGTCCCTTAGGGTGGCACAATTCGTGTTGCAGCCCTCAGGGACCCTCTTTAGCACCTCAGGCCCAAGGTATCAGGGTTCCCATTTACTAGGGACTTGCCAAGGGTGCTAAAGGATTTGCCAATTGGGCAAACAATAGTATAGTTTATGGGGAAAACACTGGCACTGAGGAACTAATTGGCAGGCACTCAGTGCACTTTAGTCAAAGTTGCATCAAATACCAGGCAAAGATTTGGCGGGGGTACTGCATCAAAACCCCAGTTCCCTACACCACCTAATCTGGATTTTGCACCAACCACAGCACTGAAGCCGCCCTGATCGCTGCCACTGACGACATCAGAACCATCCTTGACCAGGGAGAAACGGCTGCACAGATTCTCCACAACCTCTCAGCAGCATTGAACAACACATTTCACCACACCCTTATTAAGAGGCCGCCTCATCACTTTGAAATCCAAGGAAACACTCTCAAATGGATCACCCCCTACCTCACTGGAAGAACCCAGAGTATCTGCCTATCACCTGGGAGCCCAAGAACATCATCTGTGGCATTCCTCAAGGCTCGTCCCTCAGCCTGACGCTGTTCAACATCTACATGACCCCCTTGACCAGCATCGTCAGAACCCATGGAATGAACATTATATCTTATGCAGACAACACACAGCTCATCCTCTATCAGAAGACTCCTCTACCACGAAGGCCAACTTCGGCAGATGTATGGCAGGCAGTGCTGACTGGATGAAAGACAACTGCCTAAAACTCAATACAGACAAAACTGAAGTGCTGATCTTTGGGAACAACACCTCCCTGTGGAATGACTGCTGGGGCCCTTCTAAACTTGGACCAGAACCCATCCCGACACACCACGCGCACCACCTTAGCATCATCCTGTAAAGCAAGCTGACCATGAAAAACTAGATCGACACCGTCTCTTCCGCCTGCTTCCTCACTCTTCGCATGCGCCGTAAGATCATCAAGTTGCTCCCCTTCAATGCCAGAAAAACTGTCGCTCAAGCCCTAGTCACCAGCCGACTGGACTACAGCAGTGCACTTTATGTAGGAGTTGCCACGCACCTCCTGAGGAGACTACAGACCATATAGAATTCAACAGGCAGACACATCCTCGACCTCCCCAAATGAACACACACCACCCCTCACCTCAAGAAGCTCCACTTGTTCCCCATTCAGAAGAGATGTCATTTCAAGATGCCGATCCACACCTACAAAGCCCTTCACAATCAAGGACCAACATACAACAACCACCGCCTGAACGTCCACCATCCTTCTCCTACCTCACAGTGAAATCCCCCATCACCCGTGGACCTGATCCTCTCTTCTGGAATTCAGGAAGGGACTCAAGAACTGACTCTTCAAATGACTCCCTTTGCTAGTTTGTTTGCCTTAAAATCAGGTCTAACAACCTGGTGTACCCATGACAAGGACACAGGTGACAGCTTGCCTGTCAAAAGCAAAACTTACAGACTGTCAGATCAATCAAAGCTAGCATCAAAGCTGAAGTTGCAAAGATGCTAGAGTTGGGAGTGATTGAGCCCTCTATTAGTCCATTGGCCAGTCCAATGGTGTTGGTGCCCAAACCAATTTCTAAAGGAGGAAAATCGGACTTGAGATTTTATGTGAACTGCAGTCACCAAGACTAATGCCCACCCCATACAAAGACATGACGAGATTGTTGACAAGCTGGGGGCTGCAGATTATTTGGGCCTCTTTGACTTGACTTCAGGCTATTGGCAGATAGCCCTCACGCCCTGACCAGGAGCCAAGACTAGGTCTGTTTTTTCAACCCCCGAAGGCCATTTTCAATTCAAGTTGATGCTCTGCAGACTGAAAAATGTATCTGCCATGTTCCAGAGGTTGATGAACAGAGTTCTCTCAGGTTAGGAAGACTTTACTGCAGCTTATCTGGATGATTTTGCTGTGTTCTGTTTCACTTTGGAGGATCACCTGGTCCAACTCAGATAAGCGCTAGAAGCTCTGCAACAGGCAGGGCTGACTATCAAGGAAAGTCAGTGCCAGATAGGGCATTTTCTGTTGTGTACTTGCACCACCAAGTTACTGGAGGTTGGATACAACCTCTCCAGCCCAATATCCAGACAGTTCTAGCCTGGAAAGCACCTAGGCCGAAACCCAAGCCAGAGCCTTCCTTTGCCTAACTGGGTACTACTGAAATAGCCCAGGAAAAAACATCTGGACTTACCATTGTCAAAAGGCCTTTGACATCCTAAAGGAAGCTTTGTGCTCAGCCCTTGTCCTGAAGGCACCTGATTTCAGCAGAGTTCGATGTCCAGACTGATGCTTCTGAACATTGGTTTGGGGTAGGGTTGTCACAGCTAAAAGATGAGGGTCAGGAACATCCAGTTGCATTTATCAATAGGCAATTCCTCCCCAGAAAGCAGCATTGGAATTTCATTGAGAGGGAAGCCTTTGCTGTGGTTTGGTCCCTGAAGAAGCTGAGACCCTACCTGTTTGAGACTCACTTCATAGTTCAAACTGACCACAGACTACTCAGATAGATGATGCAGATGAGAGGGGAGAACTCCAAATTGTTGAGGTGGTCCTTTTCCCCATATGGTATGGACTTTACACTGGACACAGACCTGGTACTGACCATGCCAGTGCAGAAGGCCTTTCAGGGTTCTTCCATTTGGACTATGAGAACTACAAGGATAAGGGTTAATTGTTTTGTCACCTTTTGTCTGAGAGGGTCATATAAGGAAATGTCTCTTTCAATGATTAGCCCCAAAGATTTGGCCTGATGTTGCTGTTTTTTAGACTCTGGGAGTGCACTGATGGCTGGTAACCAGCCTCAGTACTAGTATTCTAACCCTTTACAAAGTATATGTTGAGTAGGCTACCCCAATTGGCATACATCAACTTACTTATAAGTTCCTAGTATAATGTCCCAAGGATAACTAGGACCTTATGCTAGAGTGTTCACCAAGGGCTCCAGAAATGGTTGTGACAAACTACAAAATGACTCCCAGCCTGCCACTGCAGCCTGGAAGAGCAGTTTTAAACTGCTTGTTTGATTTTGTCATTTAAATCAGTGGCAAAGCACACAGTGCCCTTAACAGTTTATGTAAGTCTCCAGTAGGGAACACCTAAGGAGGTGAAGGCAGAGAGCTGTGTAGTCCTAAATATGGCATATGTTGTTATATGTCCTAACAGTAATAACCCTAAACTGTTCTTTTTACTGTGGGTAACAGGGTAGCCCCATTGGCTAATACAGAGTTACTCACTGACCCTCCAGCTGTGCTAACCTCTGAATGGGACCACTAAAATGGGTTCTTCGAGTTATCAAATTAATCATGGAATTAAACTCAACTGCATGCCTATGTCAAATTTAACGTCACTATTACGCAAAGAGAACGTTTAGAAAGTTGCCACACTGTTGTCCAGTTTTTCCAGTGGCCACTTTTAGCTGCTGGCCACCAAATTGCTTTCTGCCCTTTTGAGGAGTGGTCTGAATGACTACCCCAGCTCTAGGACAATAGATACCTGCTTCAGAGGGAGATGTTATCTCATTCTCACAGGAAGCGTCACAGGGTATTGGCCCAAAATGTGAGCTTCAAAGGTGAAGCTCCTTTGATGGGCAAATGGCACCCACACTCGACAGGTGCTGCCCCTTTGTTCAGGTAGATGGGATGGTGGCAGAAACAGAGAGGGGGAACCAGTTGCCAAACGTCGGTGTGTAGCCCACAGGTAGCCACCCCTCTAGGGTGGCTTACCAAGCTCCTCACAGCTAAGGAAGTATTGAGACATCTTGTAAGTGGGATTGCTAAATTCCACACATAGCCAGAAGACATCATAAGGCAAAGGGATCCTGGTAGTCCTTTGGCTAGTGACCGCATCACTCCCCAGGGCACTTTCTGGGCATAAATATGGCATTCATTGCAACCTGAAACTGATATCACCTCTGGACAGGAGAAAGGACCAAAAGATTGCCCTGCTGACCCCTAACCCTGGCATGAGGGGCCACACCAGCCATTGGCCACACCTGCTGCCCCTTGAGCTATGGCAGAGAGGACTGTGCCTGTGGTGCCTGTCTCTTGGAAAAGTTGCTACAGGCCCCAGACAGAAAAGGTGAACTTCAAGAGTCAGTCGGCTGCTCCCTGTTCCAGCACCAGGGCCATAAAAGCTGAAGTCACCCATCCTGACTGGTCAGTAGCCACTATTGAGGAATCACCGCTGATGTGCAACCAAGAAGACCATCCCTCGGCGCTCAAATGTTGCACCCCTGTCTGGCGGACCCGGGAGAGTTGCCAGATTGTGGATTGGTTCCCCAAGAAAGACGCTAGCCTTCGCCAACACCAGAACGCAGTCATGACTGGATTTCAACTAGCTTAGAGAGGACTTAGAGGGACACCAACCCCTGTGGCTAAAGTCGCATCACCCCTAGTAAGACCCTTGTCGACCGCACAGCACACAGAGCATCTTTCAACATCCTGTATCCTCAGCATCAGGGCCACTCCTTTGAAGTCAATGGCTGTCACAGTGTAAAGTGTGGAACTGGACTTGAAACTGCTTTGGTGACCAGGTTAACTGTCCAGATACTCCTTATTGGCCCCCTGATCTAATCTGTGTTGGAATTGGTCACCCATTCTAGGCCAGTGTATTCAAACACAACTCTTTAAAACTTTTTAAACTTTATGATTAAAGTTTTTAAACTCTATGTCTCTGGAACCCTTGGGTAGATTTTGCTCTTCTTGGTGTCTAAAGATTCATAAAAATATAATCTATTTTTATAAACTGGTGTTAGATTTCTTTTGTGTTATGTGATGTTCTTATTCTGTTGTTTGGTGCTGCTAAATGCATTACACTAGTTCCTTTATTTAGGCATGCTCAAAGACACAGCTACCCAGAGATTTTACAAATGAGCCTGATTGGACCCAAATGAGTTTGTGAGTGTATAACACAGTGAGGTTTCACAACCACACCATATAATGCACTGCAGTCCTCACAAGGTGTGATAAATAACACCCTTGTACAGGTATTTTTCTCAAAATGGGCATAACAAGCAGATCATGATGTGGCAAGCACCAAAATCTGCATGTCAAATTGTTTACTAGAGATTACCTGGTAGATTTCAGCAGGTTTAAACTGCCGAACTTTATCAGGGGTATAAATGCAGGAGATGCAATGCTTATTACACAACTCAAAATTCCGATATGTTTGATAACAGGAGTTATATGTATCGCAATTAATGGTGCTGATCATAATTAGGGTGCTATCAGTATAAAATGTTGTGTTTTAGATATGCTTATCATACTGACAAAGGGCAGGCTCTACTTCGAAGAGCAACCTCTTGTGTTAGGCTTAAGTCTGGGGCAGATCACTGCACCAAATAAAATCTGGGTTCGGATGGTTTCTTCTAACCGCATATTCCTCACCTTTAGAATATTCCCCCAAATGCCAGACTTGATCTGGACTTTTTGTCATTGCAATGATCCCCATGCTTCCAGGTGGAGCTGTGCAGCTTTGTGTTGACTTCATTCCATCCCAGAAGCAGAGCTGCATTTCATTGCAACCACTGTGTGCCAACATCATTTCTTTTCCTTTTTCCTTTCAGTGCCTTAGAACTTCCAGAGCTCTGCTCTCACTTTTGTTGGCTTTTGATGGTTTTAAAATTAAATCAAGGGTACAAGAGAACGGTGTATAACAGGCCTCAAACCATGCCATTCCTGCAGAAAACTGATGGCAGTCATGGATTCGTACAAGGTGTCTCTTTGGTGTTTGGGGCATGTCTCTAAAGTCATGAGATGAGTGCGTCCTCATGTGCCCAAAGGCAATTCCTGACTGGGAAGTGAACCTATACATCACTAAACAGAGGAAGAATTAATGGGTCTTGCACAAGTCCCACTCTTGCTTCAAGTTGAGGGCCCTATCCCAATGCCACTCCTATAAGAAGTCTTTTTCACAGTTGAAGTCCTCTGGTAAGTCACAATTCAAGCAGAAACATAAGAAGGCAGAGGGGGACTCGACCCCTATCTTGCCACGCTCTACCTAAAGAGAAGTCACACAGGTGTAAAGGAACTATTCAATCTTGCTCCGGTATCAAATTGAGGACCTGATTCCACAGCTGATCCCCATGCACCTGAGGTTCCCAGACTGTCAGCAATGCTGCAGCAGGTTGAAGCATTTAAGGAGGCTATTTTGTGCATTTTTGGCATTCTTCAGACTCCTTTTGGCATGCCTTTGGGCTCCAGGGACCGGTAGGGGTCCCTAGTTGGATTACTGCCTATGGATCCATCCTCGGTACCATCTGAGCCCCTTGAAACCATCTCTGGTTCAACACAGCTTCCTTTGCAGACTTGAACACTAAATCCGAGACTCACGTCAGTTCCTCCTTCACTGATGCCTGAGGGGAATACAATACAATACAATACTGTAGAGAAGTTGGTTCTTTATTGCAGAACCCCTCCTTACACTTTTTGCCTGGTATTTGATGCAACTTTGACTGACGTGCACTGGGGCCCTGCCAACCAGGTCCTCACTGCCAGTGTTCTTTTCCCCAAAAACTATACAATTGACAAAATCTTTAGCACCCTCTTTAAGTCCCTAGTAAATGATACCACTGGGCCCTAGGGCCTGAAGTGCTAAAGAGGGTTCCTAAGGGGTGCAGCATGAATTGTGCCACCCTAAGGGACCCCCTCACCAAGCACAATGCAGGCTGCCATTGCAGGCTGCGTGTCATGGTGCAGACAAAAGTGAAAACACAACATGGCACACAGCCTATGTGCTATGTACTCTAACACTGCATGCGATAAATGTAAGTCACCCCTACAGCAGGCCTTAGAGCCCTAAGATAGGGTGCATGATATTAGATATGAGGGCACATGTACAAGAGCAGGTATGCCCCTGCTATGTCTTTGTCATTTCTCGGACATAGGAAGTGGCCATGGAAGTCATTTTAAATGCATGTGCTGGACACTGGTCAATAACAGTTTCCCAGCTACATGATGGCTTCACTGAAGGAAGGGATGTTTGGTATCAAATATCCTGTATTGGTGAGCCCACAGTGATGTCAGTGTTGGAATTACCAATACATGCACCCAGACAGCACCTTAGAGGTGCCCTCTGAAACCCTACCAGCCTCTGGTGTGCATCCTGACTGGTTTCAGCTAGCCTGCAACAGACACACTTTTCTGGCCCCCTAGGGTGAGAGCCTCTGCTCTCTAGAGGCCCAGATCAAAAGCCTGTTCGGGAAGAGGGTGTAACACCCTCTCCCACAGGATGACTTGCTGATTAGTCTTCTTAAGGCGGCAAGCCTCAAAGGGCTGCCACCTTTAAAATGCAAACTTGGCCCCCCTCATAGGAGAGGAAGACAAACCCCCTGTCCAGAGCCCAGTTGGCACCTGGACATGCAAGATTATTAGCTAGTCAGGGTAGGTGTGCCACCTCCAAGCTGGTAGCACCCCTAAGGTGGGCTAAGCCGAGGTGAACACGATTTTTCAGAGGTAGCCATCTTTCTTTGAGATGGCATACCTAGGAAGTCTGGGATAGGGTTATGCCCACTTCCCAAAGGAAGTGGTCATATAGGGGGCATAGTGACCCCAAGGGTCAGCCCATGGACTACTACCCTACACACCCCTAACACCTCTAAATTTAGTATTTAGGGGAGCCCCTGGCACCAGAGAAGCCGATCTGGATGACCTAGGAAGACCAAGGACAACGAAAAGCCATGACAGCAGAAGAGGAAAACAAGAAGCAACTGACCTGGTACCAACCCCGCCGGCTGGTCTGCATCCCTGAAGCCTCTGCATCAAATTTGACTCGTCCTGCAGCTGTGACTACAGAAACCCGGGAGGACTACCTGCCTTCGAAAAAGACTCAGGACCTCCCATGAACAGCAGACCTGTTCTCCAGCAAACTCCAAAAGAAGGGACACGAAGCCTGAAGTCACCACTGCACCTGCCATCTCAGACCCGAGTTGAAGTGGACCACCGGTGCCAACAAGGTTCCCCAGCCCTCCTGAGTCTGAGTCAATTGGGGTTTCACTCCTCCTGGACTCCCCTACAACACCTGCAGCCTCTGCACTCAGTCCCCCCTCCACCTCAACTGTTCCGGTAAAGAAAACCCAACACCTAAGGACACCTCTGCACCCGTCACCCCTGAGCCCTAGAGAAGAGGACCGATGGTGCCTACCTGTGTCCGAACATCATGAGCCCTGAGCCCGCTGTTTGTTCAGCCCGACAGGCCTCCTGCCAGAGCCTGCAGCCTCTTTTTGCTGTGACCGATCTCCATTGGAATGCATCAGGCACCCAATGTAGTTTTGCACACTGTACCTGGCCGCCCCTGTGCCTGATGAGTGTACTGCTGGTGCTGCCCTGGACCTTGCCCACTATTCACTGTAATTCTTGTAAGTCGCCTACCTGTTTGCAGAACTTGCTTTTTCCTCCTATAGGATAACAATGCAGAACTCAGAAATTGCACTGTTCTTTTTTTAAATTGAAAATAATTCCTATTTAAAAACATACTTACCTGAACGATTTTTCTCTGATGCCTCAACATTTATAAAGATATTTGCTATTTTCATAAATTGGTGTGGGTCTCCTTTTTGAGTCATGTGTCTCATTTATTCACTATTGTGTGCATTTGTAGACAGGGCCGGCTTTAGCGCTTTTGACACCCAGTGTGACAATGTTTGTTCCCCCCCCCACCCACAATGACCATCACCACAGATCCCCTCACTTCGACCCTTTAAGAGTGCCCTCACGTCTTCATAACCACTCTTTCTCAGATGCATTTAATTAGTTTTATAGCACCGTACATAATAATAATAATAATAATAATGTAGTGTGTAAGAGCACTTAACATCACAAATACATTATACAGAGGCAAATTAATCATATGTGTGTAAATCGGTGTATAGGAATTGTTACATAAGACAGAGGACTACAAAATGTAGGAGTCACGTCATCCCTACCAGTAGGCAGTATAGTTTAGGAATGCTTGATCTGGAGAAGCACACGCTCAGTACCACTATAGTTGGGAGTTGTCTTTACTAATAAGAATTGATTTCTGCCCAAATTAACCCTTTTTGCAAAACTAGGTTATTGAAAGCCTGGGGTAAAAATCATAACGTTTAACCCTATACTTTGCAGTTTCCACACAGCTCTTTGATGACAGTTTCTAGCTCACTGTTCTATGTTAGGATTTTAACTTATAACCTACAAGTAACTAAAGGATATCTCAAACAAGAGCAGTAACCCACTGACCTATTTACAGTACATGCACTTTTTTATCTGCATGGTGCATGTTCTTTGCAGCAGGTATATTAACCCTCTGTGCTACCTTATGATGAGTTAAAACTTCCACTAGACAAAACTCGATCTCGTTTCAGAAAGTCCATTAATCACTGGAGTAATCTTGACATTCTAATAGAGGAAAATTGCGGCTGCAAGGAACGTGGCAGCAGGTGCAATTAAACCATAATATACTTGCTAACACAGCGCCCCCACCCAAAGTCAATGCTCGGTGTGGTGGCACCATTTGCACCACCCTAGAGCAAGCCCTGTTTGTAGATGTCTTGCACTCCTCTGTGTTGAGCCTAAGGCTGCCCGACCACTCTAACCCAAAATAGAGCCCTTTGGGATTCCATATTAAGTCTTGTTTATTCACTAGGGAACCCCCAACCCTTTACCCGGTATTCACATACAACATAAAGGGCCAGCTTCCTACAGATACCAATGTCCGAACCCAAACCTGCTTCAGATTGACCCTGAGCCAGTTCGCACTCTGAATCTGCTACAGCCCCTGTCCCCACATGGCCTGAGTCTGACCCTACATTTCCACTACCATACAGGCACCCTCAGAAGCTCTTTTGCCTTTTTGATTCTAAATCTGACCAGAGCTTGCAATCACTCAGAACTGACAATGGTGGGGATGATGACGGTGACAGCCTGAACATGGACTTACAGAAAGCCACTGGGCTTGATAATTCCCCAGGCACAGGGTTGAATTTGCCTTTTGGCCGTCGCCCAGAGAAGGCCTCCTTTACTGCGGTAAGTTTGCAAGCAGCTGAGGTCCTGGACCTACAGATGCCTTCCGTTAAAGTCAAGACAAATGTCTGCACAGAATTTTTTTGAACCTGGACCAGTTTCATCGGAGCCCTTGCCTTTGTTCATTCAAGCCATCACTGATAACTTAATGGGTGGTTAAGTAGTTCTTGTTCACCAGTGAAAAGGCAGGTGCCCAAACTCCATAGACCAGCTTCTAGTGACCCTAATTTTCATACACAACATCCTACTCTAGAATGTCTGGCAGTCCAGGATTCTGCCAGTAAGATGAACCCTGCAGACAGGGAGTCTAAGAGAATTGTTCCATTTGGAAAACAAATATTTTCATCTGCAGCCTTGCATTGAGATCAGTCAATGCTGTTTGTTTATTGGGCATACACACTCCCTCTGGGACATAGCCATTGAGAACTTGCGAGCAGTCCTGGTAGAGCCTAGAGCCTCCTTGTCTCAGACCATTCAAGATGCAGCCAAATATGATATGTCTGGCCTTGATAGTACTGATTGTCTAAGAAAAGCTTTTGGCATCATTCTGGTGCTGCATTGCCATGCATGATGTGTTCCACAGGTTTCTCAGGGTGCGTCCGGCAGTCCCTTCTGAATATGCCTTTCAATGGCTCTCACCTGTTTGCCTAAAATGTGGAATCTGATAGAGCCTTCTAGTTGCAGATTCCTTACCTTAGAATTTCCCCAGGCGTCAGACTGGATTCGGAGATTTTGTCCTAGGCGTTGTGGTCTCTGAGATGATGTTGCTGTCGTACTTAAGTGCCACCCTGGTGCGCTGACGTCAGTTCTTTTCTTTCCGTGCCATGCGCAGATCCAGAGAAGAGCAACCTGGTCAATTTTTGACCAACTTCAACTTTTTTGTCAGCTTTTTGGTGCGTTGAGGGATGTCTCGTATGACTGGCTTCAAGCCTTGCAACACTTGTCACTGCATGATGTTGGTGACAGACCCGCACCTGATCTGTTTGTGGTGTCTGAAGCGCAACCATGACCCGAAGTCATGCTCTGAGTGACGGACCATGAACCCGAAGGCTTTGAGGGAGCGGTCCCTAAAGCTTATGGCAACCCGGTGCTTGACTCCACGTCGCTCACACTCGAGAGGAAGGTCTTGAGACCGCTCACGGAGTCATCACCACTCCTATTGTCCCATTCAAAATCATCTGGACTTTTGGGTCATAAAAAGAAGGAGTCAAAGAAGGCCAAACATTCTTCGATTTCACCCTGTCGCTCGGCTGATGCAACGTGGGACAATCGTTGACACTCTAGGCCTACGTCTGAGGAGCATCCTTCTGGGCCCGCTCTGCACCTTCCAGAGTTTCCGGGAGCCAGAGCCACCCCTGCCCAAAATAAAGAGTTTCATGAGGCCATGCGCCTTGTTTTTGGGCTGACCGTTCCCCCTGTGAGGGCTGGAAGTTCAGATGGGGGACCTACTGGTTATGCACTGGGAGCTCAGGCCCTGGCTTGCGAGGTCCCCTCCAGATCCATTCTGAGATCCGTGCCGATGCCGGTCGTACCATTGCGACCCTTTCCAGCGCCGACTAAGACGTTGACACTCCCAACATCGGTTGGGCTGTAGTCAACCCAATCCTAGTCCCTGATGATCTGGAGCTAGAACGGTGTTGATCGACGCTGCTTCCGACTTCTATAGTGCTATTATTAATGGTACGTATATGAGGAAGGATTGGAAAGGGTCGCTGGATCCTTTAGAATACCTGCTAGATAACCCTAATTTGGACTGGGCACAGGAATTGGCCGACGCTAGTGGTCTGGATACTTCTCCAAACGCTGGCATGCTTTCTCCTCCTACCATGGCTACGGCAGAGGGACCGTCTTACTTCATTATGGTCAGTAGGGCGGCTGAGGTCCTTGGCCTTGAGCTTCCCACTGTGGCAGGCAGGACTAACCTCCTGACAGAGGTGCTTCAGCTTCTACTTTGGAGCCTCTACTTCCATTTAATGAACCCCTCACTGATGTCATTCTGGGTACTTGGTCTAGAATCAGCACAGGGACTCCTGTGAATAGGGAAATTGACCACCGCTATCAGCCTGCCCTGAACGATCCTAAATTTCTGTCCCAACACCCCATGCCTGAGAGCTTTGTCATTCAGGCTTTCTCGTCATCTGGCGCATTCCCATCCGATCCCCCAGATAGGGAATCAAAGAGACTGGACCAATTTGGGAAGAAGATATTTTCTTCCTCCAATCTGGCATTGCGGTCCATGAACACCGCATGCCTTTTGGGCCAGTACACCCATTCTCTGTGGGATACGGTTGTGCAAGTATTGCCGCAGGTCCCAGAGGAGGGCCGGGACGTCATCTCCCAAGTCTTTGCTGATGGGAGGGATGCGGCTAAGTTCACAATTAATTGTGGGCTGGACACAACCGACATGGTGGGCAGATCGGTTGCGTCGACGGTGGCCTTGAGGCACCATGCCTGGTTGAGAACATCTGGTTTTTCGAAGGATGACCAACAGTTTCTCATGGATATGCTCTTCAGAAACAAAGTGGACTTGGCCCTCAAGAGGTTCAAGGAGTCCCTGGCTACGGCTAGGCCCCTTAGCCTAGCATCACCCTGTACCCACCACAGTCTGCTTTTTGCCCTTTTCGTGGCCCCAGAAGGGACTACTTGTCGTGTCCTTACCCTGCCAGCCACAGAGCTGCACCTGCTTCCCAGCCACTATGCAGCCGTGGATGTGGAATCCCACAGGCTCGTGGGGCAGGGAACCAGAGGTCTGCCCGATCCACCTCCACCCCTGCAGCAGCCTCCAGGCCTTCCTAGTCCATCCTACCGACTCAGACCAGTTGGAGGCAGGATTCACCATCACCTGTCCCCTGGGAATCCATCATGACGGACAGGTGGGTTCTGCAGATCGTCCAAAGAGGCTACTCCCTCCCCTTCAAGACTGCCCCTCTGGCCAAGTGTCCATCCCACGGCCACTTACCAGAGAATCATCTGGCTCTTCTATGTGAGGAAGTCACAGCTCTCTTGGCCAAGGGAGTCATAGAGAGGGTCCCTGTGCCAGAAATAGTTTGTGGTTGTTATTCCTGCTACTTTCTGGTGCCCAAAAATTAAAGGGGCCTATGTCCTATCCTAGATCTTCGGGCCCTCAATCTCTTCCTCAAGAAGGAGAATTTCAAAATGCTCACTCTAGCTCAGGTTCTGTCTGCCTTGGACTCAGGAGACTGAATGGTAGTGCTGGATTTGCATGACGCTTACTTCCATATACCTGTCTTGCCTGCCCACAGGCGCTACTTGCAATTCGTGGTAGGTCATGAGCACTTTCAATTTACTGTGCTCTCATTTGGCCTTACCAGCGCCCCTTGGGTGTTCACGAAAGTGATAGCGGTGGTTACAGCTCATCTGCTCAAGTTAGGGGTTTCAGTCTTCCCCGACCTAGATGACTGGCTGTTAAAGGCGAACATGCCCCAGAAAGTCGTCTCTCTACTTCAGACTACGGTGAACCTTTTGTATTCACTGAGGTTTACTATCAAACATGCCAAAGACACACCTGACTCCTTCTCAGATGCTCCCTTTCATCAGAAATCTTCTAGACACAATGCAGTTTTAGGTCTATCCTCACGAAAAGCAATATTCAGGCTATGATTCTGATGTTTCATCCTCTTTCCGGGATTTCGGTGAGAATGACTCTGAGGCTGCTGGGCCTCATGGCCTCCTGCATCCTGCTAGTAACACATGCCAGATGGCATATTCGGGCTCTGCAGTGGGACCTGAAGTTCCAGTGGACGCAGCATCAGGGGAATCTCTCCAAAATGGTCCAGATCTCAGAGGGAACTGCAAAAGACCTGCAGTGGTGGCTTTCAAATCGCAATTAGGTCAATGGCAAATCACTCTCCCTTCCCAAACCAGATATCACAGTAGTGACAGATGCGTCACTCCTGGGACGGGCGGCCACATGGGAGAGGTGGAGATCCGAGGTCTCTGGTCTCCAGCGGAATCTGGACTCCACATCAGTCGTTTGGAGCTCTGGGCAATCAGGCTTGCATTGAAGGTATTCCTTCCCTCTCTGAAAGAAAAAGTGGTGCAGGTGTTCACAGACAACACTACTGCCATGTGGTACTGCACCCAGCAGTGCCGAGTGGAGTTGTGGACCCTTGGTCAAGAGGCTCTACGCCTTTGGATGTGGCTGGAACATCAGGACATCACCCTGGTCATTCAATATTTAGTGGGCTCTCTGAATTCCAGAGCAGACTAACTCAACCGCCAATGCATAGTCGATCACGAATGGATCATCTATCCGGAGGTGACGCAAGGTCTCTTTCAGCAGTGGGGAGAGCCTTGGTTAGATCTATTAACCTTTGCAGAGAATGTGCAATGTCACCTGTTTTGTGCGTTGGAGTTTTCAAGGTGGCACTCGCTCAGTGACACTTTTTGTCTCTAGTGGAACTCAGGCCTTCTCTACGCCTTCAAACCAATACCACTTCTGTCCATAGTTCTTAAGAAGATCAAGAACGACCGGGTCCAAGTAATCCTTGTGGCACCGGACTGGCCACGAATAATCTGGTATCCAGAGCTACTGAACACAGCTATGGATTCTCCGATCAGACTTCCCCTTTGGGAGGATCGTCTGTCGCAGCAGCAGGGGACGGTTCTCCACCCCATCCTATCCAGTCTCTGCCTTCTTGCATTGAGATTGAGCAGCAACAGTTGACAGCTTTCAACCTTCCGCCTGAAGTCTGTGATGTTATCTTGACAGCCAGGCATCCCTCCACCAAAACGCCGGTTGTTGGCATAAATTTGTGGCATGGTGTACCAACAAGTCTATTGACCACCTTTCTGTACCTCTCTCTGAGGTTCATTTGTTCAGCCTTTCTTTGGCCCAGCAAGGCTCTGGTTTGGGCACCTTTAAATGTTATTTTTTAGCCATATCTGCCTTTCTTGAATTGCCAGAACAACCTTCCTTATTCAAATGTCCCATTGTTGGAAGGTTCCTTAAGTTAAGGGACTTATCCATTTATTTTCTCTGACCCCATTCATTATGCCCCAATGGGACTTAAACCTGGTCCTCACTTACCTCATGTGTGCCCCTTTTATGCTGGTGCACGATTGTCCCTTGCGGCTCTTAACTATCAAGACTGTTTTTCTTATTGCCATCACCTCTGCTCGCAGAGTGAGTGACCTTCAGGTTCTTTCTTCCAAGTCACCTTTTTGCTGGATATGTGGGTGCGAAGAAAAGGAAGGCGGTGCAGAAGCATACTGTCTCCCAATGGGTATTGCTCTGCATCAAAATGTGTTACGCTCTGGCAAAGAAGTAACCCCCTGAGGGCTTTCGTGCTCACTCAACTAGAGCTACTGCTGCTACCACAGCGTTAGCACGTGGAATTCCTGTCCTGGATATTGGACAGGCAGCAACGTGGGCATCACTGCACACATTCACAAAACATTAGTGCCTGGACAGTCAGGTCTGCAGAGGTGGCTACTTTGGTTGTTCGGTCGTGCAGGACTTTTTGGTATGATCTTGGTTCGCAGCTACCACCAATGATGGTATTGCTTGGGTATCTATTCTAAGGTAAGGAATCTGCAACTAGAAGTCTCTATCAGATGAACAAGTTACTTACCCTTGGTAGTGATTTATCTAGTAGAGACATATTCTAGTTTCAGATTCTTTACCGACCAACCTGTCCTCCCCGCTTGCAAACTGATTTCTAGGGACACGGATTTCCCTTTCAGGGCCCTAGCTGTGGCGCACCAATTTCAGTGTTCTTCATGGTGCCGCGCTACTGGCGTAGAAAGTCATGAAAATAAACTGACGTCAGTGTGCTGGGGTGGCGCTTAAGTACGACCACGACGCCTACGACGAACATGGTGTCGACCAACACCACCTAATGGGGCACAGAGGTACTGCTCCAAGAAAATTTAACGGATCCAGTATGACGCCTGGGGAAATTTTAAGATAAGGAATCTACAAATAGAATATGTCTCTACCAAATAAATCGTTGCCAGATCTAAATAACTTCTTCTTCTGCCTTGTAACCCTTTAAGGAGAGTAGGTCATTGGCCCGTTTTCTGGGTATTTTGGCCCTTGTCAAACAGTTTCTTCACCAGTGTGTTAGTGTATAGACGTCAGTCTCTCCGGGCATCACTGCAGTCGTCCCAATCCTTTTATGGTCAGTGGCATGGATCGAGCGGGTTCCAGATTCAGAAATAGGGTAGGGCTGTTATTCTCGCTAGTTCCTTGTGCCAAAGAAGGTTCAGGTCTTCACCCTATGAATGCCTTCCTAAAGAAGGACAAATTCAAAATGCTTATATTGGCCCAGGTTCTGTCTGCCCTGAATGTGTGTGCTGATTGGTGATGTTGGACTTTTAGGATAAGTATTTCCATATACACCTCCTGTAGTCTCACAGATGTTAACTGTGGATCAATGTAGGCCAAGAGCATTTTCAGTTTGCCTTGCCCCCTTCTGCCTCATCTGTGTCCCTCGGATGTTCACAAAAGGGATTGCGGTGGTCACTGTCCATCTTCAGAGGTTGGGGATATCAGTTTTCCCTTATCAACAGACTGTTGAAGACAGTCTTACCAGAGGCAGTGGGGGACCATCTCTGGACAATGGTGAACCTCCTGACATTGTCGCAGATACTGAAAAAGAGCCAAAGCTGCACCTGACTTCTTCAGAGAGGCTTCTTTTTACAGGAGTTGTCATGGATAAGGTGCACTACAGGGCCTTCCCTCTGTCACGAGTCCATGGCATTGGGCTATAACCATAATATTTAAACCTTGGTCCTGGAACGTGGTGAGAGTAGTTCTGACACTTCCCTGGCCTGTTAAACTCCTGGATCCTACTTGTTGAATACACCAAGTGAAATATGCAAGTTCTGAAGTGGAATCTGAAGTCTCAGTGGGCCCAGCACCAGGGAAGTGGGCCCAGCACCAGGGTATTGGCTGTCTTCCTCATTGTGACCACTTGAGCTCATTGCATGAGTGACCTCCAGGCACTGTTGGTACAATTGCTGTACACCACCTTTATTTCAGGCACACTGGTGCTGAGGACTTGGATGACCTTGCTGAAAATGTGACTGTTTTTCCATGTTGGGCACTCCATCATTCAATCAAGGATTTGTAAAGTGCGGCACATCACCAGTGAGGGTCTCAAGGTGCTGGAGTTGTTGCTTGGTTTGTGGTGATCTGTTCATTTGAACAGCTAGATCTCAAGTCCTTTTCTTAAATGGTGGAGTGATGGGGTGGTCCTCAGGTGCAGAAGAAGGTTGTTCCACGCTTTGGCTGCCCGGTGCGAGAAGGAGCTTCCTCCATTGTTGCTTCTGCGGATCCGGGGGGTGTCTGCGAGGAAGAAGGATCGTAGGTGTCTGGTCAGTTGGTGGAAGATCAAGCGTTTGTTGATGTAAGCTGGTCCTTAATTGTGCAGGGCTTTGTATGTGTGGGTCAACATCTTGAACTGGCATCACTTCTGGATCATTAGCCAGTGTATCTTCTTGAGGTGGAGTATAATGTGGGCTCCTCTGTGTAGGTCGAGGATGAGTCTGTCCATCGTGTTTTGTGATGTCTATAGTTTCTTCAGGAGGTGTGCAGTGATCCTACGTAAAGTAGATTCCCAGAGTCCATCCTGCTGGTGACGAGGGCCTTTGCAACGGTCCTTCTGGTGATGACTGAGAGCCACCTGAAGATCTTGCGGAGAATGCACAGGGTGTGGAAGCAGGCGGAAGACACTTCATTTACATGTTCCTTCATGCTATCCAAGATGATGCCGAGGTTGCGGGCATGCTCTCTCAGACAGGGGATAGGCCGAGTTCAGCAGGCCACCATGTGTCGTTCCATGTAGAGGTGTTGTTCCCAAAGATGAGGATTTCTATCTTGTCCAGGATGAGCTTGAGACAGCTGTCCCCTATCCAGTCAGCGACATTCATCATACATCTGTAGAAGTTAGCTCTAGTGGTGAAGGGGTCTTCTGACAGTGAGATGATGAGCTGGGTGTCGTTGGCATAGGAGATGATGTGTTGAGTCCGTGTCATCTGACTGTGTTGGCTAGGGTGGTCATGTACGTGGGGCTGACGGATGATCCTTGGGGACACCGCAGATGATCTTCTTGGGTTCCTACGTGAACGGTGGGAGACTGATTCTCTGGGTTCTTCTGGTGAGGTATGAGGTGATCCATTTGAGAGTGTCTTCCTGGATTCCGATGTGGTGGAGTCTGTTGATCAAGATGTGATGGAAGACAGTGTCAAAGGGAGCTGACAGATCCAGGAGGTTGAGTGTTGCTGTTTTCTTATGGTCCAGGATGGCTCTGATGTTGTCAGTGGCTGCAATCAGGGCAGTCTCGATGCTGTGGTTGGCTCGAAATCCGGATTGAGAGGGGTCCAAGAGGTTGTTGCATTCTAGGTGTTTCTGTGAGTTGCTGGTTGATTGCCTTCTCTAGAATCTTCACTGGAAGCGACAGTAGGGAGATGGGCCGGTAGTTCTTGGATTCTGCTGGATCGGCGGATGGTTTCTTCAGGCGGAGCCTCACTTCAGTGTGTTTCCAGTCTTCAGGGAAGGGAGGTTGAGGTGACGGAAGTGTTCAGGACTTTCTTGATCTCTTTGCCAATTGTCTTGTTCCAGAGGCTAAAGATGTGGTAAGGACAGGGGTCCATCGGTGCACCAGAGTGCACAGAGTTCATGATGGAGATAGTGCCTTGAGTTGTGAGAGGGTCCCAGTGGGTGATCGGGTGTTTGTGTTTATGGCTGTGAGCAGGCTGATGCAGTCAGTGGTGGTGGGTTGGGGTTTGAAGTTTTCGTAGATGCCAGAGATCTTGTGGAAGAAGTCCGCTAGGGTGTCACACAGTTCTTGTCAGGTGGTTGATGCTGTTCCTGGCGGCAGCAGGGTTGGAGAACTCCTTCACGATGGCAAAGAACTCCTTTCTGCAGTTTGTGCTGGTTTCTCTGCGGTCTGCTTGGGCACTCTTCTTTGTTCCATTCAGGAGGCAGTGGTACTGGTTGAGTGCTATTTTGAAGGTGGTAAGGTCTCCTCTCTAGTTGCCGGCAGTGGCGTCAATTTCACGGGGAACCAGCTGGCTCTTCTGGCAAGTCCTTTGGATTTGACTGGCTTTGTGGGGGAACTCCATCACTCTCTCAGTGGTCTTTGTCCCTCCACACCCCAAAGATGGAGAGGCTCCATCGGTGGGACCCCTAAAGAGCTTTAAGCTTTTACATTGATCATACCAAGGACCATTAGGTGGACGATCAGCTTTATGTTGAATTCTCCAAAGCGAAGGAGGTGCAAAAGAGAACTCTGTAGAGATGGTTAGTCCTCTGTGTTAAGATCTGCCATGCATTGGCCAAAAAAGCATCCTCCTGAAGATCTGAGCACCCATTCTACCAGGGCTAAGGCGACCACTCCTGAGTTGGCATGTGGAGTGCCTATCCTTGACATATATCAGGCTGAGACGTGGGTGTTGGTGCACATGTTCACAAAGCACTACTCCCTTTAAGGCCAGATCCAATGGAAAGACCATTTCCTCTGTTCACTCCTGCAGGACTTTTTGATCTGAGTCATTCCACAGACTCACAACCTTGGGAGGTACTGCTTTGGTATCTATTCGATAGGTTCGGAATCTCTGGTTAGAAGTAGCCATAAGAAGAACAAGTTACTTTGCTTTGGTAAAGGTCTTTCTGGTTACTACTCTATTTAACTGCAGATTCTTCACTGCCTTCCCACCTCCTCATTCTGTGGAGTGGTCTCTTTTTACCATCTGAAAATGTCCCTAATTAGAGATCTGCACACTGATACTGAGAGTTGATTTGTACTCTATGACTGTGTGTGTGTGTAAAAGTCAACCAAGAAACTAACAGCAAGAATGGGTTGCTGTTATATGTGGTACCACTCCTACTCTTCAGGGCTGGAACAAAGTCTTCCAATGCCGTATGGCGCTACCTAGCTTCAAGCAGGAACTTCCAGATACTGTCTGAGATCTGGGGTAGTTTTAAAGGTGAGGAATCTGTGGGTAGATAGATTACTTTAATTGGGGCTGTTCTGTACACGGTGCAATTTCCTGCCGATCCTCCTGAAAGGCGAGTCCAGGATATTTGGGCTATGATACCGATGTTTCAGCCTCTATCCTGGGTTTTGGTGAGACTGACTCTAATGACTGCTGGGCCTTATGGCCTCCTGCATCCTGCTAGGCCTTATGGCCTCCTGCATCCAGCTAGTGACTTATGCCTTTGGCATATGCAGGCTCTGCAGTGGGACCTGAAGTTCCAGTGGGCGCAGAATCAGGGGAATCTCTCCAACATGGTCTCGGTCATGGTCTTCAACATGATTTTGGTGGGAACTGCAAAATATCTGCAGTGGTGGCTAATGAACTGTGATTGAGTCAGCGGCAAACCCCTCTCCCTTACACAATCAGAGCTGACTGTAGTGACAGATGCGTCACTCCTGGGCTGGGGCGGCCACATGGGAGAGGTGAAGATCAGAGGCCTCTGGTCTCCAGCTGTATCCAGGCTCCACATCAATCTTATGGCGCTTCGGGGATCTGACTGGCAGCAAAGTCCTTCCTTTGCTACAAGGAAGGCTGGTGCTAGTGTTCACAGACAACACAACAGCCATGTGGTATTGCAACAAACAGGGTGGGGTTGTGGACCCTTTGTCAAGTGGTGCTTCACCTCTGGATGTGGTTGGAACACCAGGGTAAATCCCTGTGGTCAGCACCTGTTGCGCTCTCAGGGCAAATAAACTCCGCTATCGATACCTATTGGATCACAAATGGCATCTCCAACCGGACTTGGTGCAAGTCCTTTTTCAAGAGTGGAGAGAGCCTTGGTTAGATCTGTTCAGCACCGCTATGTCAGCAGTTTTATGTGCTGGAGTTTCCAAAGCAGCTCCTGCTCAGTGACGCTTTTTGTCTCAAATGGAGCTCTGGCCTCCTGTACGCCTTTCCGCCATTACCACTCATGCCCTCAGTTCTAAAGAAGATCAGGAAAGACCAAGCCCAAGTCGTCCTTGTAGCTCTGGATTGGGCGTGGAGAGTTTGGTACCCAGAACTCCTGAACATGAGTATTGGTCCTCTGATCAGGCTACCCCTTTGGGCTGATCTCCTGCTGTAGCAACAAGGCAGAATACTGCACTCAAACCTGAAGACGCTCTGCCTTCATGCATGGAGATTGAACAGCGTTGACAGCTTTTGACTTTCCGCCTGAAATTTACAATGTTATTCCCTGCAATCAGGTGTCTATCCACCAAGACGGTAAACGCCTGCTGTTGGGACACGTTTGTAGAATGGTATATAGAGAATAATGTTGATCCCTTATCTGCACCTCTTTCACATGTTTTCTTGTTCTGCTTTGGGCGCCATTAAAGGTTACCTCTCTGCCGTTTGTGTTTTTTTTGCGGGTGCCAAACCCACCATCTCTGTTAAAACCCCTTATTGTAAAAAGTTTTTTGAGAGGGCTTCAACACTTCTTTCCACCAACAACCTTTGTTATGCCTCAGTGGGATCCAAACCTGGTTCTCATGCTCTTAATGTGCATTTCCTTTGAGCTGCTACACACTTGCCCACTCAAGACCAGTTACGATCACGGTGGTATTCCTTGTGGCAATACCATCCATCATGAGGGTCAGTGAGTTGCAGGCACTCTCTACTAACCCCCCATATGTCTTGTTCTATCCAGACAAGCTGGTCTTTTGGACTCGAACAGCCTTCTCACCGAAAGTGGTAAAACTACATTCCATGTAGGCCGTTCCATCATTGCCTTTATTTTAAGCTCCACCACATCCTACCAAAGGTGAGAAGAGACTACACTGCTTGGACCCAAAAAGAGCTTTGTAGTTCTACCTTGAGCATATCAAATAGTTCAGATTCGACGATCAGCTCTTCATGTCGCTGCCAAGTAAGGGAAGGTATTGCAGAAACGTTCCATCTCACAATGGATTGTACCCAGCTTCAAAATTTGCTACGCACTGGCCAAGAAGCAGTCGCCTGAATGTTTGTGGGCTCTTTCCACCACAGCCAAAGCTGTGACCACTGCATTAACTTGTCTAGTCCCTTTCCTAGCCATCTGTCAGGCAGCAACGTGGGTGTTTCTGCACACGTTCACAAAACAATGTTGCCTCGACACTCGGGTCCGTCAGGACCGTTCGGTCCTGCAGATTTTTAAGTATATTACGTTTCTCAGCCCCACCTCTGGGGACTTATTGTTTGGGTATATGTTCTAAGGAAAGGAATCTGTGGCTAGAAGTCTCTATCAGGTGAACATGTTACTTACCTTTGATAATGCCTAATCTGGTAGAGACTGTATCTAGCCACAGATTCCTTACTGACCCTCCCATCCTTCCTGCTCTGCAAACGGATTACAGTGATAGGGTTACTCCTCTTTAAGGGCCCTACACATGCACACCAGTGCTCAGTGGTCTTCGTGGCTCTGCGCTTCTGGCATTGAGTTATGAAATCAAACTGACGTCGGTGTTTTCGGGTTGTGCCTATATAGGTACTGCACACATAATTTCCGATGAGAATGAGTCCACCTACCGGCGCACAGGGGTACTTCTCAACAAAAGTTTTGAGATCCACTCTAATGCCTGGCGAAAACTTCAAGGTAAGGAATCTGCACGTAGCTAGAGCCTCTGTCAGATAAAGCGTTCCCAAAGGTAAGAAACTTGTTTCTGTTCCTTAAAGGAAAACAGGATGTGTTTAAAAATAAAAAAATAAAAGTTTAAGAAACTTTTTTTTAAGACTAGGCAGTGGGTAATGGAACCACTGCATACTCCTAAGAAAATGTTTTTCTCAACATTCACAAAGGGGCGAGGGCCCTTTAGAGCCCTTTCCAGTTAGGGAAGGAGTTACCACTACATTTTAGTTGTTGATAATATATTCATGTTTATCGCATTCTGAATCCCTTTTTAAAAGGGACTCCCTAAACAACCCACTTCTAAACACCAATTTGGTATGCAGTTAATACCCAAATTGCAATTTGATAATGTGTTCGCAAATCACAATTTCGGTTTTACACACAAAAAGGGCATTTTGTTGTTGCAAAATACAAAATACTTGATCCGTTTATTCTTAAAGGAACGAATGAGATATATACTCTAGGAATGTTGGGGATGGGTGAGGAGGGTGGGAAAAGAAGGGTACCGTGAAAGTTAATACCACTCCAAGTTGGAAACACTGGTTCCTTTTTCTCAACTTTTATTAAACAGTTTGTGTAGCAGTTTTTTCCGTATGTGAATGTATGCATTCTGTACCACCTTTTTGTTCTCCTTATGGCTGTAGTATACCTTTTTCAAAATAAAGTGTATTCTGTTCTAAAACTATATTTTGATAATAATATCAGTTTTACACAATAAAATAAGGAAAACAAAGAATAAATGATTGGACTCCGCTCTAGAGACTATATCCTGAGAACTCACAATCTGAACGGGTGTGTCCATATGTAGAGACTGTCTGTTTAGCGTCCACTTCCTCAGGTCGCATCTGACTACCACATCTCGAATATTGTTTCCGGGTTTCATATCCTCACCACGTCTGCTTTGTTGTCTTTTGAATCGAATGTAATGATTATTGTGTCAGTTCTGAACATGGAGTATCATGACCACTTCTAATGGCTGCACCTAGAATAGTGGCCAGCTCTCGCGCCCAGGCTGGAGAGCTGTGCCCACTTCTGCCAGCCACACGCTGGAGCACTGAGGCCAGTTTTTCAGGTTATATTGGAATGCAATGGCCAATTCAGGAGGCCTCGTCGTTGAAAGGGTAAGGATACATTATAGGTCACCCTAAGAAGAGATACCAGATGATAGAAAGTATGCAACAGGAACCTCATGAATAGAGAGGTGCGCCCTAAATGTGTATAGTATGAAGGACAGGGGCAATAGAAGGGAGACCCAGATACCTTTGGTTTAAATATAGCTTAGGGTGCAGATATGTCGAGGATTCCAGTACCATGGAAGTAAAACTACAGAAGGAGCGGGGAGAGGTGCCAGACGTTGCACTATGTCTAGAACGTCAATAGCAGCAGATGGAGGACGGGGAGAACTGCAGGCATTTTATCGCCTTGAGCCATCAGGGGAGACGCAATAGATTTTACTGCCTGTGAATTATATATATAATACAATGGAGGGGAGTTGTGACGACATATAACTAACTTCGGAGTAGAAATACTTTAGAGCGAGGAGAGATGCAACAGACATTTTATCACATCTATGCTTTAAATTCCCCAGATGGGTAAGTAGCAGAGGCAGACCCTTTACTACTTGTAGGATATAAATATAGCAGAGGGAAATGGGTGAAGATGTGGCAGACGCGTTCCGGGGATATGCACAGGCCAGGGGCAGAAGAATCTGTGCAGATATTTTACTTTTTGTGGGCTGTAAATAAATCAGTGGTAAGGGAGACCTTACTTTTTTATCCAGTGGCGTAAGGAACCCCCCTCTTTAGCAGCTTACGTGGGGGTGACCACTGTACCAGATGGCTTGGTTATTTGAATTCCACTAAATATGGATTAATTTTATATTTGGTCTCTTCTGTCTGCAGGCGCACAGGAAAAGGATTATTAAACGATCTAGGGGAAGAGCAAGGCAGGACTGAGAGAAAGAGGGCAAGAGCTACAAAGTGAGCAAAGTTCAGGAAAGGAGACAGAAAAAAATACGAAAATCTGAATTAAAAATAACACAATGTCCAGAATGTGATTGAGGTGGGTGGGGCTCAATGGGGAAGATAAGATCGAAAACATAGTTTGACATAAGAAAAAATGGTTGGAGCTACAAATCGGAAAGGAGGAAGGTGTGACGGGTGACCGTGAAACCAAAGTTAAATTGAAGGAAATAAGCAAAGACGGAAATTTGAACGGGAGGAAAGGTGAAAGTGGAAGGAAGGCAGTACAAAACAAAGGAAGGGTGAAAGGATCAATGGTTGGAAGGATGAAAGTTGGATGGAGGGGTGGAAGGATCAATTCATTAAAAGTTGGAAGTAAGGATGGTTCGACGAAAGGTTGTTAGCACAACTGGATGAAAGAGTGAAAAGATGAATGATCAATGTGAAGGGAATGGTCACTGAATGGATGGAATGATGAAAGGATATATGGATGGGTGGTTGGAAAGATGAAATGATGGATGAATAAATGAAAGGATGGGTGAATGAATAAGTGGACCGATAGATGGAAGGAATGACAATGGGTTGTTAGAAAAATGAAAGGATGGGGGTGAAGGTTTAAATAATGCATGGATGGAAGGATGGGAGGATGAATGGATAGATAGGAGAATGTACAGGTGAAGAGGACTAATCTAGGAAGCGTCAGGTTTACTGTTTCCCTCATTCAGCTCATAAGACTTTTGTTTAAAAGTGAGGGGAACTTGAATTTTCTGGCCAGTTCCTTGTTCTTATCCATCTTCTTTGTCCCACTTCTAACTATGAGATTTTCCCCCCAGCAAATACGATTTACTATTCTAAGAAAACTATTTTCTCCCTTATAAGGAATTTAACTTTAAATATGATTTTTCATCCCGGCTCCTCTTCTACCTACTAATCTATCTGGGGAACACCCCCAGAACAGCAGTTCTAAACTTTTTGACTTCTGCCGGCCTCCACAAATCTAAATTTTCATTTTAATGGGAAGGTTGTGTAGGAAGCTGACTCTGTATATAGTATCCCAAAATGAGGTATAGTGTACTCAGAGTCCAGTGGATCTCCAGAGGCTTTACAGAGGCTAAAGTAGATAATACTAATGTTCTCTTTTGTGGTAGTGTGATCGAGCAGTAGGCTTATCAGAGGGAAGTGCTAAGCATTTGTTGTACACACATAGGCAATAAATGAGGCACGCACTCAATGACTACAGGCCAATATCTATGTATCACAAAATGTACTTTGCTACTATATTTTTAGAACCAAAAGAATCTTAGTTGCAGGTAAGTACAGTTTCAAGAGTGTATCACTTTCAAGTATCAAACACATTTTGTTTGGAATTCACAGATAAAACAGTTTTCAGGTAAGTAATACTTTTCAATTTCAAAAGTAGATGCAGTGCAATTTCTCATAGAAAGCAATGCAGCCCTGGGGGGGGGGGGAAGTAACAACACAATATCCGGGACAGTACTTAACTTACGATCCCAGTCTTCGGGGGTTAGGGTGTCCAGAGGGCAAAGTTTAGGAAGACACCAAAAGTGCACCACCAGCAACAGAGGGCTGGTGGGGTGCAGAGGTCAAAGTTGGTGTTGGGCACCCAATGGAATCCTATGGAGACTGGAGGCACTTAGAAATAAACAGCTTGCAGGTAAGTACCTGTGACTTCAGGTCACTGACCTAGGGGGTTTAAATCAGCACCAGCGGGGCCAGAGGACAGCACCAAATACACACCCTCAGTGGCACGGGGGCGGCCGGGTGCAGGGTGCAAACACAGCATCGGAAGCCCAATGCTTTTTAATGGAGGAACCTATCACAGTGTCCTTTCCTCGGTGTGACAAGAATAAACTACGACCTCAGAAACAAGAGATGGCAAGAGCTTTGAATTATGATTACACTCAGAATATCAATCCTGTAACATCTCTGCCTTCACAACATAAACCTTTGATCATGACCTAGAAAATCTCAAAGAATTAAATATGCTTTTCACATCTTAAGCTTTTCAAAGAACAATGAAAACTATGATTTCCTTATCTCCAAAAATACTTTCACATTCACAACTATAAAGACCGAAAAGTTTTTACTCATTGAACTTGAAGCGCTTTACTTATACTACCAGGAAGCACTTTTACTTGTCTTGCCTTAAAGCGCTATGTTCATTATACTAAGGGGGGGCGCTTTTACTCAAGTGGCCTAAATCACTTTGATTGTTGTGCCAAGAACCTTTTACTCCTGTGAACTGAAGCGCTATGATCGTCGTGCCAAGAGGGCATTACACCTGTGAACTGAAGCGCTTGAATTGTTGTGCCAAGAGCGCTTTACATCTGTGAACTGAAGCGCTTGAATTGCCATGCCAAGAGCGCTTTAAATCTGTGAACTGAAGCGCTTGAGTTGTTGTGCCAAGAGCGATTTACATCTGTGAACTGAAGCGCTTGAATTATTGTGCAAAGAGCGATTTACATCTGTGAACTGAAACGCTTGAATTGTCGTGCAAAGAGCGATTTACACCTGTGCTCTGAAATGCTTTTGATGGTTGTGCCTAGGCCGCTGTACTCTAGAAACTGAAAACGCCTTGCTCGTTATGCTAAGGGGCACTTTACCTTTTGGAAGTAACGATTTCCTCCAAACTTGGATTCAGCAAGGCTTTACCACTACGAGTACGACCTACTCGTTTTTTAAAGCACCGTGGAAACAAGGATACTTCGGTTGGATGACACTCTGCTATTCAGGAGCTCTGCTCTTCTCCAGAGAAACCCCCACGAGGTCTGGCTGCCTCGAAGTCTTCAAAATAGTGAGCAACGTGCTTGGGTGTGGCTGGGCTTTATAGGCCTGCCACACCCCAAGATGGCTGCTAAAAACATGGGAATTATAGTCCCTTCATAGAATAGCACTGATAAGTGCATCTTGTCCACCAATGTCCTGACCCTGCAGCTCTATGGGCTTTGCCCCAGGGCAGACGACGTTGATGGTCACCTTTGGAACAAGAGGGGATGACAAGTGGTGCGCATAAAGTGCCGCAGAGTCGCGCAGCGGAGTATCGGGCGAGACCTGGACCGCACCTGGCCTTATTCCTGACAGAACCCTGAGGGTCACGTAGAGGTTGCAGGCTTGGTCCAGCAAGTCGGCTGAAGAAAACCAACAGCTGGACAGGTAAGTAAAGAGCCCACTGGATGTTGCTGGACAATCGGTTGAGTTCCCCAAGGCTAGGGGGCTGCTGATGAGGGGTACTTTGTGCTTTGGGAAATCTTCACTGGAGTTGGTCATGGTTAGGGGGTCCTCTGGATTTAGGCTGCAGGCATTGTCATGTTGGTCAGGAGGGGTCAACCCAGGCTGGACTTGAGGTCCACATCACCTAGGGGCCTTCTCTGGACTGGTGCGCCACCTGGACAAGGGCAGTGGATGTCATGTGCAGAGTGGGCAGGACTCGCAGATTCGAGATGGTCTGGAGTCCTTCTTAGAGGTTTCTTTGTGGACAGGCCCACAGCCCTCACGAGATTTTGGTCCTTGGGGAGGCAGGCAGTCATCTGGGGGTTTGTAGAGCTCACTGGTCCTGCAGGATGCGTCGTCTTTTTGTAGCAGGAATCTTGAAGCTGCAGACAGGCTGGTAGGGCTGGCGCCAAGTTAGTTGTCATTAGAGTCTTCTCTGCTGGTGCAGCTCTTCAGTCCTTCTTCTTTTCAGGTTGCCAGAAATCTGAAGAGCAATGTTCAGGGGTGCCCCTAAATACTAGATTTAGGGGTGTTACAAGGGTCAGACCCTGAGGGTGGCTACACCCTTCCTGTGGCCACTCCCTTTCGGGAGGGGGGCACATTCCTAACCCTATTGACTAACACCCTCCTAAACAAGATGGATGATTCTGCCAGGAAGGGTTCACCTCAGCTCTGGGCACCCTAGGTGGTGGTCCCAGCTGGGGTGGGCACTCCTCCTGGTGTCTATTAATTTTCCGGCCAGTCCTGTGCCAAAAGTGGGGCCTGATCCAGGGGCCGGGCACCTCCACTAGCTGGAGTGACCTGAGGAAGCACAACAGCAGGAAGGAGCCTTTGAGGCTCACCACCAAGTGTTACTGTTCCTGCAGGGGGGAGACGTGAAGCACCTCCACCCAGAGCAGGCTTTGTCCCTGACTTCTGAGCACAAAGGCTCTCACCCCATGGGGTCAGAAACTCGTCTGGTAGCGGCAGGCTGTCAGCTGCATACTAGAGAGTTGAGTGAATTTCAGGGGGCATCTCTAAGATGCCCTCTGTGTGCATTTTACCATAAGTCCCACACTGGCATCAGTGTAGGTTTATTAAGCTGAGAAGTTTGATACCAAACTTTCCAGCATTCAGTGAAGCCATCATGGAGCTGTGGAGTTCATAATGACAAAGTCCCAGTCAATGTACTCAATATGACTACACTGCACTTACAGGGTCTACGAATGAACTCAGATACTGTAGGGGCATATTGCTCATACAGCTATGCCCTCACCTGTGGTATAGTGCACTGTGCCTTGGGGCTGTAAGGCCTGCTAGACGGGTGACTCACCTATGCCATAGGTAGTGGTTTGTGGACATGGCACTCTGAGAGGGATATTGCTCAACAAAGCTGGTGTCCAAATGGTACCCCAGTCCTAGGATGCACTGACTGAAGTGTCGGCCCATAAGCCATTGTATTTCAAAAAGCAGTCTTATTTTACATATTTATTTTATCCATTTTAAGCCATCTTTATCAATATGCCTGCTAAGGAAAATATTAGTTGGTGCATGCAAAATCTTGAACGTTTGAATGAGAATGTTTTTGAAATCTTGTGTTTACTAAGTGTTGGAAACATGTCCTCTGTTGTTATACTGAACAGACTTTTTTATATTTTCGTACTGTTGTTATCCCTGAGGAAGGGATTCATCCCCAAATGCATTGGGTTTTGCACAATCATGGATATCATCAGTACTGTCATCTACATTGTGGAGTTATTATATTGTAATAAATATTTTTAGAAGACGTGGCTATCACTGTTTCATTATTTGTGCAATTGGATTAATATTGATGAAGATGGATTAAAATGGATAAAAGAACTGTGTTAAATAACACTGTTTTTTTTTAAATACAACGGCCGATGGGCCAACACTTCAGGCAATGCACCCTGGGACTGGGGTACCATTTGGACACCGGCTTTGTTGAGCAATATTTACTTCATATGCAAGGGCACAGCATGTACCAGGAGTAGTACGCCAGAAACTTTGCCTTGAGTGCGTTTAACAAAAATAGCTGAAGATTAAAACGTGATAAATCAGAGGAGTGCATTCTAAAACGTGTCAACTCTGAGAGGGATGCTATGTTGACTCTACCATTTTCTCCCCACCAACACAAACTATCTGCAATAGCAGTGTGCATGTGTTTGACGAGGGGTCCCTTATGGTGGCCCAATACATGCTGCAGAGTTTAGAGACCCTTTCTGGCCACAGATCCCTTGGTACCACTGGTACCTTTTACAAGGGACTTAGCTGTGTGTCAGAGGTGTGCCAATTATGGAAGCAATGGTACAGTTTAGGGAAAGAACACAGGTGCTGGGGCCTGGTTAGCAGGATCCTATAACATTCTCGGTCAAGTTAGCATCAGATATCAGGCACAGACAAAAAGTGTGTGTGTGTGTGGAGGGGGGTAACCATGCCAAAAGGGGCACTTTCCTAAAGGTTGGAACAATTGTAAAAACTAGGGCCCATATTCATCATAGTGTTGCGTCATCCTTGTGCCAAGGAAAGGGGCGCAAGGATGACACCACACTATTGTCAGATTTATCAAGCCACGGAAAGCCATCTTGCGCGGCCCTGCATGACTTGATAAATCTGGAGTAATGGCAGGCAGTGCAAATCACTTGCGTTACTCTGCCCCAGGGAGGCATTCCATGGGTGAAACATGAGTGTTCCCACACATCCATCTATGGATTTTGGCACATATCCAGATTTATCATTAGTAGTAGACTGAAAATGCATCAAAATACTATGCCTCCACAGAGTGAGGTGTAACAAGGAGAAATATTTTCATTTTTCTTTGTTTTTTTTCCCACTTTCTATGTGTGCTGCCTTCTGCCACACACATAGAAAGAGGCATTCTGCAGCACACACACAGAGGGAAATGCCTCTCAGGATTGTGTTTGTGCAGGAAGGTGTTCCTTCCTTCAAAAAAACAATCCTGCTTACAACGCAGGCACCCTTGCACCATGGTGCAAGAGTGCCTGCGTTGGCTCCAGGCAGCCAAAAGGCCGCCAGCGCAAGGAAATGACAGGAATACGCCATATGATATTAAATATTTTGCATTCCTACACTTTCACGCAGCACAGTAAGGTGGCTTTCTGTATTGTGCTGCATTAAAGTATGATAAATATGCCTCGGTTCTATTTTTAATAGACAGAGTGATATGCTAAGCTTTAACTTATTGCTTTGTCTCTTTTGTTAATCCTAAAGCAAGTTTTTTTTTTTTTTGTATGTGTGCACTGGAGCTTCAATTAAGGCCACCAATGGCCCACGTGAATGTATATTATGTTTTTGCCACTCCTGTAACTCCAGCAAAGAATGGCAAATTAATTTTAGCTCCAGTTCCAAATTCCTTCCCATTTACAGTGCGTTTTTAAAATGTTCAATGTTTTTTGTATGAATATGTACTTTAAATAATATTAAAAGATTAAGAATGGACCCCTTGAGTAGGCGTTGCAGACCACCCCGAGGTCTGCGGATCTCAGGTTAAGGACTGCTGTCCTAAAACTCGTGCTGTGTTTTTTTTTCTTCTGTGGTGGGAGTTACGCTTAACCAGTCATAGGATAAGCTGGTAAACCTATTATGTTTGATGCGTGCCATGTCCTGATTTAGCGGCTGCAGTCTCTATATTTTTCTGCCTCGTGCTGTGCTATAGCCGACAGAAGGTGTATTTGTTTCTCTTGCTTGTATTTGTGGGGACCTTCTCCACCAATTTCAGGGCGCGAGTTTGTCTGTCCTTAGATGCGCAGCACTCTGCTTAGCTGTAGTGAGACAGAGAATGCGTGCACGACTTCTTTTGATTGGTTTCTCTTTCTGGGGGCAGAGGGGGGCTTGCCTACCTGCTGCTCCTGAGGCTTTCTGCCATCTGGGTGAAAAAGAGGCCCAGCCCAGTGCAGTCGCCCCTTAAGAGGCCGCCTGGCCTCACTCCTCCTTCCTCACACCTAAGGGGCCATAAACTATCAGTGGACCCCTACAGCCTGTACGGAGGCCCCTCTGTGCCATTACTCCAGGCAGGGGAGCGACGCTAGGATGCTGTCCACTTTACCGTCGCCCTACGTGCGACGCGGCCAGCCATAGTGCCTGCGCACTCCAAAGCCAGAGACGGGCCAGTAGCTCAAGACCCCAGCACACAGCCTAAGAGGGGCGACTTCGACTCTGATCAGAGGCAGTGTAGAGGCCAATCTCTGCAGCGAGCCGAGTTGCCCGAAGTGTTACAATACCTGCCAGAAAATGGGTCCTTCCCTGATGCAGCTGTTCAGGAAGAGAACTGAGGACTTCTTTCAGCATTATAGAAAGGTCTAGTGGCTGTTCCATTAGATAAGGCAGCAAGGAATGCTTTAGAGAATAAAAAGTGGAAATACAATTTTCGGAGATTTTTGCTTGAAAGGATATCCTACGGTTAACTTTTCAGAATAATTTCCTTCCACACTTATAGGGATACACTAATGGCTGGGTCATCAGGACAAGGATCTGAAGGGGATGTTGGAACGCTCATCCCCTTCACATCCTATAGATAACAAGATTGAGAAAGCTGTAAAAAGATCATGATCAGTGTTAAACTTTGCAATCGGGACCAGCACATAGCTTACATAATTGTCCAATCACTCCGAAGAGACTCCCAGATCCTCTCAGGTCAGCTACAGAAGGATTTAGACTGTTTAAATAACCTATCAGTGATGGAGCAGCAGGTCTGATTTCTCCCGGATGTATCATTTGACAGGTTATGCACAGGAGCTGGGGCATCTATGGATGCTATAATGGAACAATCATACATCACAAAAAGCTCTTCTTATGTTTCTCTTTCTCAGGGTCATAATGCTTTGGGCAGCAGCTGAAGGAGATGATAAAAAGTCCCTTGTAAACCATAAACTAATGGCAATTTTACAGCCGTTTGGCAGGGCAGATGGTTTGATTATACAAATACTCTTTGGTCCATCTGCAGCCACAAAGGGAGCACCTCTCAGCCCTTTCGAGATGGGGTCGTGGTTGGGGACTTTCTTCTTCTGACAAATGCCAGCATGTCTCTGCCTTCCAGTCTACCTCTTGTACAAAATGGGAAACGTCCTAAACAACGCTTCGCAAACAATGCAGACGTTTCCTACGCAAGCGGAACAAATCTTGCCAGAACAACACATGCCTTTTTCTCTGCCTTAACAACGCATGTGCCAAACTACGCATATGCGTGGTTAAGGCAGAGAGCTCGGGAGAGGATGCGGTGAGGTAAGTGGGGCAGGGGGGCTAGTTTTTATGGGTGGGGGGTCAGACAATTTAATTTTTTTAGGGCTGGGGTGGGGGGTTTGGGGAAGTTTAGATTTTAAATCTTAGGTAGTTTTTTTTAGGGGCGGGTTGGGGTATTTTTTTTAGGGCTTAGGGTGGGGGCGGGGTAGCTTATTTTTTAGGGGCAGGTGGGGGGGGGTTGGGTAGTTTATTTTTTAGGGGTGGGAAAGGTTTAAGGAAGGGTCGGAGGATGAAAAATAGAAGAGAAGAAAGGATCGGGAGAGGACCCGGTGAAGTAAGAGGGGTTGGGGCAGGAATTGTGGGCTAGTTTTTAGCGATGGGGTGGATTTAGGGCATAGGGTGGGGGGGGTTTGGGCAGTTTATTGTTAGGGGTGGGAGTGGAGGAGGTCAGGGTAGTTTATTTTCTAGAGCTTAGGGTGGGTGGGGGGTCAGGGTAGTTTGGTTTTGCGGGGTGGGAGGGGCGGTGTAGTGTTTTTTTGGGGCCTAGGGTGGTGGGATCGGGGTAATTTAGTTATTAGAGATGGGTGAAGGTTTTAGGGCTCAGGGTGGGAGAAGGTATCTGGGTAGTTTACTTATTATGGGTGGTGGTAGTTTTGGGCCTCAGGGCGGGTGGTAGGGGTTGTATGACAGAACCATGCATGCCCTTTCCACACATGCCTTTAATATCCAGGCATGCGTGGTGAAGGCATGCGTGGAAATGACGCGGTCGTGGTTCCGACTGCGTTGTTAAGGTGTGTGTCGTTCCAGTATGCATGGTTCTGTTATACAACCCTACAAAATCCTTACTAAGCTAAAGCAGTACCACAAAGAGTTGTAGGTCAATTCAAGAGTTTTTTCAATATTCATAAAAACAAGTTTTTGGACAAGTAATGAGGTTATCAGATTCAAATGTAAGACCCTCCTCCAGATTTTCAAAGCCACTCTGCAATGTTGATGCCCTACATGATTCCAATCACTATGTCAAGGTGTTTAAATAATAATGGCCACATCGGAAGAAAAAGTGGTTGGGCCACCACTCAATCCTCTTTCTATTCCAAAAGTCTAAGGAACTTTCCCTGGCATCAGTAGATGCTTTCCTTGTGACATTTGGCTTGTCAAACAAAGGTCTCCTTCCATTCATTACGTTGTTGAGGCCTTTTCCTTCAAAAGGTACCTGGCCCAATTCAGGGAAAGATGTGCTAGGTTGTTAGCAGCTTCTATGAAACGTGTGAAAGAGCTTTGATCAAAGATATTAGTTTTGCCGCAACTTAGTCTATTCCCCATACATTTGTGACTCATTACGGTCTGCAAATTGGTGGCAGAAGTTAATGAGATTGTGGAGCATAACTGCTGTCCTCAGTCGAATATCATTAGCTGTATTTAGTTCTTCATTACACTGGTTCACAGGATGCAGCAGTATGTTGTATGTAATTATCAATTACTCAAATTCGTGTCTGCCTTTTTATTAAAACTTGGGTACATTCTCATATAGATAGGACTGAGCGATATGATAATGGCCTGATTACTTACTGGTAATATTAATTATGCATAGTCCCAATTTTTTCTTTTTAGGCCTAGTTGCCAAATACTCCTACTCAGGAAAATATTCAGGCTTATGGCATTCACAAGTGTTTGGTATCGATATTACAGGATATGTTCTAGGACAGTGGTTCTTAACATGTGGTCCTGTCTGAGAACCCATGGGGGTCTACGAAGGTAAACACCCGGAACAACGAGTCATCAACCACGAAGTCGTGGAAAACTAAAGCGAAGCAACGCTTTCGTTTTCCACGACTTCCTTGTTTTAGGGCCTTAACCATGTATGTGTGAACCACTTACATGCATGGTTAAGGCACAGAAGAAGGGAGTCGACGCGATCAAGGAGGAGGTAAGTTGGGCTGAGACTGGGGCTGTTTTTTTGGGGGTGGGGTGGGGGGCTCGGGGTGATTACGGTTCAGTGGAGGGGAGGGGGTGTCAGGGTTTAGGTTTTAGGGGTGGGTTGGGGGTTTGGGGTGGTTTAGGTTTTAGGGGTGGGGGTGCGGGCTTGGGGTATTTTTAGTTTTTGGGGGGTGGGGTGGGGGGCTCGGGTGATTAGGGTTTAGGGGCGGAGGTTAGGGTTTAGGTTTTAGGGGTGGGTTGGGGGGCTTTAGGTTTTAGGGGAGGGGTGGGGACACAGGGTATTTTTAGTTTTTGGGGGGTGGGGTGGGGGGCTCGGGTGATTAGGGTTTAGGGGTGGGGGTTCAGGGTTTAGGTTTTAGGGGTGGGTTGGGGTGCTTTAGGTTTTAGGGGAGGGGGTTGGGGTAATTTTGGGGTCGCAGTAATTTTTAGGGGTGGGGGGCCGGGAGGGGCGCATGCTGGAACCATGCATGCCGATCACTAATGCCTTTACCAGGAATGCCTTTACAACGAAAAATCGTTGTTAAGGCATTCGAGTGATAACAACGAGGTCGTTGTTCCGACCTCGTTGTTTAGGCATGGGTGGTTGAAGCACTCGTTGTTTCAACATATAACCATCTGCGAGGCCTTTACAGGTGTCCCCAACTGTGTTACTAAACTAAATAATATTAAAATGAATACATTAAAATCAATAAACTATAAACAACTAAAGAAGTAAAATTGAAAATGTGAAACCCATCTCTATATTTGATTTTGAATTAAACAAAAGATTTCAATATTTGAAGATTTGTTTGCTCTATATTTGTTTTTGTATTTTTGTGTATTGTTTTGAAATTCACATCGTAGAAATTGCTCACGCCATGGGTAATGACTTGGTGTGGGGCCACAGATTCCAGTAATGGTTCAGTGAGGATCTACATAAGTCAAAAGGTAAAGAACACCTGTTCTAGGAGGATCCACTTTAAGTCAAGCAGGGAGGGGAGGAGTTGGGTTAAAGGATCCTATTTAAAGTTAGACATCCTGTAGGGGACCAATTGTTTGTTTGGATAAGTAAATCATGTCTGTGCTGTGAAGAAAAATCTCATCTAGTTAGGACCGTGATGAAGAAGATAAGGAGCTGGAGTAATGAAGACAGGTAAGTAACCAGGTCAATTTCCTACCTTTGCGGTATAAATACATCACACGGGAGATGCACAGACATTTACTACCTCTGGCAGATAAATACAACAGAGAGGGGAGATGTGTAGACATTTCGCTGGCTCTCTGATATAAATGGAGCAAAGACAGAAGGGGGTGTGACAGACATTGTACTTTGTCCAGGGTATAATTACAACTGGGAGGGGAAATGTGACAGACATGTGCCTACATAGACAATAGAAATTAAACACAAGTAAGTGAAGGAAGTCTGCAAAGATATTACTACTCCTGGATAAGCCCCTGCTGAAGAGGGCTGACTGAGGAGATGTGCGAGAATGTTACTGTTTTTTAAGTGTTCATAAAGCCGAGGGGGAAAGTACAGAGGCGACAGGTTTATTTCTATTTATGCGAAAACATCACAGCAGAGATGGGAGATGCGGCAAACATTTTGCCCTTCCTGAGTATATGTACATGGGGTGAGTGAGTCGTGCGCAGTGACGGAAGGCTCGAGGTCAATATAGCTCTGGCTAGCAAAACTTTGAGAGATTTAATTTTTCGTATGAATATGTACTTTAAATAATATTATAAGATTAAGAATTATTAAACAGTCGTGGACCTCTTGATTGGCGTTGCAGACCACCCTGAGGTCTGCGGATCTCAGGTTAAGGACTGCTGTCCTAGAACTCGTGCTGTGGTTTTTCTGTGGTGGGAGTTACACTTAACCAGTAATAGGATAAGCTGGTAAACCTGTTATGTTTGATGCGTGTCATGTCCTGATTTAGCGGCTGCAGTCTCTATAGGTTATTGCCGTCTGCCTCGTGCTGTGCTATAGTTGACAGAATGTGTACTTGTTTCTCTTGCTTGAGTTTGTGGGGACCTTCCCACCAATGGCTGTCGTGCACGACTGGTCCTTCGCTCCCTCCTGGAACTGTCCATGTTGGAGCTTTTATTGCATGCGTCATGCCAACATGTGGGATCGTTATACCCTGCCGGCAGCAGGAAGGGGGGATGGGGTGGGGTCGGTTAGCTCACTCGCTTAGTCTGGACTCTGGAGCGCAGGGCTTTTGTCGAAACAGGAAGGAAAGACGAGTTAAGAAACATTAACATGTTTGGTTGTGAAACCGGGACCGTGTCCTTGCTCCTCCCCTCCCCCGCTTGAGGAAGGCGGCATCTTGTGATTGCCTCTCTTGGAAGAGGCCTCGCCAGGCCCTGCTCCTGGGAGAGAGGCCCCTATATTTGGCGCTGGAGCGCAGCACCCGGGGTGTACAGCGGGTCCATATACGGTACCTGTCGGTGCTGAGAGCAGTGTTTACTCAACGACTGGGCCTGCACATTCCAACGCAGCAGCTTTCGGACAGAGAAGAAAAGGATTGATGTCAGTGAGTCGGCCCACAGAATGACTGCCGGAGGCTAGGCCTGTACATACGAGGGAGTCCGAGCCCTCCCATTAAAGGACTGCACGAGCTCCGTGCTCTGGCACACGGTAAAATGTGTGGTGTCAGAGGACTGGTGCTGGGATACGGAGTCCGCCTTGACTCGTACGATTGGCACAGGGGCACGAAGCGTGTCCCCATTTGGATCAGTTGGGCCTGGGAGACTGAACCTGTCACCTGTCGAGAAGCGTAGGATATGGGATTGGCAGACGGAGACCGGATGGGACAAGAGGACTGGCACAGGGATACAGGGCCTGTCTTCTCATGAACGGCATGGGTTCATGTATTAGACCAGGGGCACAGATCCTCTCTAGGACTTGGGCTCCGAGCATTGGCTCGGGTATACCGAGTGCGCCATCTCCACAGAAGCAGGGGTTCATGGAAGTGGTACAGGGATGCAGAGCCCGACCACTCTAGGGCCTCGTATGGCCTTGGAATGGGAACAGGGATACTTAGGCCCATATTTATACTTTTTTTGCGTCGCATTTGCGTCAGTTTTTGACGCAAAAGCGGCGCTAAAAAAGTATAAATACGAGCCTTAGCCTGTCACCTCATGAGGTGAATGGGCGCAGGGATAAAGAACCCGTCAGCATTTGGGGTACATAGCGCACTGGATTGGCACATGACACGCATTCTGTCGCTGACTGAAACCATCTTAAGGAAGTAACATGGGTGCAGAGCATGTCCTATTGTAGGCTCGGATTACTTGGAACTTGCACGTGTTCAGAGCTGAATAGCGCAGAGGTACATAGCCTGTTAAGTCTAAAACTCGGTAGCCTGTGAAAAAGTCGCTTCCATGGCCTGCTACACTCCGGAGACTGGCACATGGATAAGGATTCTGTCAATGATGTGGCCTACCGTCACTGCTAGGTGGTGCAGGGGATTGGCAGCGAGATATAAATCCCGTGATTTTACAGCAAGATGTGTATGGAATTGCCACAGGAATAAGTAGCATTCATATGACCAAATTATCAGGGGCTAAAGAATTGATCACCACTAGGACAGGACTATTACAGGGAGATAAGCCTCGCACCTTTAGGAGGGTAGAGCCTCGAGGTATTAGCAGCAGGAAGCAGAGCCTGGGCAGGCGTCTGAGGGTGGCACAAGGACACAGCCATTAGTGATGCAGGCTTCTGGGGACCGATTTTGGGGCCTATCATTTATAGGTAAAGCATGTCCTAGAGAGGTTGCACACGGACACAGACCCTCTCACTGCTGGGCTGCAGATGCTCTTGTGACCGGCACAGGGAGACAGATCCCATCACTCCCAGCTCTGAGCAAGTTAAGATGTTTGGGAAAGGGACATAGATTTACTTCCAGGAGTGAATGGACTCAGACAACCAGTTACCCCCGGGACTGGGTAGCTGAGGGATAAAGGGACACCATGCCTGTCACGCCCAGTGCGGTTGGGCTTTAGAGGACTGGCAAAGGAAAAGCGGGCCTGTCATTTATAAGTCTGGGTTGACTGAAGGCGTTGTTAAAAGTATACAGAGACTATCATCCCCACGCCTGCATGGGCTTAGGATGTTGGCACAAAGATACAGAACATGTCACCCCTCTGCCTGGATAGACTTCAGGAGAGTGGCACTGGAGGACAGAATCTGTCATGCAAGGACTAGTTAGCACAGGATAGATTGTAAGAAGTGTTCCAAACAATTGACATTTCTCTGATTTTGGGCTTTTAGCCAACTTGCGTTCCACAGGTCGACGCTGGTCACCTCGTGAACTGCTCTTTAACACTTTTAACATCTGCTTGTTTTTGCAATTTATTCTTCAGTTTAGTGATATACTGCAGGCTAGAGTTTTCAGTAAAAACATTTAAAAAACAACCATTGGCAAAGCCAATAGGTCTCGCCTATGCAAGAGCTTTTGGCTTTGCCAATATGTTTTAGCCATGTTATACACCAGCGTGGCTGCATTTCAGCATGGCTAAAAGTTAGTGGGGAAAAGGAGAGTGGTGTGGAGGGGAGTGTTGAAACTGGTGTACAGTGGAGAGTTATGGAGTGGCGTGGAGTGGCCTAGTGTTGTGGCGTGTCATGGAAGGAGTAGAGTGGATTAGAGTGTTGTAGAGGTGAGTGGAATAGAGTGTCATAGTGTTGTGGAGTGACATAGAGGGTATTCCGTAGAGTAGAAGACAGCAGAGTATTGTCACAGACTGGAGTAGTGTAGCAGAGTGGGATAGCATAGAGTGGAGTATAGTGTCCTAGAGCTGAATGGCGTAGAGTGTCATAGTGTCGTAGAGCAGAGTGGAGTGGCATAGAGGGTATTGAGTAGTGTTATAAAGTACAGTGGCATAGAATGTAGTAGATTTTCGTGGAGTGGTATAGAGTGGAGTAGTGTAGTAGAGTGGAACAACGTAAACTGGAATAGTGTGTTGTGGGGTGGCCTAGAGTGGAGTGGTGTATCATAGAGTGAAATGGCATAGAGTGTCATGGAGTGGCTTAGAGAGGAGTGGCATAGAGTGGTGTGGAGTGGCGTAGAGTGGAGTAGTGTCTCATATAATGAAGTGAAGTGGCATTGAGGGAGTTGCGTAGAGCATTGTAGAGTAGAGTAGTGTTGTAGAGTGGCATAGAGTGGAGCAGAGTGTTGTGGCATAGAGTGGAATAGAGTTTAATGGAGTAGAGCATCATAGAGTGGAGTAGTGTTGTAGAGTGGCATAGAGTGGAGCAGAGTGTTGTGGCATAGAGTGGAATAGAGTAGAGCATCATAGAGTGGAATTTCATGGAGTGCAGTGTTGTAGAATGGAGTGTAGTAGTGTAGAGTGCAATGGCATAGAGAGTAGTGGCATAGAGCAGAATGTTGTAGAGTGTAGGGGTGTCCAGTGGTGCTGAGCAGAGTGGCATAGAGAGCAGTGGCACAGAGTAAAGCGGTGCAGAGTAGAATAGAGTGGCATAGATTGCAGTGATGTGGATTACAATGGTGTAGAGGGCAGTGGCGTAGAGTGTTGCAGAGTATAGTGTAATAGTGTAGAGTGCAGTGGTGCAGAGTAGATTGGCATAGAGTGCATTGGTTTGAGTAAAGTCGGTAGGAGTGCATTGGCATGGAGCACAGTGGTGTAGAGTGCAGTGTCACAGAGGAGAGTGGTGCAGAGCAGAGTTGAGTGGCACAGAGTAGAGTAGCACAGTGCAGTGGTTCAGCATAGATTGCAGTGACACTGAGTAGATTGTTTCAGAGGTAAGTGAAGTGGCGTGGAGGGGAGTGGTGCACAGTAGAGTTGAGGGGTGCATGGTAGATTGTAATGGTGTTGAGTGCAGTAGTGAAGAGTAGATTAGAGTGGTGTAAAGTGGATTGGCATAATAGTGTGCACTGACGTAGAGTGGAGCGGTACAAAGCAGAGTGCAGTGGCATAGAGTGCAGTATTGCAGACTAGAGTAGAGTGGCGTAAAGTGGAGTGCCCTGGAGCGGTGTACAGTGCAGTGGCAAAGGGTGTGTAGTGTAAAATAGAATAGAATGGGGCAGAATGCAATGGCATAGAGTGGTGCACAGTAGAGTAGAGAGGAGTAGGGTAGATGTGGAGTGGTGCTGAGTAGAGTGCAGTGACGCAGTGTGGAGTGACGCAGTGTGGAGTGGTGCAGCGTAGAGTGCAGTGGGGTGGAATGGTGCAAAGTGGGGTAAAGTGGAGTATGTGTGGTGTGCTAGGACACTGCCATTACAGACAACACATCTTCAACTGAAGTGACTGTTACATTTGCACAGACATACAGTTTTACTGATAAACATACAATCCCACAAACGATAATGTGTGGAACTGTCATCACCTAGTGTAGTAATTTTTTTTGATTGTATTAAAATATTTGTTCCCCCCCACACTTCAGAATTATAAAAATGTGCTTAATTTGTGCTTCCCTAATTCTTATATCTTCTGAAGTATCTACAGTTCATTTACATACAATTAAATGATGTTCTGTGCAAGAAAAAATAACATTATACAGCCTTTCGTCCAGTACATCCCTAGTAGCCAGCATGATTTTTGTATAAATGCTCTCAGTTTGAAGCCAGATGAAAAAAAGTAAACACTAAGTTTCCTCGGAAGACAGAGCCTAACATGTGACCTCTGTCTTTGAATGTACAGCCATTGTGACAAGATAAGAAAAAGATGTGAAGACCAGTTTACAAAAATTGAGCAGTGGTGGAAGGATATGGTAAACAGGGTGTGGACGACAGACGGGATGAACCAAAGCTGGACAGCCTAAAACAAATAAAACCAGCAAACGGAAAGCAAGCAAATGTGAGTTACAAACACACAGCCAATGGTAAGCAGTGGGCGAAATGTATTCCCAGAGAAGCTTTATGAATGTCCCCAAGATGTTGTTAGCAACCCAAACAGCTGTGATGTCTGGTAGGCTTCGACCTAATGAAATGTCTTGTCAGGTGAGTCAAAGGATGTTTATCATTGAGTGGGTGGTAACCTTGCACCCAGGCATTTGCAATTATCAGACGTGGGTGCACAAAGACCTGTGCCTCCTTTTGTAAACTCAAAGTGCATCTGGAATACATAATTGGGTCTATATTCCTGTCACTCTCCCAGTGCAATTATAACACGTCCTAGAAGAGATCACAATTACTTCAAAAGTATTCACCACTTGACGGTCAGGGAGGTCAGAGAGAAATTGCAAACTTGGGCCAGATTTACTAAAATTCCGTGCAACATAGTGCAGCATTAAAATTTGCTGTGCTGCGGAAAAAGAAAATACAGGGCGGGCCATAGCAGCTAAGATTGGCTCATTTCAGGTGTCTTTCCTTGTTCTTGTGCACAAACAGCCTGCCTTGCGCGATGCAAGGCCTCACAACATAGCACAGTGGCAAATGCACTCTGTCTAGAATAGGATTTTGTAATGAAAGCATACCAGTCAAGTACAGTTTCCTGTGCATAGGCAGAGAAGGGTTAGATGCATTAGGTGTGTGTTGTGCACTGCAGCTCACATGCAATGTGTCAATTTCAGGGGCAAGTCGATCCATTCCCTCTTGTTTTCACATGCTTCTACTAAGTGTTAGTTTTTTATGCAAAGCTCAGTTTTGCTATTTTAGCAGATCAGGCTTTGCATGAACACCTATGGGAGTTTGCATTGATTCTCTCGCAGTAGTTTTCATTTGAGGCAAAGCGATTTTTACTCTGTGAAAAGTGAACCTCTGCAGCACAAACTACATTTTGCGTTGGACAGTAAATAGCTCTTGCCTCGAAGTGGTCATGGTTAAGAAATTCTGCATCTGCTCTTCTGTAACTTGGGGACAGTGATCTAGCAGACCCTCCACGCCAGCCCCCTCCTTTGCAGGCATATACTTAAAAAGTACTCCAGGACAGCTACTGCTGATGGACACTGGGACTCTACAACATTGTCGAATTCCTCCTGGTAATTCACACAAGGAAGTGCACAAACCACATGGCTCAGAAGATAAGGGGCATATTTCTACTCTGTTTGCGCCGAATGTGCGTAAAAAAATTTGACGCACAATCGGCGCAAACCCTGCCCCATATTTATACTTTGACGTCCGACCCAGCAGGCGTCAAAATTCCACCATGTGCGTCATTTTTTGGAAGGGGGAACCAGCCTTGTGTTAATTATATGCAAGGTAGGCGTTCCCTTCCAAAAAATTACTTTAAGGCCTGTGCCCCATATTTATACTCTTACGTCATTTTGACGCACAGGAGGGGGTGGGCCTTAAAAAACAACCCACAGCCTGATGGGCGCCGTTTTTTAACGCCTGGGTCAGGGCAGGCGTTAAGGGACCTGTGGGCTCGGAAGGAGCCCAGAGGTGCCCTCCACTGCCCCCAGGTACACCCCCTGCCACCCTTGCCAACCCCAGGAGGACACCCAAGGATGGAGGGACCCATCCCAGAGAAGTAAAGGTAAGTTCGGGTAAGTATTTTTTTCAGATTTTTTTTGTGGCATAGGGGGGCCTGATTTGGGCCCCCCTACATGACACTATGCCCAATGACCATGCCCAGGGGACATAAGTCCCCTGGGCATGGCCATTGGGCAAGGGGGCATGACTCTTGTCTTTGCTAAGACAGGAGTCATGTCAATGGAGGTTGGGCATAAAAAAAAATGGCGCAAATCCGGTTTGAGGCCTGAATTGTGCCTCAGACCTGACTTGCCCCATTTTTTGACGCACAACCCCCATTTTCCCATACGCCGGCACTGCCTGGTGTGAGTCATTCTTTTTGACGCACACCAGTCCGCAGCGCCGGCTAACGTCATTCCATAAATGAGGCGCCCGCATGGCGCGTTGGAATGGTGTTAGCTGGTGGTAACATTTTTGACGCACAACTGCGTTGGCGCAGATGTGCGTCAAAAAGTATAAATATGGGCCTAAGAATCTTGGCTAGATCGTCTGCTGCATCGAAAACTAAAGTATATCTGTTTTTCATGAAGAAATCATCAAATATCCCGCGGTGCCTCCTAATTACCACAGTTCACAAACAACAGACTGGACTGTGAAGACATTCTATAAACCAGGGTGATAAGAATATACGAAATCCAATTAGCGCTAGGAGGCGGAATGTGCACAATATGTGAATATTACAGTGTGGTTGCCACAGTGTAGTTAAGGTTGAGCAGCCAAGGTCAGGCATGCAGATGTTTGTGCAGTTCCATGTAAAGGGGAAAAGTTAAAGGGTGGTCAAAAATATGTTTTCTTATTTAGTTCATACAGGGAATTACGTGTGCAGCTACAGCAAAAACACCTAATAGATTTATCCCAAACTTAGCATGAAAATTTAATTTGATTTAGAAACCTTACATTTTCTGGTTTGGTGTTGATCTGTTCAGCAGTTTTGAGGTGTTTACATTCTAAAGAGGTGGAAGTTAGGCTTCAATAGGTGACACTTTGGTATATTTGCCTATTTTATTCAGTGAAAGGGCTGCAAAGCTGGTTTGTAAACTGTTCGCAGACCCAAGTTAAAAAAAGAAAGATCTACCAGTAAATGGGGAAGCTATGTGCTTCAGTTGCCATTTTAGGTCAGTGGACCCGATGTCTCTCATTGGCTGGCTGAAACTCTGTAAAACGTTGTTGTGGTTGTCATTACAGCATGTGGTGCTCAGCCTCTGCATCCTCAAAAATAATTGAAGAAGCTGCAAGACGGCATGGGAGGCATTCCTTTACCCCCAGGCTCAGGTTGGATGAAGGTGGGATGAACTCAAAGGGACATTTTTCCCTGTGTAAAAAATAATAATAGAGTTGGCTGCCTGGTTTGCAGAACCAGGGTTGAGGACCTGTAGCTGGGCTCCAAAGTTTGCAACCCCTGCTTGCCAACCATTAACCCCAGACAAGGACACTTTGATGTTTGTTGGGTCCCCTTCTAGGTTTGTGGACCTGGGAATGAATTTGCAAACGCCACAGAGGTCAAGCAGAGGTCCACGAGTCTGCAAGGGTTTGCAAACATACTTTGAGGTTTAGAAATCCATTAAAAAACCCTGCTTAGCTGTCCAGAGTGTTTGTTAGAGACTGTCCTTCCCCAACAGGTTGGCAGCAGGACTTTGCTGAAAGTAAAGCTCCACAGCCAACCTCCGCAGCACACAGTAAAAGACAAATATATATCAAAATCAAAAAAAAAAAACACACTAACAAAGCTTATATAGCCTTTCTCTTCATACTGTAGGATGAGGGATCCAAGCTAGCTTGAGTTTTCAGCTTTCTGTGCATGCTTGTTTCTGATAGTCTAAAATGTAATTCAAAATTATTTGGCATCACAAGGGTTTGAACTAGTTGAAAACGGATCAAAGTTATTCACAAATGGGGCCCCAAAACATGTCTTCTCGATGGCCCCAAAATGAAAATACAAGGAATTACAAGAACACATAAAGGGAACTTAACACCCAAAGGTAGAGACTACCATAGTGTGGGGAATTTCTATTCCTATAAAGCATTTTTTCAAGAGCAACATTCACCTTTATTTTAGGTATATATCATTTTATGGAGGGCACTAGAGAGCCCAGCTGCAAGATGGTCACTGCATATCAAGGCCAGGAACAAAATCTTATATGTATCCTGCCCATCTCTGGGGAATTGAAATTGCTGGCATCTTTGAGGCTGTCCCCGCTGCATTGCCGCCTGCTCCATCCCTTTTTGACATTGATGCGGTATGGTGGGCTGAAATCCAGGCATTGAGGCCAATGCAGCCTGGAGGTGTGAACTGTGGCCTTGACACCAGCCTGCTGTGTACAGCATAATTTTAGGACATCCTCATTCCTCACCCCTCATCCCTATTTCTCATCCTTTATCCCTAATTCTTATCCCTACTTCTCATCCATCATACATCATCCCTACTTCTCATCCATCATACATCATCCCTACTTCTCATCCATCATCCTTACTTCTCATCCCTACTATTCATCTACCATTCCTACTTCTCTTCCATTATCCATACTTCTCATCCATTATCCCTACTTCTCATCCAGCATCCTTTCTCATTTATCATACATTGTCCCAACTTCTCAACCATTATCCCTACTTCTCTTCCATTATCCCTACTTCTCATCCATCATACATTATTCCTCCTTCTCATCCATTATTCTTACTTTTCTTCCATCATTCCGACTTCTCATCCATCATTGCTACTTCTCTTCCATCATCCCTACTTCTCATCGCTGCTTCTCATCCATCTTTTCCATCATTCCTACTTCTCATACCTCATCCACTATCCCTACTCCTCATCACTCGGTCATACTAACACATTTTCAGTTTTGTGAAACACACCTTCACACTGATTGTCTGGTAATAGCCAACCAGAGTTATGAGAGGCCTGCATTCTATTTCACTGAAAAACAGACTTCTCATTACATGGGCTAGGTGAAGACGGAGTAGAGGAAATGCAACTGCATGTTTGTTTCCAGTGAATTCAAGGGTGTACAACATTTAATTTCATTTAACTACGTGAATTCTGTTTATATGGGCCTCTGAAGAAAGCTCTGCTGATTTGGGGAAGACCAGGAGCCCACAGTTTGGGCCATAAATCAGCTCTTGGAGAAAGAGTTATACAGTTCAACGAAAACGTTTCTGGTTTCAGTTTCATGGTGACAGTGCAATCCAATTCCTATCGAGGACATTTTTGTATCATTTTCTTTTATATATAAAAAAAAAATCGTCATCACCGTCAGCTGAAAATGGAAGGTGACAAGGGCACAGTAAGAGAAAAATGTGCTCTCTTTTCCATACAGGGAGAATGCTGAAAGCCTGAAACCATGCCTTGTCACCACCAGCCCAAAATTAGATTGCTGCGTGGCAGAGGGAAATGCTTTGAAATCCTGAAGCAAAGGGGACCAGGGAACAATGCTGGGAAATGAAACAATATACAGTGCAGTTGCGTTTACAGATTGAAGGTCAGTGCTCTGACCATGATTGAGTTCAGCACACAGCAAGACATTCTCCTGCACGAGCTTCACTCTCCCCCATAAAATATTCAAGATTATACATTTTTTTACATTAACTAAACCAAAATAACCAAATTACAGGATGATACATACAATACACAGGCGTATCTCGTGAGCAAAGTTTAATAAGGCGTTGTCGTTCTCTATTTAAATCCAGTAATACGGACAGACCTAGCATATATAACACACTCTGGGAAACTATACAGAAAGCGCACTATATTGCTTTTTAAAAGCCTTTATAATTTCTGTGCAAGCACACAAACGCAATTGTCCATTCACCCCAAAATAACATTTGATTGTGTGCCCCCACACCCATCATAAAAAAAAATTCCATTATGTCCCTGTTTAATTCAGGAGAAAATATGAAATGCGCCCAGTCAGAGCTGTAACAAACCACCTACATTTGAATGTTTTCTTGTTGCCAGGCTTGGAGGTATGTATTAAACCTGCTGCATTGGTGCCAAGTTGTAAAGGGGCCGCCGTTCGCCCACATACTGATTACGGACTGTAGGAAAGGTTTCAGCTTAGTTACACAATACATGGAATTCCATACAGAACTAGACTGACAGTCTACTCTCTCACTGCATACCACACTGTGACGGGCTAGCTAAAACTTGTTTGCACTGCATACCTTTGGTTAGTGGAATGCACTGGAGTAGCAGAATCTATCTGATAGTACGAATCGTGCACTGAAAGCAGCAATAGAGAATCTCAGGCAGTGTGCCGTGAAAGCCCTATACCTGCGGGGAGATAACAATGTGCAATGCATGCCAACAACCAATAAGCGCTCAGGAAGTGAGCGTTTTGTGTCAACTGGAATTCTGAACCTCAACATTTATCTACTACCCATCTACCTGCTGCACCTTGGGTGATTCATGTTCAGTGCACTGCAACTATGCTAACATGAATCCCTCAAACAGTGCACTGCATGGCTGTTATGAATTCTGCCCTGCACTTCTATTGTTAGCAGCAATCTCAACAAGCATTTTTGCCTCCCATTTCAACAAAGCTCTAACAAGTTAGCAGAGCAGCCTGAGAAGATTTATGGCCCCCAATAAAGATAAGCAATGCACTGTGTGCGATGTCATGAGTGCTGGCAGGGAGGGGTTCTGGAGAGACAGACTCTCTGCGATGCGCTTATTTTAGGAGCCCGGTATGAGTACAGCACTGGAATAAAGCCAAAACAATTGTCAGCGAGGTGGGAGGAATGGACTGCTGCCATAGCACACAGGAGGCTACCAGCCTAAACCACCCACAGTGAAAGGGGAGCACCAAAGAAATGTAAAGAAAAGTCTGTCAAGGCAAGAGGTAAATAAACCAAAGTGGAACAACACAGTAGTAGGTCACTGCTCTGAAACAGAAAAAAGAAGGGAGAAAAAGGCAGAAATAACCACTAGTGAGCAAGAATTTGTAAAGGGCACTGCAATCAACAAATTAAATTGCTTCCTTCCACAGTATAAGTATACTTAAGTATACACAAGGTCGACCCTGTTGCCCGGGTTAGAACGGGCGGGATAATATCGGACAGGTTTCCTGTTGGTAGGGTACGAGACAGGGATGTCCACTGTCGCCGGTTCTGTTTGCCCTGGTGATTGAGCCACTAGCTGCGCAGCTCAGAGGGACAACCCAGGAATGTGGTATACTGAACCGGGATAGTCATCAGATTTTCTCCTTATATGCGGATGATGCGCTGATATATTTGCACAACTGCACAGCTGCACTTCCGGGTTTGTTCCAGCTACTGGACCTATTTGGGGATTTATCGGGTTTACGAGTAAATTGGTCCAAGTTCTGTTTGTTCCCACTAGTGCTGACACCGGAGGGACTCTGCTCCACTACCTAGACACACGCACTTCCGAGGTCGCACACTACCTTTAAATACCTAGGCATACAAATATACCATGATACCGCTGACCTGAGGGAGGGCAACTTAGGATGCACACTTAGATCAATTAGAGGATCTTTGCCTTTCTGGCGATCGCTCCCGCTTTCGCCCATGGGAAGAGTAGCGATTGCTAAGATGATGATACTACTGCGACTGCTGTATCACTTCTCTGCACTACTGCTATTAATCCCCTGCAATTTTTTTACATTACTGAATAGCCTCACATCAGATTTAGTATGGAGCGGAGGCCGTCGGCACGTGGCATTGACAGCAACGCATTTGCTGCTCGAACTAGACGGACTGGGTACCCTGCACTATGAATTATATTATGCCGCTGCACAGGTACAATGGGCTTGGCGTTGGATACAGGATCCCCCAAGCTCAGAGGCGAAATCGGTACATGCCATTCTAGGACACACAGATGTGTTAAAATGGTTGATGGATCCCAATAGTCCAACAGGTCAGCATAATATCCTGATGCACGTAGCTCATTGGTGCTGGCGCCAATATATACTTGGCGGAAACCAGACCCCTCCATATTCACCTCTGATTGCTCTGCTATCCATCCCAGGGATTTTAAAATTGACCAGACAACATAAGTTGGACCGGTGGCCCGCGAGAGGCATACAAATGATCGGGGACATATTCATAGAAGGCCGCATTATGACATATGCTGAACTTAAGTCAACATATGAAGTGGAGCAGGGATGGTTCCTGACATATTGTGCACTACAACAACTCACAGGCCGCACTTGGCGATGTGGGGATAAGGAACCTCCGACATCTCCTGCATGAACTATTATCCGGCCCAGGATGCTATTGCAGCATATCCCAGATATACAAAGCCTTACTTGGCAGCTCAGAGGTAGCCCAACCCAAAGCGAAGGCCAGGTGGGACGGGATTCTACCTGCTCCGTTGACTCAACAAGCAGCGCACTTAGTTTGACACAAGAAGTATCTCGTAATCCCAGATTCCGCTTTACACAATTCATTTACATCAAACCTACCTGTCCCCGCACAGGCTACAACGCATGTACACTCAGTCCAATCAGGAGTGCCCAAGATGTGGCGACTCAGACGCCACCTTCTATCATATGACGTGGGAATGTCCGCCGATATCTCAGGCCTGGCAAGACATAACTGCGCTGACTGCTGAGCTGCTTGGGCATCCGCTCTCCCCAGGCCTGCATCATGTTTATTGGGTATCCGCCCGAAATTAAAAGGGAAGAAACAAGTACAAAGGTGCATTGAGTTGGCATTTATATTATTCAAGCGCCTAATAGCGATGCAATGGAAAGCACCAAGGCCCATACTTATACTTTTTTTGTGCCGCATTTACGCCGCTTTTTGACGCAAAAACGGCGCAAACTTGCAAAATACAATTGGATTTTGCAAGTTTGCGCCGTTTTTGCGTCCAAAAGCGGCGCAAATGCGGCGTAAAAAAAGTATAAATATGGGCCCAAATGTGCCGGATACCCGTCATTGGGCGAGAGACATGTTAAAATGGGCGAGAGCGGAGGCACAAGTGCTGCACTCACTCCTTGATAGAGGGATACAAATTAAAGAGCTAGATACTTGGGACACTCTAGTTACTTCACTTGAAACTAAAGATGACACTCGTCCACCATGAATCCATAGGCTGTGTCATCCCACACACACCCTATCTGAAATAGACAAGAGGATAACTTGACGAGTCACCTTAGGCCCCAGACACCGCAGCGGCACTTGGCCGAATGGAGAACCACGAGTCACATATCCCGATCCCAACTCAAACGTCACTCATAAACATATTGCATGGCGCATATAGTACACACAGACGTATATTGGACACTACACAACGGCCACAGTGGCCCAGTCCCGGATTTATTTTAATCATAATGCAACACAGAGAACAGAGCACAGGTAGATCCCATAATGACCGGCAGACCTAGACACCCACAACTTAGAGTTATCTTCAACTATCTTCACCTAACAGCTAACCAACAAATTAGAATTCTACAGCACACCAAGATACAATATTGCCAGGGGGATATTCACCCCCCATTCATTTTCCCTCCCGTGGCCCCCCTCTCCATCTCCATCAGGTTCATTCCATAGACTAAATATCCACTACTGTTCAGCTGTTTTTCTTCTTGCTATTTGATTCTTGAACGCATTCCAGATCCTCTCACACCGTCGGCCTCTTTCTTTCTTTCTTTCTCTTTCCTCTTCTACTTTCCTTTCCTTTCTTTCTATATTCTCGAATTATATATTGCAATATGGATAAGGCAGCGCCAAGGCACTCGATTGTATATGACGTGTTCTCTATATTAATAAAGAGATTTAAAAAAAAGAAAAAGTTTACACAAGGTCGAACGCCTATGCTCGACCTAAAGATAATGTTTTTTTATAAATAAAATTTTGACTTAGAGTTAGTCATTGTGTGTGTACCTCATTTCTTGACTATGTGTGTACAGAACATGCTTAGCACTACCCTCTGATATGCCTAACTGATCAACCACACTACCAAAAGAGTGCATTACTATTATCCACTTTAGCCTCAGTAAATGATCTGGGGATTCACTGGACTCTGTGCACACTATACCTTACTTTGGTATAGTACATACAGAGCCAGATTCCTACATGCATCACATTTACAGTATCCTTGATAATCTTCAGCTTCCTGTATCCCTTGCATCAGGACCACTTCCATATCCATCTATATCAAGGTGATGAAAGTGCCTGGAACTTCCTGAAGACTGCTTCTTCCTCTGAGTTAACTGTTTTGAGTGGACCTTGCTTGTCCCCCAACTGGCTCCCTGCTGGATTTGGTAGCCTAAAGTAACTTTACATAACCACAGTGATACTTATGCAAGTTACCTTGAAAACCCTTTTAAGTGTCAAATTTATTGAATTTGCCACACCTTGTTTGTATATAAGAGAAAAGGTGCAATTTATTATACATTGTAACTGCTGTATCTCCCGAACCCTCTGGTAGATCTTTTTTGTTGTGGTGTCTAAAAATACATAAAAACAGTTTATTTTTTATAAATTTGTATGACTTCTTGAGTGTCTTGTAGATTTCTCCTTAAATTTTTGTGGTGGTGGTTTAAATGCTTTACACTTATTCCTTTGTGTAAGCCTTGCTGCTGAGAGCCACAGCTACCCAGGGTTGGGCTTAAAGTTTAACGAACAAGCCTACTGGTCTTGAAGGGGTTGGTAAGGGTATTACACAGTGTGGTCGCACAACCAACCATGTAACACTCCGGGGCATATTTATACTCGGTTTGTGCCGAATGTGTGGCAAATATTTTGACGCACATTCGGTGCAAACCTTGCCCCATATTTAAACTATGACGCCCGACCCCGCGGACAAAAAAAACCTCAGCGTGCGTCATTTTTTGGATGCGGGAAACCGCCTTGCGTTAATGACATGCAAGGTAGGCGTTCCTGCCCAAAAAATGACTTTAAGGCCTGTGCGCCTTATTTATACTCCTGTGTCATTTTGAACCACAGGAGGGGGCGCACAGCCTGATTTGTGCTGTTTCTTTAATGCCTGGGTGAGGGCAGGCGTTAAGGGACCTGTGGGCTCAAGCATTCCAGAGGTGCCCTTCCCTGCCCCCAGGGTCACCCCCTACCACCGTCGCCCACCCCAGGAGGACACCCATGGATGGGTGACACATCCCAGGTAAGTTGAGGTAAGTATTTTTTAAAGTGGCATGGGGGGCCTAATTTGGGCCCCCCTACATACCACTGTGCCCAATGGCCATGCCCAGGGGACAATAGTCCCCTGGGTATGGCCATTGGGCAAGGGGGCATGACTCCTGTCTTTGCTAAGACAGGAGTCATTTCAATGGGGGTTGAGCGTCAAAAAATGGCGCAAGTCCGGTTTGAGCCATGATTTTTTACTCAACCCTGACTTGCACCATTTTTTGATGCACAACCCCCATTTTCCCAACTAACGTCAATCCTTAAATAAGGCGCCCGCATGGCACGTAGAAATGGCATTAGCCGGCGGTAAATTTTTGGACGCAAACCAGCACTGGTTTGCGCCAAAAAGTATAAATATGGGCCTCCATTTCCTCACAGTGGCACGCTTTTGTCACTGTAATAACTCTTAAAACAGAATCCTCTGGGAGTAGATTTCCACCACACTTGCTCCACTACTTCTACTATGGACACCATTGTTTCCCAGCAGAGGTTTCTTTCTCATGATCATTAAATCAGATAGACTGATAAGCATCGATAACTCACCTCAATGCCCTGCCTTTGACCTGACACATGCTCATATCAATGGCATCATCAGTGTCATGATTGGTGACATCCCATCACTACAGACATCATTGATTACATTTCTGAAGCTAAAATATTTGCAGTTTTACATATCTGCTGACCACAAGTGCTACAAAGTCAAAGAAAGCGTCCATATAATATTGATTAAGGACCTACATCTATGGGCATGCCGATTCCAGAGCCTGGCCAAAGAACAGGCCCTGCACCCTTAGGGGCATATTTACAAGCACCTAGTGCCACGGATCGCCACTTTTTGTGATGCTTTGGTGGTGCTGTGCACTGCACCATGTTTAATGCCACCTTGTAAATAGGAGCCTGTCCGATGCAGTTTTCTGTGACGGATGGGTGTGCAATGGGTGAGGCGGTGGGCGTTCCACACACCTATTGCTTTTGACGCTGCCCCATATTTACAAGGAATTGCAAATCTGAGGGTGCGCCAAAAACTAACGCCACCCCAGGGGTGGCGTTAGCATGGCGCAGCAAGGAAAAATACTTTTATTTCTACTCGTTTTTGCTTTTTCCATGTATGCTGCATTCTGCAGCACACATAGAAAAGAGCAAAACGCCAAGAATGATTGTTTAAGTGCAGGAAGGTGTTCCTTTTTGCACGTAAACAATCATTCAATAATGATGATTTGCTACTTCTGTGTGCTGCATTCTGCAGCACACATAGAAGTGCCAAATCGCAATTGTAGATTGTTGAAGTGCAGGAAGGGACACCTTCCTGCACATAAACAATCAGTGCCTTCAACGCAGACACCCTTGCACTTTGGTGCAAGGATGCTTGCGTTGGCAGCTAAATTTATAGGGGTAACACAGGGGTGCGCGGTATTTTTATAAATATGGCACATCCATGCGTTTCAGAATTGACGCATCGCTGCCAATTTTGGTGCTGTGCCAATTCCTTGTAAATCTGGCCCTTAATGTGTTAGGCATGGCTAAAACATTTGCCCATTTGGTTCTTAGATCAATAAACTGAGAGCAGATATAATGCAACAACGTGCCTCTCTTTCCCCCACTGGCACAGCAAAAGTAATGCAGCGCAACAATCTTAAAACTAGACTTCAAGCTCAGTGGGTTCTAGGGTGAAGGAGCACTATGACAGTGTTGATAAAATACGTGATGTCATGTTTGAGATCTTCAATAATGGCGTTAGTGATACCATATTTGACATCATGAGCAGTTAAGTTCTATTTTTAGGTCAAGTGCTTTGACCGGTTGTAAATATTCCGAGCTTTTAACCACGCCTACCTCAAGGCCATCACTTTCATTCATTCGTGGGCATGCCTTTCAAAAATCCCTTGATGTCATTGGTAATTGCTTTACATTTGTCCCATCTTGGGGCAGTTTTGTTACCGCCTTGCAGACCGACCCGGTTACATGGATAATTGCACAATTGCTGATATACTTTGGTGTGGGTGAACTGTTTTTTTTCCCTATTCGTCCCTCCCCTTTGTGCTCCATGGCAGCCATGGCCCTCACAGCACCAACAGCGCAAACTCAATTTACAGTGTTGGAGAGCTTGGCACATTGTTCACACTGTTACCTAGTCAAAGTAATTTCTTTTGGTTCTCCCCTTCACGCTCTATAGCTTTCCCAAAAACATTTTAATTGATAAATGCTTTACTAGAAAACTCAGAAATACCCAACTTGGCTCTCACAGCACAATGGGAGAGCAGATACTTCAATATTCACTGCACTCTGGAAAATCCGCCTCATAATGCTGTGCAAGCATTCTTTTTCAAAAACATTTTTGCCCATAACTCACCTTGTCGTGGTCATAGGACAATGGGACCACCACCAAAACGTTCAACATGACACTCTCTTTCTGGTTGGGTTCTCGCTGGGTCCCATCACTAAGTTAGTAGGAACTCCTCCCACCATTTACTCCCTTTTTAAGCTTTATCGCTGGAACTTTTGTTTTACCGCTTGGAGTAGTTTGTGTCCTAAAGACTTTAGTTTTGCAGTAGACCTGAAAATGTGTAGGGCATTAGACCCTCTAGTGGCTAAATATATGGTTGCACTACATTAGTTTGTACCATTCTATTTTCACGTTATGCCCTCTAGGGCAGTGGTTCCCAACCTGTGGTCCGTGGACCCCTGGTGGTCCGCGGAGCATCCTCAGGGGGTCCGCGACTACTTAGAAAATCAAATAATATTAATAGATTAGGTCTCAAGCTTTCAGCAATGACTCAGTAGGGGGTCCCTGGATTCCAATAATGATTCAATGGGGGTCCCCGGGTTCCAGTCATTATAAAGTTGGGGTCCACAGATGTCAAAAGGTTGGGAACCACTGCTCTAGGGAATAATTATATGACCATGTTTCTTACAAATGATATTTTTATTGTGGTGTCCTCTAGGAGCTTTTCTAAGCATTACAGTAAACATGCTACAATATTTGCTCCACTCAGTCGTCCCATAATGATTGGCAGGGCATTCCTTTACAAAACATTTTTGCCCATAATGCAGCCTGTGGTGACAATAGGACCACCTTCAAAACGTTCACCACAAATTGCTCTGTCCAGAGCATCTCTGGGTTCCCACACTAGGCTAGTGGAGACCCCAAAATAATAACCTCTCCTCCTATTCAGTGTCTTTTTAACCTCTCTCTCATGGCTGGAACTTTTGTTTTACAGTCAATAGTAATTTGCGTTTTAAGGGTCTTGTTTGTAATATCGCAGTAGGCTTGCTAGATCTGAAATGTGTAATGCACAACACCCCTAGGGGCTAAATGGAAAATGTCACTTACCCAGTGTACATCTGTTCGTGGCATGAGTCGCTGCAGATTCACATGCTGTGCACAGTCCGCCGTCTGGTGTTGGGCTCGGAGTGTTACAAGTTGTTTTTCTTCGAAGAAGTCTTTTCGAGTCACGAGACCGAGGGACTCCTCCCCTTTCGGCTCCATTGCGCATGGAAGTCGACTCCATCTTAGATTGTTTTCCCCGCAGAGGGTGAGGTAGGAGTTCTGTATATTAGTAGTGCGCCCATGCAATGGAATGAATACTTATGTACATAATAAAGGTTTAAGGTAATATATTTACAAATGTACAATTGTTTAAGATCTACTTCTAAACGGCTACAGGCTCCCGGGGAGGCGGGTGGGCGCATGTGAATCTGCAGCGACTCATGCCACGAACAGATGTACACTGGGTAAGTGACATTTTCCGTTCAATGGCATGTGTAGCTGCAGATACACATGCTGTGCATAGACTAGTAAGCAGTTATCTCCCCAAAAGCGGTGGTTCAGCCTGCAGGAGTTGAAGTAGTTTGAAATAATGTTCTCAGTACAGCCTGCCCTACTGTGGCTTGTTGTGCAGTTAACACATCTACACAGTAGTGCTTGGTAAATGTATGAGGCGTAGACCAGGTTGCTGCCTTACATATTTCATTCATTAGAATATTCCCTAGAAAGGCCATGGTAGCTCCTTTCTTTCTGGTTGAGTGTGCCTTTGGTGTAATAGGCAGCTCTCTTTTTGCCTTAAGATAGCAGGTTTGAATACACTTAACTATCCCACCGAGCAATGCCTTGTTTTGAAATTGGATTCCCTGTATGAGGTTTTTGAAAGGTAATAAATAGTTGTTTTGTCTTCCTAATTTGTTTTGTTCTGTCAATGTAGTACATTAGTGCTCTCTTGATGTCTAATGTATGTAGTGCTCTTTCAGCTACCGAATCTGGCTGTGGGAAGAACACTGGTAATTCTACTGTTTGATTCAAGTGGAACGGTGAGATAACCTTTGGTAAGAATTTTGGATTTGTTCTTAGAACTACCTTATTCTTGTGTATTTGAATAAATGGTTCTTGTATGGTAAATGCCTGAATCTCACTCACTCTTCTTAGAGATGTGATGGCAATGAGAAATGCAACTTTCCACGTTAAGTATTGCATTTCACAGGAATGCATGGGTTCGAAAGGTGGACCCATGAGCCTTGTTAAGACAATGTTGAGGTTCCATGAAGGAACAGGTGGTGTCCTTGGTGGTATAATTCTCTTTAGGCCTTCCATAAACGCTTTAATGACAGGTATTCTAAATAGGGAAGTTGAATGAGTAGTCTGCAGGTAAGCAGATATTGCGGTGAGATGTATCTTTATGGAAGAGAAAGCTAGATTTGATTTTTGCAAATGTAGTAAATATCCTACTACATTTTCTGGAGATGCGTGCAATGGTTGAATTTGATTATCATGGCAGTAACAAACAAATCTTTTCCATTTATTTGCATAGCAGTGTCTAGTGGAAGGTTTTCTAGCTTGTTTTATGACCTCCATACACTCTTGTGTGAGGTCTAAGTGTCCGAATTCTAGGATTTCAGGAGCCAAATTGCTAGATTCAGCGATGCTGGGTTTGGATGCCTGATCTGTTGTTTGTGTTGTGTTAACAGATCTGGTCTGTTGGGTAGCTTGACATGAGGTACTACTGACAGGTCTAGTAGTGTTGTGTACCAAGGTTGTCTTGCCCATGTTGGTGCTATTAGTATGAGTTTGAGTTTGTTTTGACTCAATCTGTGTACTAGATATGGAAGGAGGGGGAGAGGGGGAAAAGCGTACGCAAATATCCCTGACCAGTTCATCCATAGAGCATTGCCTTGGGATCGCTGGTGTGGGTACCTGGATGCGAAGTTTTGGCATTTTGAGTTTTCTTCTGTTGCAAATAGGTCTATTTGGGGTGTTCCCCAAATTTGAAAGTAAGTGTTCAGTATTTGGGGGTGAATTTCCCATTCGTGGATTTGTTGGTGATCTCGAGAGAGATTGTCTGCTAGCTGGTTTTGGATCCCTGGAATAAATTGTGCTATTAGGCGAATGTGGTTGTGAATCGCCCAATGCCATATTTTTTGTGTTAGGAGACACAACTGTGTTGAGTGTGTCCCCCCCTGTTTGTTTAAGTAATACATTGTTGTCATGTTGTCTGTTTTGACAAGAATGTATTTGTGGGTTATCATGGGCTGAAATGCTTTCAGCGCTAGAAATACTGCTAACAGTTCTAGGTGATTTATGTGAAATCGTCTTTGATGTATGTCCCATTGTCCTTGGATGCTGTGTTGATTGAGGTCTGCTCCCCACCCTGTCATGGAAGCATCGGTTGTTATGACGTATTGTGGCACTGGGTCTTGGAAAGGCCGCCCTTTGTTTAAATTTGTACTGTTCCACCATAGAAGCGAGATGTATATTTGGCGGTCTATCAACACCAGATCTAGAAGTTGACCCTGTGCATGGGACCATTGTGATGCTAGACACTGTTGTAAGGGCCGCATGTGTAACCTTGCGTTTGGGACAATGGCTATGCATGAAGACATCATGCCTAGGAGTTTTAATACCATTTTTGCTTGTATCTTTTGTGTTGGATACATGGCCTGAATTACCCTGTGAAATGTTTGAACCCTTTGTGGACTTGGAGTGGCTATCCCTTCTGTTGTGTTGATTGTCGCTCCTAAGTATTGCTGTGTTTGGCACGGCAAAAGGTGTGACTTTGCATAGTTGATGGAGAAACCTAGCTTGTGAAGGGTCTGTATGACATACTTTGTGTGATCTGAACACTTTTTTAGCGTGTTGGTTTTGATTAACCAGTCGTCTAAGTAGGGGAACACGTGTATTTGCTGCCTTCTGATATGTGCAGCTACTACTGCTAGGCATTTTGTAAAGACTCTTGGCGCGGTTGTTATTCCGAATGGCAACACTTTGAATTGGTAATGTATTCCTTTGAATACGAACCTTAGGTATTTCCTGTGTGAAGGATGTATCGGTATATGGAAATATGCATCTTTTAGGTCTAATGTTGTCATGTAGTCTTGTTGTTTGAGCAGTGGGATCACGTCTTGTAATGTGACCATGTGAAAGTGGTCTGATTTGATGTAGGTATTTAGTGTTCTGAGATCTAGTATTGGTCTCAGAGTTTTGTCCTTTTTTGGTATTAGAAAGTACAGTGAGTAAACTCCTGTGTTTTTCTGTTGACTTGGTACTAATTCTATTGCGTCCTTTTGCAGTAATGCTTGAACTTCTAGTCCTAGAAGATCTATATGCTGTTTTGACATATTGTGTGTTTTCGGTGGGACGTTTGGAGGGAATTGGAGAAATTCTATGCAATAACCATGCTGGATAATTGCTAAGACCCAAGTGTCTGTTGTTATTTCCTATCCAAGATTTGTAGAACTGGCTTAGTCTTCCCCCCACTGGTGTTGTGTGAAGGGGTTGTGTGACTTGTGAGTCACTGTTTATTTTGAGGGGTTTTGGGACCTTGAAATTTTCCCCGATTTCTTGGGAATTGGCCTCCTCTGTATTGGCCCCGAAAACCTCCCCTTTGATATTGTCCCTGGTAGGTAGGTGGTCTTGTTTGTGAGGTGTTGGTTTCTGTGGGTTGACCTCGAAACCCTCCCCTAAAAGGTGTTTTCCGAAATGTGCCTCTGCTCTGCGGGGAGTACAGTGCGCCCATGGCTTTGGCTGTATCGGTGTCCTTTTTTAGTTTTTCAATGGCAGTGTCCACCTCTGGCCCAAACAATTGCTGTTCATTAAACGGCATATTGAGCACAGCCCGTTGTATTTCAGGTTTGAACCCAGATGTGCGCAGCCATGCGTGTCTCCTAATTGTGACTGCAGTGTTTATTGTCCGTGCAGCTGTATCCGCTGCGTCCATGGAAGACCGTATCTGATTGTTCGAGATACTTTGTCCCTCTTCCACCACCTGTTGCGCTCTTTTTTGGAGCTCTTTGGGTAGGTGTTCGATGAGATGTTGCATTTCATCCCAATGAGCCCTGTCGTATCTCGCCAAGAGTGCTTGCGAGTTGGCGATACGCCACCGATTTGCTGCTTGTGCTGCAACCCTTTTTCCCGCTGCATCAAATTTGCGGCTCTCCTTGTCCGGAGGTGGTGCGTCGCCTGATGTATGCGAGTTGGCTCTCTTACGAGCTGCCCCCACAACTACTGAGTCCGGTGTCAGTTGTGACGTAATAAATATAGGGTCTGTGGGTGGCGCCTTATATTTTTTCTCCACCCTTGGAGTTATAGGTCTGCCTTTAACTGGCTCCTGAAATATTTGTTTTGAGTGCCTTAGCATTCCCGGGAGCATGGGAAGGCTTTGATAATGGCTATGGGTGGAGGACAGGGTGTTAAAGAGGAAGTCATCCTCAATAGGCTCCGAATGTAGTGATACATTATGGAATTCGGCTGCCCTAGTGACCACCTGTGCATATGAGGTACTGTCCTCAGGTGGTGACGGTTTAGTTGGGTACGACTCTGGGCTATTGTCTGATACTGAGGCGTCGTAGAGGTCCCATGCATCTGGATCATCCTGGCTCATTGTGGTATGAGCTGGCGAGTGTGTTAATGGTGGAGTTTGCGCCGGTGATGCATGAGTTGGTGGTGGAGTTACTTTTTTCACCACCTTTGCTTGTGGTTGCTTGTCTCCTTGTTGGAAGGCAAGTTTCCTTTTGAGTTTGATTGGGGGGGAAGAGTGCTGATCCTTCCAGTATCTTTTTGAATAAAGAGCCTCTTTTGCGTGTGATCTGGCTCTATTGTTTGTAATTCCTCTTCAAATCTGTGTTTTTTCATTTGAGAGGACAGTCCTTGTTCCTCTGAGTAGGAACTGCTTCTCGGTTTGGATGCCGGTTGTTTCGGCACCGAAACCTTTTCTACTGATTTTTTCGGCTCCGACAAAATCTTTTTTCTTTTCTGCGTCGTGCCCTCTCGGTGCCGCTGTCTCGGTGCCGAATGGTGTCTGCGCCACTCTCTCGGGCCCGAGAGTGCTGCGTGCCTGTATCTCGACCGGAGTCGGATGACTTCGGCAGCAGCCCGCCCTTTTTCGGTGCCGATGGACGGTCACCTACTTTTTGGGTTAAGCCATGGCCTGTTGGCGGTGGCGTCCCCTGGGCTTTGTCAGTCTTTTCGTGAGCTTTTTGTTTCGACGTCTTACTCACGGTTGACATTTCTTCGGCGTCGAGTTCTTCGGAATCCGACTCTTGGATGGAGAAAGTTGTTTCTTCTTCCTCCTCGAACCGTTGTTGTCCTGTCGGCGTGGACGCCATCTGCAATCTCCTGGCTCTTCGGTCTCTGAGCGTTTTCCTCGACCGAAACGCGCGACAGGCCTCGCACGTATTCTCCTTGTGCTCGAGGGACAGGCACAAGTTACAGACCAAATGTTGATCCGTATAAGGATATTTATTATGGCATTTAGGACAGAATCGGAACGGGGTCCGTTCCATCAGTCTTGAAGTCGCACGCGGTCGGGCCGACCAGGCCCCAACGGGGGATCGAAATTACCCCGAAGGGCCACCGGAGCTCTTCAAGATTCGGTGTCGATGTGTGCTAACTAACCCGATACCGAACGAAACAATACCGATGATTTTTTCCGAGATTCTAACTAACTTTCCGTCCCGAAACACGGAGCGAAAAGGAACACGTCCGAACCCGATGGCGGAAAAAAACAATCTAAGATGGAGTCGAGGCCCATGCGCAATGGAGCCGAAAGGGGAGGAGTCCCTCGGTCTCGTGACTCGAAAAGACTTCTTCGAAGAAAAACAACTTGTAACACTCCGAGCCCAACACCAGACGGCGGACTGTGCACAGCATGTGTATCTGCAGCTACACATGCCATCGAACATATGGTTACACTGCAAAACTTTGTCTTTTTCTTTTCATGTGGTTAGGCTTTCTAGGTCATACCTACATGTTAACATGACCAGGTTTTCCTTCAAATGCTACTTTCATTGTGGTGTCCACTAGGGGGTGTTCTGAGCATTACAGACGAATGCCAAACATTTATTTCTGATAAAGGTTTTTATTGGGTTTATATGATAATTGTATATGTTTTATTAATCTCTCCTTATTACAATTAGGACCATGATTCAGGCCAACTTATCATCCTTACTGCACTATGACTCTTTGAACACACATTATATGTTTGGGTGACCCGTCTAGTTTATTTCTCTCGTTACACCCCGTGGCTGTCTTGTTGTGGGAATTGTGTTAGCCATCCAGCAACTCTGATGGTAGGGTGGTGAAAGTGGAATTATATTGGAATTAGCATGGTAGATTTAAATTAGGATGCTAAACGGCATCATTTTTATTTTTGGCTGCAGATAGAGGAAGAAGGTAAAGGAAGTGCTTTAGTTATATGTAGGGCCACTGGAATTATGTGGCAGTAAAATACCAAATTATGAGGCAGGGGTGACCAATTTATGTGGCAAGAAAAGTCCTGTTATCAATTTACAATGCCAATAGCTCTAACTCAAGCAAATACGAGACCCATTCCTTTGCAAATGCGTGTTTCTTTGTGGTCCGTGAAAATATAGTTTTTGGGGGGGTGGAGGGAATAAGGTTTATTTGTGGTTAAAGTGTGGAGCACTAGCATGAAGTCTACAATTCAAATTCCCAAAACTCGGGGACTACGGGCCTGATTACAACTTTGGAGGAGGTGTTAATCCGTCCCAAATGTGACGGATATACCACCAGCCGTATTACGAGTTCCATAGGATATAATGGACTCGTAATACGGCTGGTGGTATATCCGTCACTTTACCGTCACTTTTGGGACGGATTAACACTTCCTCCAAGGTTGTAATCAGGCCCTGCATCAGTTAAGGGAATGGTATATTAATTCCCACCCTCAATGCTGAACAGCCAAATGAATTTATCAAGAAGAGTGAGAGTAAGCGGACTTTGAATAACTGAATTACTAAAATGTATTATGTCAATCAGTATCTCCACAACTGCTGTTAGTTTAAGTAGTGTTACTTGGCGAACAGTGTCACGCTGAGGTAGTGATCTAAAAGTTTTATATGACGAATAGGGCCATCCTACATCATAGAATTGTTTTTGCATAAAATGGTATGACTTTACCTTTGTTATGGTATGGAATTGTTCTTTTTAGTTTACCGCTTAATGCGTGGATCCATCCATGTGGCAAGATTAGTGTCATCAAGGATGATGTAATGTGCTTTTCGCGATTGACATCATTTTAGGTTTTGCACTGTAGACATAACATTGCTTCCCCCACGTCAACTTTAATTAAGCTGTAGCTTTCTTGTGGAGTTAAAGGGTTTTTGTTGAAATGCAGGTACCTTAGTATTGAAGATGGTTAAAATGTAGTGAAAGTATCTACAAAAATATTAGTCGATGGTAGCTGGTGGGTGGTGAGGTCAGATTTAAATGACACAAGCAGATATATTGAAGGGGCCAGAGTAGGGTTGTCATTGTGTCCTCAAGGCCCCAGTGGGCGCTCTCCATGGAAATACAAAAAAAAAAAAAACGTGATTGCCGGCATTGGGACAATAAGGTCCTATGCATGGTGCTTGCGAGCATGCAGACCTGCCCAGAATTACCTCAAAGAATTGTCACGTGCTCAGAGGTCAAAAACCTAATAAAGAATTTGTGATATTTGAAACCCCACAAATTGTGTTTACAAGGAAGGCCACCTGTAGTTAGGATTTGAGACCTACGTCGAAGCTATGGTCGAAGGAGGTGCACCAAGCACTCCCTCCAGAGTGACTACTGTTGCCCTACCAGATTACACAAGACTATCAGAGGAAGTCAGGTAATGATTTGTAGTGGCAGATGGTTTTAAATTTGTCACTGCAATAGGGCATGTTGGCCTCGAATGTGTGAAGTTTTGTCCAGTTTCCTACAACAGCGTCCTTTGCAATATCCACTGCACATAGTGTGTGTATGTGCACGGTGGGTTGAATCAGGTGGGCGCCGTGGTTGACTATGGACATATTGGAATCCATTTTGGATTTCTCCCTGCTAACATGAGGTACAAAATGGAGGTTGGAGTTAATTTACCGTATGTACAAACGGGATTGCTAGCACTGCCAAAGCTGTCTGAATGAGTCAAACTACAAGGTGTGGGATAGTTGGCGACAACAATCTCTTTCAATGATCAGACATAACCTTTTTCTATGTCCTGCTCTTTTGTCTTTCCTGGTGTCACATCCAAGACATTTGCGGAGGTCGGGAGACAGCATTCTATAGGAGTCCACTGGTTAGTCTTTTGACAGCAGCCTGCCTCAGCCCTCCTCCCAGGGCTGGCATAGTTTGGAGAATTGGCAGGAAGGGATGAAGGATCCAAAGATGAACGACCTTGGGGAACCCTTACTGATCAGGACCAACCCGTGGCTGTCCGGGGCAATGTCCTGCTCTCCTGAGATGCATAGTGCTGAAGTAAGTGAGCTGCGAACTGTGGTTCCCTCCCTGTGATTGAAATTGTCAGTGGTTGCAAGTGTGCAGTATGCCTTTGGTCCACAAACTGGCGTACCCTGAGGATCCTAGATGATAGGCTTTAGGGATATTTGTAAACCCCTCCCTCCCCACCTTTTTTTTCTTTTCTCGTTTAAGCCTGTGATGCTGATCCTAAGACCACAACAGCTTGTCTCAGGCCTCTGGGGAAAAGGCGGTACTCAGCAACGTTGATGTCACAGGTAGTCAACTGCACTTGGTAGTCCCCTGGCCCAAAGGGCCACAATGCAGTGAATGCAGTCACAAACAGAACGTGGACACGGATTGTTGCAGCGCTTCTTGCATCCAATGCACACCTTATTCACTTCCTAACAGTTTCAAATAGTTTTGTCACAGACGAATTCTACCATAGGTCCAACCAGGTTGTCCTCAAGTTGTTCCACATGCACTTTGCCCCGATATACAGCTGGACAGATCAATCTTATTTCTATTGTTTACAGGAACACGTGGCCCCTTGCACCTCAGCTTAGGGTCAATAAGCTTTTGCCCTGCTAATAACTAACCTTTTTACCACCATGGGAGGACACAATTCGAGCCATGAAATTATCGGATTTATTTTGACTAATTTAGCGCACAATAAACTTTACATCAATATTCTGAGTTTGTGTGATCCATTGTCTTCCTCACTATGCACACAAACCTTGGTCCTTTTGAACCTCATACACTTAATCACCAATCACTTTATATCCTCTGTGCGTGAGCAACAAAACTACACACTACATTACTGCTTCTAATTGTGTCTGAATCAGCGATCGCAGTGGGCGGGGGGCAACGACGCACCCAAGCTTTATCCGTTTGATTAAACTAGTGCCTATACTTTTTATTTAATTAAAAAAAAAACTCAACATTCCCTAAATGGTCGAGTTGCCACAGGTTGGCGGGGTGGGGCTCCATTACCATGAAGTGAAACATGGTTAAGGTAGCTAAAGAAGAAATAAGTCTTCTCTCTAGAGTACCAACTGCCTGAAAGAAATATAAATACATGTGTGCAACTTGTTAACTGGCAAATCCAAAGGCTGCTTGGCAATCAGTAAAGGTTTTAATTGATCGAATCTGGCCTTTTAAAGGAACATTTAAAAAAGGTTTGTACGCGCAACAATCAGCACATTACTAAAACATATTTTTTTCTAAGCACTGTAAACATTTAAACAGCATCTTTTTGCACAATTTGTAATAGCCGTTGTGCAACCTCTTATACTGTGTGTAATACACGTTTTTAAAATAATCATTTACTCAGTGCTCTGTGCTTTGGGTTACAGGCTTGGACCTCTAAGCACTAAAAATGCATTCCACTATTTCTCCAGGGAACTGACCAGGAATCGAACCAGTGGCCGCCCAGTACACCCACAGATATCTCAAGTGATCGTACTACCCAACTGAAGTGTCCTACCAGGAATAAAATGCATTTCCCACGGATCAATTTAAGTTGCATTTATTTTTCATTTAAGTGTGTGTAATGTTGTATATCCAGTTACCTGTAGGCCAAGGCTAACAACATTTTACAGACTATATTCCTTTAGCCATGTCTTTGAACCCCCCCCCCCCCCCCCCCCTCGCCCTCCTCACACACACACACTTGCCACACCCCATTGTACACAGATTCACAGTTCCCATACTTTTCTTTATGCACTTTGACCAGTGAATGCATGGCCTATGATTATACTGAAGCTTGCAAAAGCTTTTGATTGCTTGCTACATATATGGTCTTTCAAATACATCCAATGTACACCTAAGAACCATAGTATGTTTTCTACTTCGGCTGAACTCTATGAAAAGAGCATGCTAAGGACCAGACCCGAGCACAAGATTCACCTCAGGGTCACTGGTTGAGAAGAAAGCACTAACTAGAACAGTGAATTAGCATTTATCCAAAGGTAATTAATTAGATATCTCCCCCCCAAAGCTAATAAACCCAGTAGTAAGTGATCTCAGGTGTAGTATTGCCGTGTTGTTGTTAAAAATTACCTTTTCTTGTCCAAGTAAATGCACTGATTGGACTGCCAATTATTAGTTTTAACAATGAACCGCCGAGTTCTGAATGTCTAACCACACCACTTTGAGTAAGCCTTGAATGGACTGCTCACCTTGCTACCCTGAAAATCAAACACTAGGAGGCTGATTTAAGAGTCCCTAGCGCCTCCTTGAGCCACATTAGCATCTTTCTTTTTTTACGCTAATCTAGCCAGAGGCCAAAAATGAAGCACCAAATAAACAAAGTGGCGCAATGCTTGTATTGCGCCACTTTATAACCCCTTCGCGCTACATTCGTTAGGGGAGTCGGGGCCTAAAATCTCAAAGATTTATTTGCGTCATTTTTTTTCCCCCACCACTTTTAACACCTGTTTAGAGCATGCGTTAAAAAGAGGCATACCATTGTTTTCAGTGGGCCTCAATGGGCGTTGCAGGATTTTTATGCTAAGCCTACAAAGCTCCAAGCTAGTGTAAAAAATGTTAACACTAGCACCCGCCCCCCCCCCACTGCCTTATGCACTGTATCTTACATAATGGGCTTCCAGAATGGGCTTCTTAAATCAGGGCCTAAGCGGCTTATATACAAGCCTCTTTGGCAGCCGGTGCATCACTTTTTAGATGAGAAAAAGTAACACTGGCAGAGCAAGGTGCTTGTAAATGAGTCCCCAAAGTGGGTATTTGGTGCTCAGTTTTCAAAGTCGCCAAAAGGAAGGCCCCGGAGCATCAGATATTAATTGGCTCAATCACCATGACTGAGGTCCAGTTGCCCCCACTTGCGCCAGAGGACCCATGTACCAGTGGAATGCGTGAACCAATCCCATCCGCTAGTAATTACTCAGATTACCATTCCAGCCCTCGAGCCCAGTCCTCATGGCCCCAGCAGCACAGTCTTTGGCCAGGATTAGCAGCCAAAGGCTGGGAACCCCCCCCCCCCCCCCCCCAACCAAATAAATAACGTGCTTGACCATAATATTTTTCGGTGCACAACAATTTTTTTTTTATATATATTTTTCATACAACTTATTAAAATACAATGATCACAACATTTCTGAACACAAGTCAGGGAGTGTGAAAATGTTATCTTTATTACAGAAAACTGTAAGAGCAACAGTTACAAGAGACAAGATGTGGTCATTCCATAGGTCCCTGCAACCTGGATGTAACAGGGCCAGCCCTCAACCGTATTCTGTGCAAAAACCGAGCAGTTACGCAGCAACTAGAATTCGTCTTGATAGCTTCAGGTGGCGGAAGACCTCTAGGTCGATAAAGGCACTGAACCAAAAGTGAAGTATGTTGAGGAGCTCGGTGGTGGAAAAGTCACTTTCTAGAAGAGCGTAGGTTGGGGAGGGGATTTCAGCCATTCATCACCATTCGGACGAGTTCTGTGGAAAGAAAGCAGATAAGAGTGAGAAGGAGTACAGGCCGCAGCTCCTCTCCCAGGAGCAGACATGTTGGAAACTGGTGTGAAACAGGCTCCCATGACGCCTGGGGCTTAACATTACTCGGGCCTACACAAACAAATATTTATTTCCACCCAGTCTTTACAGCAAGTGAATAATTTCAGTTCAAGCTCAACTGCTGCAGGCCAACTAGACCCATGTCCGCAGTTTCTTCTCGGAGGGCAAGACAGAGCAGATCTTGCATTGACACTTAACCCAAGATAGTGTCCATGCATTACTTTGAACTATCTCATAGGATTCACTACAGTACGCAAGTCCCTGCTCTGACCCAACGAAAAGCCGAATATTGGTTTCGTTGAGATATATTGATTCCGTACCATTATAATGGTGCACCTCCGGACTTCACAGAATAAAAGCCAGATGCAAGGCCTTAACCTCTACAAGGCAGTTCAGAATCGCTGCTGTTTGTATCACCATCCATCGGTGGAAAGGGACATTTTTATTGTCCCCTCCTCAATGCACCTGCAATCAATCATTTATTTCTGAACGAGAAACCTAGGAAAAGATTTAGAACCCCCTAAAAGGAAATTTACAGGATAGGGTCCCCTTGACATAAATGTCGGAAGCGCAAACTGTTCTTCCATTTCTTTATTCCTAATGCGAACCTTCAACCCACGGGGTCAAATGAAAATTAAAATAAGGCTCTAGTCAGCAGAGGCTCCTCCCCACCATCTAACAGATCTGTGCGTCATGGGAGCTCATTTCCTACCACGTAAGGGGCGTCAACGAAAGGCTTGCTTCTACAGCACTAGATGCCAGCCCAGCAGCGCACGTGCAGCTCTACTTTCTGCAGAAAGTTCTGAGGTAATCTACAGCGGGCAGGAAGAGAGCAGAGGCCAGTCTTGGACAGCAGGCAGGAGGGGCATTCATAATGAGCAAAAAGATGGCATGGGAGGGCAATGCAGTCCCAGAGACAGCGTTAGAGGAAAGGCTGCAGGGATAGAGCTGAACTATCAGGAACAGCAAAGCACCTGTCCCAAGGACTTTGCAACTAGATTCTCGGATTCTTGCACCTCAAGCTCTCTCATGCAGCCCATGAGAGTCTCAGAATCACGGTCTAGAGCTCGCTCCATGAAGCGGCGAGTGGCGTTTCAGGTAGTAAACCTTGTCAAAGTAGTGTGTTAATCCACATATTAAAAAAAAAAAAAAAAAAAACAACCACACAAACACACCACTGCTAACTAGGTAAGAAAGCAGTAAGAAAATAAGACGCTTCAAGAATGGAGAACTTGGCTAAAGTAAATGGTGCTAGCGTCAGGCTGCAGTCTTTGGGTTTTGAGAGTTCTATATCCTAAAAACAAGTTACCAAATGCATCGGGCTGCCTCTGCTGTACAGTATTGCGTCTGTTGCAAGGAACACATCTGAAACCAGGTTACATTTTCAAAAGAGTCATTCACTTTGGGACATCTTAGTAGTAAACGACTAGTTCTTTACAGCGCCTATAGTTTCAGACATGAAAAAATGGTGTTCGCTATTCTCTAACCCAAACTCCAAGGGCGGCTGTGAAACAGAGGAAAACTACTTTTAGTGACTTTGATACCTTGTGCCCTTTATCGTTCATCTGCTTAACTAGTCGAGAAGTTCCAGAGATGGCAGCCATGAACAGAAAAGCTCCTCTGTATTCCCTTACTCTCTTCCTGCTTTCCCTCCTTCCTTCAGAATGGAGACTTCAAAACTAGGAGTGGGTGGCAGTGTATGCACAATCAGACCAAGCAAATACGTTGCAAAACAATCCTAGGCTTAGGACATCATCCTTTCGCTGATACAATATGGAATGATTAAAACGTGCAGAAAGTATAGCACGTGGTCCATGTACAAACACTGTAGTTTCCGAGGAACACAACTGCTGACTTTACTCTGGAGGAGGGGCGTGAGCTCCTCTTTTCTGATACACTGTTGAAATAAATGAGACCATCTTCCTGGCAACAGCAGGTTTACCCGTCTCACTGTTTTGGAAGACCAACTAGGTTATTGAAGATGGTCAGAATTTAAAATAGGAGCTGTCCTTTCTGGGTAGATACAGGAGCTCTGTTCTAGACAAGATTATGGTATGTGTCCTCAAATGAGGAAGCACGTGGTCGTGGCTGAAAAAAGAAGTTATTTGCAGATTTTAATAAACATTTGGAGCAACAGAAGGAACTATTTGAAGATCAGTTATATTTTTTATTTTTATAAATACCAGGGCTCTCAGATCAGTTCACATCACAGGTAGTCAAACCAGCTTGTGAGTTACAGGCTTAAAAAAGTAAGTTTACGATTGAGGTGCAGGGTCTCCAACCAGATAACTGAAGCGTAAAAAAGTGCACCAAAATGTTGCAACTCTTTTTGTAAGGAAAGGCATTAAAATAAGCTGATTATTGACGGATAATATTTGAAGGAATCAAATATCCTCAATCACAAGCAGATGAAACTCCTCCCTTTACACTCCAATGACCATAACCAAATTAAGACATTTATTTTTATATTGGGAGACTGCTTTCTAGCAATTCAGATTAGTCTTATTTTCAGACGTTAATTCCACAGTGACAGGGAGGACTTAAGAATCAATCCCTTCACCTACAACCGGGGGAAGGGGGTGTTCTTTGCGAACACTAGAAGCATTAAGTACAGAAATAAGAGGGGCCAAACTGGGGCAACTAGAATGCAAGGACCACATTAATTTCCTGCGGATGGGGATCAGTCCATGGTGAGGCATAAAGGAAATCTGGCCATTCCCTATTGCACCAATTTTCACATACCAACTTCTGTGTACTATAAAGTTACATTTTTATTTCAAGATGGGAAAAACTGGCTTATTTCTAATGGGCAGCTGGACCGAGTCGGTTCTATGTACAGACTCCTGCTAGAAAGGCACTAATAGAGCACTGCTCTAGTGCACGGATGACAATGAGACATGGGACCTTCCCACTTGTTTCATTGAGACATTTCAGCAATGATTTCTGCTTCGACATTAATTACTCATCAAGGAAAAGGAGACGGATAGTCCAGGGGGAAAATATATAAGACTGCGCCATCCGGAAGCTGCACATGTGCAACCAATGTCAGGACCCAGAAACAGAATGCAAAAACCTTTTTTTTTTTAAATTCACTTCACAAACCCAAAGAGTGACTGGGACATGAGAGAAACAAAATCAGCAGGACGAAAATTTGTCAGGTATTGTTGTTCCTCCAGGTGTTATGGCACACACACGTAAAGGTAGGCCAGGCAGTTTTGAGGGGCCATGTAGCAAGGGTAGGCTTGCAGATTGTAAAAGCATAACTGCCTATTTATTAACTGAAGACGCAGTTTTGAATCTACCAATAGGTGGCGGCAGCTCTCTGACTGCCAAGTGGAGGGAGATCAACCTTACCCAAAAACCTTTTCTCCGTTCAGCAGCAGGGACATGGCTTATTTCCGTGCACGGTGGTAAAATACTTTTAAGATGGCTGCCACTGGCACGGCAACCAGACCGTCTTTAGTGGGCGTCATGAAAAGATAAGGCCAATATTTGGTCAAAGCTAGAGACAGCACTTCTAACCGAAAGGTACTGCTGCTGGCAATGAAGTTACTGGGAAAAGGAAATTTGGATCTAGAGTCTGTAAGTATCGGTCCTGCTCCAAACGCCAAAATGGGGGCAAAATACACAAAACCTGTTACTGTTACCAAGAGCAAAGTCTAACCTTCAAGGGCAAAAGAAAATAAACTGACAGAAGCACCGTCAAGACACACCTTGGCAGTCTGGGCTACTTCTAAGCAGTCACAGCAAACACAAGTCCCTGGGTTAGAAGAACAGCACACACTTCAGGAGTCACTTATTCAGGATGGCAGGTACATATATACATTTGCTAAACACAAATGTATAGATGCGAGTATTTGTAAAGGTTTCCTTCAAGGCAGGTCCATGCAGAGACATGCTGAGAGGAATGAACAAGGAAGGTGGAGAAGAAGAAAGTAAACCGAGGGCCTTAAAATAAAAGGAATTCAGAGTCGATGCGTACCCCCGGAGCCCATCAAGCAGACATGATGTGTCTGATAAATGCTGTGGGAAGGAAGAAATATTATTGAACAAAATTACAGCACCAACGTCCACTTAATCACATCCCCAGCTCAGAACATTAGATTTCCTGAACCACCCTCCATCAAGACACGTGAATACATACAACTAACCACCACTGAAAAAAGAATAGGAAATGTGTGCCTCCCACCTCCCTTCTAGTGGGGGTAGCTTATTAACTAATTTCAGCGTTGTGCAAACTTTGGGAGAACCTGGAAAGGGAACCTTCTAATAGGACACATGAAATTCAACATTTGAAATACATCCCGTCCCTTCAAAATACACTGTACCAGACTTGTTTGGAGTAGGAGAACTGTTATACTATGTACTCATTTCTCACATGCAAGGTCAGGCTGTACAGTCGGAGGTTGAAGCACTCAATAATAAAAAATAAAATAACACACAAAGTGAATGTGAATTGACATGGCCAGGAGATGGTAAGAAATTAACTCACCTCCTCAAACCAATCCTCCCTCGAACCACAATAAAAGAAGAACATTAAACCATGAATTAAACCCACCTTCATAACAGACGCAGCCATTGGCATCTTCGTGTCCAGCCAGAAGCAACTCCACTTCATCTTCGGTCATCTTCTCACCTGTGCAAAGGAAAGGGACAGCCAACAATGCACACAGTCTGTGAAAAAACATGGTTGTATAACAGCCCAAACTGCAGCAGCATACACAGCTTCATGCCCAGCACGCACTCCAAAATGTACTTCTGCTACATAAGCGGCACTAGCTGGTGAGACTAGCAATCAGACAGCAGGTATTCTGAAGTGGCGCCTGCCCATAAGACAGTGAAGCCACAAATTCCCAGGACATGGGTCACCAAGATTAACTAACAGTCAGTCACAGCTCTACCCCAGAGGAAGGGCAATTTAAAAATATATATATAATAATAATTGTAATCCAACAGTGCCTCCATGACCCCAAAAGAAAGCAAAGTTAAATGCTATTCATAGGACAATTTGTGATGCTGAAACAGGGCACATTTGCTGTAACATTTAATGAGAGTAGGATGCTAAGCTCTGAATCAGAAAGGAAGGCCCCGAACACAGCTTTTGGGACTCCTGAAGGGGTAAGTAGTCAACTACATCATGCCTTGAAAAAAATAGCGATTTGCCAATATGGCCGCTTACCTAGAGTGACCAACACATGCCTCAGCTCAGCACCCATTACAGAGCCATTAGCTTCTTTGTCGAAGACCCTCAAACCCTCTACAAAGTCGTCATAGCTTCCCTGGTCCTTGTTCTTTGCGATGGTCTGCAACATGGGCAAGAACTCGTCAAAGCCAAGCATCTTGGTGTTCAGCTCTGTGAAGGAGAAGAAAGTTCAAAGAAGCAGTCACCTGGTGCAGCAGCAAGCAAGTTGGTGAGTCCACATTAACAGTGACAACCCCCAAGCCACCTGGGCGTCCATGTTTCCTGAAAGCACCCACAACCTCCATTCAGTTTTTGCCCCACCCCAGACTGAACATGAAGAGGACATTCATGAAGTGGTCCATATAGCAAGTGAGAGCAAGACATACCTCCAACTCAATGTGAAGAAAACATCAAACAGATAAAGGTACACACAAGCCCAGAACAACACAGATTCCTCCCTGACTAAAGTGCAACAGAGCCACTTGCACAACAACATTTTATATCAAAAGGTACGTTACCCCAAAAAGCAGTGGCGGGCACTGCTCTCACTCACCCTCTGATTTGGGGTTCCCCAGCACCTTAAGAACCTCTGCATTTGTGGGGTTTTGGCCCAAGGCCCGCATGACGTCCCCGCACTGGCTGAACTGGATCCGGCCATCGCCGCTGCGGTCAAAGAGGAGGAATGCATCCTTGTACTCTGCAGGGTAAAGCAAGGGGAGCGTCAGCACATCTAACAGGACTGCAGATTCGAGAGGGTTAGCGAAAGGGGTCGAGGGAGAGGGTCGTTAGGTGCAGAAAGACAAACTACTCTTGCTTGCATCCCAGGCCTGCCCAAACGTCCCCACTCTGAGACAACCTATCCAAGACGCGGAACGTTCCATGGATTAGGACTTGAAATGGAGAAATGGTACACTAATGTAAAAAACTTAAAGAGCAGAAATGCGGCTGTACGCAGAGGTGGGGTGGCGCCTTCAGCTTACAACCACAAACAAACGGTCGGTGCAAAGAGTAAACAAAAGGTAAATAACGTATGGCAATAGACAAAGAAGGTCTGGTCACAACCACCACCCTCTGCAGCGTGTTAGTTAACAAGTTCGTCCCTAGGGATTGGAGTAAGCAATAAACGTAATTATTGCCGTCAAGAGGCATTTTCCTTCTAGATTCTATACACATTGATATGGAGAGTCCTGGTACTGCTTTTTCGGGGGTAAACATTTCTGCCACAAAACACGAGGACCGGGATCCTATCTACGCAATACTTTTCCACGGGGGTTGGTTCAGTGCATCGGCCCGCAACTTGCCAAAGCAGGGTCACCTACCACATTTAAGTTCCAACCCTCCCTACTAATTTCTCAATATATAGTTTCAGATAAACCTGCCATGACGTAAGGCTGTAGATCCAGGTAGGAGCCTCTTACTCTAAGCCTTCACTTGCGTCAGCAGGGAGGGTACTAAACAATGTCTCTGCTCAAGTGTCAAACAAAGCACCAAAGACACGGTATGTGCCGGGATACAGTGGGTCACCTGATCCCAAGACGCAAATGGCAATTGAAAGCATGCTTAATATTTCAGTAGGTCTGCAGGATCGAGTTACACATATCGGACTTCTGTGTATTTAGCACAGAGGCGAAGTATCGGTTCGGGGTCCGTGCAAGAGTCGAGTATTGAAATTATTTGGCAACAAACTATGTTAGAACAAGAGGTGTTTTAATTTTTTTTTTTTATTTTTTTTTTAAAAGGCTAATTTTTCAACATTAACACACAGAAGTGATCCACGTCAGTACCTCAGATTTTAGCTCTACACTGAGAAGCATTTATAAATCGAATGTTTAAACAAGCAGAAAAAACTTCTCTGCTTTAACACTCACCCCCCCCCCACCCCACCACCATAATGCTCTTTGTGAACTAAGTGGCAAATTAGTTGTCCCAAGTATGCTACATGCAGGGCCACTGGAATTATGCGTCAGTAGAGGGTCAAATTATGGGGCAGTGTTGAGTAAATTATGCGGCTGGAAAAGGCAAACTATATGGCTCATTCTGTGATAGTATTACTTCATTATATTGCCACTTTAAGCTGATTAACACTGCCTGGACATTAACTGTACCTCTTCACCACCAGTTTAACACCCAAGTATAGCAATAAGCTACAGAAAGGTGATCAGCCAACCCTTGCAAATGGCCTTCCACTAACTTTTGAACCGTTTGAGCTAGAAACGTTTTTTTTTGGTTAAAACCTGCAGATTATGTCACAGGTGTGGCATTTCTACAATAATGCAAGAATCACAGTGGCCACCCAATCGCATACATTTCAGTGACCGATTATTTGTGGACTAATTTCTCATTATAGGTGGAGCTATAATACAGACTACTAAATAAAATGTGAGGTTTTTGTACAGCACACACCCTGAACTCACATGTTTGAAGGTGCAGTCATGTGATAATGAACTAAATGAAGGTTCTGTGAACTAAAGCCTTTGCCCAGGATCACACAATTTGGTCAAGCAGGGAAGTTGGGATTAATCACAAATTTTGTAGTTTTACACTATACAATTCAGCCACTAGAATGTTTAATTGATGGCATCTGAGATTAGAGTTAATGACGAGGGGAATCTGCATTTTTTCTGTGTGTGTGCGCGTGGGGATTTGCTTCGTTTCACATGATGCTAACCCAAGGCAAGGATTTGTAAATTTTTCTCCATGGTGTATATATATATATATATATATATATATATATATATAGTCAGTAGCTGTAGCCACTAAGTCTCCCATGAAAGCTCACTTCTTTTTGGGCTCAGGGTTACACGGGAAACTTGAGCTGAACCAGAGCAAGGCATCTGGTTCGAGCTTTGACTGGCTTATCTCTACTAAACTACCATCATGCTGAAACCCACAAAATATAAACCACTGCACTATCCTGCCCTCAGTGTAGATCAGGCAGTCCTCTTGAAGGCCACACCTTTAGAACCATCTACTCACTTAGCACAGGTAACTGAACATAACTTCAATTTAGAAACAGGCTGACTTAAAAGGCACACCACCAATTAAAGAAGGTGCAAGGCCCTTCAATAGTGCAGGACCATGAAACGTGCAAAATGGGGAAAAGCTGCCACTGTCTTAAACTCACAAAGTCATAGGTCGTGGAGAGCCCCAGCTAAGCTTTAGTGTGGCCTGCAAGCTAGGGCCATGCCTGGAACTAAAACGCAGGTCGGGCTGGACTGTTCTCTTGAGAGGCAAGACTGATTTGCATATGGCTGGGTCCAAACTTAGGCAGCAAGCTGGGCAAAAAATGATGGGTTGGGGGTATGGCCCAAGCAAGTGCCAGTGGCTGAGATTAATTTAAGCATTCCCTCCATCACATTGTTTTTTTATTTTTCCATTTGCCAGCCCAAGTGCACCGAGTATGCCCAGACACTGGTCCCAGGCTCACAGTGCCACTGGAACCAAGCTATACCTGGCTGAAGAGCCCCAACCAGGGAGAAAACTGTCCTGGTTGCTTGTGTTCCGGTCCACGAAGGACTTGGCCTGGCAATTTGGGCTGGACTGTTCCCTTGAGGAGCAGGGTAAAGACCGATTTGCATATGGATGGGTCCAAACTGAGGTGGCAAGGTGGGCAAAAAAAAAAAAAAAAAAATGACGGATTGGGATGCAGCCCTAAGTTATTGCCAAGGGTTGAGATTGTTTCATGCATTCTATCCATCACCTCATTGTTTTTCCAATTGAACCAAAGTAAAGTAGTTCCCATTTAAAGTTGCTCAGGGTTAATTACAGTCCTTATTAAAAAAACAAAAAACAGCACAGGCCACTCCCAACATAGTGTAAACTGGCTTCTCAAAAACAGAGTCACACTACACCCTGACCTGAAGAGGTAAGGTAGCCTGCGGAAAGCACCAGCCTCATCCCCAAGCTTGGTAAACATGCCATCCCAAGTCTCACATGCCAAACCGTAGGTCATGTGTTCCATGTACTGTTTCAGTATATTATTAGAACTGTTGTGCTATGTCAAGCCTGAACAGGGGATTCAAGAAGTGGTTATGTTAACCAGTAGTAGAGCAGACATTATTCTAGAAGCTTTATAGTAGTATGGCATTATAATGGGACCAGTGTTACCAGAAGGCGCTACCAATCGTGCGGCCTGTATTAGAGGTGGGTTGAGCCAGAGCTATGCCTCTGACTGTCAGAAAACAAGCAGAGCTACTGCCTGCCACCCATGCTCAAGAACTAAACCGAAGTATTAACCTCAGATGGAAAGGATTAAAAATAAAAATTATTGCCATCATGTGGCTGGATTGCACAAAGTGAAACCAGAAAACCTAGGATCAATCCCAGCGTGACCAAATTGTGCGATACTAGAGAGATATTTTACAGAGCCGCCTTTTTATCATCATACAGGGAAGTACCTTCAAATATGTGAATGCGATATGTGCTGCACAAAACGTTTGTGTTTGACTTAACATGCTATAATGTTGCACCATCTATTATAATGACGTTGGGCCACATGTCTGGCATAAATGACCACTGACTTGCCTCTTAGTTCACTACTGGCATTGTCATAAGGCTGGAGTGGCAGGGATATTTATAAACTATCACTTAATAAATATCTCTCAAGCCAGTAAGATAATCTGGTGCACTAAGGTGAAATGCTTCCATATGTCAAAAAGTACACTTTAATTAACAAAAAAAAAAAAAAAAAATCATTTATAAACATTGCAGTGTGGTTTGCATGCCAACTTTTAATGCTCGACTTGTGCAAGGGCTCCTAGAGCCAAGCCAGACCCCTGGCTCATCTATCTCTCAATTTTTTTTTTTGTCTCGTCCGCCTTAGCCTAGGTTTACAACTAGTGTTTGGCAGAGCACAACCTGGGGTGGAAAACTAGTCATACCTTTGGTTGTAGATGTATAGGTCAGTAACTACTCTATCCATCAGTCAGCACAACCCCATCTACCACAAAGACAACCTCCAAACACACAACTCAGCTCCTACCAACATCAACTGGCTATCAATTAGGGCATCACTCAAAAGGCCAAAGGATCTGTAATAACCTACCCCATACGGTTGCAATGAAACCCAAACTAGACCATGGGAGTCTATTCATAAACTGCATTTAATAGTGCTACAAAATGGTATTCACAAACCTACGAATGGAACGCGCCATCTCTCCTGTCTTTTTTATAGGGTGATTCTCATACATCTAAGTCTGCACTTAGCAGTAAACGCGAGAGGTTCATGGGGGAAGTAGCTGGAAAAAAGGGATCACGCTTACTGCTGAATGGGAGAGGCCTGCCCCCTCCCACAAAAAAAGTAAATATTGCTGTTCACAAACAGCACTTCTAAAGTCAGAACACAAAAAAGGGAACCAAATCAGAAGTAAATTACTTCGGTACCACACATGGTCAACCACAGTTACTTCAACATCTTCTTATAGAAAATAATGGAGGTAAAGACTTAAAATAAGACCTCATTGGAAACAATGCAAAACTAATGTATATAAAGGCGTTTAAAAAAAGTGACAACATATTTGTATGTAAAAAAACTCAAATAAAACTGATTAAAATATTTGAGAAACCTTTGAATGTATGAAACAAATATGTATTTAAACTACATCTAATTTTATATGTCAGATTTAATAGCCTCAGGGGGGAGTTAATCACAAGCCAGATCAGTGTCGCTGGAGCCCCCCCCCCCCTTTAAAAAAAAAAAAAAAAAAAAAAAAAAAAACACACACACATAAACACAACATGATGCATCGCGTTGCTCAGTAATAACCTTAACAGGAAATAAAGGCAAGGGAGAGAAGCGGGATGATAAAGAGGGAGGAAACAAGTGAGGAGCAGATTGTCACAGAAAAGAAATTAGATGGGTGGGGGTAGCTCAAATAATAAAAACATGCCCATAAAATGTAATGTGCCCTCCAACCTGAGAACCGGAAAGTATCTCCAAAATAGTCAGATTATGGATAAGTAAACATATCTGGGAACAAAGTGTTTGTGCAAAGCCCCCCCCCCCCCCCCCCACGGAGAAGGAGGGCAGGAAAGGCTTGTGAGGGAGGGGCAGCCTGCGGCTATGCGAGTCGTCTCTCCCAAACAGGAATGCTCTCACCCCCGCCAGGTCGCGTCCTCCAGCACCAAATAAGGAAGCAAAAGCAACACGCCCGCCATCTTAGGAGGGGAGGAACAGTGCCGGCTGCGGAACTCTTCATGCTTGCCGCTCTTCCTGACGCTGGGCGCCAGACCGATGGGTAACCCCACTGTACCGAGCACTGCACTCAAAGCACACGCAGGAGCCATCGGTATGCCCGAGGCACTGACAATGTATTCCCTATACAGAAGTCACCGTATACGAAGGCATGCACCGTCACCAGAAAATAACCAGCCTGATCCTGATACTAATGTGCCCCATGCTCAATACCCCAAATAGAACTTTAAAGTAAGTAGGGTTGTTTCACAAGGGCTTGGATATCAATTTCACCAGCCGCGAGAGGCTAAAATTATGTGCACATCTGTCTACGACATCTACCCTTGTCTTCATGTGAAGAAGAGAGATCACTGGGATTTCACGCTTTACCGATAGGCGACCTCATCTGTAACATATACAGATAGTGAGTGGGCAGTGCATGGCAGAAGCAGGCGCCTAACAAACCATTCGCATCCCACAAACAGAACGTAGTGCCAGGCCCCATATAAATATCGAACAGGTTCAGGCAACACTTGAACTGCTGCAAAGCCATAGCATGCAGCTCAGGTCAGCATAAGCAGCAGTCAGGCACATAACAGGGAACATAATAAAGTGTCGTACAGCACCCCCACACAGGGCAAAATAGGTGGACCTTAATAATATGACTGACATTGAATCAGGCATATTGTTATTAGATGCCCTAGCCCCCGCGTGTCCCTATGGTTTGTGGGGAGGTGCAAAGGGCCGCCACAGATAGGGTCAGTGTCGTGACATTTCAACAAAGGTGGCCTCTTCTCCACGGGGGTTGGGCACAAGATTCAGAAAGTTTAGGGTCTGGGGCTCCAGTTTAGTAACATTGAGATTGTATGATGTCACCAAACCCAAGAATTACCCTGTGTTTTCAATAAGGGATTATCATGTTTTTTTTTTTTTGTAAAGTTGATTTTGGTTATATTATGTTTTTTGTTAGTGTAAATGTAAAACTACCAGAGGGGTGTACTCACACTTATACTGGGGAGGAAGTACCATAAACTGATTCAAAACACCTCTAGCTTGAGCCCGCCCTGCCAACAAGCCAGAAAATTACTGCTTGGGGGCACCAATAGCCAGGCTCGCTTACTTATGGAATGTTGGGAAAACAAATTACGCGGAATGGTTGACTAAATCATGCAACACAATCTGTAGTCTCATTTTACTATGTTGTCATTTTAACTGGGCCTGGGATCAATTTTAAAGCTGGGGTAATTCTGTGTTACTCTGAATCAAATTTACCGAAAACCACGCCCAATCACATACTTATGAGTAATTTGGCACAAAAATCATCCACACACTAGTACATACTTAGCACTAACTATTGTTAGCGTTAACTGCAACAGAATACAATTTTCTTGGTGCAAAATGCATACCTGGATCCGTACTGGATGCAAGGATACCTTATGCACAAAGAAAATAGCACCAGGTTCTGGGTTACACCCCTTGTGGACTCGTGCGTAATTCTGCTGTAATTTCGCGTTAATAAGATAACACTTGTTTAACATCTCTAGGCAGCATCCGACAGGTAATAATTACCAGTGCCTGGGATAGAGTCAAGCATGTCACTCATCCCCTTTTTCTAGATAAGACACCCAAAGCGCGACAGGACAGCCCAAACGTGGATCCCTTAATCAGTGTGGCACTGGACTCGAGCAGCACCTCAAAGATGAGGCCCATCAGATGCATTGCCAAGGGTTGCTCATGTTCTCTAAAGAATGGAGGACCTAGCCTAACACTTCACATTGGATTGTTTCTATATAAGCAGTGCCATGATTAAGTCACATATCTGATTTAGGTCTACGATGTCACAGTGGGCAAAAAAATGGACTTTAATGTGCCACAAGCATACAGTAGTTGCTATTAGTGGAACCATTCCTTTCATCACGTTGTTGCTTTATATCACAGGGAATTAACAATTCAGTCATGTTCTTAGTCACTAAGGCGATCTAACGTCTCACAATGCACTACAGACGGCGAAGTGTTAAAATACACACCGAAAACAGGCACTGTACAGGCGATGACGAATGATAAAAATAAACGATGTTAGTGTAATGGGGAGCCCAGCAACTACACAAATGAAACCACACGGTATCCAAAAGAAATTAAGACGCCAGAGCAGATGACGTGGCCCCCATTCTAAGCCTAAACACTTACCAGTGAGCTGGTCTGGGGTGAACTCAATCTACAGAGAGCAGAAGAAATAAATATGGGGGTGAGGATACAGGAAGAAAGGTGCAGGGCTTGACAGAACGAAGAGGAAAGACGACGCCACTTTCTAAACGCCACACACCAAATGAAAGTGAAGCAATTGTTTTTACTTACCAATAATCTGATCTTCGCCGAAGTCACACTGTTTGGAGCAAAAGACAATGGTGAGTTTTGGCAACTCTTGAACACGGCGGCTACCAGCGAAACCCGCAGCCCACGAAGACCTCTGGCGTCAATATACCATCAAGGAGTTTTTTGCAGCCCCCGCCACCCAAAGTACAATAGTAATAGGTTTGTCTTGTCCAGTGGCAAGCCCTCACCAGTCTGCGTGTAAGGGTGTGGGTGTTCTGGAACAAGTGGATCACGGAGGCCAAATCCCAAACTAGACACCGTCCACAACTCTGAGCGAACGTGGGTTCAGGGCAGACTTTAGGGCCCTTCATGCTTTAGGCAGGAACACCGTGTTACACTCTTAAAAGGCCTCTGCTAAGAGAACGCTGGTATGGCGTGACCAAAACCTGAAAAGCCTGCCTTTCCGTTTAGACCCAGGCTTCTGACCCGATATCAACCCCAGATCATGACCAACAAGCCCTGCCACCCTGAACTCAGGCCTCTCCCTGTGCTGTTTACATGACTCATCCTAAGAGAGGCTTGTTTCGGCCATTCTCTGCATTAGACAAACTTCCTGCTCTACATGGCTTCATTACCCAAGAGCGGGCATCTGGTTTCCTGTGCAGCCGCTGTGAGCGAGCATACGGCCTTCTATCTTGAAGGACCACACCCTACACTAACCTCTGAGCGCAGCCTACCATCCCCGGGCCTCCGTCTGCTTGGCCTTGTAATAATACACGCCATAAGGGTATTTCTCTCTTTGATGCATACACAGCCCTCATCTCGCTGACCCGTCTAGCACCCTGGATCTCCCTTGGCAGCCCCCTCAGCACTCCAGATCCCGCCTGTATCTCACCATCTTGCCTCTGTAGCAGGGTATCGCCTCTTCCTGGAATGCAGCGCCTTTCCGGCTGCGCGAGTCCTTTCTACAGGTGCTGACGTCACAGTATACAGCGAGCCAATGGCAGAGAGCCGAGAGCAAGCATTGACCAGCCCCGACCCCCTTCTGCCTCACACCAGTGGGCGTGGCTTCCATGTCCCAATAGAATATCTCTGGCTCCCCCTGGTGCAAATATCTAGAACTAGAGCGTTCACGATGAGAATCCTTTGCTAAACTCCTTACTTGGCAGCACGGTGTGCTCAGCTGTCAAAGTGCATAAAGAAAGAATGGACCTGCATAGCTACCAAGTTTTCAAACTGCTTATGTATGACAATTCAATGGTTTCATTGTGCTTATGATGGCATTCAACTGCCAAATGTGTGACACTTGGAGTGACACTTTCTCCCGAGTAAAACCGAGCAATGAAATGGATGAAAAAAAATATCAGAAAATTAGATCTTTTTGAGCAAAGAGAAGTTCCTAAGGATCTTGGCTCTGCTCCCACACTCTCACAGACATGTAGCTAATACACAAAGCACTGCCAATAAGGCTGGGGTCGTGCCACGTGGACCAGAGATGCAAGACCCACGCACTCTCTGGTGGAGTAGGTTTGAGTGGATTGCGGTAGGGTGGGTTGGATTGGAGAGGGGTGGATTGAGTCAGGTGGATTAAGTCAGGTGGATTGGAGTGAGTGGACTGGATGGGGTGGATTGGATTAGAGTGGGGTGGATTAAAATGTGGTGAGATGTATTGGATTGGGGTGGACTGGAGTGGGGTGGTTTAGATTGGATTAGTTTGGGTGGATTGGTTTGGAGTGGAGTGGATTGGACTAGAGTGGGGTGGATTGGATTGGAGTGGGGTAGACTGGGGTTGATTGGACTGGAGTGGGATGGATTAGATTAGAGTTTAATGGATTAGGGTGGGGGATTGGAGTGGGGTGGGTTGGATGGATTGAGTTGATGAGGTGGACTGAACAGGGGTAGGGTTGAGTGGAGTAGAGTGAGGTGGATGGGATTGGAGTGGGGTGGATTGGAGTGGAGTGGGCTGGACTGAATGGGGTGTACAGGATATGGTGGATTGATTGAAATGGGGTTGGGAACTGGATTGGGTTGGACGTAAGTGGTGTGGGTTGGAGTGAGGTAGGGAGATTGGAGTAGGGTGGGTTGGATTGGGGTGGATTATTGGAGTGGGGTGGATTGAGTGGTGTGAATTGGAGTGGGGTGAAACAGAAAAGAGTGGGGTGGAATGAAGTTGGGCAGATTGGATTGGCATGGGGTGAGGTGAATTAGATTGCAGTGGGGAGGAGTGGATTGGATTGGGTGGGGTGCATTGGATTTAAGTGGGGTGGACTGGATTGCAGTGGTGTGGATTGGATTTAGGGGGACTGGATTGGGGTGGGGGATTGGAGTGGGGTGGAGTGAATTGGAGTGGGGTAGGGTAGATTGGATTGGAGTAGGGTGGAGGTTCTGGAGTAGGGTGGACTTGATTGGTGTGGATTGGAATGAGGTTGATTGGATTGGGGTGGAGTGAACAGGATTTTAGTGGACTGGATTTGAGTCTGGTGGATTACAGTGCATTGGACTGGACTAGAAAGGACTGGATTGGAGTGGGGTGGATTAAGGTGGTTTGGAGTGTAGTGAATTGGAGTGGGAGGATTAAAGTGGACTGGATTGGACTGGAGTGGGTGGAGTAAGATGGATTGGAGTGGGTTGGGAGGATTGGACTGGAGTTGGGAGATTGGGTTGCAGTGGATTGGATTGGAGTGGGGTGCGATGGCTTTGAGTGGGTGAATTGGATTTGAGTGGGTGAATTGGATTGGATTGGTGGGGTGGATTGGAGTCTGGCAGATTGGAGTGGGGTGCATTGTTTTAGATTTGAATGGAGTAGACTGGAGTGGGACAGATTGTTTCAGGCTGTAGTGAAGCAGATTGGAGTGGGGTAGATTTGAGTGGGGCAGATTGTGTTGGATTAGAGTGGGACATATTGGAGTGGGGCAGATTGTTTTTTATTGGAGTGGGTTAGATTGTTTGTGACCGGAGTGGGCATATTGTTTTTTATTGGAGTGGGGCAGATTGTTTTGGACTGGAGTGGTGCGGGTTGTTTTGGATTGGAACGAGGCAAATTGTTTTGAAGTGGAGAATGGCGCATTAATTTGGATTGGAGTGGGATATATTGTTTTAGAGTAGGGCAGATTGTTTTAGATTGGAGTGTGACAGGGTGTTTTAGATTGGAGGTGGGAGTAGTTTTGAAGTGGGACAGATTATTACATTGTTTTAGAGTGGGTAAGATTGTTTTGGATTGGAGTGGGACAGATTGTTTTAGATTAGAGTGGGGCAGATTGTTTTGAAAATGAGTGGGGCAGAGTGGAGTGGGACAGAGTGTTTTGGATTGGAATGGGGTAGTTTGGAGAGGGGCAAATTGTTTTGAATTTAAGTGTGGCAGATTGCAGTAGGGGAGACTGGAGTGGGGCCCATTGTTTTGGATTGGAGTGGGGCAGATTGTTTTCGATTGATGTGGGGCGGCTTAGAGTGGGGTATATTCTTTTGGGTTGTAGTGGAGTAGAATGATTCAAAATGAAATGGGGCTGATTGTTTTGGATTGGAGTGGGGCGGATTTTGGAATGCAGTAGGGCAGAATGTTTTGTATTTGAGTGGGGCAGATTGCTTTGGATTGGAGTGGGGCAGGTTGTTTTGGATTGGAATATGGCAAATTGTTTTGGATAGGAGAAGGGCAAATTATTTTGGATTGGAGTGGGGAAGATTGTTTTAGAGTGGGGCAGATTGCTTTAGATTGGAGTTGGGCAGATTTGTTTAGATTGGAGGGGGAAGTAGTTTTGAAGTGAGGCATATTGTTTGATTGTTTTAGAGTGGGGAAGATTGTTTTGGATTGGAGTATGGCAGATTGTTTTAGATTGGAGTGGGGTGGATTGAAGTGGGGAAGATTGGAGGGGGCAGACTTGAGTGGGTCCGATTGTTTAGGATTGGGTCAGATTGTTTTGGATTGAAGTGGGTCAGATTGGAGTGTGGCAGATTGTTTTGGTTTGGAGTGGAGTAGAATTTTTTGGATTGAAGTGGGGTAGATTGTTTTAGATTGAAGTGGGGTAGATTGTTTTAGATTGGAATTGGGAAAATTATTTTGGACTGGAGTGGGGCAGATTGTTTTGGAATGGGGCTGATTGTTTTAGAGTGCTGCAGATTGTTTTGGATTGGAGTGGAGTGGATTGGAGTGGGGCAGATTGTTTTGGATTGGAGTGGGGCAGATTAGAGTGGGCAGATTGTTTTTAATTGGGGTAGGGCAGATTGTTATGGATTGGAGTGGGGCAGAATGTAGTGGGGTGGGTTGGGAGGATTGGAGTGGGTTAGATTGATGTGAGTGGTTTGGAGTGGGATGGATTGGACTGGTCTGGGCTAGATTGAATTGAGTGGGGTGGATTGGCATTAATTAGAGTGGGGTGGATTGCAGTATATTGCACGATTATATGTTAAAACATAGACCCTGATTGATACTTTTCGGTGCAAAACTGCACTAATGCAGTTTTGCACCAAAATGTTTAGCATTGGCTTGCACTATTACCGAGCACCAGCCAGGCACCATATTTATGGAATGGTGCAAGCCGTGCAAAGGGTAGGCTAGCGCAAAAAAAGAAATGATGTTAGTCGGTTGGGGCTGGCAGTATTGAAGAAGGGTTTTTTTCACCAAAAATGACGTTAGGCAGGTTAGAGTAAAAAAAAAATGACTCTAACCTGCCTAGAGTTATTTTCTGATGCAAAACCACCCATACCACATGCCTCCTGTCTTAGAAAAGACAGGAGTCATGCCCGCCACGCCAATGGCCAGCACAGGGGACCAGGGTCCCCTTGGCATGGCCACTGCACCCAGTGCCATGTAGGGGGCCCATTTCAGGCCCCTTAAATGCACTTTAAAAAAAAACGTACCTGTACTTACCTATACTTACCTGGGATGGGGTACCCCATCCTCCGCTGTCCTTCTGGTGTGGGTGTCCCTCAGGCCTGGGGAGGGCACCTGTGGGCTTATTCCATAGTGTTCCACCATGGAAATAGGCCCACAGGTCCCCTAACGCCTGCCCTGACCCAGGTGTTAAAAAATGGTGCAAAGCAAGCTTTGCACCATTTTGTGACCCCTCCTCCCTCCCGTGCGTGATTTTAGCATGGGGGGATAAATATGGTGCTAAGGCCATAGAGTCATTTTTTGCACGGGAACGCCTATTTTGCATCTCATTGATGCAAAAATAGGTTTCTACGTCCCAAAAATTACTTTAACTCCATAAATTTGGCGCTAGACGGGTCTAGCGCCAAAGTATAAATATGGAGTTAGTTTTGCACCAAATTTGCGTAAAAACAATTATGCAGATTTGGTGCAAAACAAGTATAAATATGTCCCCTAGTTTCAGAAATTACACATACAAAATAAATAATGTTGCTTTGCAATATTTAGAAGAAGGTAATTGTCATCATTTGAGAACAGTACCCACAGGCAAAAAACAGAAAAACCCAAAACATGAGTGCTAAGTCAGAAAAGAAGACTTGGTAAAATAAAAGAAAGTTAACAATAGAAAATAAAACTTTGCAGTTTTTTTTGGTGGGCACATTTTTGTCTGCCACCACTTTCTATTTGCATGGCACTAAAAGTTAAAAAAGAACAAAATAGTACTTCAATCACAGAGGGAGCAGCAGACAGGCACCGATTAACTTGAATCAATCAGTGTTTGGTCCCTGCTCCACAGAGAGGAATGGAAGTGATGCCAGGCCTGTAGTGACTCATTATAAGGCTGTAAAGAAGAGTGCAAGGCAAGCCAATAAATGGTAAATAATGGGCGGGCTCCAAGCCCTTTTTTTTTGTTCACATAACTGTCTCTCAAGCAAGACATATGCACTAGCACATGCTAACATAGGCTTGACCCTAAAAACAAGGTTTTGCCAGCTAGTAAGTGCCATTGATTGGCCAATCCCAGCACTTTACTGAGACATTGACGGTGTGTGTGTATGTGGAGGGAGGGGGTACCAGTTGTTAGAAAAACATCAAAGCAAGGTTGCACCCCTGGATCATTCAGGGCAGGTGCACTCCTGGTGAGCACTCCAGACAGGATGTTGTATCTGTCACAACCAGCTACGTCTCGTGGTACCTAAGGCCACCGCTGCTGAGCTGCGTGAGTCTCGGCTTGATGACTGAATCCTGCAACCATCCCCCAGGTAGCGGCAAGTTGCCAATGTACTATTGTGAGTTGTATAGTCTTATTGTGAAAAAAATGTGAGCCTGGGGGGCCAGGATGCAGGCTCAGTGGTCAGCCAGCATAGTGTGCATTCTGCAAGCAGCATGCAGCTCACACTGCTAATGCAGCTCCTCTCTTCAGTCTTGGCTTGTGCCTCACAGTGCTGGTGGTGTCAGGAGGCACTATAAATGCACGACAAATGCATTTTTTGCAGTAATGCCGACCACCACACTAAAATGTGTTAGTCTAATCTCTGATGCATGGTACTTGGCTTGGCTGAACCTGTGAAACTTGAGAGCTTTGGGACAGAAGCAGAGTGCTCAGCACTGCAAAACCTTTGCTAGGGCAGGAGCAGTTTGCTTGGTATTACAGGGACTGCACACGCAGCAACTGTAATGCTTAGCACTGCACAGATCACCAGCCGTGTGCTTAGGACTAGAGACCATCAGTACTTTGCTCAGTGCGTCAGCACTGGCAGACAGCTAAGAAATGTGTTGAGCATTGCACAGAACCTCGGTGCGTTCTGTAATGCACAGGCCACTGCTGACAGTAGTCAGCTAAGAATTACGCAGGACACGAGCGTAGCCTTCCCCATGTGCCAAAAAGCCAGATAACTCGAAAGATTATAGAAAGCTGACAACATCGAAACCCAACTACCCGTGGGTTTCACCAATCGTTATAACACATGAACAGCAAAGCCCCAGACATTGAAACATCTGTGCAGATGAGATCGTCAAATTGTGCAGTTAAAAGGACAAGTCAAGCAACACCCGATATTGATGACACAGTAGCTAAACTCAATGGCTCAACGTGGTTGATCTAAAGTCAAGCTTCCATCACTTTCTATTGGTGCCAGTCTTCAGATATATAGCTACATTTTTTACATATGTGGACTTACAATGATATAAGGAAGTTTATCAGAATTACTTTCCTGTAATCCTTGCTGGGTGTGGTATAGATCAAAGTGTGGGGTCCTTACGTCATTCAGAATACAGTAGATGGATAAAAGCAGGAATATGGGAGTAAGTTCATAATTTGAGAAGTGAAAGGAGACTGTGCCCAAGAGATGTGATGGGACACTTCAAGAGAATAACCCTGGAAATTAATTCATCACCTGCCTTTTTCCCTCTGGCTTGAAAGAGCAATGCATTTCAGTGATGACACATGAATAAACGAGCACAAAGAAAGATCTCTGGTAGCAAGGCACGACGCGGGTAGACAGCGTCTAACACTATTTTTACAGGGTGGCCTGTAAGATTCAGTAGGCACGTCGGGCCTCTGGGTCGGCGCCACTGCACCTGCTGCACCAATGAAACTTATGCACGTCTCTGCAACAAAACATAACACAGCACATCAAAAGCCATCTGTACCCTACTCAAAGGAAAAGGTTATAGGAAGAAAAATATATCACTTGATTAGTCACTTTCATTGTGAATACAATATGTCCATCAAGGTAAAAATACACTTTGTCAGTAGTAATGATTGCGCTGCCTGTGTATGAAGGGAAACATAATTTAAAAATGTGTACGTCATAAATTATGTACACACGACACAGTCACACGGATGTTTCTGTTTTGAGCAACTGAAAACGATTTAGCGTGAATGTAGCAAGCAAGGAAGGACATGGGATATATTGAGGACGGGGTCTGGGGTCCGCAGGCAATGAGATCAATTTGGCGCGCGAGGCGGACGGTTTGTTGTTGCTATGGAACGGATTGCGAGAGTACAGGGTCACAAGCCTTGCGCAGGCTGTGGAAAAGCACCTCACCCCCATTTGCAAATCGGCCTGGCAACGTTTCTATGGGTGGGTTTCGGGGCTGGCCAGGGATGAGGTAGAAACCAGTGGGGTCATGGGGGATGGTATAGGGGTGAAAACCAGCATAACTTCAACACAGTGCACACTGGGCATCTGGACACGCAGAAAGGGGTACCTCGGAGCGGCACGCAGAGGCTCCCCAGTGCTCCACAAGGATCCTCAGTGGTGCACTGAAAGTGCTCTCATCACACATGGGGCTCCATCCCTTACCATTGATGGTGGTGTAGAATACCCTGTACTGGGAGCGAATGCGCACCAGAGCCATGGCTCTTGGGAGCATTGGAAGAAAACCCAAAAGTGGCGAACCAGCGCCACCTACAGCACCAGCAAATTCTTCCAGCAAACACGTCTGAGTAGTACTCAAGAGCTAACAACAACATAACAAAGGCAACAAGCACTGGCAAAGCCAACAGGTTCACGTGTCAATGGGGGTGCACCTTGACAATTGGATTAACTTGGTCAGGCAAGTGCATTCGATTGGAGGCGTCCCTTATTCTTTTTCTGGAGACTGTGAATATTAATTTTAATAGCTGCAGTTAGATCTGACACAAGCACATCTATCTTAGCCCTGCCCATGGGATTCTTTTATAGACCGGACCAAGTCTCACATAGCCCAGGACCTACACTTTCTCAGCCGCTTTTGAGTCGTAATATGGACAGGGTTTATCATCAGAAGATAGAGCACGCCTCAACTAGGCACTATCAACGAGAAATACTTTCATTTGTCCTTTCTTTTCCCACTTTGCATGTGTACTGCACTGCACAGCACACATGCAAGGTGGGAAAGGGTTTAAGGTCAGTCTAACCACAGTCTTTTGTACTGGAAGTGTAGCATTCCAGTACAAAACCTATGCTAGAGTCACGCAGACACCCTTGCACTATTGTGCAAAGGTGTGTGAGTGGCGCACAGCAGTTCATTTCAGCACCAGCGCTAGGTGGAGGGGAAGAGAGTGCCATATTTCTGTAAATAAGGCACTCGCCTGCTCTCTCCTTCTCACACAATGCAGCACAGCGTTTTTGGCTGCGGCTCTGCGGTGCGTGAGGTTTTAGTAAATGTGCCCCGGAGTCATTTCGCTGTCCAGGGGGCTGTAGAGCCTCTGTTGGTTTGAAATGGTTTGATGACGGGTGTTCATATGCCCTGCGAGACTTGAAAAAGGCACTCAAAGTGGTGCCAAAGGACGCCTCTTTGTTCTTTGTTGCAGCAACTATAAGATCAACGTTAAATGGTGTAAAAATGAAATTAGGGACACAGCGTGGGAAAATGTGCTTGACCCTGCATGCCTGAAGAACAATGCTAAGTTTTGAGGCATCATTAATCAGCCGTTTTTCCCCTAAACTGATGCTCCATCCTTAGTGCATCAAGTCACTGCAGATAGTTGGATTTCCAACTTTATGGGGGCATATAATGAGGGGCCTGATTTATTCAATAACAAGGTAGCTCAGTCGCTTGGAGGGGTTTCTCATTTTGTTTTTGCTGAAATAAAAAAGGGAATTCTGGGCCTCTCTGAGATTAAGGCACCAGGTCCTGATGGGATTCCTCCCAATTTATACCTGAGTGATGTCGATTTCTGGGCCCTTTTCTCATATATGGGTGTCTTGTTTGATGCTGACTTATGATGGAGTCCCTTGTTAGCTTGGAAAGTGTGTGATCTTGTTAAAACCAATGCCGCCATCTGGAAATTGGCTACCAGATTGGAAAGGAAGCCGATTAGCACCTGTTACAAGTTTACCGTGCTAAAAGTATTTCCAAAGTATCCCAAAGGAGTGAGATCTAGGGATACATAAGGCATTAACCTCTTCAGGTAGCTGAAAATAAGTTTTTTAGACATATTCTTTGTGTCCCACAGAGTACCCCCTCCTGCATACTGCATGAAGAGTTGGGGATAAGTCATCTTACTGATATTGTAGCTCACCGCCCCTTCTTATGTTGGATTGACACCTGGACAAAAGGAGCAGACTTTAAAAAAAATATCTATTCTATTATTACCAACACATATAGGGGGTCATTCTAACCCTGGCGGTCCAAGACCGCCAGGGCTAAAATGACGGGGGCACCGCCAACAGGCTGGCGGTGCCCCGCTGGGCATTCTGACCACGGCGGTTCGGCCGCGGTCAGAAGTGGAAAACCGGCGGTCTCCCGCAGGTTTTCCGCTGCCCAAATGAATCCTCCATGGCGGCGCAGCAAGCTGCGCCGCCATGGAGGATTCTGACACCCCATACTGCCATCCTGTTCCTGGCGGTTCTCCCGCCAGGAACAGGATGGCGGTATGGGGTGTCGCGGGGCCCCTGGGGGCCCCTGCAGTGCCCATGCCAAAAAGAATTTCAGTGTCTGCTTTGCAGACACTGGAATTTGCGACGGGTGCAACTGCACCCGTCGCACCTTCCCACTCCGCCGGCTCAATTCTGAGCCAGCGTCCTCGTGGGAAGGGTGTTTTGCACTGGGCTGGCGGGCGGCCTTTTGGCGGTCGCCCGCCAGCCCAGTGCAAAACCCAAAATACCCTCAGCGGTCTTTCTACCGCGGAGCGGTATTTTGGAGGGGGAAGTCTGGCGGGCGGCTTCCGCCGCCCGCCAGACTTAGAATCACCCCCATAGTTAGTTACAAATTCAAATATCAAATATCAAAAACTGGATCAATGCATTCCATTCTCCAAAGGTCAAAAGAGCAGCTGATTGTTGATTCATTATACAAATCTATCCAAGGGCAACAAGCGATATACTCATGAAATAGTTGCATGGTACATTACAATATCATGTGTCCTGTGTCACCTCTGCCTGCTTGCATGCTTTGTATAATCTATCCTGTTGCACATCTTGCCCATTGGTACGGTCTTACATCACATTACAAGCATGGAGTCCATTACATCTGATGCAATTCACTGCTGTTCACAAACTGGGGTTCGAACAATTGGGTACAAACAATCTTTTATTGACATTCTCGTATGCTCATCATCAACACATTTTCATATACAAAAGCCCCTCCCAGATGCCCGGTGCCCCCCCAGCTTAAACGAAAATTCCAAGCTTAATACTTTACGGGTGTGGCTACCATATTAACTCAATTCACGGAGAGCACTTATTATTTTTAATTTCCAGTTGAGTGACAATTGTTTCCTAAGTGTCATACCCTGTGTGCACCTGTCCCTTATCTTGCAAGGCTCGTAACACTCGCGACTCCGTCCGTGCCCAACGCAGTGTCATAGCACGCCACTTTTGGAGCTCTGGTACCCTGGGCGCCTTCCAGATCATGGCAATCAAACGCTTATACATGATGAATGCCAAGTCGGCGAACCTATGAATATTGGTATGCTGCTTAACTCTATTTCGTATCCCCAAGAGACAAGATTTTGGTTCCAGTGGGAATACATGTTCGTAATGTCAGTGATAAATGTCATTATATCATACCAAACTTTCTGAAGGGGCCCGCACTCCCACACCATGTGATAGAAATGAGCTGCCGGAGATCCACATCGGGGGCACACTGGGTTAGAGGCAGGGTACATGCATTGAATACAGGATGGGGATAGATATGTCTAGTGCACAAAATTAAACTGGGTATATTGGAACCTGGGGTTTCGTGATACTCGCTGTACCTGCTGAAGGGCCACCAACCAAGTCTCGGTGGTCAAGGGCACCGGAAGAACTGCATTTCATCTCTGTCTCGCAACCTCCAGTCTATTGCCATCCACTCCTTTTAGGGCCTTATACAAATTTGTAATCACTCTTGAAAGGCCATTATATGAGAGCAACAAGTGTAGTGTGGGAGAAGTTATAGGCTCCTGATCTCCCCCCACCCATGCTTTTTTAGTCAAATGACATATGGAATAATATGACATGATTTGTCCCGATCCCACTGAGGTAAAGTCCCTAATAGCCTCAAATGACATCATAACACCATCATCAAAACAATTGCCCACTGTCTCTATTCCTGCTTCCGCCCAGGGGGCTAGAGAGTGAGCCTTAAGCAAACGTGTACCTCCTGGTATCTGGCCCAGGAAGATGAGGGGTGAGTATGGGGAACCCGTTCCTCCCTTCTGTACATATCGTCTCCAACAAGCATGTGCTGCAATCAGTAAAGAGTTGCTGGTGGTATGTTTCACTGTGCGATCTGTTAGCCACGTGTAGATAGGAACACCCTGCAGCTGTGTGCGTACCCACATTGCCTCCGACGACTCAGGCCTGTGTATCCAGTATAGTTCCCATTGTAGTTGTGCTGCAGCATAATAGTATTTGAAGTTCGGGCTCCCAGACCCCCCTCCCGCACCGGCCGCTGAAAAGTGGCAAGTGCCACCCGTGGTCTGCCGCTCCCCCATATAAGTCCCAACAGTAATCTATTCAGCTCGTGGAAAAAGCTCTTGGGCACAACTATGGGCAATGCAGCAAAATAGTAAAGGAACTGTGGGAGCACCAGCATATTTGCTACAGCCACCCTGCCCAGGGGAGACAGAGGGAGTGAGCACCAGAACCGAAGCGAGCCCTTCATAGAGCAAAGCGCGCGTCCCAAATTGCCATCCCGCAGGTCCTCAGGTTTATGGTATATATGCACTTCCAGGTATTTAAATGTGTCATAGCACCACTTTAGCCTCCCCACAGGAGATGTCTCTCTCATCCTTGCAGGCAGGTCAGCCAAAGGGAACAAACAGGATTTAGACCAGTTAACCCTTAATCCCGAAATCTCTCCATATGCATCCAACAGGGGCATTGCTGCAGGCAGCGTGGTCCAACCAGTCTCCAGGTAAATCAATGCATCATCCTCATACAATGAGATAATATGGTGTGTCCCCACCCGATGTATTCCCCACTGCTCGGTCAATGCACGCAACCGGACCGCCAGCGGCTCCATTGCGATGGCAAACAGCAAAGGCGATAGGGGGCATCCCTGTCTGGTTCCTCTACCAATGGGGAAACTGTCTGATATTACTCCTCCCGTTTTTACCCTAGCCGTAGGCTCAGCATATAAGGTCTGCACCCATCCTATGAAACCCTGACCAAACCCCATACCGTGCATTGTGGCAAATACAAAATCCCAGCCTAACGTGTTGAATGCCTTCTCAATGTCCAATGACATTGCCACGTTATCATATGCCTCTGATGGAGTATCGCCAATAATGCTTAATAGTGTACGGATACTCAGGAACGTATTACGCCTTGGCATAAAGCCATTCTGATTTTCATGGATTAAAGTGTGTATTACAAGGGCGAGCCTATTTGCCAACACCTTACCCAGAATTTTGCAGTCTAGGTTAAGAAGAGACAATGGCCTGTAGGACCTCAAATCTGTGGGATCACGGCCATGCTTGGGAAGGACCACAACCAGCGCCTCTCTCTGAGACAATGGGAGTATCCCGCGGATCCACGCTTCCTCGAACACTAAAAACAAGTGCCGCAACAAGTGCTGCGCATAAGTGGCATAGTACTCTATCGGCAAGCCATCCACCCCTGGGGTCTTATTGCGGGCTATTTGTGCTATGGCTACACCAATTTCCTCTATTTTGAGGGGTTCATCCAGTGCTGCCATATCCATTGCCGATAACTGAAGAAAAGGTGCCTGCAAAGGAAGCCCTCTAATGGCCGAGTGTCGCAAGTCGCCTGTCCACGGTACAGCCCCATACAGTATTCCTTGAAAGCATTATTAATTGCTTCCAGTGAGGTGGCCAGAGTTCCGTCATCTAGACGTATAGCCTCAAATGGGGTGTGTTGCTGGTCCTCCCGCTGCAGCCATGCCAGCAATCTCCCTGAGCGGTCACATTCCACCTGTAGTCGCATGAGGTGGTAGTTATAATCATAACGACGAAGGCATTGATCCGCCTCCTCAAAAACTCTCACTTAGCACAAAGGGATTTGAACGACACCTTATTTTGTGCAACTGCCACCTCCAAGGCATGCATATCTTTTTCCAGGGTGACAACCTCAATGTGCAGCGATTGACGCGCTCCCCAGGAGGCCGAAAGACAATGTCCCCTCATCACGACTATGTGTGCGTCCCATTCTACAGCCCTGGATTCCGTGGACCCCTTGTTTAAGTCCCAATACTGCATAATACAGGTGTTTAATTCCTCTCTAAAGGGATGGTCCAACAATGCCTCCCTCTGCAGACGCCAAGTAGGTATTGTGGAATGCTTTCTGCCCCACTTTAAAGTCAGCAGCAATGGGGAGTGATCGGACAACATCCTAGCCAGGTACAGCGAGTCTTTAATCAAGGAGCACACAGCCGGAGCTCCCCACAACAAGTGTATTTTAGTATGTATTTTATGAAGTGAGGAGTAGAATGAATACTCCCTATGCGTCGGGTGACCAATGCGCCACATATCATACACCCCAATGTCACCGGGCCAGGCTGTCAATAAGTTAGAATTGCGTCTGCTCGCTGCACCCTGTAGGGGCAATGCCGAACGGTCCATCAGTACATCTGGGACAGAATTAAAGTCCCTACCCCAAATAGCAGGCACAGCAGGGTCAGTTAACAGTGCGGGGGTCAGCGTTTGAAGGAATTCAGTTAACGCGCTATTGGGGGGGTAGACCCCTACTATAATGAATGATCTACCATCAAGCTGCCCTTCTAGCACTATATATCTGCCCCCTCATCTATCTTGTGTGCATGCTGGCGCTATCCACACCAATACTCCCCTCGCATATGCTGAGAAAGTTGTGCCATAAATCTGTCCTCGCCAGCGTTTCCTTAGAGCCTGCAAGTCACCGCCCAACAAGTGTGTTTCCTGCAGTATAGCAAAGTGCACTCCCTGACACTTGAGATAAGTGTGTATATGATGTCTCTTACCCAGTGCAGCCATCCTGTGCACATTCCATGTTATGATGTTATACTCCTGCATAGTGTATGGTTTGCGTAAACCTCTGGCATGGTAAGCAATACATTTGCGCCTGTTGTGCCTTGGGACTAACCCCCAATGAGGATATGTAGCTACAGTTTTGGAGAAAGCATCCGTCTAGCAATTGTAAGAACATGCATTGGATCCATTTGAACATGTTAAACATAACCCAATACCCCCCAACAACACCCACAACCCCCAAAAACGGTGGCACATATATACCTCTCTGAGCACCACCAATAAGAACAAAAAAATAAAATATACATCGATTACCAAAAACCTTTTTCCATATGGATACCATCTGGGGGAGCATGGTAGCTGTCTATGGAAGCCCTTTCAGGGCCCCCATTGTCGGATAAAAAATGTTCGTATTAGCGCTTCCAACAGCCACAGCCACACTGCAATGAGAACTCTCTAACTCCATGGAACAATAAGGGACCACAACCAGTGCATGTAGCCAAAGTCAACACGGTGCCAGGGACTCAAATCATAGGCCAAACAAGTGGCATTCCTAACCACAAATCTCTTTGCCTCAAGACCCAGAGCTCATAGGATCACATCACAAAGGTGTTCAGAATCCCATAGTAGATCACCAGCAGGCAGAGAGATGACTATCCAGGTATCACAACTCGTCTGCAGTACTGGGTGTAATCGCCAGTCCCTTCAACACATCCGTGATGGTCGACTCAGATCCACCAGAGTCTGAGCTCGTGCACTTACCTGAGGCAGCCCGGAGCATAGTAAAAGAATTATGAGTGTGCAACGACGCATCTCTCAGCACCTTTGCCCTTTCTGCAGCTGCCTGTGTTTTCGTGAGCTGCGCTTTTGATCTTTTCCTGGGTCTCCTGCGAGCCAGCGAGGTCAGCCATTCACCATGTTCCCCATTTTCTTATGATGGTTGGGCAATACCTTTGGCATGCATCCACGTCCAGGCATCAGCTGGCGTGGTGAAAACATGATTGCGGTCCTCCGCGATTACCTGGAGCTTAGCAGGGAACATCAGGGCATATTTAATGTTATGCTAACGGAGACGCTGTTTTATCTTCATGTAGGAGTAGCGCTGGTGCTGCAGCTCTGCCGGGAAGTCTGGATAGGCCGTGATAGAGGCCCCCTCGTGTCGTATCGGGCCTTTGTTTCAAAAGTATTGCAATATCGAATTGCGATCTCTGTAGTTGAGAAAACACGCGATCAGCGGGCGAGGCGGCAGTCCCGGAGCCGGGTGTTTGCCTGGAACTACGTGCACTTTTTCCACAGAGAAGAACTTTGGGGTGTACCATTCAGCTCCTCTTTGATTAGCCATTGCTCCAGGAACAATTCTGAGTTGTGCCCCTCCACCCTTTCTGGAAACCCCAAGAACCGAACATTATTTTGACGAGATATACCTTCAGCGTCCTCCACGCGTCTCTGGAGGGCTTTCACTGCCAGATCCAATCGTTGAATTTGCCTCTGGTTTTCGGAGACCATGGGAAGGCCCCGCTCGCCTCGGTGGCTCCAAACACCACACCGCCCGCTCCGTGCGGTGCCAGCCGCTCCAGGCACCTCCAGAGCACCACCGCCACTGTTTATGCCATGTGGCTGGTGCTGCGGAAGTGCCAAACAGGATATTTACTTGGGCCCGAAGCAGAGCTTGATTTTAAGCGACTGCCGCAGCGCCCATCTTGACCACACCCCCCACAAAAGGAGCAGACTTAACAGAGCGACAGTACAGAACTGTCTATCTCTTGATTTTGCCTTGCAATTCCCTTGGCTCAAGTACATCAAGGTATTTTTCCAGACCTTAGAAAGAGGGGATTTGTTTTCTTGTCCTGAAAAGATTGTAAAGAAAAGACAGGGCTGAGTGAGTCACAATTTTATAAATCTAAGACTGCTAGACAGACAAGTTGAAGCCCTCCAGAAGGTGTCATGGAGAGGATACCTGTTGCTGAAAACTAACTTGTTTATGGAACCTTATCTTACAGTTGTCAGTTCTAATCACAGTAGATTCCTGTTGACCTGATTTAGGTCAAATCTGCTGCCCCAGCTTTTAGCATTTCCCTGGGGCTGACAAAAAGCATCCTCTCTAGCACCCTGTGGCTGTGACCAGGTGCCTGCACAGGACACCATGAACTTTACTTTGTTTTGTAAATTCTATGAGCTCCCAAGAAGGGCCTTTCTAATCTGCCTCGTGAAGGAGCGAGATTTTAAGCAAGCACGCCTTGCCCTTCTGTTTTTACAAATGCTGCCTGTGAATATTGTTTTTTATGTTACCAGTTTTTTTAAGGCTGTTGTAAGATCAAGAAATTCGATGGGGGATCAATTGTAATTTTGCACAGCTGCATGAATTCTTGAATGATCATGTCGTTTTAAGATTTGTAACCATTAGTATGTTTTTTATCCAATGTGTGCTTATTGTATGTTGTGTATGCATTTATGTTTTTTTAGTATTACAGAATAAAGCTCTCTTTGAATTTAAATTTGTAAGCATTACCAAATGTTTGTCTATACACTATTGTTTAAAAACGTGGAAGAAAACACATCTCAAAATACTGGAAGAAAAGCAAATACCTATTTTATGATATCTCAGAACTGTTCATTGAACTCAACGTTTTTAATGTTTATAAATGCCATAACTTATTTTTTAGAAAACATTTCACTCAACAAGCTCTGAACAGAATTTTAAAAGAAGAAGGGCGTGTTAAAATGTAAAGGAAAACACTTGGCCTTATTTACTTTCCACATGATTTAGCCATTTTCTCCTCGGCGTAGCCTGGAGAGCCGATGTATGGGCCTCTAGAAGTGCCATGCGAGGTATGCCCCCTGCCTAAAAATATCAGCTGGCGGGTGCATTATGAAAGCGTTTGCCTTCTAACTCTTGTACTTTCACGCAATATTTGGAGGGCAGGAGATAAAACAAAACAGGCCCTAACGTCTGCGCTTCATCAATAACACGGCAAAAATATCTTTGTTTCTATGCTTTTAGTAACAAGCTGGGCGGAGGGGAGAGCAACATAGCAGTGTCCCAGCTTCAGACAGGACTGTGCTTCCGGTCCCGCCAAGAAGCTAGGAGAGGGCTTCACGTGGGTAAGCTTGAGGTGAGTCTTCCACTGAAACATGTCCTCGCTGCTCTGTCTGGCTGATTCCTATGTCCAGCACCAGACTCATGCTCTACTTCTGTCATGGAACCTTTGGGCTACCAGCAAAGGAAGGAAGGTAAGTAAAAAAACAATGTTGTTTCTCAGTGTGTGTGTGTGTAAGTGAAAGTGCTTTGTGAGTGGTTGAGAGAGAACGAGATTCGGTGGGAGCATGTTAAGTTTAATGTTTTTGAGAGTGTCAATGAGAATGAAAGAGTGAGAATCAATGAGTGAGTGACAGTGGGTATGACTAAGGGAAATCAAGGGAATGAACGAAACACTGCGAGTGAGTTAGAATGAGTGAGTGTGAGGGAGTGGGAGTGAATTAGGGATGTTTCCATCAATGGTGCAACAGGTGCAACTGCACCAAGGCACAGAGGCATTGATGCAACTGCACCTGCTTCTCTATTAAAGCAGAACACCTGTACCTCAAGAGTTCAAATCAGAGCCCCTGTACACCAGTACGCCAGGGTGAGGGTCGGGGATTGTGAAAGTATGAGCGTGTGCAAGTGTGCTCAATTTACAAGCTGACACGTAGATAAACACAAATATGACAGCTGTAAACTTTCTCATGCTCTCTGAAAAGGCTTGCAATTTTAACATATGTTCCTAAAATACATCCAGCCATTACTTTTCACTTGCTATACCTAATCTGATCAGCTGTCTTTGTGCTGTAGTGGTAGCCCAGCAGTGTGCAGACTGCTTGCCTGATTCTATTGCCTATAAAAAAATCTAATATAGCACTATCTTCACATGCAAGTAGTTTCTTTAAACAGTTGTGCATTCTCAAATTGCATGCTATCTCAAAAAGTCCACCATATGTTTATAGTCCAGCATGAAACCTGATTGTTGCCTTTTCTTTTTTTTTTCCATTTGAATCTTGTTATGCAACAAGTATAGATTCCACCATCTTTGCAGCCACATAGCACTTGTGTCATGTTTTTACTTGTTCATCTTTTTAATCCTCTTATTCCAGTGGTTCACCATGGCTCACATTTTTACGTCAAACACTTATTTCACTCTGTACAAGGTGTTTTCCATATGCACTTAGCTCAGTCTCACAAGTTCAGCCATAAGCATAGCTTCTAGTCCTCAGTGTGTCTGACCTCAGACGTGCATGTGTGGGCTAGCAAATTTGTACGGAGAACTGAGGACTCCAGGGGGTATTTGAGCTAATGACCAGTGGATTTCTAAAACAGTAATATAGAACAGTGGCTCCCAACTTTTTGACTTATGGGGACCCCCACCATATCATTACCTGAACCTGGGGACCCCCAGTGAATCATTATTGGAATCCGGGGACCCTCCCATGGAGTCATTACTGAAAGCTGGGGATCTAAACTGTTAATGTTATGTTATTTTCTAAGCAGTCTCTGATCCCCTGAAAGGGCTTCGCGGACCCCCAGATGACCCCGGACAACAGGTTGGGAACCACTGACATAGAACATTCTCAACAGCAACCAAACATTCTCAACAGTCTACCAAAGGCAAGTGTGCCTCCTGGGTGTTGGGCAACGTGGTGCAGTCCAGAGGACTGTGGGTGCTTTGGGCGGTTTGTGGTAGGCAAGGACGGGGTTACGTTTATAAGGGTATGGGATGTGACTACCAACCACCATTTTGCAGTGATTATACTTGGTGGCTGGTAGGATAGAGTAGGTGGGGGAGAAGCAAGGTTTTTCCCTGCCCTCCTACCCATAACAGCGAGAGAGTCGGTACTGTGGGTTCTTGGGGTGTGTTTTTGTTGGAACAGGTTCACAAATAGGGGGTTGTAAATATGTGGTTGTTGCTTGCCACAGATGCACGGTGTTTTGCCCAGAGGTTGGTACTGGTCAATCGGATTATTGCTGTTGGGGTGGGGGAAGCAGGGTAAAGGGGGGAGGATGTTTACTGTTGCTGAAGACAGAAAGTTAAAAGGTTTACGGTTATATAGAATTTAAGTTAATTCAGAAAACTGTATGTAGATACCAGGTAGGATCGTCATACTAGCGAGGAGTGTAGTTTTGTAAGGCAAATTGCCTAGGGAGCTTTTATGTTTGTGATGTGCACCTGTTTCAATAAAGTGGCCTTTTTCACACTAAGATGTGTCATTGGTCTGTGCTGTATCTTCTTGCCCAATGGTTCCTACTTGTTTTAGGTTTACAAACTAAGAATTCTAAAAAAAAAAACAGGACATCTGCACAGACATAATTATTTTTTAGTTGCATACACCAGAGGGGAATGATTTCTCTCAGAGATGGGTACATATGTAAACTTGTTTACTTGAACAGTAAACAAATACTGGAGGTATTAAAACTTATAAAGCAAGCATCCGGGGGAAGCCAGAGTCTCAATTTAGAATCTGAAGTATAACAACAGATTTTTTGAATGCATTATGTATTTAATTTATGAAGCATGCACATATCCCTAGGCTACACAATGTTTATACTAGTTCTGTCCATATTTGGAGCAAACAACAAAAACCTGATTGTTTCTCGGTGTTCAATTATGGAGGTTAATTACAACCAACTAAATGGCATTATTTTTACTCTCCTCAAAAGAATTATAAGTTTGAGCTAGTCCAGCCAGGATTCGAATGTATACCTTTTGCGGATGTTATGTAAACGTAACTTCTTGTGTTATCCTACCAGGGTTTTAACTTATCATCGGAAGGATGCAAAAGGATCTCTATAACAAATCCGTAGGATCGCTGAAGTCTGTCACGTATTTCTATAATTTTTGGTGTACTATGCATCTTGCCTCCTTCTGGCCACTTTGGCGCGCCTGTGAATCCCAACCTTCACCGCTCTTAGCTGTCCTCTGATCAAGGACTCGAATCACTGCCTTCGAGGTTTGTCGCGTCGATGTTGGGTGGACTCACTTCAGAGTTTTTTGCACCGTTCAAAAGTGATGTGGCCCCGACAGTGATAAGCTGGGTGTTGAGTGTTTTCTTGAATAGGCAATGCTGCAGAGCTTTCGTGTGGCATTTGTCGGTAAAGGAATAGGTGTTTGAGAGTTGAGGCCTCGGCTGCTGTATTTCTTATGCCAGAAGTAAGGATTGACAGTTATTTTAGCTAACTCCCGCACTTGTCCGCACTTGTCTCACTCCAGTACTTTATCTTACCCATGCTTTTCTCCGCCAATGGCGTTCAAAGACAAAAACAGCACTGTGCAACATTTCTTAGTGGATATAACTTGTCCGCTATATTAAAAGAAACATATGCGATTGCCCATAAGTATTTAAAATCATTTGTTGTGGTGAGGCATTAATGTTTTGTCACATAACCCTCATCATCACTGCTACTCAAATCATAATTCTGTTATTAAATCATCACGCTTAGCTTGTGGTCTCATAAATCAACAATATCAATTCAAAATCAAATTCAAAAATCAAAAATCACCGTGCAGTTCTTACATCCAGAAATGGCAGCGACTGATCGGCTTTTGAGTCCTGGCCTCTGAGTCCTGACCTCTGTTTGTCATGTCTCTTTTACCCCTTTTGTCTATAGGCAATCCCACATTTCGTCTTGGAGGGGGCTCAGTCCATAGTGTTCGTTTTACCATATTTCTCTGAGGGCGTAGCCTTTGGATTTAGGCCCAACTTGTTACATGGTGTGTGTCTGTACCCTGCCATCCGTCCTGGCGGGTCTGGGCTTCGAGTGCTGTGTTCCGCTTTCACCCCTTAGCTGGCCTCTTTTCACCCTGCCGTAAGGCATCCCCAGGTGTGTGGCCTTCCATTTGCACACCTCCTTTAATTACCGCTTGCCCCTTCTGTCTGTCCGGCATCGCAACTGGATGCTGTGCTGTCGGAGTGGGAGGGTGGTTTTTCTTTTGTCCTTGTTTGCGTGCTGTCCTGTGCTGTCTGTTTGTCCTTCTAAACAGAGGCAGCACACTTTAAATGTATCCCCTAGCCCCTTGCAGGTCACCCCCTCCCTCCCCATTGGGGGGTTTGAATGATTCAACCCCCCCCATTGGTCTTTCTATAATTTTGCGCCTTCCCCCCATCTTGGTGCTTGGGGGAGGAGGGCGTCATCTGTGTGCGGGTGCGACATTCCCAAAAACTGGTTTTACCAGTTCCTTCCGGGTTCAAGGTGGCCGTTATTGCACCAGCCCGTTATGCCCTCTTCGAGGGCGGCCTTTGCTTATTACTAGCATTAAGACTGTGATCAGGGTGTATTTGTGCACTGTCATTGAGTTCCGCTTTACTTGAAGGCTCCCTAGGCAAATATAGTTTGAACTTGATTTTTGGTCCTGAAGGAGCCAAAGGAGTTCTGTCCGATCCGAGGTCGTCTAGTGCAAAGTCTCCAGTTCAATTTTGGATCCTTTTGAGGGCCCCGTATCTTATTGTGGCGTGGGTGCCGTTGTTGCAGTTATCTAGACAGCATAAGACCAGCACCCTCCTAATTGTGAATCATTATATTTGGGTGAGTGTGGGAGAACCCTTGTCAACACAATAAGCTGAAAATTGCTGCTGTTCACCTCAGCTGTAATCTACTGTTGTAAATGGAGAGTTGGATCAAAACATAACCCCAGATGTGTATTTTGCTTTGCTTTGGGGTAGAACACATGCCATGATCTTCATTTTAACACAGGATGTTGTATTTCCTCAAATTCCAGATGTCCCTTATGCAATTGGTGATTCTAGTCTGATATTCAGGGTTGGAACTTCTGTATGTGGGCCAATGTGTCATCCATATATATATACATTTGAAACTTGAATGGTGAAATTATATCTCCTAAGGCAACCTATATATAGTAAAGTGTTGCAGTGATAGCAAGGGACCCCTAAACTTATCTGATGTCTGATAGAGCAGATTCAGTCCCTCTGAGCAAACTGAAACCCGACTGGTGGCCATGGAAACTACTGTGCAATTTGATATGTTCACAGAGATGGCATGTAAATCATCCTCCAAGATTGTTTTTAGGAATATGTAAATGAGAGGAGAATTTGCCAGTTCTTTGAGGGTTGAAGTTTGCTTTTGAGCTGTAATTATTGTGTGCTTGATGAACTAGGAGATGATCCAGTTGAAGAGAGGCGTTTATCAGCTTGATTGTGTTGAAACCCAAGGAATCAATGTGGCCTTTGAATATTATTGTGAAACAAGGATTTAAATCCCAGACCTGCTGATTAAATATAGAACTCTAGCTACCAATGGGAGATTTTTGTGGAGTACTTGGCGCTCTCCTTCAATACAATCAAAATAGTAACAGTAATTTATCAGACGGTGCCAATCACTGGGATAAGTCCCCCAACAAACCCAGTAATGATAACATCACATGCTATCACATATGTATAAACTATGAAAGGCACATGCCTTAACCTAGAAACACTATCGATTAATATATCATTGAGTACTCCAAAGTCCTTAATTAAAAAACGCTCCATTGTTTGACTCATAATCTTATTTATTCTTCTTAAAATTCTTTCATCCAGAATTGCTCCCATTCCAGTCCAAGTCAACACATGTTTCGTCTGGGGATTACCCCTTGACTTCCTCAGGACTTTCTACAACAAACAGTGTTCAACATACATTTTTTTTAAATACACATACCATTTATAATTTCACATTACCATCATATAATGCCATGCAAAGTGACTCAACAATTGTTACAAAAACAAAAAGTGCAAACCGTGATTTGAAACAACCTATATAGATATCACCCCTCCTATTTATATTAAACACCAAATCTCTCCAGACATTTACTGAAGTGATATAACAACATGATTTTGAAAATTGTGCATAACAAGCATACTGTGAAATTCCAGAAATTACACAAAATATACCAGCGTAATTCAAATTTCACTCAGATCGAGTTCTGCGTGTCATCAAATAGACAATGAGAGCAAACATTTTGGGGATCATTATGACCCCGGCGGTAGGCGGAACACTGGCAGTAATACCGCCAACGGCTAGCGGTGTTCCGACAGTGTATTATGACCGTGGCGCATTTGCCACGGTCATACCGCCGGTCCCACCAGTTTACCGCCAGGCTTCAGCCGGGCAGTCATAATTCACAAGGCCAGCGCTGCCCTGGGGATTATGAGTCCCCAACCACCAGCCTGCCCATGAAGGCTGGCGGTAAGGGAGACTCGGGTGCCAGTGGGGGCCCCTACACTGCCCATATAGGGGCCCCCAGGCACAGCCCCATTGCGCATTTCACTGCCCAAATTACGGGCAGTGAAATGCGCGATGGGTGCTGCTGCACCCGCTGCACATCAACATTGCAGCCGGCTCGATTACGAGCCGGCTTCAATGTTGATGTGACTTTTCCACTGGCCCAGCGGAAAAGTCATAATAGGGGGCCAAGCATAGCACCAGCACTAGCGGTATGGTATGTTGGATCCCATGGCATCGGTGGTCTTTTTACAAGACTGCAAAGTCGTAATGAGGGCCTTTATGTTTTGTAGGGCCACCTGCCCACCAACATTATTTCCCCCGCTTCTAACTGCCAGGCAGGTTCTGGGGAG